>NC_092395.1:36186423-37386423 GCF_030028105.1 Mobula birostris
TCTTTTTCTCTAATCAGACTTCAATACCCTCTGTTAGCCAAGGTATCCTAATCTTACCAAATTTTCTTCTTATCCTTTTAGGGATAATTTGACTGAGCTCCTATTATTCTGCTTTTAAATACTCCCCACTGATTAGCTGACATTTTCCTCTCTAGCCGCTGCTCCTAATCAAAATCTGCAAGGTCCTATGTTATTGAAATTGACTTTTGCCCAATACTATCTTGCAGACCAACTGTATCTTCATCTATGATTCCCCGAAGCTTCCCAAACACTGGTCACTGTTCCCAAAGGGTTCCTCTACTACCCATCTTCATAATATCAACTGCCCATCCTCAGTTTATTTGATAAATCCAGCGCAGCTTGTCCCCACACTTCCACTTCCCAATAAAAATCCCTACATGTGTGATCAACCCCTAGGTTTATCTTACTGTGGACTGTCATTCACAAGGGTGGATTGAGCTTTGACCCAGCACATCGATAAGTGGCTATCACGTTGTGTGATTGGGGCAGCCTTGTGGAACCCACCTATGTGTTAACCCTTGCCTGGGTGGTAGTTCTCTTTGAAGACGGTGCCCCTGTGATAAGCTACTACTGGTGATAATTCGTAAGTGGATTTGGAACAACGACAGATAAAACCTGCAGTGATTGTTATCCTGTTTTACCACCGTTGAACCTGTAGAATACGACATAAATGCCTTCTCTCAACATTCACCTTCGATTAAAAATATCTCTCTCACATCCTTTAATCCGTGGATAAACTGCACTTTCATACCTTACCATCTCAAGGTTTTAAGCTTGGTGCCCCCCCCCCCTCCGAGCTCAATAGTTTAGGAGTTACATTTACACAAATGTATACTTATAACACTGTTAACTTTTGATTATTCTCATTTAAGTTGCTATGGAAAGTAGATACTAATAAAGATAGTGATTTTAACATCATAACCAGACTCCAGGTGTGGTCTATTGCTGCTGGTTCATTTTAAACCATTACGGGTAGATACCAAAATTGGGGGCTCGTCCGGGATATGAACAAATTTAGGGGCTTATTGATTGATCAAATACCGATTTGATTGGGGAAATCCCTTTTGATTTGTTTGTGAGTGAAAATCAGCAGCAATGGATGTTGATAAATTTCTGGCAGCACATTCTCTGAGGCATTAGATGACGCGAGGAGGGTTGAGTTGATGAAGATTGCAAAGAAGTTAAACCTTAAGATGAAGTCGACAATGAAGAGGGCACAGATGTAGAGGATAATAGTGGAGTATTATGTATCCAAGAATATGTTTCAAGTGGAAGAGTTTAAATTGTTTCCAGAGTGCAAATGTGCTCAGCGTGAGCTCCAGTATCATATGGAAAAACTAAAGATGGATGCTGAGGATAGGTGAAGACAGCAACAGTTTGAGTTTGAATTATGAGTAAAACAGCTCAAGGCTGAGGAAGCAGATATACAGAGGGCAGAGGCAGAAAAACAGAGGTGGTTTGAGCTGAAAAAGATAGAGAGATTGCAGCAAGGAGGTCTAGTGCTAGACCCTGGCAAGGGGTTTAGTGCCAGTCGGGAGGTTAAATTGGTACCTCCATTTGATGAAGCAGAAATTGATAAATACTTCTTACAGTTGAAAAGGTGGCTCAGAGTCAAAAGTGGCCGAAAAGAAGTTGGCCTGTTTTGTTACAAAGTGTATTTAAGGGTAAAGCCCAACAAGCTTATTTGGCCCCAGCACTTGAAGATGCAGCTAATTATAATATTGTGAAATGGGCTGTGCTTAAAGCTTATGAGTTGGTTCCAGAAGCTTATAGACAAAGGTTAAGAAATTTGAAAAAGTATATGAACCAGACTTATGTGGAACTTGCTTATGAGAAGCTTGCGTAGTTTGATTGTTGGTGCACATCTAAGAATGTAAATAGTGATTTTAACAGCTTGAAAGAGTTGGTTTTGATTGAAAAATTCAAAAGGTGTGTCCCTGATGATATAAAGACATATTTAGGTGAAAAGGATGCTGCCACTTTACAGGAGTCTGCTAAATTAGCAGATGAGTTTGCTTCAACCCACAAGGCTAAGTTTACCCTGAATAAGAGCTTCCAAAGGAGTAGCAGGGATAACCCCTAGGGTAAACCAGAAATTAAACTGGGAAGTAGTGACAAAAGTAAGGATGAAGGGAGGCAGTCAAAGGAGAAATATTCTGGTCTTACTTGCTACTATTGTAAGAAAGCTGGTCACATGATGGCTAATTGTTCCATTCTGATGAAGAGAAGGGAAAAGGAAAAGGAGACAGTCCCAAATGCCTGTGTTCGGTATGCTGAAGCACCTAAAAACCCTCCGGGGTCTGAACGTTCTGTTGAGGCTCAGTTAAGGACTGAGGGGTTTGACTGAGTTAAGAAGGGACTCAATTATTTTATGTCAGATGGTTTGTATCAGTAAAGAAGGAGTCAACCCCAGTACCAGTGAAAATTCTTCGAGACACTGGGGCTTCTCAATCACTTATATTAGACAGTGTTATAAAGGTTGGTGATGAGGCTAAAATTGGTGAGGTAAATCTTATTAAAGGTATTGGGAAAGGTGCTTTTTCTGTACCTCTGCATAAGGTAATTTTGAAGTCTGGATTGTTTTCGGGACCTATCAAGAGAGGGATCCAACCCAAGTCATCAATGAAGGGTGTTTCTTTGTTGTTAGGAAATGACATAGCAGGTGGTGAAGTTTATCCAGCAGTGCAGCTGACAAATAAACCTGCCACTGATGACCCACAGATGGATGTCGATATTTATCCTGCCTGCGCAGTAACACGAAGCATGACTAAAAAGCCTGCCAACACAGACGGTTCTATGCAGCATAATCCTGATGCCCAGAATAGCCAAAATCGGGATTTAGGGTGATGATGTCTTGTCAGGGACTTTTCTGCCTTCATTGTTTCAACAGGATTCAGGGAGTAAGTCTGATGAGAAAGGTTTATCTTTGTCTTGGAAGGAGTTTGTGGCAGAACAAAATCGAGATCCTGAGATTGAAGCTTTAAAAGAAACAGCTCTCTCAGATGATGAGATTAAGAAAGTGCCAGTAGGGTACTATCTCAAGGATGGGGTATTGATGAGGAAGTGGAGACGACCTACTGTACCTGTGATGGAGGAATGGGCAATTGTTCACCAAGTTGTAGTTCCTAAAGTCTATAGGATTGAAATTTTAACTTTGGCTCACAATATGCCTTAAGGTGGACACTTTGGGGTGAATAAAACTGTAAACGGGATTAGGAAAGAATTTTACTGGCCTAATCTGAGGAAAGATGTTGTGACCTTTTGTAGAACCTGTCACACTTGTTAAGTTGTGGGTAAACCTAATCAGGCTATCCCAGTGGCCCCACTTCGGCCTATACCTGCATTCGGTGAACCTTTTTCCAAAGTTATAGAGGATTGTGTTGGCCCATTGCCAAAGAAAACAGCTGGCCATCAATACCTGTTACCCATAATGTGCACTGCATCCAGATTCCCAGAGGCGATCCCTCTCAGAAATATTAAAGCTAAAACTGTAGTGAAAGCTCTCACCAAGTTTTTTACTTTGTTCAGTTTGCCTGAAGAAATTCAATCTGATCAAGGAAGTAGTTTTACATCAGGATTATTCCAGCTGGTAGTTTGTGAACTGGGAGCTAAACAAATTACACCGTCTGTGTACCATCCAAAATCACAAGGAGCTTTAGAAAGATCTCATACTACCCTCAAAACAATGATTAAAACATACTGTGTTGAGAATGGAAAAGACTGGGATGAGGGGGTACATTTGCTCTTATTTGCTGTAAGAGAATCGCTGCAGAAATCGCTGGGTTTTAGTCCATTTGAACTCATATTTGGTCACAGTGTGAGGGGACCTTTGACCTTGCTGAGGGAACAGCGGGCTGATGAAAAAGTGCATGTTAGCTTGTTAAGCTATGTTTTGGGGTTCAAAAATAAATTACACTGAGTCTGTAGCCTTGCAAGACAAAACCTACAGAATTCTCAAAACAAAATGAAATCTTGGTATGATAAGCGAGCTTGAGAAAGGACTTACCACGTGGGAGACAAACTATTGATGTTATTTCCAATGTTGACAATTCCACTCCAAGCAAAGTTTAGCGGGCCGTATTAAAACACCTGATTGAAGAAAACCCACACAGGTGGTACATGTAAATATGATAAAGCGTTATTTTGATCCGGAGATGCCATTTGTGAGCGTTGTTACAGGAACATGTGAAACTAGAGGGCCTGAGAATGGGATAACTGACTCATCTGAGAAATTTAACAAGCCAAACATAGTCTCAGTGAGGCTTATGAACTCAATTATTTTGGAAAACATTGATAACAAATTGGTCCATTTGCAGCCAAAGCAATGACAACAACTGAAAGAATTAATTCTAAAGTTTGAAGATTTGTTTCCCAATGTACCCAAACAAACTTCGGTCGCTGTGCATGACGTAGATGTTGGTCAAACTGAACCCATTAAGCGGCACCCCTATCGCATGAACGTAGAAAAGAGTAAATTGGCTGAGCAGGAGATTGAATATATACTGAAAAATGGTATTATCAGGCTGTCAACATCAGATTGGGTCTCACCCTGTGTTATTGTGCCCAAACCTGACGGTAGCATTAGCTTTTGTACTGATTATAGGAAGGTAAATGCAGCAACAAAGACAGATGCTTACCGTGTCCCTAGGGTGGATGATTGCATTAATAAGTTTGGAAAAGCTAAATTCCTTACAAAGATTGATCTGTTAATAGGGTATTGGTGTGTTCCATTGACGGAGAGAGGCAGAGAAATCTCTGCATTTGTGACACTTTCTGGATTGTATGAATATAAAGTTTTGCCTTTTGGAATGATAAATGCTCCAGGAACCTTCTAAAGAATAATTAACTCTGTAATTCAAGGGTTAGAAAATACAGATGCATATATTGATGACTTAGTCATAAGGAATGACACTTGGGAAGGACATACCTCAGCAGTAGAGAAGCTGTTTGACAGGCTTTCCAAGGCCAACCTTACAGTCAACTTAGCAAAGAATGGATTTGGCCATGCCACTGTGACCTATCTTGGCTATGTAGTAGGTCAAGGCAAGCTGGCTCCTGTTCAGGCAAACGTCCAAGCAATTGTTGAGGTTCCTGTTCCAACAGATAAGAAGGTTCTTAGAAGGTTTTTGGGAATGGTTGAATATTACCGTAAGTTTTGTAGAACTTTGCTAATATCGCTCTTCCCCTAACTGATTTCCTATGGAAGGGTGAGAAGTTTGTTTGGACTGAGCCTTGTCAGGAGGCATTTGTTTGATTAAAAGCTATTCTATGTCATCACCTTGTGCTCAGAGCACCTTATTTTACAAAGCCATTTTCTATAGCTGTGGATGCCAGTGACGAAACTGCCGGGGCAGTGTCATTACAAAACGATAATGATGATGTTGATCATCCTGTAGCTTACTTTTTGAGAAAATTTAATGCACATCGAAGGAATTATTCCACTATAGAGAAAGAGTTGTTGTCACTCATTTTGGCTTTACAACATTTTAATGTCTATGTTTGTCCCGCACAGAAACCACTTGTGGTTTACATTGATCATAATCTGTTAGTGTTTCTGAGTAAGATAAAGGACAAAAATAGAAGTTTGTTAAACTGGAGTCTGATTTTGCAGGAATATGATATGGTAATAAAGCATGTGAAAGGCGTAGACAATATCATTGCAGGTTGTCTGCCCAGATGCTAAGCTAAGTTCAAGAAAAAAAAACTGGTATTTGTATACGCTTCTGCAATGTGTTACATGATAATCCCATATATATTGTTTTACATTCTATAGTTTGTAGTTAAAATTTTGCTCTTTGATCAAAATTTTCTTTTTTGTGGGGAAGTGTGATGTACCCCAATGTTTATCTTGCCATGGACTGTCATTTTAAGAGAGAGTGCCTGAGTGACGTCAACTGCCGGCTTTCTTGGCTCCTGTTTGATTCTTACTAAGAGAGAGAGAGAGGGACAGAACTATTTGACTCCGCAGCTTGTTTTGATTTAAGCAAGGACACTCACTCACATACAGTCAGTCACAGTTGCAGTCGGACAATGGAATGAAGCCAGTGCCTAATGGGTCACTGGTTGGAACTTCTGAGTGCCCACAAGGTTGGGTTAAGCTTCGACCCAGCACATCGATAAGTGGCTATCACGTTGTGTGATTGGGGCAGCCTTGTGGAATGCACCTATGTGTTAACCCTTGCCTGGGTGGTAGTTCCCTTTGAAGGTGGTACCCCTGTGATAAGCTACTATTGGTGATAATTCGTAAGTGGAATTGGAACAACGACAGATAAAACCTATGGTGATTGTTATCCTGTTTTACCACCATTGAACCTGTAGAATACGACATAAATGCCTTCTCTCGACATTCACCTTCAATTAAAAATATCTCTCTCACATCCTTTAATCCGTAGATGCACTGAACTTTCAACCCTACCATCTCAAGATTTTAAGCCTGGTGCCCCCCTGACCTCAATAGTTTGGGAGTTACATTTACACATATGTATACTCATAACACTGTTAACTTTTGATTATTCTTGTTTAAGTTGCTATATTAAGTAGATACTAATAAAGATAGTGATTTTAACATCAAAACCAGACTCCAGGTGTGGTCTATTGCTGCTGGTTCATTTTAAACCGTTACGGGTACTTAATACATGCGGATTCAAAATTCCATTTGGATATGTTTTTTGAAATGCACTTCATCTATGCCCCTGAATATATGTGGCACAGTGGCTCACATAATAGAACTGTTGAGACATATCTCTGCCAGCCCAAGTTTAATCCAGACCTCTGGTGCTGTGAGCTTGAAGTTTACGCCTTCTCCCTGTAACTAAATTGCTCTCTCTCATTTGTTCCAGTTCCCTCCTGTATTGCAAAGGTGCCCAGGCTGGCAGAGGGAAGATAAATCCAGTTGATGAGAATGTGGGAAGATGAAAATAAGGTTGGAGGAGTTTAGCAGAAATAGCACCTGATAGCTGGCTCATTTCCATGCAGAATTATTCTATCACTGGAAGGTAACAGGCCCTGAAGATTAAGGCAATGGCAACTTCAGAGGATGACCAAAGTAAATAGAACAATCGTCTGTTCTGTATTGCTGATGTCTGCTCATCTTGACTTGAGACATTCTTTACCAGGCTGAGGAATATTACTTTATACCTGTCCCATGACTATAATTTTGTGTTCATCCTCTTGATCCATTTTATCAAGTATTGCAGTAGGCAGCATAATACATGCAATGGGCATAATAATTGGCCAATAAAGTATCTTGGATTTTACCTCCAACACAATGCTGAAAGGCAGAGGTGACAAAATTGTCTCTGCTAAGGTTAATGAAAGTGTGTATGCAGCTGTGACAAAAGTGAAGAGAAAGTTACCACTAACTTTTCCCTAAAAAAAAAGTGTAGACCTGAAGAGCTTTAGATGAGAGTGGCAAATTTGTTTTGTTTAAATATCCAGAGGCTCAATACTCCGTTATGTTGCCTCCTCACAAAGGTAGCTGTTCTAAAAGTATGCACTTGATTACAGAAGGAAATGGAATGGGATTTTTCTGTTTAGCTGCAAGACACAGTTACTATCTCTACTGCCTCAGCTTTTCTATCTGCATGCCAGCCAGCAGCCCCAATGAGCAATTTTCACTATAAGTAATCATTGCCTTTATTGAACAGAATTTCAATTACGTTCCAAATATGCTGAGTTGCATCTTAATACTAATTTCCAACCATGACATTTATGAGTTACTACATAGGAGAAATGTAGTCCTCCTCTTTACTTTCTCCAAAATGTTCTTAGTTTCTTGCGGAATCTTCTAGGCAGTTTCCCACTATCCAGGAAATCCATGATCCATGTTCATGGTTTCCTCAAGCCCCACAGATTCCAGATACACCAGTATTAAAAGCTGTAACTTGGGAGGTAGACATCAGTAGCGCTGACCAAATCAACGCGTGGGAAAGAAGCAACACACATCAAAGTTGCTGGTGAATGCAGCAGGCCAGGCAGCATCTCTAGGAAGAGGTACAGTCGATGTTTCAGGCCGAGACCCTTCGTTAGTCCTGACAAAGGGTCTCGGCCTGAAACGTCGACTGTACCTCTTCCTAGAGATGCTGCCTGGTCTGCTGCGTTCACCAGCAACTTTGATGTGTGTTGCTTGAATTTCCAGCATCTGCAGAATTCCTGTTGTTTGCGTGGGAAAGAAATAGCTTCTCCATCATGTATAGAGTATAGCAGAGTTGTCCACCTGTCCATCTTTTGTGTGTGCTGCATAGAACTCTTCAGCAAATCCATCAGGAAGGATATGACATTGAGAAGATAATGATGGCAGGGAATGGGGGCGCTCAGATCAAAACCTTCCTGGAGGTGTACAACATCACTATCTTCCTCTTGATCCAAATTTAGTCCATGGATTGATCATCATCCCTGAGCAGTGTGGGGAAGATCTGCATCTCAGCCGAAGCATGTAAAAAGATTGGCCGGAGTGGATAGGCAAGGTTGAAGAAAAAATGGTATGCTCAGTGTATTGTTTCCTCTTGACAACTGGCAAGAGCCTAACCATCAAGCGCAAGGTGCCCTTGGTGTTGCTGTACATATACAGATGTGGCCCATGCCCTGCTCCTTCGCCACAATGTTCACATGAACAACTTTCTGTTTTAACTGGGGATTGGAGATGAAATATGTCTGATGGGTTGCAATGTACAAGTCCCTAAAGAACAGTGGAGTGAGCTTTATACCTATTATCATCCTTGTCTAGATGACAACTTTTGGCTGCATCAAACTGTGCCGAGAACCAAAGTATGTAGGTATCACATGCTGAGGAGCTACTTACATTAGTTTTTAATTTATTTTATTTAGAAATACAGTGCAGAATAGGTCTTTCTGGCCTTTCGAACATCAACCCCGATTTAACCTGAACCTAATCACATGACAATTAATTTAGACTGACCAATTAACCTACCCAGTATGACTTTGGAAGTGTGGAAGAAAAATGGAAGAGCTGGGAAAAACCCATGCATTCCACAGAGAGGGTGGACAGAGACTCCTTACGGAGGATGCCAGGATTGAACACCAAATTCCAATGCCCTGAGCTGTAATAGCATCGTGCTAACTGCTATGCTACTGTGGCACCATACTTTGACCTTGCTGTTGCTAAGAGTGGGCCTTGTTGCCATGCCGTGTCCCATTTAGTTGGACATTATCGCTCTATTTTTCCTTTTTGGAAAAGTGCTTTCAGAAAACTACTCTTGAAGTTTAAGTGGATGAGTCAGTGGTCAGCACAAACTGTTTTGCAGGCGCTGCAGACCCAACATGTCCTTTGGGAAGATTCCCTGAGCAAATTGTTGTGGCCATTTTGGAAGAATACCTCATCATCAGAGATCACCAGCAAGTACCAAACATGGTTGGAATCTCACTCCCAACCTACACTGCCCTCCAGGTGGCTGCCATAAGGATGAGGTGATTGCTCACCTCCTTGTGAACTGTGTGATAGTAAATGTGGTTTGGCAAAAGATGCAGTGGGGCTTGTCAAGGCTCATCTCAAGAAGTTGTATAACAAAGGACTCCATAGTCTACTGAAACAAACAATGAGTGCTGCTGGAAGATCCTCAACTTAGTGGAAGGCACCCTTTGGCCTGCTGAAATTTTCAGTGCATTGTGATGTCCGTAAGGTAATACTGGAACTGACATATTCCAGGCTGCAGGCTTACCTGCTTAAAGATGCACTGAAGCTTGGTGCAGCTAACGCAAAGGTTTTTTGGGGGAAGAGCTACATTTCACGTCTTTCTGCAACTTAACATTGAGGGGCAAAGCTATGCAAAAGTCTCCCAGATGTTGGAAATTTTGTCATACCCCAATGATGTACTGTGTGCAGAGCATGCTCACATTCAAAAAAGTATTGAACTAATAACACAAAGAATGTGCAGGCTTAACAATAAAGAAAGATATGCACTGATTTTGTATTTCTTGTATATATTTTTACACATAAATTTTTTGTTTTAATTTTCAAAAGAAAATGAAGATAAGCAAGTTCAGAAGACTAACATTGCACCAACATACCATATAATGTGTGGTGTAAAAATATGTGATAATTGACATTGTAGTTTAACTGAAGTAGAGACAAATACTTGAGAAATTAGGATAAGGGAAAGAAGATTAGGGAGAAGTTTATCATTTATGTATCTAGATCTGAATTGTGAAAGTGGTCCTGGAAACCCACTCTAGATAGATATGAGATCATTGAGCAAATCTTAGAAGTCTTAGACTTCATAAAAAGTTAAATAATTGAATGTGAAAGAATAATCCAAGATTCATCAGTCTTGCGTTAGTGGGTGATGATTTCAGCTGTTAAATGAATTATTATTATACTACTGGGGCTCAGCTGGACTATAGCTTTATTGAAAGTTATATTAATAATAGAAAGCAATATTTCTACATGGTGCAATATTACTCTCAGCATCTGAAGCACTGTACTTTGTTGTCTGCTTCTAGGCTAAAATTTTCCTGAATACGTATATTCCTATTCAACTTTCAGTAACATTGTCTACTACACAAAGTATTTTACAAAATACTTTTTATTAATTTGTTGGGTTTATTACTTTATTTGTAATTTTATTGCTGATGTTTTGTACCCAAAGCACATTAGTATTTGGTATATGTTACGATACTTTACAAGCTTCCTGATATATCATATGAAACATGTTATGAAACAGAAATGTTACTACAATGATACTGTTGCCCATCTAGAATATGGGAATATAGAGCTTTGCCAAAGAGACTTGTAAGGTATAAGAAGAATTTTACTTTCAATTCTGTTTAATGCTCTGTCTTTTCTCCAACATCTCCTCCACCGTTGAGTGTGTTGAAACTTTGGCTGTGATTCTATGGGCTGCCCATACTTTCCCAATGTTGCTGGCAGTTGTAATGCTGTAACGTGTGATTGTTGGCAGAACATTGGACATAGGTGGTAATTACAAATTGAAACAAACAGCACAGAAACAAACCATTTAGCTCGGTTAGATGAAGCCAGTATTTATACTCTCTACAGATCAACTTCCCCTTCTCCATCTCATGCCCTCAGTGTGTTCTTCTAATTGAGATGAAACTTGCCTCCCGTCAGTGATCTTAACCTAAGGATTTATCAACAATGTGTTCATACACAGGCTGTCTTACTCCTACCTGAGTTTCCACAGACGCAGAGAGGTGTTCACACAATCAGCAGTGATGACTCTTGCCTGCCAATCACAGAAAATATTTCTCAGAAGCTGGCAGTGACATTTCAATAATTCTGATCAGCTCAATTGGTGGTATAGTTTATACAAGCAGAATAACATGTTGAAAGTATTAATAAATGCAATATGGACATTTAATTTCAACATAGTTAAATGTGAGAAGGTGGAAAGTACTATGTACATACAATGTGTCTCTGTGTATAAACTAATCTTATGTATATACGGGCACACTCAACAGCTACTTTTACATTCTGTTTTATAGAATTGGTTTTATATTTATATTTGTTGTGATTTTATGCTGCATCAGACCTGGAGTAGTAATAATTTTGTTCTCCTTTACACTCATATACTGAGTTCAAAGTTCAAAGTTCAGAGTAAATTGATTATCAAAGTACATAAATGTCACTATGAGATTCTTTTTCTTGGAGGCATACACAGTAGAAGGAAGAAACACAATAGAATCAGTTAAAAATTAGAGTGCAAAAGAAGACAAACAGCAAATCCAAAAATATTTGAGGAATGACAACAAACAACCTTGAATCTTGAATTCTGAAAGATTTCATCCAAACAATAGTGCCTGAAATCCTGTGCTACATTTTGCCCAGTGCTCAATTCTGAGACATCTTATGAAATTGTTGAAATTTACATTTCCAGATTTTTGTACCTGCAGTATTTTGATGTGATTAACTGGTCTATGCGATTCTGAATAGGTGTTTCTCGGGTTGGTATCAATTGACATGTCATTGCTGTAAGACCTATGGGAAGGAGGGTGAATTCTTGAAGGAGACTCCATGACAGTCACAGTAACTGAGTAAAAAGCTGTCATTATATAACAGGAAAACACATTAACATTCTGATAATCCACTGTCGAATGGTTTGGCAGACCATATTTGCCTTATTCCCTTTTTCCACTGACAAAATCACGACTCCTGTGATTTTACCCCACTTGCATTCCATTTCTAGTCACTAGGGCCTTGGTGGTTGTACTCCTTTTCTCTCACCAGCACCCTTGTTTCCTTGTTCCCATTAAAGTTACAATTGTTCAATATATAATATTTTGTGTGGTCTTATAAAATGTGAATTTATAGGTTGTTGGGATATTAATGGCAACAACATCCACTAATCCTGAAAAATCTGCTCGTCCAACATCATAAAAGTTATATTGGAAAGGAGGGATGTGTGTCTTAGTTCAAAAATAACTTAAGCGTCTTGCCATTTTCATTACTGATGTAACCCATTTGTCCTGATAGTACAGTTTACTTGCAGCCACCCTCTACTGGTCTACTTTGACCTATAGTCTGATCACATGCTGTATTTACTCTCCTATCCCCATACTCACTCCTATACTTTGTTTCTTATTCCATAAGCCACTGCCAAGCTGTGAGTGATGGAGATGGCTGAGATCTCTACACTTAAAACCTGGAGCATCCACAAATAGAGACTTTGCCTGCTGCTTAAACAGGACAATGCTCAATAACACACACACACTCATACATAGAAAATTGTTTGGGCTTTATTCCTTGTTGGACTGTGAATGAATAAAATCAAGCGGCAGACTATAATCACCTGTTTGAGAAACTGCATGATGCTGTCTCCAATCAATAAACAATTCATCCTGATGCATTTCAAATCAGTCATGGACTTCAGTCAGGGTGCTTTGAGGAAAACCCTGCCCAATTACCATTATCATATAACTTGTAGCACCAGAGGTCCTAACACACTAAAAGACTATTATACTAAGATAGGGAATGTCTACCATTCCAAACCAGAGCACATTACAGTAAATCTGATCAATTGCCTGTCTTTCTACTGTATACAAGCAGACAGGAGCTAAAGAGGAAGGCTCCAGAGATTAGGACAACGAGGAAGTGGCTTTAGGAGGCAGAGGAGCAGTTATGGATCGCCTTGAGTTGGTGGACTAGGCTGTGTTCAAGGACTCATCTGTGGATCTGAATGAATACACCATGGTTGTCATGGACTTTATTAAAACTGTTGTAGACAAGCGTGTCCCCACAAAATCATTCAGTCTTCCCCAACCAAAATCATTGGATGAGCTCTGAGGTCTGCAATCTGCTGAGAGTCAGATCAGAGGCATTCAAGGCTGGTGAACAAGAGAGTTACAAGGGATCCAAGTGCGATCTCCAGAAAGGCATAAACCCTTGAACACCACCTCACTTTTTAAATACTTATTTGTTTGGGGTTTTTTTGCCCGATTTTTAATCTATTCAATATATATATATATATATACTGTATTTCTTTTTCTTCTATATTATGTATTGCATTGAACTTTTTCTGCTAAGTTAACAAATTTCACGACACATACTAGTGATAATAAACCTGACTCTGTTTCTGATTCTGATTCCGAAAGCCATCTCACAGGCAAAGTAAACTTGAATCAACAAAGGATGCTCAGCAATTATGGCTTGAATGCTATCATTTCTTATAAAGTTAAGTCAAGTTGCATAATCAACAGCAGGGCTTTCTTCCAAATGAGCCCAATGCTTTCTCTGCTCATTTTGACTGTCAAAATATGAAGAAACCATCATGAACTCCTACAGCCCTGTGGTCCTGTGATTACAATCTCCGAGGCTAATGTATGTACAGTCTTCAAGAGAGAGAACTCACAAAAAGCATACAGCCCAGATGGAGTACCTAGCCAAATACTAAAGACCTGTGCTGATCAATTGTCTGGAATGTTCACTGAGATCTTTAACCTCTCACTTCAGTAGTCTAAAGTAACCAATTGCTTCAAGCAGACTTCACATACTGTTGTCTAAGAAGGATGGTGTCAACCTTCCTCTATCAAATCTCCCCTCAATCTTCTATGTCCCAAGGAATAAAGTCCTAACCTATTCATTCTTTCCTTATAATTCGAGTTCTATAGTCCCACCAGCGTCCTTGTAAAATTTCTCTATACTCATTAAATCCTCTTTACATCTTTCCTCTAGGTAGTGACCAAAACTTGAAACATTAGTCCAAATTAGGCCTCACTGATGTCTTTTTCAACATAGCATCCCATTTCCTCTACTCAATACTTTGATTGATGAAGGCCAATGTGCAAAAAACTTTTATATGACCCTATTTACATGTGCCATGTCTTTCAATGAATTATGGAACTGTATTCCCAGATCTATTTATGCTACCACACTCCTCAGTGCCCTCCCATTCTCTGTGTAAGATCTGCCTTGGTTGGTCCTAGTAAAGTGCAACACCTCACATTTGTCTACATTAAATTCCATCTGCCATGTATCAGCCTATTTTTCCAGCTGGTCCAGATCACTCTGCAAGCTCTAATAGTCTTCTTCGCTGTCTATGACAATTCCAATCTTGGTATCATCTGCAAATTTGTTGATCCAGTTAGACATATCTTTTTCTATATTTACTTTGAAACCAAGGGCATTATGATTACTAGATGCAAGATGTTCCACTACACAAACTTTTGTCACTTGCCCTGTTTCATTCCCTAGTAGCAGATCAAGTATCACACATTCTCTCATTGGAACTTCTATGTACTGATTGAGGAAACTTTCCTGAACATATTTCCAGTCAATATATGGAATGTTAAAATCACCTACTGTAACATCCTTATGCTTATCGCAACACTCTGCTATCTCCCTACAAATTTAAACCTTGCTATGCAGCACTAACAAACCTTCTCACGAGGAGATTAGTCCCCCTCCAGTTCACGTGAAAATAAACTCTTCTGTACATACATCATGATGCTCTTTATCGGCTACAGCTCATCATTCAATACCACCGTCCCCTCAAAACTAATCATTAAGCTTCAAGACCTTGACCTCAGTACCTCCTTGTGCAATAGGAACCTTGATTTCCTCGCTTGTAGACCACAGTGGCAACAACATCTACTCTACAACCTCCATCAGCGGAGGTGCATTACGAGGCTGTGTGCTTAACAGTTAGTTTTGCTTGCTTTACACTTTTGACTGTGTGACTAAGCACAGCTCCCATGCCACACTGAGGCTTGCAGATGACACCGCCGTTGTAGGCTGAATCAAAGGTGGTAACAAATCAGCATAAAAGAGGTAGATTGAAAATCTGGCTGCCACAACAACAACCTCTTACTCAATGTCGGCAAGACCAAGCAGCTGATTATTGACTTCAGGAGGAGGAAACTAGAAGTCCATGAACCAGTCCTCATCAGGAGATCAGAGGTTGAGAGGGTCAGCAACTTTAAATTCCTCGGTGTTATAATTTCGGAGGTCCAACACATAAGTGCAATTATGAAGAAAACACAGCAGCTTCTTTACATACTTAGGAGTTTGTAAAGATTTGGCATGGCATCTAACACTTTGACAAACCTCTATAGATGTGTGATGGAGAGTATATTGACTATACAAATGAATTTAGAGAAGCCAAAGATTTCTGAGAAGTTTTATGAGTTGATAAGGCTATAAAAAATGGAACATTGCACTGGAATTCATTTGTGGGCAATACCGAGAAATAAACTATATGGTACTAAGTTCAGTGGTAGCAAGTTAACCATTGTAAATTATTCCTGGTGTAGATAAGCCCTGGCAGAATCAGGGGATATGCATGGGCAGGTGTGAGACAGTTTAGAGAAATAAATATGTGGGATTGATGGATTAATGGTTTGCTCTGAGAATCGAACCGGTTCAATGGCCAAATGGGGTCCTATCATATATGAATATAACATATTATAAAAATATCAGTCGTGTCAAGCTGTTAATGAGGGTCAAACAACAGGAATTCTGCAGATGCTGGAAATTCAAGCAACACACATCAAAGTTGCTGCTGAACGCAGCAGGCCAGGCAGCATCTCTAGGAAGAGGTGCAGTCGACGTTTCAGGCCGAGACCCTTCATCAGGACTAACTGAAAGAAGAGTGAGTAAGGGATTTGAAAGTTGGAGGGGGAGGGGGAGATCCAAAATGATAGGAGAAGACAGGAGGGGGAGGGATAGAGCCAAGAGCTGGACAGGTGATAGGCAAAAGGGGATACGAGAGGATCATGGGACAGGAGGTCCGGGAAGAAAGACAAGGGGTGGGGGGGACCCAGAGGATAGGCAAGAGGTATATTCAGAGGGATAGAGGGAGAAAAAGGAGAGTGAGAGAAAGAATGTGTGCATAAAAATAAGTAACAGATGGGGTACGAGGGGGAGGTGGGGCCTTAGTGGAAGTTAGAGAAGTCTGCGAGACCCGACGCAGACTGGGAGACCGCTTTGCTGAACATCTACGCTCTGTCCGCCAGAGAAAGCAGGATCTCCCAGTGGCCACACATTTTAATTCAACATCCCATTCCCATTCTGACATGTCTATTCACGGCCTCCTCTACTGTAAAGATGAAGCCACACTCAGGTTGGAGGAACAACACCTTATATTCCGTCTGGGTAGCCTCCAACCTGATGGCATGAACATCGACTCCTCTAACTTCCGCTAAGGCCCCACCTCCCCCTCGTACCCCATCTGTTACTTATTTTTATGCACACATTCTTTCTCTCACTCTCCTTTTTCTCCCTCTGTCCCTCTAAATATACCTCTTGCCCATCCTCTGGGTCCCCCCACCCCCTCCTTGTCTTTCTTCCCAGACCTCCTGTCCCATGATCCTCTCGTATCCCCTTTTGCCTATCACCTGTCCAGCTCTTGGCTCTATCCCTCCCCCTCCTGTCTTTTCCTATCATTTTGGATCTCCCCCTCCCCCTCCAACTTTCAAATCCCTTACTCACTCTTCCTTCAGTTAGTCCTGCCGAAGGGTCTCGGCCTGAAACGTCGACTGTACCTCTTCCTAGAGATGCTGCCTGGCCTGCTGCGTTCACCAGCAACTTTGATGTGTGTTAATGAGGGTCCTTTGAATGAGGAATATGGTTAGGTTCCTGCCCCTCTGTCTCAAGTTGTCTCTCTTTTGTTTTAACCTGTTTTGTTAGTTTATTCATATTTCTTCAAAATCTCTGTGGTTTCAACCATTATTATCCCCAACAAACTGAATCTCCCCTTTGATGTCTTATGCAGATCTTTTGATCCTCTTTTTAATTCCTTTTTGAATTAGTTTTTGGATGAATTATCATGAACTTCTTGGGGGCATTCGCTTTTCTGAAAATAAAAGGCTGTGTTTGGGATTTAGCACATTGTGATATTATTGAAGCTCAGCAATATTATGTTAATGCACTGTCTGTATATTTTAAAGATTAGCCTTATTTGCTTAGCTTGATCTGTCACATATGCATCGAAACGCACAGAGACATTCATCATTTGCATCAAGTCAAATCTGCAAGGATTGTGCTAGGTTACTAGTGTTGCCACAGTTCTGGCACCAGCATGCCCATAACTCACTAACTGTGTGTCTTTTGAACACAGGAGCACCTGGAAGAAACCTGTGCGGTCAAGGGGAGAATGTACAAACAAACTTACAGGCAGCAGCAGGAATTGAACCCCAATCTTACAGCTGGTGCTCTAAAGCAATGCACTAACTGCTAACATCTTTATCCCATTATATCAATGCTTTCCTTATACATTATTCCTTGTACTGATTAGAAAGGCTGCTCTGTTATAGGAGCCAAACCGGACACACTGGAGTCTGTGGTAGGACAACAAAGGACCCTACGGAAAATCCTGGCAATTCTGGACAATGTTTCTCATCATCTGCTTGCCACCTTGGCTGTACAGAGGAGCACTTTTAGTACTAGACTAAGACAACTACACTGCTCCAAAGAGTGCTATATGAGGCCATTCTTACCCTTGGACATTAGGCTGAGTCAACCCATAGCCGAGGAGGTGATGACCCCCTCCAGTTAGATTGTTTGAGGTAACTTATTTACTATTTTTTCCTACTTCTAACATTTGTATATTTGTATATCTGTGCTCTTGTAATGCTACTGTGACATTGTAATTTCCTTAGGGATCAATAAAATATCTATCTATTTATCTATCTATCTATTTATTCTTAGTCACTCACCAATTGATATGTCCAGTGCATTATAGGACAACCAGGTCAACTAGTCACAATATCCTTGACAATTAAAGATCCACACAAGGGTTTACTTCATAAAGGTTTCATACATCATCTCTTCTCTTCTTGCTTTTAAATTCCAGCCAACCTGACCTTGTTTTGATGACTAAACTTCAGCTTGGTTATACCTCTGTACAAGGTGTGATAAATTACTTGTATTTTTGGCTAAAATCCAATACCTCCATCTCTATATTTCATATTTCTCCTTTAACTTCAGTCGATTAATATTGATCCAATAGACATCTGCATGTTCTATGAGTAGCAGTAAATCACGTAAAACTTAGCAAGCAAATGGCTGGAATAACACAAAATGCTGGAGGAACTCAGCAGGTCTGGAATGTTAAGGATAAGGTTACTCATTGATACTGTAAATGCCATATATTGGTTCGGAACCATGTTACTTCCCTGCACATGAACCTGAAAAATTGAAGAAGAACTGTGCTCAGCTTTTCAAGTTCATGTGCAAGGGGTTAACATAGTTACACACATTTTTCACATACGTCCTAGGTATGAGGGTTGCCATATTCTTTATTTTCTGATTAACGTCTCACTTTCATCTGTTGTGTCTCCTTCCACAGTCTGAACTTCATTCAACAGCCTCTGCTGTCCTCTGGACCATGATAAACAATTCAGGAAAATATGTCATTTGCTAAACTGGGTTGACACCAGAGGTTATTCAGTCAATTTGGTCTTTTTTTTTGCATTGAGTTCCAGAACTTTGAATGTTGTGTTAATTCTACTCAATGTATTTCTCTTTGAATTGCTGTTTTTATTAATTCTATCTCTAAATCTCTGCAGGCTTACTTCTTTCTCATCTTTTCCATCAAAGGCAATGGGAATTAATGGCTTGCCTGTAGATTACAGATTTCTTTATTAGTAGGAGCTAGCATTGCAGTGTTAGTATAACAGATCCACTTTCACGTAAGCAGGAACATATTTGTATTTTCATGGCTTTGAGAGTATGGGGACAAGATACAATGGTCATTACAGATAATAAAAAAATTAAAATGCAACAAAGGTTGAGGAAATTATTTTCTTTAGATCCTGGATGAATTCAAGATAATGCAACTTCAAGGTTGTTGAAAAGTTTAATAAAATCAATCTGACAAATAGTAGGCAAGACAATTAACAGAGAGGAAGTTGATATTAAGAAGACATATCCAATGAATTTTTCTTTGCACACAAGATAATAGAGTGGTAGAATATGCTTCCATGGGGAGGCAATATTTCAGAGAGAATTGAAGGTTAAGATGAGAATGCAGGTTAAGATCTGTGAAAAGCATCACGGTTTATTGCCTAATGTCCACGAGGAATGTTTTATGGTAACGTGGCTTGATATCATTATCCACTATATTAGAAATTCATGGAGAATATGTAGAACGTGGGACTTGGTCTCCAGAATCCATGGAAACAATTTAAATGAGCAGTGAGGTATGCTGCTCTTCACTGTCCATCAAACTGCTTCCTACGCTGTGCTTCTTGCTTTGCTTATTAATCTCATCTGCTTTCTTGTTTCAGTCTCTTCAGCAAAACCCACTCCAACATTAATGATTGCTGACTTGTTTTGGGAGTTGGGCAACTCTGGGGTACTTGTGTGCATTGCCCTTGAGTAAACAAAGTCCAAATTTCATCTACTCCCCACCCCTATCATTTGCACCCACCCACCCACCTACCTACCTCCTAATGTTGCAGGCAGGGATATAAGTGCTGAGGTTAGGCTAAAATACCTATAGCATTCCATTCTTGGAAGCCAAGAAGCACACATACCTGCCAGCATGCAAGCAAAATTGATTAGGAACATGTAAGGGCTTTCGCCAGCATGGTGTGTTCCCTGAGGGTTAAAATTAGGACTTATCCGTCATCTATAGAATGTGATTTGGTATCATACCTAACCCAGACTTGCTAAGGATGATCAATTTCAATCCGAACAACATCATTAAATCACATTGGTTTGTATCTAAATCCACTAAAATCCATAGTTTCTGACAAGGATATGCATTTATGGCCCAAGTCCCAATAGAGAAGTTGATTTTTAATAGGAACTGTGCAGAAATGAAGGAAAAACAATAATGCTAGGTCAACGGCACTGTTAACTAAAATTTTCAAACTAAAGCTAATACTGATACAACAGCTTGGCAGTAGTAGCTTGATACTAAATAAATACTGCTCCTTTATAGTGTCACTCTAAATGGTAGTCTTCTTTCCAGAACCAGGACAATGGTAAGCAAGGAGCATTGATGCTCTGCTTTTGGACAAGTCTTGATAAGATTAAATGAGAGGAAGGGAGTTATGTACCATCACAATGAAACACCAATTGGCTGGACTGTGCATACTCATGAGCGTGACTGATGAACTCGTTCTGCAGCTCACCTGCAAGGATGTGCAGAGTCCGTGGTTGTGACAGAGTCCCCTCCTGAGGCACCAGAGGCCTGTGCCTGCCAGAAGTCCTGAATACTCCAGGACATTATGGGCCATAACCCAAGAACGTTCCTCAGGGCCAAACCCTTCCCAATCCATGAGATACTTCAACCTGCTCCTCAACCGGTAAGAGGTGCCACCAGGGTCCCACCAAATGGGAGGAAGAGGAGGTGTGGTGACTAGAGCAAGGAGGGGAGTAATCAGAGGCTTGAGCTGGGAAACGTGGAACATTGGGTGAATCTTCATTGATGATGGTAAGCACAAGCTATATGAGATCTTGTTAATAGCCTTCTCTACTACAAATAGTCCCACATAGCATGGGGCCAACTTGTGGCTCTTGACTTTCAAGAGAAGAGAAGATCCCTAGACATTCTCCTTTGGCTTGAGAGGCCCCACCTTCTGTTGGAGCCAATCAGCCTACGGAGGATGCTGTTTCCAAGCACAGCAGAACAGCCCTGGCCTTTCTCCATATGGGCTTGTAGCAATGGACCAACTATTCAGCAGCAGGAACTCCCTCATAAATCTCTTGGTCAGGAAAGAGCAGTGGCTAGACTCCCTTTTGGCATTCAAAGGGAGACGTGCTGGTTCAGGATGGCTGGAGGTGATTGTAGGCAATCACCACCCAAACCAATTGGGAGCTCTAGGACATGGGGTTGGAAGAAACAACACAGGGCAGCTTTGTCTCCTGCTCTTGATTCACCCGCTCAATCTGGCCATTAGATTAGTGATGGAAACCAAATGAGAGGTTGCCTGTGGCTCCCAGGAGAGAACAGAAGTACTTCTGAAAACAGGATGTGAACTGTGGTCCTCAGGCAGCCACTATGTCCTGAGGGAATCTGTGCAGCCTATCTACATGCTGAAACACGAGGCAATCTCACAAGCCGACGGGAGCTTAGAGAGAGCAATGAAGTGGACAGACTTGGAAAATCAGTCCACAAACACCAGAATGATAGTGCTCTCACCAAACAGGGGCAGAGCAGTGATAAAATCCATTGAGAAGTAGCAGCAGGAGCCGGCACAGGCAGTATGCATCACAGACCGGCAGGGTTCTGAAGTGATGTCTTGTTCTGGGCACGTGGAACCGGCACAGACAAAATTGTGGATCTTCTGGGATATAAATAACCATTAAAATCATCATGATAAATTCCAGGGTCCATTGAATACCTGTATGTCCAATCAGATGGGAGGAGTGAGTCCATTCCAACACTCTGGGGTGCACCGTGGCAGGGGCAAACAGCCAGCTGGGAGGTCCCCACCTGAGCCTGGATAGGACTGTTGGGCAGCTCTCACCTCCACCTCTAATCCCCAAATCACAGGAGCAGCAATGCACAAGCAAAGAAGCACGGGCTCTGGACTTGTGTTGTTGTCAGACATGTCTGTTGAGAGGGAGCATCAGCCTTGGCATTCTTGCTGCCTGGATGGCAGGTGAGAGTGAAATTAAACCAGGTGAAGAGAAGAGCCCAACCGCTTGATGGAAGTTGAATCTCTTGGCATCCCACCTGTAGGAGAAAGGGATGCTCTATCCCTTCCATCCAATGTTGGCATGTTTCCGGGGCCTCCTTGACGGTCAGAAATTCTTGGTTTCCAATATTGTAGTTACACTTGGCAGGAGTCAAGTGATGGCAAAGAAAGACACAGGGTTGTGTAGGTGGTTATCCACAGAAGAGCACTGGCAGAGAACCGCTCCAGTGCTGGAATCTGATGCATCCATCTCAATGATGAATGGACAGGGTGGGTCTAGGTGTTGCAACACTGGGACATTGGTGAAGTATTGATTTAGTTCTGAGAATGTTTGGTCTGCTGCACTTGCTCAAAGGAATGCTGCAGAGGTCTTCTTGGTGAATACATTTATGGGGGCTGCAATGGAACTGAAGTTTTTGATGAAGCAGCAATAAAAGTTTGCCAATCTTATGAAGTGTCACGTCTGTTTTACCATTGATGGTTTGGGCCACTCTGGGACTGTCTGAACTTTACATGAGTCCATTTGAACATTAGAAGTGGTGAGGATGCACCTGTACTTTAAGTAACTCACACTTCTCTGGCTTAGTGTAATTCTTGAGGAACTGTCTGAGAACCTTTTAGACATGCTGTACGTGTTCATGGTGAGAACAGGAAAAGATTAGAATGTCAGCCAAATACACGAAGAAAACAGATTCGACATGTCCCTGACCACCATTAACCAGGGCATTGGCCAGATCAAAGGGCATCATTTGATATACATAGTGACTAGTAGGGATGTTGAAAGCTGTCTTCCACTCATTCCCTTCTCAGATACAAACCAGGTTATAAACCTGTGGAGATCTATCTTGGAAAATAAGAATGGATATGTTCAAAACCAAGGCAAGCAGGGGAAGAAGGCAGCAGTTCTTCACTGTGATGTTGAGGTGCCAATAATCAATGAAATGATGGAGCTTGCCATCCTTCTTGCTCACAAAAACAAAGCCCATGCTGCTGGCAAAGTTAACAGATAGATAAACCCAAAGGCTAATGCCTCCTTGATGTACTCTTCCATAGTCTCCATTTTAAGATGAGACAGGGAAAAGAACTGGCCCTAGGGAAGACTAGTACCAGGTAAGAAGTCAGTGTATAGCTGGTGTGGAGCTAGAGAGGTGGCCTACATTTTTCTGAAGACTTCAAGAAGGTCAGAATATTCATCTAGAAAACCAGAGAGGTCCACCCCAGCAGTTGATGTAGGAGGGAATTCGTTGACAAGGGCTTGAGCTGGACCCAGGCACGTAGACAATCAAACTTGTCTCTACTCTTGGAATGCCGATAGGGATCTCTTGGCATCCCAGCCCATGGGTTGTTTTGAGATAACCAGGGAAGGCCAAGCACCAGTGGCAGTTCAGGTGAATCAACCAGACAGCACGAGAGCTGTTCCCTGTGGTTGTCCTCTAGAACACTGGAGGGGTTCTGCGGAAAGGTGGATCTCATCAGTACCCAGGGAAAACTATCAAGGACCTTGCTTTAATATTTTCTCTCAATTGCTGAGTCGGAACACTCCATTTCTGAGACAGAAACATATCCATGAGGTTCTCGGCTGCCCTGGAGTCAGTAAATGTCTGAAGCTCATGGCTCTGAGGCTCCCACAACAAGGAAGCTGGGAGCATCATACAATTAGAGGGAGATGCTTGCAGGGAGAACCAACCTGCCAGAATTCCCCTTCCTGCTTACAGGTATCTTCTTTATCTGAGCACATGGGACATGAAACCCGGAATTGTCCTGGATTGCCACAATAGAGGCAAGGATCCGTTCTCCTGGACTGATCTGGTTCCTCCTAAGGTGGCTACATGGGCCCCATCTGCATAGGTTCATGTGTGGACTGTGTACTGGGTGATGCAGGATAGGCTACAGACAAACAGTGATCTAAGGAGCAGGTAGTTTGAGGAATTCTTTGTCTGTGCCACCCAGCTGCTCATTACCAATTCAAACGGCCAGATTAATTAGGTCATCCAGGCTGTCCTGCTCGTCACGCACTGCGATCTCATGCCGGAACATGCGGTGATGAGGGACCTCTGGTTCCACTCTGTCTCCACTGCTAATGTGCGGAACTTTACTGGATAGTACCTCACTGTCCCTCTACTTTGTCACAGTCCAGGAGTTGGTGGACAGCTTCCTGACCCCACACTGGAAGATCAAAAACTCTCTTAAACACAACAGCAAATGCCAAAACGACTGGGCTGCAGGACAACTTTGTTCCCGTACGGTATTGAACAGGCCGAGTGGGGTTCAGTCTAAGAGATTCACTATGTACGTTAGTTTGCACACATCATCACAGAATGTACCAGTCTGGACTTGGAAAGTCAGCCCTCACTGGGTTATGAAATTCCTGCACCTGTTGAGGTTATTGGAGTATCTGCCTAATGAAGGAATTCTCGGTTCTGGTCTAGACGAAGATACGAGAGTCTGGGCATTAGTGGCCAAGGTTAATGATGCTGTTGAAAGGGAGTACCTGTAAGATGCTTGTAGTGGGACTGACGTGGCTAAAGGCTGCTGACTTGATGCAGTGAGGACAGTAGAGGTCATCTCCTGATTCTAACTGTTGGTAGTAAGTTGCTGACCCACAGCAGTGAGAGCAGGAATCACTGCCACCTGATTCCAGTTGTCTGCAGCTGGGAACATGAGGCACTGCATTATGTTACCCTGAGATGATTATTGTACATGGTAATTCTACTGCTGAATCAAAGGCAGATACTCCTGTAAGAGTCCCAGGGTTGCAATGTCTTTGAAACAGTGCATATTGCAATCTTAGGCAATCCTTTCTGCACAAGCTTTAAAGCCTTCTGTGGAATCAATTATTCTCCCCTAAAATCACAGTTCTATAAAACTCAACTCCAAACAAAATTTAAAATTTTTTCTGGTATTTGAGATGGGAGAATTAAACTCTTCCAGCTTTTCTCTTGCATTTTTGAGATGATATAACACAAAAACTTACTGACCTTTTGGCTATTTTATTTGTCTCAGATTTCTGTTTCTAATAAAGTCTTTCTTGTCATCTATTTTATCAGTAACATAGTGGTCAATGCATCTCTAAATTTTTTCAGAACTTTTCCAAAAATATTATGCTTTAGCACCTTTAACAATAATCATATTTAATTGCCCCTGCTAAATTATTCTGTGGCAGAAGCTGAATTAACAGAGCTCCTTATCGTCACATCTTAGCCTTGCTTTCTATAACTATGTGCTTATAAAGCCCAGGATTTGTGTCACCTAAGTCTTTTTGACCTGTTTTGAAATATTGTGGCACTATGTTTTGAACTTCACCTCATTCAGTGATTCCATCCAAACTTTGATCTGGACCTTTAAATAGGATGTGGATTTATTAATGAATTATTCAACATGGATTAAACACTGAATACATAAAGATGCCTGTCCTGGAGCTAAGCTTTGGTGCTATTTGCTCAGTTAATATATTGGTGCATTTATGTAATATCTATGAAAATGAGAAACCCAGAGGATTCATAAACTGTAGTTCAAATGATCTAAACTGAATTTAAAATAATCAGCCATGTTTAACAGAAAATACATAGATAGAGTTTGGAGCAATGTCTCTATCTAGCTTTCTGAGAGCAATTTCTGATTCATTCATTCTTACAGCCAAAGGATTTGACAAAATTAATATTCATAAAGATCATGAGTATCAGAACATATTCCTTACAAAAGCTGTTTCTTATTTCAACAAAGAATGGGTATAAAAAATTAAATAATATAGGCAGAGTTAATCTGAACAGGGTGTTTAACTTTTTCTTTGTTTCAGTGTGTCATTCACGACTTTCCAAGATCTGCTGCAGGAAAATACATTGCAAAGCTGATGTTGTCTCTGTTTCTTTCCCTTTTCATCAACATTGAGGGGGTTAGTAGAAGTAGGAATGCAAATAGAAATGAAATTATTAAAAAGGTAAGGAATTCCTTGTGAATTAAATCACCATTTAAGCAGAGTATCATTCCTGCACTTGGTCGGTTTTGAGAGTTTGGAGTCCAGACAGTATTGAGCTGAGTTCAATCGTCACGGCACAGCAGGTAACTTCGATCAGTATCATTGTTAGAACGTAGGTAAATGAATCACAGCTCCCACTACTCTTTGCAAAACAGTTACCATTGATCAAAAAGATATTTGTGCACGGATTACAAATACAAACAGAATTGTGCCTGCTGCCAGAAGAGTACTGGAAATTGCTTCAAACAGTTAGAGATAAAGAGCAGTGATTTTGGAAAAATACTAGCAGGCTCATGGAGCAAATTCCAGTAAGGGTTTATGTGTGTCCCCTCATAGAGGAGAAACAAAAACAAGACAAAAAGGCCGAGCATATTCTCAGTGGCTGCAGGAGGTATGGTTAACACTATGCCAACTGTTAACAAGCATTTTGATTACGAATTTTCCATTGGGAAGCTCAACAGCTACAAAGGTCACAGAGCTCAGGCACTGCAGAATTAACCTTTTATAATGCAAGGCCTTTGGGTTGCATGTGATGCAAAGAAGCTCTGGTAAGTCTATGTGTGTACAAGTCTGTGGGGTAGAGAGGTTGAGATCTGAGGGAAAAGTCTGGGCTCAAGTTTGTCAGGGGGAGGGTGGTAACCAGGCATCAGGAGGGGTGGGGAGATGAGGAAGCTGGCAAGATGTTGTGGCTTGATTGGCTCTTGGACTGGATACTAGGGTGATCAGTAGATTGGAGGATCAGGTAATGAGATATGTTTGATTAAACCAAAAAATCAAGCATTTTTCATAAATAGTAATTGCTTTGCACAAAGTAGCAAGAACTGTGATTCATTATCACCATCCTAACACTGAGACTTATGATAATAACTGATGTGCCATTGCAATTGAATTCAACTCCGCGCTGGACTAATTGTACTAGGACTGGGTGTACACTACTCTAGGACACCAGCCTTTACTGAGGTTGGTTCTGTTGTTTTAGACATGTACTTAAGATTATAGCTTGCATGACATCATAAAGCAGAGATAAGATAGTGACAAATTTCCATGCACAGTTGATTTCGAACAGGACATTCCACAAACCCTCACATTTGATGGACTAGGGCTTTAGTGATGTCATAAAAGATCCAATATGGTGGTTAGTGCTGATCTCTGAACTTTGTTGGAATCGTACTGTGAATACCATGTCTGCTGTGCCTCTTGTTAAACTGAATCCACACTGCTTTTCGGGGAGCAGCTCTTTGGCAACTGAGAGGGGGCAGCTGAGGAGTGCCTTCGGTGATGATTGATTGACAGCAGCAAATCTCAGTGAAAACCATTGGCTGTTCATCCCTAACACACTTTTCAATTGTTCTTGCTATAATAACCCATCTCGCCTCCAATAGCCTCCTTAATGGAGTGGAGATCATTCTCAGAACTGATAGGAAACTATTCCAGCTGGAGCAATTACACTCCAGAAGCAAGATCAGCCCAGCATTAAATGAGAAGAAGGGAAAGGGAAAGCAGGAAACTAGAAATTGTTAGTTCAGCATCAGTATTTGTGAAAATGCTAGAGACTACTATACAGGATGAGGTAAAAGGACATTTGGAAAATATCAACAAGATTAGACAAAGTTAATAAGGATTTCTAGAAGGGAAACTGATCGACAAACTTATTGGAGTTTAGTGCGGATGTTTCTAGTGAAATAGAGAATAGGAATCAGTGAAGAACACATCTGTGGATTTTTCGAAAGCCTTTGATAAGCACTTACTTACCATAGAACCATAGAACCATAGAAACTACAGCACAGAAACAGGCCCTTTGGCCCTTCTTGGCTGTGCCAAACCATTTTCTGCCGAGTCCCACTGACCTGCACACGGACCATATCCCTCCATACACCTCCCATCCATGTACCTGTCCAATTTATTCTTAAATGTTAAAAAAGAACCCGCATTTACCACCTCGTCTGGCAGCTCATTCCATACTCCCACCACTCTCTGTGTGAAGAAGGCCCCCTAATGTTCCCTTTAAACTTTTCCCCCCTCACCCTTAACCCATGTCCTCTGGTTTTTTTCTCCCCTTGCCTCAGTGGAAAAAGCCTGCTTGCATTCACTCTATCTATACCCATCATAATTTTATATACCTCTATCAAATCTCCCCTCATTCTTCTACGCTCCAGGGAATAAAGTCCTAACCTATTCAACCTTTCTCTGTAACTGAGTTTCTCAAATCCCGGCAACATCCTTGTAAACCTTCTCTGCACTCTTTCAACCTTATTTATATCCTTCCTGTAGTTTGGTGACCAAAACTGAACACAATACTCCAGACTCGGCCTCACCAATGCCTTATACAACCTCATTATAACATTCCAGCTCTTATACTCAATACTTCGATTAATAAAGACCAATGTACCAAAAGCTCTCTTTACGACCCTATCTACTTGTGACGACACTTTTAGGGAATTTTGTATCTGTATTCCCAGATCCCTCTGTTCCACTGCACTCCTCAGTACCTTACCATTAACCCTGTATGTTCTACCTTGGTTTGTCCTTCCAACGTGCAATACCTCACACTTGTCAGTATTAAACTCCATCTGCCATTTTTCAGCCCATTTTTCCAGATGGTCCAAGTCCCTCTGCAGGCTCTGAAAACCTTCCTCATTGTCTACTACACCTCCAATCTTTGTATCATCAGCAAACTTGCTGATCCAATTTACCACATTATCATCCAGATCATTGATATAGATGACAAATAACAATGGACCCAGCACTGATCCCTGTGGCACACCACTAGTCACAGGCCTCCACTCAGAGAAGCAATTTTCTACCACCACTCTCTGGCTTCTTCCATCGAGCGAATGTCCAATCCAATTTACCACCTCTCCATGTATACCTAGCGACTGAATTTTCCTAACTAACCTCTCATGCGGGACCTTGTCAAAGGCCTTACTGAAGTCCATGTAGACAATATCCACTGCGTTCCCTTCATCCACTTTCCTGGTAACCTCCTCGAAAAACTCCAACAGATTGGTCAAACATGACCTACCACGCACAAAGCCATGTTGACTCTACTTAAAGGATCAGTTTGTAAGATTGGAAAACAGAGTATTGGGGATAACGTATTGGTATGGTTTGAAAATCAGTTCACAGGCAGAAATCAGAATACAGGAATAATTGGAGCAACACACACAAAATGCTGGAGGAACTCAGTAGGCCAGAGAGCATCTAAGAAAAGAGTACAGTCGACATTTTGGGCCGAAACCCTTCTGCAGGACTTTTCAGTATCTAGTGAGTATCAATGCTTGGGCCTCAGCTGGTCAAAACGTACACTCAGTGACCACCTTATTAGTTACACCTGTACACCTGCTCATTAATGCAAATATCTAATCAGCCAATCATGTGGCAGTAACTCAATACATAAAAGCATGCAGACAAGATCAGGAGGTTTAGTTGTTTTTCAGACCAAACATCAGAATGGGGAAGGAATGTGATCTCCGTGACTTTGACTGTGAAATGATTGTTGGTACCAGGTGGAGTGTTTTGAGTACATCAGAAAATGCTGAACTCCTGGGATTTTCACACACAACAGACTCAAGTTTACAGAGAATGTTGTGAGGAACAAAAAATATCCAGTGAGTGGCCCTGCTGTGGGCAAAAACACCTTGTAAATGCAAAAGGTCAAAAGGGGAATGGCCAGACTCTTTCAAGCTGACAGGAAGGAGAGAGTAACTCAGATAACCACAGCTTACAACAGTGGGTGCAAAAGAGCATTTTGAATGCACAACACATCAAACCTTTAAGTGGGTGTACTACAGCAGCAAAATACCATAAACGTACACTCAGTGGCCACTTTATTAGATACAGGAGATACCTAAACTGTCCACTGAGTGTATGTCATTGATTTGGAAGATGATCACAGGTTCAGGTTACATGGAAATAAATTCTGGACTGAGATGAGGACAAATTTCTTTGCTTATTTGTTATCACAAAGGGAAGTAGAGACCAACTTTGTGAGTGTATTAAAAAATAAGAATCGATGTATTTCCAGATGCAAAAGTTGTCAGCAGTAATAGGTAGAGACGGAATATAGAGACATAGGTCATAATTCATGCTCATATTAGGTGGTAGAACAGCCTCGAGACCTGTGCTCTCGGTTTCTGCATGATAGTACTCGAGAAGCCGTCTCCAATGATGTTTGTGTTTACTTCACTCAGATGCTCATTTCCAATCCATTGCTGACTGTAGTAAAACACCTGAGATGCTGAGCTTTACATTTAATGTATGTCCTCTAGCAGCCTGCTTCAAGCATACAGCGTTTCCTTCTGGCGATAAAGATTCCCAGTGAGAGCCTGGAAGAGAAGAGTATCCTGGGTGCCGTCCCTCAGCATAGGCAGACATTGGTGAGGAAATTCACCAGTGGCTTCAGAGCACCAGCACTGCCTTTGACTGATGAGAGGAAATAATGTTTGATGATCTAGATTTTAGCCCTGACATCCAGACACATATTTAATATCGCTGGATGCCACTGCACAACCCAAGGTCCTGCAGCCAATGCACAGATGAACTGGAACAAAAAATGGCAGAGTTCCAGGTCCATGGTGTAAGTTCCTAATTCTTTATAATGATTCATTTTTCATTGAAATTAGATTGCATGGATCACAAATGCCTTATATGACACGGTCTGATTTATGGCAAAGTTAGCTTAAGTGCCAGTGCTTGAATGATGTAGTGAAGGTTAACCTTAAGACACAAGGTCAAGTGACCATCCTTGTTTCAATGTAGAGATGCAAAGTGAATTATTTGGAACTTAAGCCAAGAAGTTCATCATGCTATGTTTTTTCCACATTTAAAATGGTGTTACCAGAATGTCTCCCCAAAGCTGTGATAAAAGATCTGAAAAGAATGTGAATTTGACAGTGTCATTTAAGAACCAGCATTGTGAAGCTCCCTCATGTAATGTCATGCTGTTCCATATACAGTAAGCATGACTGCAAAGTTTTAGTGGATTTTTTTTTCATTGCTGGCAGGATTTAGACATACAGCTGAGACTTCAGCAGCCAGCTCTTAAAGGGGTAAGTGCACAGCAGCCCCAGCACATGCCAGCACTTGGAAACAAGAGCATGCAATACTACAAGCATTCTTGCTCCTGGGAAGTGCTGTTTTTTTTTAACCATGGCTATATCAGTGATTCCTGAGGGCTGGGAGTATGTTCTTTGATTTACTGACAACGTTGTCTACAAGTGCATGATTAATCATTCCAAGGAGGTGTGACCCTTATTTAGGAAAGGGCAACTAAGGCTATGATTGTCAACATACAATTCCAAGATTAAGGCTTAGCACCTCAGCCTATCCTTGATCCTTGGGTTCAAAGATTAAAGTTCAAAGTAAATTTATTATCAAGGTACACATATGTCACCATATACAACCCTGAGATTCATTTTCTTGAAAGCATACTCAATAAGTCCATAATTGAATAATAACCATAATCTGTGAAAGACCACATTAACTTGGGCATTCAACCAGCATGCAAAAGACAGCAAAATGTACAAATACAAAAATAAGGTAATAATAATAATAAATAAATAAACAATAAATGTCGATAACATAAGATGAAGAGTCCTTGAAAGTGACTCCATAGGTTGTAGGGAACATTTCAATGATGGGGCAAGTGAAGTTGTGTGATGTTGTCCCACTTGTTTCAAGAGCCTGATGGTTGAGCGATAATGGCTGTTCCTGATCTGGGCAGTGTGAGTCCTGAGACTCCTGTACCTTCCTCCTGATGGCAGCAGCCAGAAGCGAGCATGACCTTGATGCTGGAGGTCACTGATAATGGACACTGCGTTTCTGCAACAACATGTAGATGTAGATGTGCTCAATGGTGGGAGGGATTTACCCATGATGCACTATTTTGCAGGATTTTCCATTCAAAGACATTGTTTTTTTAGGTGCTTCCATACCAGGCTGTGATGCAGCCGGTCAATATTTTCTCCACCACACATTCATAGAAGTTTGCCAAACTCCTAGATGTCATGCTGAATCTTTGCAAACTTCTAAGGAAGTCAAGGCACTGCCGCACTTTCCTCATAATTGCATTTACATATTGAGCGCAGGACAGATCCTTCAAAGTGATAACGCCAAGGAATCTGAAGTTGTTGACCCTCCCCAACTCTGATCCTCCAATGAGGGCTGGCTCATGGCACTCTAGGTTCCTCCTCCAAAGGTCAATAATCAGCTCCTTGGTCTTGCTGATATTGAGAAAGAGGTTGTTGCTGTGGCACCACTCAACCAGGTTTTCAATCGCCCTCCTATATGCTGATTCATCACCATCTTTGATTCAGCCTACATCTGTCAGCAAACTTAAATATGGCATTGGAGTTATGCTTAGCCACACAGTCATAAGTGTAAAGCGAGTAGAGCAGGGGGCTAAGCACACAGCCTTGTGGTGCACCTGTGCTGAAGGAGATTGTGGAGGAGGTGTTGTTGCCACTCCGAACTCCCTGTGGTCTACAAGTAAGGAAATTGAGGATCCTATTGCACATAGAGGTATTGAGAGCAAGGTCTTGGATCTTATTGATTAGTTTTGAGGGGATGATGGTACTGAATGCCAAGCTGTTCTTGATAAAGAGCATCCTGATGTATGTATCTTCGCTGTCCAGACATTCCAGGTTTGAGTGAAGAGCCAATGAAATGGCATCTATTGTGCACCTGTTGCTCCAGTAGGCAAAATGGAGTAGATCCAAGTCACTTCTCATGCAGGAGTTGATATGTTTGTATCATCACCCTCTCAAAACACTTCATCACAGTGGATGTAAGTGTTACTGGATGATAGTCATTGAGGCAGGTTAGCACATTCTTCTTAAGCACCAATATAATTGAAGCATGTTGAAGCAAGTGAATACCTCAGACTGCCGAAGAGAAAGGTTAAAGATCTCGGTGAATGCTCCAGGCAGTTGATCACTACACGTCTTTAGTACTTGGCCAGGCACCCCATCCAACAGAAAAAAAAAACTATGCTATCTTTATTTATCATTTTTATTTCCTTGTCCTTTCTGCATGATACTTGATTTTGAGCTGCAGCAGACATTTTCTATTTATATAAACACATCCTTTCCAATACAAGACTAGGGTCAATCCTAACCTTGACACTACCTGCTTCTATAGGGTATTAGAGAAGTACATGAACTGTGGTCTTCTGGAGAAGGGAATCTGAGTGACCTCCCTAATGCAATGTTAGAGGCAGACATCAACAGCTGTCATCTAGAATGTCCCTGAAGTTAGAAAGAGAACAAGGGTGATTTTGACTTTGAGTATGAAAGCTATGCAAATGTATGTGAGCTTGTACTTGAGAATCAATGATTTCAGAGGTGTCAGAATGGACTACTTTGGAAACAAAGCCTTCTTTCTGTCATGAGAACTAAGAGTATCATGAGTATTTACTAATGACCGCAAATTGCTCAGATGTGGAAGTTGCAGCAAGGTAAGGGTTAAGACACTTCTGACAAGGTGGTTACAGCACTTTCTATAGGGTTAACAAAAGGTGCTACTATTCTAATTAAACACACTTCTAATGATCGAAAGATCCTCCTATACATTGAGAACTTAAAGTACAGCAAGTCTACACAATCAGCAAGTTGGTTGCTGACAGAGATCATGGAGAAACTGTGCAACGTGCTGCTGCCTGAGTTGAAAGAGGCTTAGAGTCAAGTAGCAAGTGGATATCATGGTCACATTTCTTATGATCGCAAGACCCCTTTGGACATTGTTAATCCGCAAGGCTGGTTCACTGATTTATTCAATGAGAGTGGGGCGAATGGCAGGGAAGCTCGCTGGCCTTTGTCGTAGAAAGGACCAGGCCTGGAGCCTCGGGGTTGCCTGTTTTCAGCCGCTGGAATGAGGAGATGAAGCTGTTGCACTTCACCGAGGGTGGTGTGGCGCTGTGTCCAAAACGGAGTCGGCTCTGGCTTCCTAGGGTTTCGCTCATCAGAAGGTAAAGTCTGTTGTGGTCGACTGCAGATTTTTTGGTGGCTTTTGGACCTCTAGCTTGCTTTTCAGCCTCTAGGAGAGAGGCATCCAAGCCGTCGCGCTCTACCGAGGGCAGCGCAGTGCAGTTGTGATCGACTGAGGGGTCTGAACTATATACATATATCTCTGTCTGGTTGTGGTTTTACTGATATTCTATATGCAAGGACTGGACCTCTAGCCACGATATCACCTAGCAGGTGTTGGGTGTCAGGCCAGTCAAGAGATGATCTCTGTGGGCTGCAAGGTCTGGACTATGTACATGCATATCCTGCATCATCGTACTTTACTAATATTCAATATGGGTTTGTTGACACTAATGTGGAGGACTGGGCATCAAGCTGCTGTGTTGTGGGGAGGGAGTTCGCATCGGGACTCTTATATGTGTTCTTGTGTGTGACTGTTGATAATGTGTCTTAGCACCTTGACCCTGTAGTAACGCTGTCTCATTTGGCTGTATTCATGAGTAGTCGTGTATGGTTGAACGACATTTAAACTTAAATTGAATGGAATTCAATTGAATATCTAGGCAAGGGTAGTTTACAGATAATGTGCAGTTAGCTCAGGCAAGATCTTGTTTTGAAGAACCTGCAGTAAATTTCCTTTGCACAAGACGAGGATGCAAATGACGAATTCTAGGGTGAAATTTACAATTGGCCAGTTATTTATTATGAAATATGACTTACCTTTAATATGGATTTTCTGTTGGCTGCTAATGTAACTGGTGGTTGGTCATTCAAATAAGGAATATGAACATCAACGAAGCTAACAATTGGCCAAAATCTGTATCCAACAAGTCAATTTCTGCAATAAAATTTACATTTCTGTGTTCAGACTTCAGAACAGTGTGGTGACAGGAGCCATGCTGTTCTCTCTGTGCGCGAGTAAATAAAGCATGGTTGGGAATGAGTGTAAGTTTTCAGAGTCCAGCTATTAGACAATGACAATGACATGGTTAATGTCCTTGTGGGGCAAGATACAGATAAAAGAAGGTTGGGCTAATTAGTGGCAAGTAACGTTCATGCTACACTAGTGTCAGGGAAGGAGGATCAGTCCTTTCATTTTAACATTCAATAACACTACTGTTGTTACCCCAGAATTGATGTTTTGGGATCCTGTTCCTTACATAAAACTTAACTGAACCAGTCACAAATAAAAATGAATATTTTCTGGCACATTGTACATCTACTGATTCTGAAACCTCTTCCACTATCTATAAGGTGCAAATCAAGAATGGAACAGAGCACTCCCAGATGAGTATTAGGCCAGGACTCCTGACGAAGGGTCTCGGCCTGAAACGTCGACTGTACCTCTTCCTAGAGATGCTGCCTGGCCTGCTGCGTTCACCAGCAACTTTGATGTGTGTTGCATGTCTTCATAGAGGCTGAATCAAAATATTGGAGGCTCTGAATTGAAATTGTGGGAATTTCTCATTCTCCAAACTGGAGTGGTTCAGATGGCGTGAACGTTGATTTCTCAATCTTCCAGAAATGCCCCCGCCCTTCACCATTTCCCATCCCCTTTTCCTTCCCTCACCTTTTTCCCTTGCCTGCCCATCGCCTCTGTCTGGTACTCCGCCCCCTTTTTCTTTCTTTCACCAATCAACATCCCTCCTGCTGCAGGTTTCACCTATCACCTGGTGTTTCTCTCTCCCTCTCCCCTCCTTTTAAATCTACTCCTTGGCATTTTTTTCTCCAGTTCTGCTGAAAGGTTTCTGCCTGAAACGTCGACTGTACTTGTTTCCATGAGTGCTGCCTGGTGTCCTGAGTTCCTCCAGCATTTTGTGTGTGTTGCTCATCTTCATCTTCCAAGGGGCACTTTGGTGTGGGCTATAAACCCTGACCTTGAAATCAATACACACATCCCATGAGTGAATCTAGAAACAGAGGAAGTGGTAGAGGCGAGTACAGTTTCAACATTTAAAAGATACTTTATCACATTCACAGATAAGAAAGTTTTACCAGGATACAGCCCAAATGCAGGCAAATGGGTTTAGCTCAGGAAGGCGAGAAGAAGTTTGGTCAAAGACTCCTTATCTCGAAAAATCTATATCTCTTAAAGTCCCAACTTTGAGTATTCTTTTCCAATTGGCCTTGATGTCTGAGGTAGAATACTCAAGGTAACATTGCTAAAAGTTGCATTAGTGATGGTTTGAGCATTTTTTGCAATCAATGTTAGATAAAATGGCAATAAGCACTGTTAGATGTTCCTATCCGCCATTTTTGCCATTGCTACCTGTTGGCTTTCCACTGCTCCATTCTGTATATCATCTTTATCTGAAATACTGGTGTCTCACCTCTGTCAATGAGAGCTCTGCAGTACCTCGGATTAAAACTCTGCCTGCTTTCCTCCACCCAGTTATTTCTATCTGCTCAATACTGAGGCACAGGTAATTTTCAAGCGCAAAGAATAAATGAAGTGCTATTAGCATTCTAGTAGGTCTACAAATCCTTAATTCCACAGCAACATAATCACCCATTCATTACTTCTTTATTATAGAGTTTCAGGCTTTCAAAATACACTGAGGGAGGGAGCCCTGCTAATTACTTTTTTCTTAATTAGACTGATATATACCTCTCAGTCTCCAAATACAGAATGCATGATAATTGCATAACATCCATCCCCAATTAACTACAGATGAATGTGGCTGAGGTTTTGTTGATGACTATAACTCATTCTGTCAGCACAACATTTTTCAATCTACTTATGAGGACACCCTGTTCTGTGTACTTCTGTGATTGCACACAGTGCTGATGTTTTGAGACAAGCACAATAAGTGAGTAATATTTTCACTATCTGTTGAATGAAGATTCACTTAATATTCTTAACTTCTTTTGCAGTAAAAAATTGTTTGCTAAAAAATTGTGGCCTAAGGCTGATGTCCTGGCCAGGTTCATTTGAGAAGCTGAAGCTCCAAAGTTTTACAGTCAACAGGGCCCCAAGTATGCGTGCAGTCTAACAGGACCTCCATGTATAAATGCACACAAAAGGCTTTCTTCCTCAATCAATCACGAATATAGAAAATGGAGATGGCAGAGGAAGAAAGTTAAGTTTCAAAGTAGGTTGAATAGAATGAGAATGGGGAGAGAATAGTACACAATGGAGAAAAGACCAGGGTAAGCGTGTAATGCAGAGGTGCGAATAGTTCTGCAGACAATAGAAGAGAGCAGTGTGGAGATGATTTGGAAGAGTCACGGAGATCATTGTAGGAAGAAAGAAACCAAAAGATATTGGGGTTATGCTTAGGAATACATCAAAAGATGCAAAGCAGGGTGCAAGGGTTGGGGATGAGCTATCATTGAATATTTGGAAGAAGAATTTCCAAGAGAAAGTGGCATACACTTCGGAGGCTTCAATGTACTTTCTAGCCTGGGATAATGAAGGTAGAAAATCCAGAAATGTATTACTGTCTCAGAAGTACATGAATGGATTGAACATCAGACTAGAAGTACTTGAAGACAAGGTAGATATAGTTCAGAAAATTCAGGGATTCAGGGTTATGTGAACCAACACAGCAGAGGAGTTTGAGGCCTGGAGTCAACCAGCCATGGCCATATTGATATTAGAACAGTAAAAGGAGCCAAATGGCAACTCCTGGTCTCATTCCTCTTGTCCTCTGAAAAAATGTAGTGTATAGTTAACAGATAAATTGCACTACACAAATAGTCCATTGCCTCCATTCCTATTTTTATCTCTGAGATTTGTAGTACCTCAGATCAATATAGCTCTCCAAGATTCCTCTTCTTCCTATAATCCATGGGAATTTATGACCAAGTATTTTACTCACCTCACACTGCATCCAATTAAAATGACACCCGATTTTACAAATTAATAAAATGGAGAACTTGTCCATATTCTCAACAATTGCACCTTGGGGTGCAAAGCTTTCCTCAGTTTAGAAAATAATGTCCGTTGATTTTAAAATTGGTGATAACCTGCCCTATATATTGTGGACAACTAAAAACATCTTCATTTTATATTAATTTGAGTATTATATTAGCCTGAAGACAGACCTGGACCAGCCACAAAGGGTTAAGTGGATGCAATCTCACTAGCTCTCCACTCTGCATTGGAGCTAGACAGCAGCAAAATATGTCAGACTGCTCCTTATCAATTTCTTTAGCGTTTATTGGTGGAGAGCTATCTGACTGGTTGCATCCAAGCTTGAAATGGAGACTCCCTCTCCATTAATGCTTCCTGACTTGTTCAGTATCCATTTTTAAAAAAAAACTTCTTTGTGATCAGCCATGATTCTATTGAAAAGTGAAGTTGGCATGAGGGGTTGAATAGCTTCCTGCTGCATGTTCTCATGGAAGAGTGTCAGTACCACTAATAAGGCCTGCCCCGTGCTTCGTGCTTTCAACACTGGAGGATGAACACAACCCAAACACCATCTAAATATGTGCTAATGGCACAACTGTAGTTGGCAGAACCTAGGACAGAGACAAGGTGGTGTACAGGAGTGAGATAGATCAGCTCGTTGAGTGGTATCACAAAAGCAAACTTGCACTCAACATCAGTAAGGCAAAGAATTGATTGTGAATTTCAAGAAGCTGAAGTTGAGGGAACACACACCAGTCCTCATTGAGGGGTCAGCAGTTGAAAGGGTGGACAGTTTCTGGGTGTCAACATCTATAAAGATCTACCCTGGGCCCAACATGTTGATGCATTTAAGAAGGGGACACATCAGCAGCTATGTTTCATTTTAGGAGTTTGCATGTCAGCAAAGACTCTAGCAAATCTCTACAGCTGTACTGTGGAGAGCATTCTAACTGGTATGGAGGGGCCAATGCGCAGGAGCAGAAGAAGCTGCAGATTATTACAACTTATCCAGCTTCATCATAAGCATCGGCCTCAACAAGGACATCTTCAAAAGGCGATGCCTCAAAAAGGCAACATCCATAACTAAGGACCTTCTTCTTATTGCTACCATGAGAGAGGAGGTACAGGAGCCTGATGACACACATTGAATATTTTATGAATAGCTTCTTCTCCTCTGCCATCAAATTTCTGAACAGACAATGAACACATGAACATTCTCTCGCTATTTTGCCTTCTTTTGTACTACTTATTTAATTAAATTTGTATACATATATTTCTCATTATAAGTTATAATATTTTTATGTATTACACTGCACTGCTGCCACGAAACAGTACATTTCATGACATCTATCAATGATATTAAACCTGGTCCTAATTCTGGTTGAAGTTGATAATTAAGAGTATGAGGTAAAATTAAGAACATCTTTCACTGAGAGAGCAAGTGGCTGTAAAACCAGCTGCAAGGAATTAGTTGATAGCCCTTGGGATCGACCATGGATGTTGCGTCTATGTGATAGACGAGCCAGGGCAGTGCGATATAAAGAGCAAGCTGCCGCCCGTGCAGCCGGCTCTGGCTCTCCACACACAGCTGATGAATACGAAGGAGTGGCAGAAACCGATACAGTTTGGCACCAGTGGCACCGCAGGACAGCCTCAGGGACTCCAGCGTCTGATTTTTCCTCAGTTTACTACCAAAGCCTTCCCCATGAGTGCATATCACCTCAAGGCAATGGAGGTTTGAAATCAGAGTTTTCCTTCTCCTCGGTGAGCTGGCACCATGGCTGATGAGCCTCATCTGCCCAGAGTGACCGGCTTTAAGGCACCAGTAAACTGCCTTTGCCCCTTCTATTGTCAGTAGAAACATTTCCGTCAGGCTTAGTAGCTAAGCCACCCGCGGCCAGGAGCTGGACTTGATTGTCTGATGCTATTTGGGAAAATTTAATACATAGTGGAAGCTTATCCCCACTACCTCTCCCTATAAGGTTATAACAACCTTAAGAAACCAATTATCAATTAGTTGATATGACCAAGAGAAAGGATCAAAGGATCAAGGAAACAGCATGGGTAGGACTGATCAGTTAAGAAATGATTGGCTTGTTGAACTTACAAGCCCACTACTGATACAAAGTACAATTATGTTTCTTATTGATTTTTCTTCTTTGGGATGTAGTTGTACTGGTTCTTCGACCTAGTGACCTTTTGCCCTGCACCAAACTGGCATGCTGCATTATTGCACAAACGCCAATCAAATCTTTGCCACACTTACCAGTGGGTGAGTTGGATAATATTGCCGAATGAGAATCCTAGCTGATATTTCCTCTGCCTTGGTCTGAAGAATTGACACCGGTTTCACAAGTGAGCTGCTGCTTTCAGGAGTTTATTCAAGTATCACTAAAATGTTACGAGCAGCAGTTGGTAAACAACAGAGTCACCAATTGAGCATGACCTCGGTGCACTGACACTATCACAACGGCCATGCGATTCTCAATGCTGCTTCATTTCTATTAGATATCATTTCTACTAAAGAATGATATCTCAAAGACCATTCAACTTTTGCAGAAAATTGTGTGGTGTTACTAACTGTACAGGCTTTCACGTCCAAGCCAATTTTAGCATTTAATTTACAAGCAAATACATTTACATTTGTTGAAAATTCTGCAATTTGCGATTTCACATTGGTAACAACATGCTGTGGACCTGCTAAAATTGCCTGGTGCCAGTGATACCCAACTGTGATACTGTAATGTATTGCATTTTTCAAACTCTGACAGGTATGAAAAACTGTTCTCACTCTGTTTGGGGAGCATTGCAACAAATTAAATGTTCATTTACTTCTCAAGTATGTCTGCTTCTGCTGCACAACAAAAAAGTTAGATTAGAAAGTATATATCGGAACGTGGGCCTGAGGCTGTCATGATCTCGATTTTACTGTGGGTCTTCATGACTGCATTGAGGACTTGTCACTGGATAGGTTTCATTAAAAAGGCCATTGTAAAAAACTACTTTCTCAATGGGAACACTGTACTGTATAAGACCAGGAACCTGTGATCAGGTAAGAGGCCCGAGATTACAGGAAGGATGCGAGGGCTTTGGAGTGGGTGCAGAGGAGGTTCGCCAGGGGACACTACTTTAATTCAAGAGCATTAGTTATAAGGAGAGGTTCGACAAACTTAGATTGTTTCACCCTGGAGCACTGGAAGCTGAGAAATGACCTGACTGAGGTTTATAAGTTTATGAGAAGTACAGATCATCAGTTATTTTCCGAAGGTAGAAATATTAAGTACTAGAGGATATTACTTTAAGGATTCAAAAAGATAGTTTAAAGATGTGCAAAATAAGTTGTTTTTTTTTATACACAGAGTGGTAGGTGACTGGAGTATTCTGCCAGGTGAGTTGGAGGGAACAGATACAATAGCTACATTTAAGCTACATATTTACATGCAGGTACTAGAGGGGTTAGGGTCATTAACGAACATTGTCCTGGCGAAGGGTTTCGACCTGAAATGTCAACTGTATTCTTTTCCTAGATGCTGCCTGGCCTGCTAAGTTCCTTCAGCATTTTGTGTGTGTTGGATAGAATCATTGTAAGGCAAATAGGTTTACTTTAATTTGGCATCATGGTTGGCACATATATTGTGTGTTCCTATGTTGCACAATTCGATATCTCTCTAACAACTTAGGATACCAGTATTGTTTGACAGAATGTTCATGGAATTACTTGTGCAACACACATAAAAGTTGCTGGTGAACGCAGCAGGCCAGGCAGCATCTGTAGGAAGAGGTGCAGTCGACATTTCAGGCCGAGACCCTTCGTCAGGACTAACTGAAGGAAGAGTGCGTATGGGATTTGAAAGTTGGAGGGTCTCGGCCTGAAACGTCGACTGCACCTCTTCCTAGAGATGCTGCCTGGCCTGCTGCGTTCACCAGCTACTTTTATGTGTGTTGCTTGAATTTCCAGCATCTGCAGAATTCCTGTTGTTTATGGAATTACTTGTGTTTGGGATTGTGGTTCTGGAACACAACAAAGAAGAATATTTTTGGCTGGCACCAAGGAGAAAGCTGTAATCTGGTAATGAGTCTAACTGGAGGAGCCTTGGGCAGGATGTACTAAGGATTAATGTGTATGTGGCTGTGGATGGGGTTGGTGCCAGTGGGACTGTGGGAATGTTACTTACTGATTGCATGGAAATGCTGCTTCCTGGCAATTGTTGCCAGGACAACAGTTGGAATGCTGCTTTTTGGCCTCAGATCTCTGGATGAAGGAAGCGAGGAGGAACTCGCACACTGACCCAACTCATTCCAATGCAGCTTTGCAGCAAAAAGACATTTATTGAGGGGGAGAAAATCCAGTTATTATTTTATAGTATATTTATAATTGCATTCTATGATTTGTTCCAGCCCCTCTTGCCTCAACTCAATTTAGGCAACAGATTTGCCTGTGGAATTATGGGATTCTAGTTGCCAATGACATGGCTGTTTTGTGAGTTAAACTCCTCAGTGGTTCTGTGTCTACTTCTAAATGTGTTCTGAAACATATTATACTTTGGGGAGTATAGAGTGTTAATTAACTTAATTTTCGCTGCAGTTAATTATCATGTTCCTTGGCTGTGGAATTAACACCAACACCCAGATAATAACACACATTCAAAAATGTGTTGGTGTATTTTTTGTATTTACAAATCCAATTGAAGATCTCATTAAACTTATTATTGCTCACTCAGTTAGAAAGATACTCGGTCAATTTGTTTGGAGATGTGACCTAATTACTTGCACTTTGAGCAGAAAGTACACTTCTGTGTATTTCAATGGATTTGTTACCTGGTTCATAAATATAATTCTCAATACTGACCCTGATACACTAAGGTGCTAAGTGTTTTAGGGAATAGACAGGGCTCTCCCACAGTTAGGGCAACAGACAAGTGGAGTCCTGGTGAAGTGATTGGGCTAGCTTGGTCACTGACACTTTTATGAATGTGGGAGCAGGGGTTTTAAGTGAGGTAAAGGAGTTAATAAGACACGGAGGTCAAGCTAAAAACATGCTTGTGAGAAACAGTTTAAATATTGAGCAATGTATAATGATAAGGGCTTGGAAGATCACTATTTTATTGTGTGTAGTGTGTGCTTGTTGGCAAAATAATGAAACCTAGGCTTTCAGATATTAGTAATGAATAAATTGAAAGTTAGCAGATGAGCCTATGAGTGGCGGGTGAATTAAGGCTCAAATATCATTCATTTCCTGCAGCTTATAAAAGGATGTTATAATCCTGGCGTATCAAGATGATCAGAAACTCCAGACAAGGCAATGGACGCATTGTGTTAAAATGGAAGATCTCAGAATCATCTGCTTGATTAAAATCATAGTTGCTTTCATCAACTCAATGCAATCAGGCCTTTCAGCAATGATGGTGTGTGTCTTAACACTCTAGGCCCATGTTATTTGTACAACTAAGGCACAGTAAGATTTCACAACAGTATCATCATGGTGAATTACATCACTTCACACACCAAGGGATCTCCATGGGAAAGTGTTTCAAACTAGGAGGAAGGTTGAATGACAGTTTTGTGAAAAAAATAATGTGTGTATACAAGTGTCAACTTAACAATCAGCTTTTAGAGAAAAGATCTATCACTTTAGCATAAAACATAGTACAACAAAACAACATTGCAGAGCCAATGAATTTCAATTTTAACACAGTAAGAGCACAAAGAAGTAAAACAACATATTGGATATCACACACTGGAAAGCTGGGAAGGAATCTGTGTTGAAATGATTCATTCTTTCATGTATCCTTTGTTCAAATCAAGAAGAAATGTAAATATTGTTGGTAGCATTTAAAATTTTTGGCACTATTCTCTCTTTCTTCAAGCACTGGGTACTGCATGAAGTAAGAATTCCTACCAGTTTAATATTAAGTAGGTAAAACACATAAGGGAACAGGTATAACTTAACAATTATTTCAAGTTAATTGTAAAAATAGGTTAATTGAATTCTAATTGGACCTAAAATTGGAATTTCTCTGGATTGAGCAGCTTATTTCATGAGTATTTAAATAAAATTGTGAAGGCAAAACTACAACAGATGCTGGAAATTTGGAATAAAAATTAAAATACTGGCAATGCTCAGAAGGTCAAACAGCATCTTTGGAGAGAGAAAAACTAAGCGTTTCCGGTTGATACTTCATCAGAACTAGAGAGGATATAAAGATTAAATAAAACAGTAATTGTTTGGCGACAATAAAGTATAAAGTATAATGTTGTTTTATCTCAAGCACATCCAGTCATAATGTAAGATTACTAACCTGAAATGAAGGTGTATACAGGCAGTTTGCATATAAAGATAGTTGGCAGGTAAAATTTAATGCTTACAAAAGTGAAATATTCTGTTAGGAAGAATGAGAAGAAGTAATATCAATTAGAGTGGTAAGAATAGAGAAGGGATTGTTGAGGATAGGTAAATAAAAGCAAGTGATCCTGGGTTTTATAGATATGGCTATTGACTACAGCAACAAGGATCTCACCTTCCAACCCGTATATTTTTTAGACATGGAAAAAAATCAAGTACAGAGGTGGAGGTGTGTGCCTCCTAATCAACTCCCCATTGTGTACTGATGTGTCAGTGACATCCCAATGTTGCTCACCAGACCTGAAATACCTTGCAATTAAATGCCGGTCAGGAACAGCTTCTTCCCCTCTGCCATCCGATTTCTAAATGCACATTAAACCCATAAACACTACTTTTTCTTATTTCTGTTTTCCAGCACTACTTATTAATAGAGATATATATTATATACTTAACGTAACTCAGTATTTTTCTCTATATTTATTTATCATGTATTACATTATACTACTGATGTAAATGTGTTGGCATGTGGCCAAGTGGTTAAGGTTTTCATCTTGTGATTTGAAGGTCGCTAGATCAAGCCTTGGCTAAGGCAGAGTGTTGTGTCCTTGAGCAAGGCACTTATCCACACATTGCTCTGCGACGACACCAGTGCCAAGCTGTATGGGTCCTAATGCCCTTCCCTTGGACAACATTGGTGGCGTGGAGAGGGGAGACTTGCAGCATGGGCAACTGCTGGTCTTCCATACAACCTTGCCCAGGCCTGCGTCCTGGAAACCTTCCAAGATGCAAATCCATGGACTCATGAGACTAACGGATGCCTATATAAAATTGATGTAAAATTAGTAAATTTCACAACATATGCTGGAGATATTAAACCTGATTCTGATCCGGAAACTTACTTGGTCGTGGAAGATATGCAAACTCCATATGTACTGCATTGGAGGTTGGGTTCAAACCTAGGTGGCTGCAGTTGTGATAGGATAGCTTGAGTACCTGCTCCAATATTCAACACATCTCTTTATTCGCCCTGGGTATCAAAAACTGTCTAGTAGCTTTTCTACACTTGGCAAGTTGACAGTCAGGGTGTTCTGAGGCAATGCATAGCGTGAGGTTTATTCACTGCCCGACCATGCCCCACCTTGCTAGATGCTTGTCAGGTTCAGTGGGAGGATATGGTCAACTCACACCATCTTCCACATGTGGAAAAAGTGTGGGCTGGAGGCAAGTTCCCATGGTGGATCAAGTCCAGACATTTAAATGTGAGTTATTAAATACACATAGAACATAGATATCTACAGCACATTACAGGTCTTTCAGCCCACAATGTTGTGGCAACCACGTAACCTACTCTGGAAACTGGCTACAATTTCCCTAACACATAGTCCTCTATTTTTCTAAGCTCCATGTACCTAACTCAGAGGGTCTTAAAAAACCCTATTGTATCTGCTTCCACTGTCGCCACTGGCAGTGCATTCCACGTACCCACCACTCTCTGTGTGAAAAACTTACCCCTGACATCCCCTTAGTACCTATTTCCAAGCACCTTGAAACTATGCCCCCTCATGTTAGCCATTTCAGCCCTGGGAAAAAAAAACCTCTGGCTATCCACACGGTCAATGCCCCTCATCATCTTTTACACCTCTATCAGGTCACCTCTCATCCTCCGTCGCTCCAAGGAGAAAAGGCCAAGTTCACTCAACCTATTGTCATATTCTAACAACTCATGTTTAAAATACTCCCTATGAGCATAGATATTAATTTTTCACTGAGGAACAACAGCAGGCTTACCTTAGTTTTCCACCTAAAGTCTGGCAAGCAACAATTGGGCATAGTTCCTGCTACTAGTTGTCCCCGTGCCTTGCGAGAATAAAGAATGTGTATATTCCTGTACCATTGGGTAAATGTGGAATTGTGCTAGATTGTGACGATTACTGCAGTTGGATATGCTGCACAGCAATTTAGCAATGGGAATAAACTGTCCCCACATTCCTACCATTACATTGTCCAGTGCCTAGGAAATCAAAATAGAAAGAAGTACATTCAGAAGTGAGGTGAGAAGGCTAGAATTTGAAAGTTAATTTTAGCCACTTACAGGGAAATAATAAATTTAACATATAACCCACAATACCTATTTTTATGAGAGGGACATTGTGTGCTCTTGCAAATATTTTCTATTGGATCTGTAAAAGGCTCTTTTACACTGTAATAATATATTGTTATGTAAAATAACAGATGCTGGGCAAACTGCTAAAAGCAGTAGGTCAGATTCTGTGCTGTTGTAAAATCACCACTTAACTGTACCAAAGTCAATCAGCACTATTGTATCCACGATTCCCTCTCATCCTTACACTGTGTGACACCAGATTCCACTGCCATCGGTCTTTGTAGAAAAGGATCAACTCAAATTAAACCTAAATTAACTGCACTGTCACTGCTTTCAGGCAAGGATATTTTGTGAGCTTGGAATAAAAAGAGAGCTATTGAACTCGCACTTCAGATGTCACATTTTACCTTAAACGTAATGATTATGCACTGTTTTTCACACAATTTTCTTCACATTTCAGAAGGATTTATTCAAAAGTCCGCTTATAATGAATGCACTCTATTTGTCAGGTCACCAGTATACTTGTAAATAGAATAGATTTAGTAAGTGTGAAAAGCTTCACTCATTTATTTTTCTGTCATTTAGCATAAAGTTGGAACGGCAGAATTTGCATGAAGCAAGCAAGGAATTTAGCTGTAAGTGTATTATTAGCATGAGTAATTAGGGAGATATTGAATTCATTCAATATCCTTTTGTTATTCATGGGCTGTAGTAGCCTTTGGCAATGACAGCATCTACTGCCCTTGCAAAGGCAGCAAAGAGCTGCCTTCTTGAACCACTGCAACCATTGTGAAGAAAATACCACTGCTGTTGTTGGACAGGAAATTCCAAGATTTTTGATGCAACAATGACAAAGATGTTTGGATGAATGTCAAGATAGCATGCAACTTAGATAAATAGAAGATACAGCACAGGAACAGTCCACTTTATCCCACGAGACATAGTTTGTCAACTAAAGCACATGAGGCTTCTGCAAGTGTACCACGAAGAGCATTCTGACTGGCTGCATCACCATCTGGTATTGGGGACAGGGGTTGCAGAAATTTGCAAAATTAGTCAGCTCCATGATGTGTACTAGCCTCTGTAGATCCAAGACATCTTCAAGGAACTGTGCCTTAGGAAGATGGCATCCATCATTAAGGACCCCCACCACCCAGGATCTCATTGTTATTGTTAGAAGGAGGTACAGAAGCCTGAAGGCACACACTCAGTGATTCGGGGACAGCTTCTTCCCCTCTGCCATCCAATTCCTAAATGAACATTGAACACATGAATGCAACCTCACTACTTTTTATAGGTGTTTCTTTTACCGCACTTCTTATTTTTAACTTAACTATTTAACAGACATATATACTTACTAATTATGGGAAAGATTGAAGGGAAGAAAGCAAGCAAAAGGCAAAGACAAATGATGATGGAGACAGCAGCCAGGGAACTGGAAATGAATACCAGTGAATTGATCCACTTGACCCGAAACAGCAGTATGTGGGCCACGGCAGTCAAAGCTCAGACTGGGCATGGCACCTGATGATGATGATGACGATAATGATATACTTACTTTAATTCAGTTTTTTGTCTCTGTATTTATTTATCATGTGTTTCATTGTACTGCTGCCATAAAGTTAACAAATTTCACAGCATATGCCAGTGATATTAAACTTGATCTTGATTCTGATTCAGATTCTGAGAGCTGTGCTGAGCCATGCCAATTTTAATAATTCTGCCTGCACGTGACCCATATCGCTTCATCCACTGCATGATTTTGAAGGGGAATTTGCATATCGTGATTTTCTTGTGCGTTCATTGGTCTAGTCCTCAGTGAATGAAATTGCAGGTTTGGGATTCACTGTTGAAATAGCCTTGGTGAATTGTATTAGTGTAACAGAGATGACGCATACCCTGGTCACGGCACCTATGGGGCTGTGTGGGAATTTGTTTTGTGGTAACATTATTGCACCTTGCAGAGAAATCTGAATGCTTAAATGCCAACATTGCATTTGCTTGGCTGATGTTTTTCTGTAAAATTAATACTGGGCATCCTCACTTCAAATCTGCAAACTCTTTGGGTTATGAACAGCTCTCAGTAATGGAATCTTTTTGTAGCTGGCAAGGACCTGGACCGATATGTTTAGGAGTGAAGTTTTGTGAGTATGCTGCCCACATTATTGGGCTTTTTTGGCAAACTGTTCCTACAAGTATAACTATCAGCCATCTGCTGTCCTTTTGAAATCTGACAGGTTACATCTGTGCTAAAGGCACAAGTTCTTCATCTGCCACCTTACTGGAGCAGGATGAGGCCTAGATTCTACTCTTGGAACCGTTACCTTTCAAGAATTACTGAATTATGATTTTTAAAAAGCACTAGTAAATTTTCTCAAATACTGTTCTTGAAGAAAAAAGACTTCTCAGGAAAGCGCTGGCTGTAATATAACAGTAATTTTGCTCCTTGCTGCATTTTGCTGCTACTCATTGAACTCATGCCAAAATATGGGAGCATAAACATAATGCTCACCTCATTTCAAAAGAATTTAATTCTATGAATTCACGACTGGTGTGTAATTCCCAAAATGTCATTGCACATGTTTATGTCAATTACCTAGGCTCCCTGGGTGACTCTTCATTCTGCTTCAGTCATCTGTGACTTGAGTGTTTAAGAACGATGTGGCAGACTACAGGGTTGCCCACTGGGCAACCAAGGATAAGCATTGAATGCATGGCTCATTACTCCCCTAATTAATTCCTGAGGTCTTTTCAAGCACAGATATCATTAAACACATGAGACCCACTAGTGCAGTTAAAGAAGAAAGATATGGCACAGTCAAGGTATGTTTTCAGTCCCCTGAGTTTCAAAACGAAAATGAAAAATCAGGAAATTGGGATAGGACACCAGGAGCAATGAAAGAGGAAGAGAAAATGGCCTGGTTATTAGATGCTGCTAGGCTTTGAATGCAAAAGTCTTTGGATTTCTACAGGAAAAGAACACTGATGAAGGATTATCGATCCAAAAAAGAATGAATTCAATTAGACAACTTGTTATCATTTAATTGTGATATCTATAGATGTTTAAAGGAACAAGTAAATTTGAAGCTTGCTCTTTAGTATTCCTTTGATAGGTTAAGCAAATTATTTATTTCAGTCATGTAATATGCTATGAGTAGGGACCTGCGTGGAATTTGTACACTTGAATGATAGATGAGCAGGATTCTTTACTGGAAAGTAAATGAGTAAGAGTTCAATCCAGTCATACATTTACTCACGTTTACACTGCAGTCAGAACTACACTACTTTCAAGGGCTTGTTTATGAAACCGTTCAAATCTAACATTGATGTTATTGTTTCCCATATCCTTGATGCCATCAGAAGCAAAACTGAAGATAATTCTAGGAAATCTTACAATTATACCTGCAATGTTGAAATATTTATCTTGGTATCTCAAAAAAAATCATTAATTCATGCATTCTTCACAGTTAAGTATTTTTTCATTCGTATCTGAAAGGTTAAGATATAAGAGAGATCTAAGGCACAGTGGGTTTATTGGCCACATTCTTAGCTATTTATAGCTAGATTAAATTATAGGCATATAGGAAGAGACTAAGGACCATAGCATCATTGTTGAAGATCGCAAAGGTATGGTCAAGGGAGGCCAGGCAGTGTTTACAGGACAGATTTGAATTGGTGGACTAGATCATATTCTCTGGATGCACCTCACTGAGAACCAGCACTGGTTAACCTCAAGAATGCATGCTTAGCATGTTTACTCTCTCTACACGCATGACTGAATGGGTAGGCACAGCGCAAATGCCATCAATAAATTCACTGATGACACAACTGCTATCTGCAGAATATTAGATAGTGATGAGGAGGCATATCGGAGTGAAATATATCAGTTAATTCAGCAGTGTCACAACAACAACAACAACGCATTCCACATCAGTAAAACCACGGAATTGATTGTGGATTTCAGGAAGGGGAAGTCAAGGCAAGGTACACCCAATCTCATTGAGGGATCAACAGTGGAAAAGCTGTGCAGCTTCATGTTCTGGTTGTCAACATCTCTGAACCTCTACCCTAGGTCTAACATATTAATGCAATTACAAAGAAGGTACACAATCAGCTATATTTTATTAGGAGTTTGGGAACTAGCAAATTTCTGCAGATGTGCCGTGGCAAACATTCTGACTGGTTACATCACCGTCTGGTATGGAGGGGCCAATGTACAGGATGAGAAAAAGATGCAGAGGGTTAAAAACTTGGCCAGCTTCATCATGGGCACTAGTCTTCCCACCATCAAAGATGTCTTTAAAAGGCAAAATATCAAAAGAGCAGCTCCCACCCAGAACATAGTCACTTCTGATTACTACCGTCAGGGAGGAGGCTCAGAAACCTGAGGATACACACACGGTTTTAGGAACAGCTTCTTCCTCTCCACCAATAGATTTTACGTGGTCCACCAGCCCACAAATGCTACCTCACTATTTTTGCTCTCTATTTTTCTCTATTTTTTTTCTATATTTCTTATTTATGATATATTTTATAGTACTGCAGCAACAAGACAACAAATTCAGTGACGTATGTCAGTGATAATAAATGTGATTCTGATTCTAATTCTGGCTTTGAATGATTATGCCCCAGACATCACCAACTTCACCAAACCCTTTGTGGATGAGTGTGTACCTTTGAGAATGTACCAATTTCCCCCCAACCAAAAAACCTGGATGAACCAGGGGGATTTGCAGTCTCCTGAGGGTTAGATCTATGAGGTTCAAGACAGTCAATTCTACAAGAAGCCAAGGGGTGACCTATGGAAGACCATTGTGAGATGGAAAGGAAATTGTGTGTGAAACTGGAAATAACATCGGATGCATGACAGCAGTGGCAGGGTTTACGTGCTATTACTTCCTACAAGATGTAAACAATGTAAATGGCACTGGTGCTTCACTCCCCAATGAGCCCAAATGTCTTTTATGCAGGCTTTGAAAGGGGGAATAACACTACACCTGTGGGAATCTCCAAGCACCCAGTGACCCTGTGATCTCTGTGTCAGAGGCTGATATAAGAACATCCATCAAGAGGGGGGAGGCAGGACATCAGGTCCTGATGGTGTACCTAGCTGGTAATGAAAACCTGAGCCGATCAGCTGGCTGGAGTGTTCAAGGACATCTCGAAACTCTCAGTTCTGTGGTCTGATATTCTCACCTGTTCCACAAAGGTAGCAATTACACTGGTGAACTGCCTCAATGATTATCGACCAATAATACTCACATATACTGTAATGAAGTGCTTTGAGACATTTGTTCTGGCTGGAATTAAGTCCTGTCTGAGCAAGGACCTGGACCCACAGCAAATTCCTACCATTGCAGCAGATCTACAGTGGTTGCAATCTTACTGGCTTTCAACTCTGCTTTGGAGCAATGAAGCAACAGCAAGATGTACAACAGGCTGCTGTTATAAATTACAGCTTGGTCTTCAATAATACTGTCCCCTCAGTATTAACTGCTAAGCTTCTAAGCTCCGTGTTTCTCTCTGCAACTAAGCCCTTGACTTTCTCATCAAGAGAATGGAATTAATGCAGGTTGGTTATAACATCTCCTCCATGCTGAGAATCAATATAGATCCACCTCAAGGACATGTGCTTAGCCCATTGCTCTAGTCTCCCTACAATCATGACTGTGTGGCTAAGCACAGCTAAAACACCATCTTTAAATTTACAGATGCCAGCACTGTTGTTGGTAACATTCCAGATGGCAACGAGGAGGCATAAAGGAGTAAGATAAATTGGCTGGTGGAATAGTGTTGCAACAATGACCTGGCACTCAACACTAGCAAGACAAGGCTGTTGGCCTTAGGAAGGGGAAGTTGGGAGAACACACACCAGTCATCATTGAGGGGTCAGTGGTAGAAAGAGTGAGCAGCTTCAAGTTCTTGGGTATTAACATTTCAGAGGACTTACTCTGCGCCAAACACATTGCTGTAATCATGCGGGAGGCATGTCAACAGCTCTACTGTGTTCGGGCAGATTTGGTATGTCAATAACTACTTTTGCAAATTTCTGTAGTTGCACAGCATGGATGGCATTGACAGGTTGCATCACAGACTGGTATAGAGGCTTCAATGCACAGGATCACAAGAGCCTGCAGAAGATAGTAGACCCAGCCAGTTCCATCATGGGCACAAGCTACTGCACCATCAAGGACACCTTCGAGCGGTTGTGCCTCCAGAAGGCTGCATCCATCTGCGACATGCCCTCTTCTCATTACTATCATCAAGGGAGTGGTACAGGAGCCTGAAGACTGCACTCATGGATTCAGAAACACCTTCTTTCCCTGCACCATCAGACGTCTAAAATGTCCATGAATTCATGAGCACTACTTCAATATTCCTTTTTTAATACTATTTACTTAATTGGTAATTTATGGCAATCTTATGTCCTTGCCCAGCAGTGCTACTGCAAAACAACAAATTTCACTTCATATAAGGCAATGTTAGTAATTCTGGTTCTAATCTTTACTCATTATGCAAATATTAGCACAAAGATTGATTGAAATTTTTAAAAATTCCGAAGTTCCAATTTGCAGATTCCAGCACTCCCAAAGTACATCAACCAACACTAGAGAAATATTTGGTCTAATTACTAACAATGTGATCATACATTGGCTCATAGATTTAGAGCAATTTAGGGCAGACTAGAGCAAGGAAGTTAAATGAAATATCATTTGAAAAAATAAAATTAATTTCCATGTGTGTACTGATGATATCCAATTCTACATCATGACCACTTCTCCTGAGCCTTCCAGTGCCTCTAACCTATCATCATTATGCAAGCAGCAATTTTCACTGAATACAGTGAGACGAACAATCCTTAGTTACTGCTACACAAGCTGAACCCTGATTACATGCTGATCATTTGGCTGGAACTGCATCAGTATGTTTGGGTCCTTTGTGTCATACACTGAGTGGCTACTTCATTAGGTTCACCTGTACTCCTACTTGTTAATGCAAATATCTAACCAGCCAGTCACGTGACAGCGACTCAATGCGTAAAAGCATGCAGCTATCATCAAATGTGATCAAAGAGACTTTGACTGTGGAATGATTGTTGGTGCCATTTGGGGGGTTTGAATATCTTAGAAAACTGCTGATCTGGGGTTTCCACGCACGACAGTCTCTTGAGATCACAGAGAATGGTGTGAGAAACAAAAAAAAAATCACTGAGTTATAGTTCTGTGGGTAAAAATGCCTTGGTAATGAGAGAGATCAGAGGAGAATGGCCGCATTGGCTCCAGCTGACAAGAAGGTGACAATAGCTCAAATGACCACATATTACAATAGTGGAGAACAGAAAAGTATCACTGAATGCACACCACACCAAACCTTAAAACGGATGGGTTACAGCAGCAAAAGACCATATACTCAGCGGCCACATTATTAGATAAGGTAGGTACCTAATAAAGTGTCCACTGGGTGCATTTAGGCCTGATGATTGGCTTCTATATATTGGCGAGACCCAACGCAGACTGGGAGACCACTTTGCTGAACACCTACACTCTGTCCGCCAGAGAAAGCAGGATCTCCCAGTGGCCACACATTTTAATTCCATATCCCATTCCCATACTGACATGTCTATCCATGGCCTCCTCTACTGTAAAGATGAAGCCACACTCAGGTTGGAGGAACAACACCTTATATTCCGTCTGGGTAGCCTCCAATCTGATAGCATGAACATTGACTTCTCTAACTTCCACTAATGCTCCGCCTCTCCCTTGTACCCCATCCGTTATTTATTTTTATGTACATGTTCTTTCTCTCACTCTCCTTTTTCTCCCTCTGTCCCTCTGACTATACCCCTTGCCCATCCTCTGGGTTCCTCCCCCCACCGTCTTTCTGGCCCCCTGTCCCATGATCCTCTCATGTCCCCTTTGCCAATCACCTGTCCAGCTCTTGGCTCCATCCCTCCCCCTCCTGTCTTCTCCTATCATTTTGGATCTTCCCCTCCCCCTCCCACTTTCAAATCTCTTACTAGCTCTTCCTTCAGTTAGTCCTGACGAAGGGTCTCGGCCTGAAACGTCGACTGTACCTCTTCCTAGAGATGCTGCCTGGCCTGCTGCGTTCACCAGCAACTTTGATGTGTGTTTCTGATGAACATTGCTATTTTTTGCTCTATAACGTTGCCTGACCTCATCTTTGCTTGAACTCATTGTCTTTTGAAACTATCATCCATGTTCTTGTGGCTTCTGGAGCTGGATAATCCAACTCATTACTGAGTGTCTTTTCCTTTGTAAGCTTGTGATTATCTAAAACTCACCTAATCCCCATCCTTCGATGCATCTGTTCTTTTTGATGATCCACAGCTGTCAAGCAATGCTCAAATTTTCATTTTTGTTTTTAAATACATCAAAGCTTCAAGACTTCTGAAATCTTCTGAGAATATGTGAAGTTCTGAAATTCTGCCTTTTTTGCTCATCCCAGATTTAATTGCTACACAACTCCTGGCCATACCAACAGCTAGAAATCCACAAAGCTTCAAAATTCATTCTCTAAGCTTTTCTGGCTCTCTCTTTAAGGTTATCATTCAGACATATTTCTCTGTCAATCCATTTGTCATCTCGCTTAATGGCTCATTTGATGCCTTTATCCCAAATTTTGTTTGATAATGTTCCTGTGAAACACCTAGAATGTTATTGTAGTGAAGGTTGAGGGGTCCTGGATTCACTGTGCAACCCATGATTTCCGGGAGTAATCAGTGATATCCCATGAGATACCCACAGCCGCAAGCATCATCATTGGCCTTAATGTTGCTTGCAAAACACTTCAGGGGAAGAGGTCACATTGAGTTTAGAGCACGTGAATTTTACAAATGTTTTGAATGAGCCACACCTGACAGTTGGTGAATGTCTCCTCATTATGAACATTCCTGTGTGCAAATATACTGCCAGCCTTTGTTTGTCTCAAACCATTCTCCAAACATACTGAAAATATAAGTGCTAATTCAAATTTGGACTTAAAGTCAGTGCATTAATAATGGACGCATTCATGAGAAAGGATCTTATTGAGTGTGTGGGCTGCATAGACAAGTTCCACTCTTCATCACAGAGACAGAATGCAATTTGGACAGGAGGTGTCCAATCATATTGATTATCAATAAAATAACTGAGCACAATAAACATTAATGTGAAGTTAACAAACTCATAATTCCGATTACTAATGTGAGCAAATGGGATAGGTATAATTGCAAAAAGGTTGGTGTGGATATGATGGGGCAAAAGTTGGGCCATATGACTCAGATTATGATAACCTAGAGACATGAATTCAAATCCCAGCATGACAGCTTTGGAATTTAAATTTATATCACCTTAGGTGGTGCAGTGGTTGTGTTAGTCAACTAGATATACAGTACATGGACACTTGAGGTCAAATCCCACCATAAGTGATTTTGAATTTCAACTTACATTGTAACAGCAAATGTCGTCGTATGTTTTGTGCAAGAAAACAAATGTCTCCAGGTAAACACATTCTTCTATGTTTTAGTATTCTGGAACAATTTAATATGCTGGTCTATTCTTTATGTGCTAACTCCCCATCAACCTTAACTACTGCTGCACATTACTTGATAATTTTTAATGTGATTTGCCCAATTTTATGAGATTAGAATGGTGAAATGAAAAAAGTACCATAGAGTGCTTTGAATGCTGAGTGCAGGCAGGAATTTTAATGAGTTAATATTCTCAAAGGCCAAGATCAAATGGTATTGATTTATTAATGTCACATGTACCAAGACAAAGTGAAAAGCTTTTGTTAGTGTGTCATCCAGTCAGATCATGCCATACACAAAAACATTGTGATAGTAAAGAGGAAAACGGAATGCAGAACACAGTTTTGTGACTACAAAGAAATTGCAGTGCAAGTAAACAAATAAAGTGCAAGAGGGGAGAAGAGAGAATGACCAGCAGGAAGTATTGGCAATAGGGAGGCTGGCCTGTATGATGGATTGTGCCACATTCACAATGTTCTGCATTTTTTTTCTGTTTTGGACAGAGCACTTGCCAAACTGTGAGGCATCCAGGCAGAATGCTCATCCAAAGAATTTTTTTTTATCACCTGAGAGATGCTCAAAAATATATCCAAATTCAAAATCACCCCAAATCCAATGCCCAGCCATTCCTGACAGAAATAAAAAAACTGAATGGAAGGGAGTTTTAAAGATTTGTACCATTGCAACAGGTTCTTTGATGGAGTCAGGCATGAGAAAGGTAAGATGTTTGTCACATCAATCAAAACATCAGATTATTATCATCTGTCATTGTTTTACACTCAAGGTAAGCACTCACAGATGTGTGGTAATACCTAACTATTCTCCAAAAATATCATCACAACAAAATCTATCTTCGGATTTAATTTTCTCCAGCACATGCAAAGAGGTAAAGACAAACTGTGCAGGCACTAATTATTCAACTATCTCAGGATGATGAAGGCCAGCCAGAATACTTTCTTTGTTGGGATGAAAGTATTGTGACTCCATGGCAATGAAAACCAGTGTGCTTTTTATTGAGTTTGGTGAGTAATTGTAGCTCAAAACTATTCTCTGTACTTGGATACATGACAATGACCACAATAACCAATTATAGCATCAGCACCAGACACAGCTAACAGAGAGGTTGGACCAGCAGAATGTCATGGAGCATATAAACACTTCAAGTTCAAGTTTATGGTTGTCATAGGCGTCCATACACAGTTTAACTGCCTTGAAAATTAGTCTTTTTCAGCAGCATTACATGAGGAGAAGAAGGTGAAGTTTTTCAGTTAATAAAGACTGCACCAATTATTAAGAATTTATTTGTTTACTTATTTTGCACTACAGTTCCACAAATCTGATTGTATTCTCCACATATTCTCATCAATCCCTCCCAAATTCCACCACTCACTTACAGTATACCATGGGCAATTCACGGTGGCCGGTTCACCAATCAACCCACACACCTTTTGGGATGTGCGATGAAACCAGCTCCCAGAGAAAATCCATACAATCACAAGACAAATTTGTAACCTCCACACAGACACACCTGAGGACAGGATTGAACCCATAACATTGGACACATGAAGCAACATCTTAACTAGCCACCTTGGAGCTAGCTTGTACGGATGGAAGATATGGGAGAATTTGTGAGTAAATTCCCTTTATATATTCTTATTGGGGAAGTATTCAAAATGGTATGTAACTTGGTATAAACCGAGTAATATCTCTTTATCTAATTGCCAATTAATTGAAGTTTTTATCAAATTGCCTTCAGTAAAATGAATAATTCCTCAATCATAATCCACAAATAGAAATGCGTCACCTAAAATTGTCACTTCTTTATTAGCACTGAGCTTCTAATGTCATTGAACATAAAATGCTGGAATAAATGAGATCAAGCTGCGTAGGTTGACTCTGTGGTTAAGAAAGCATACGGTGCATTGGCTTTATGAATTGTGGGATTGAGTTTAGGAGCTGAAAGGTAATGTTGCAGCTATATAGGATCCTGGTCAGACCCCACTTGGGGTACTGTGCTCAGATCTAGTCGCCTCACTATAGGAAAGATGTGGAAACCATAGAAAGGGTTCGGAGGAGATCTGCAAGGATGTTGCCTGGATTGGGGAGCATGTCTTATGAGAATAGATTGAGTGAACTCAGCCTTCTTTCCTTGAAGCAACGGAGGATGAGAGGTGACCTGATAGAGCTCTATAAGATGATGAGAGGCATTGATCGTGTGGATAGTCAGAGGCTTTTTCCCAGGACTGAAATGGCTAGCACAAGAGGGCAGAGTTTTAAGGTGCTTGGAAGTAGGCACAGAGGAGATATCAGGGGTAAGCTTTTTACACAGAGAGTGGTGAGTGCGTGGAATTGGCTGCCAGTGACAGTGGTGGAAATGGATATGATAGGGTCTTTGACTCCTCGACAGGTATATGGAGCACAGAAAAATAGAGGGCTATGGGTAACCCTAAGTAATTCCTCAGGTAAGGATATGTTTGGCACAGCTTTGTGGGCCGAAGGGCCCGTATTGTGCTGTAGGTTTTCTCTGTTTCTGTGTTTCTAGTTCTTGAGAAACTCCTTCACCTGAAATACTCTCTTTCTTTCTCTATGCATGCTGTTTGATTTGTTGAGCTCTTCCAGTATTTTCTGTTTTTATTTCAGATTTCCACCACCTTAGGTTTTTTATTCAAAGTGATAAATGGTCACATCAGCACTTTGTACTTTGTTTCTGAAATTTATTGCATTGACTTCAAAACTGAATGTAGTTTTTTTTCTTAAAGTTTGTGAATACAATGCTGGTAACAATATATGTGTCTCTCGTTCCATTCCAACACAACTGAGTGTGAAGTGACCTTGTTAACCTTTTAATTACTGGAAATGTCTCTCCTAGATATCTGTAGTGGCTAACTAATTGGGATCATTTAAAGAGGAGGTACATAATTTTTTGAAAGCTCAGGGGATTTAGCATAAAGAAAAACAGGCACAGATGAGGTGCTGGACAGATCATATTGAATGGTGGGACAGGTTTGAGAGGCCAAGTGGCAACTTCTTCATCACTTTTCCCAAATCACATACATTGCAGTGACTCAAGAAGAAAGCTCGTCAGTATCTCAGGATAAGAAGGAACCATACAATAAATCACAGTCTTCCCAATAACACTAAATTGCAAACCTGTTTTTTTCGAACTTAATTTATCTCAATTCTTTATAAACCTAAAGGTTATAAATTCCATTGGATGAACTTTCAAGCTTTCTAAACTCCAGTGGAAAAAAAAGCCTATAACCTCACGCACAATATAACCATGGCAGCATAAAATCAAAATTATCTTGTTTGTATTTTGTGTCTCCAGAAACAATTTTAGTTTTTATGGTCTATTTGATGCATTGACCTTTCTACTGACCGATCCATGCCCTCCAGCAATGCTAGTCACACTCTGTCTAAATCCCATGTCCAACAGCATGTTTCAATATTGCCTGTTCAGTTCTGAAATACAGCTAAGGCAAATGATACAATATCAGAACTTCAACTTAAACCATCGCATAACTTAATTTAGCTTGTCAAATATGAGAGCTTCATTTACCTCTATTCTTGCTTTTTTGCCCATTGATAATCCCTTTATCTGACCATTGACTTAAATTCAATTGACTGTCATTTTTACAATTGATTCCTTGTGTGGGGGCTTACTGAGCAACCTTAGAACATAGTGATGAACTTCATGCATTGTGTGGTTGTTATCTGTCCTTTCTGCCATTTCTTAAAGTAGAATCTGCCATTCATTCTCACTGTTTAATTTAAGTGCACTGTAATTTGATTGTAAATTATATGCTCAATGGATGAGAATGCTGAATGGACGAATCACTGTACTTTCGTTCTAAAGAATACCACTAACTATATCCCTTGAAGTGCTTCTTCAGTCCTCTTGAAGAATTTGGACTGGGAAGTTTGTAATTTTGGCTGTTCTGTGGCCATTTTCACTTTCTGCATGATTTTCTATTTTAATGAATGCCTTTAGTGCCAGAGTGTTTCTCCGTTAAAGCTGAAACTTGACATGTATTATGCAGATATAAAATGTTTAGAATAATGTTGAAATGAACATCAGCCTGACATGACAAAAAGCTGCTTCCACTTTGGGAACACCTCATTTATTCTGACAGCCCCTTCTTTGCAAGAGTCCACAGGTAAGATTGCTAAACATGACAGCCCACCCCACTTAACCATACATCCATCTATTCACTAGCCATTAAACCATGAACAAGATGCAGTTATGACTACATAGTCTGGTTGATTTTTCTATATTGGCTTTCCTCATTTTTATTAGGTACATCTGCCTTGCTCAAAATAGAAATGTGATCTTATACCTCAATCAGCTACAAAGTCCCTGAGTGAGAGATTGTTGATGCATAAGATGAATTAAATACAGTTATCTACAATGGATCGAAAGTTGAATTAATATTCCATGAGATGGTTAAGAACATCAGCGGGAAAGCATTTTATTTTTTATCCAATCCCTCGATTAAAACTGAATTGTAGTCCTGGTCACAGAGTGAAATTTTTGTATAGTATAGTACAGAGGCTGTCATTGGCATAAGGATAATATCAACCCTAGACCCAGAAGATAGAGACATGGTCTGTTGCTTGTTGTCCTTAGCAGAGAGTTGAGGGCTCTGTTGTAAATTTCTTAAACTGGATTTAAACTCCAGTTAGGAACTGTTGAAAGATACTAATGGTAGTAGTCATTTTCATGTATTTTGAATTATCCAAGATTGATTGGGTTGGGTGACAAAAGTTTTTTGTGTATTCTTATTTTACCCTGTCTCTTGAAGGGCAACAATCGAGATTTTAGGAGAGGCAGCATGGAAGAAGCTGCAAAACAATAAATTTCACGACAGTGAGGTACCAGTTACAACAGGTATTAGAAAAGGAATGTAAAAATGGCAAAGTTACAGTGACCATGGAAGATTTCAATATTCAGATGGACTGAGAAAATTAGGTTGGCACTGGATCCCAAGAGAAGGAACTTGTCGAATGTTTACAAGATTGCTTTTCAGAACAGAGTGTGGTTGAGACCACTAGGGAAAGTGCAATTCTGGATTTTGTGTTGTGTAATGAACCAGAAACTTAAAGTAAAGGAACCCTTAGGAGGCAGTGATCGTAATATGATAGAATTGATACAGGGGGCTTGAGAGGGAGAATCAGATATATCAGTATTACAGTTCAGTAAAGGGAACTAAAGGGGAAGGAGAGAGGAGCTGGCAAAGTTGATCAGAAGGGGATGCTAGCAGAGATAATGGTAGAGTAGCAAAGGCTGGAGTTTCTGGGAGTATTTTGAAAGATACGTGATCAGTTCATCCCAAAGAAGAGGCATTCTAAAGGGGTGATGAAGCAACTGTGACTGACAAGGGAAATCAAAGATAGCATAAAAACAAAGGACATGGCATACAGTATTGCAAAAAAATAGTGGGAAACCAGAGGATGGGGGAGAAAAAAAACAACAAAAAGCAACCAAAAAAGCAATAAGGAAAAAAAGATTAAATATGAAGTAAAGCTAGACAATAATATACATAAAAGAGGATACTAAAAGTTTTTTTCAGATATATAAGGAGTAAAAGAGGACATCAGACCAATAGAAAATGACACTGGACAAATAGTAATGGGAACAAATAAATGCCAGACAAACTGAATAATTATTTTACTTTATGTCAGCATGTCAGATATTCAAGAGTATTAGAAGGCTGATGAGGGTGCTATTACCAAGGGGAAGTGCTTGGGAGCAGAAAGTTCTGAAGGTAGGCGGTTCACCTGGACCAGATGGAAAGGAATGATAGATCAGCTGGTTGAGTGGTGTTGCAGCAACAACCTTGGACTCAATGTCGGTAAGACCGAAGAATTATATACATAAGAACATAAGAAATAGGAGCAGGAATAGGCCATCTGGCCCATCAAGCCTGCTCCACCATTCAGTAAGATCACGGCTAATCTGGCCATGGACTCATCTCCACCTATCTGCCTTTTCACCATAACCCTTAATTCCCCTACTATGCAAAAATCTATCCAACCTTGTCTTAAATATATTTACTGAGGTAGCTTCCATTCCTTCTTTGGACAGAGAATTCCACAGATTCACCACCTTCTGAGAAAAGCAGTTCCTCCTCATCTCTGTACTAAATCTTTTCCCCGAATCTTGAGGCTAACTCCCCTAGTTCTAGTCTCACCTACCAGTGGAAACAACTTTCCTGCATCTATCTTATCTAGTCCTTTCATAATTTTATATGTTTCTACAAGATCTCCTCTCATTCTTCTGAATTCCAGCGAGTACAGTCCCAGCCGACTCAATCTCTCCTCATAGTCTAACACCCTCATCTCTGGAATCGACCTGGTGAACCTCCTCTGCACCGCCTCCAAAGCCAGTATATCCTTCTTTAATTAAGGAGACCAGAACTGCACACAGTACTCCAGGTGCAGCCTCACCAGTACCCTCTACAGTTGCAGTATAACCTCCCTGCATGCAATCCCTCTAGCAATGAAGGCCAACATTTCATTTGCCTTCTTGATAGCCTGCTGCACCTGCAAACCAACCTTTGACAATTCATGCACAAGCACTCCCAAGTACCTCTGCACAGCTGCATGCTGCAATTTTTTACCATTTAAATAATAATCTGATCTTCCATTTTTTTCTTTCAAAGTGGATGACCTCACATTTACCTACATTGTACTCTATCTGCCAGACCCTTGCCCACTCACTTTATCTATATTTCTCTGCAGACTCTCTGTATCTTCAAGAGTATTAGAAGACTGATGAGGGTGCTATTACCAAGGGGAAGTGCTTGAGAAGGCAGCAAGTTCTGAAGGTAGGTGGCTCACCAGACCAGATGGAAAGGAGTGATAGATCAGCTGGTTGACTGGTGCTGCAACAACAACCTTGCACTCAATGTCAGTAAGATGATGCAATTACAAAGAAGGCATGTCAGCAGCTATACCTCTTTGGGAATTTGTGGAGACTTCAAAGTTCAACTTTCAAAATAAATTTATTATGAAAAGGCATGCTGTATATGTCACCGTTTGCAATCCTAAGATTCAATTCCTGGCTGGCATATGCAATAAATCCATAGAATAATAACCATAACAGAATCAATAAAAGACTGCACCAACTTGGGTATTCAACCACTGTGCAAAAGACAACAAACTGCAAATACAAAAAGAAAGAAATAATAATAAATAAACAATAAATATCAAGAACATGAAATGAAGAGTCCTGACGAAGGGTCTCGGCCCGAAATGTCGACTGTACCTCTTCCTAGAGATGCTGCCTGGCCTGCTGCATTCACCAGCAACTTTTGGTGTGTGTTGCTTGAATTTCCAGCATCTGCAGAATTCCTCGTGTTTGAGTTTTTGAAGCTAAGTCCATTGGCTGTGGGCACTTTTCAATGATGGGGCAAGTGAATTTGGTTCAAGAGCCTAATGGTAGACAGGTAGTAAAGGCGCTCTGAACCTGATGGCACGAGTTCTGAGGCTCCTATATCTTCTTCCTGAAGGCAGCAGCAAGAAGAGAGCATGTCCTGGGTTATGGGGGTGGGGGTGGGAGGGTCGCTGATATTGGATGCTGCTCTCCTGCGACAGTGCTTCATGCAGTTGTGTTCAATGAGTGGGAGGGCTTTATTCTTGATGGACTGGGCTGTACCCAGTACATTTTGTAGGATTTTCTGTTCAAGGGCATTAGTGTTTCCATACCAGGCTGTGATGTAGCCAGTCAATATACTCTCCACTGCATTTCTACAGAAGTTCGTCAATGTTTTAGAAGTGTTGCTGAATCGTCACAGACTCCTACAGAAGTAGAGGTGCTGTTGTGCTTTCTTCATAATTGCACATAAAAGGACAGGTCCTCCAAAATAACAACACTAAGGAATTTAAATTTGCTGACCCTCTCCACATCTGATCCGCCAATGAGAACTGGCTCATTGTCCTCTGGTTTTCTTCTCCTGGAATCAATAATCAGCTCCTTGGTCTTGTTGACATTGAGTAAGATGTTGGTGTTATGGCACCACTCAGCCAGATTTTCTGTCTCCATCCTAAATGCTGATTCATGACTTCCTTTGATTCAGCCTGCAATAGTGGTATCGTCAGCAAACTTGAATAGGCATTGGATTCTGATGAACCATACATCCAGGGTTCTGAAAGAGATGCTATAGTGGAAGAGATTGACGAGACATTGGTAATGATCTTTCAAGAATCAGTAGATTCTGGAATGTTTGCAGTGGAATAGAAAATTGCAAATGTACTCCACTCTTTAAGAAGAGAGGGAGGTAAAAGATAGATCATTTAACCTGAGTGGTTGGCAAGGTGCTGCAATCCGTTTTTAAGGATGAGCTTTTGGGGTACTTGGAGGCACACAATTAAATAGAATGTTTTTTTTTAAAGGGAAAATCTTGCCTGACAAAACTGTTGCAATTCTTTAAGAAAAGAACAGGCAGGATAGACAAAGGAGAGTGAGTGGATATTGTTTTTACTTGTGTAAGGGGTTTCTTTTTTTATGTTACTGCGAAGGTTAACAAAATGGCTTCTTCGTTATGTTATAACTAAAATGGCTTTTCTGTAATAATAACTGCAATGTAAGGAGTTCTCGCTCTCTCTCTGCTTGTTTGGGTTATATTATTGATAAGAGAAGGAATGAACCAATTGGGATAGATGTTATTCTTTCTTGTGTGTCTGTAAGCTATTGTTTTTCGCGGAGTTTGAGGCAGAAGGTACGATGAGGACAGGGAGAGGAGACACGATGCTGTAAGCTGGGCAGCAGTACGGACTCCGAGCGGGAGTCCGAGGCCCAGGGTCTTCGGCGAGGAGAGGAGATGAAGACAGATTCGTATGAAGCGTCTGGTCGACCACCATGGTCTGTCCCAGGCGGTGGGTCGAGGAGGTCGGAGGGGATCGGATGGTGGAAATAGGACCCCATTAATTGAGCTCCAACTGTTGTGCACAAAGTGGTTGAACTTTGATAAGTTTGGCGCCTTTTATTTTCCTTTTATATTTTATCTCTATTAATTTTATAGTTCCAGTAAGATCTATAAAGTGTAATGATTTAATCGGATATAGTGTATTGTCTGTTATTTGGCGGGGTGGGGTACATCACACAGCATCCACACAAACTTGATTACCCAGATTGGCGGGGCCGAAGGCTGCTCCCCCTAGACGGAAGCGAGTTGAGCGAGCCTGAGGCTTACCGGGGGGCTACACTTGGATTTTCAGACTGCTTTTGACAAGGCACCACACATGAAGCTGCGAAACAAAATAAGAACCCATGATGTTACAGGAAAGGTACTAATATGGATAGAGAATTGGCTGCCAGGCAGAAAGCAAAGAGTGGAACTAAAGGGGGCCTGTTCTGGTTGGCTGACGGTGACTAGTGGTGTCCCACAGAGGTCAGTATTAGGTCCATTATTTTTCATGTTATATATTACTGATCTGCTTCTCAAAGTCCAACCCTAAATCCCAGTTGTGAGAGGCAGAAATGGGTAAGGCCAGGTATCAGGGCTCTGCTAAAGTTGTATAGGTCACCCCCCCCCACCCCCGCCGTAGAGTGGATAAAGTAATATTGATGAACTCCAACTACACCATCGACTTTTGAGAAGAGGCTTATCGAGAGAGCAAGTGACGCAGCACAGGGAAGTCTGCACAGCCAACAGCTCTTTTGTTACCAAAGTCCATATTTTTCCTTGGAGTACCTGGAATGTGAGAATTATGTACTGGGCAGGAAAGTCCACCAGCACAATGAAGAGAGATGAAAAGGCACGAACAATCTATTCTCGGACTGAGTGAGACAAGATGGATGTCATTTGGAGAGACTCGACTGACAAACAGGATAAGTATCATCTACTCAAGCCATCACGGCAATGAGCATACAGCAGGTGTAGCCACTGGAAAGACATAGAGCCATGATTGCATAAGAAGTCATCACTTCCAGAATCATCGCTGTTAGCTTTAATAAACTGCACCAGCAATAAACCGATAGTGATGAGAGATACAACACTGGTAGAAGTGATTTCCTTTGTCTATCTTAGAAGCATTGTAAGTGTATATGGTGGAACTAATGAGGATGTCAAAGCCAGGATCAACAAGACCAGAGTAGTTTTCAACACATTAAAGAAAGTGTGGACATCCAGAGTCATATCAACGAAAAACAAAATCAGAATCTTCAACTCAAATGTTAAAACAGCGCTCTGGTATGACTCCGAGACCTGGAGAACAACAAAGAAGATATTACAAAAGCAGCAGGCTTTCATCAACCTGTGTCTGAGAAGGATTCTAAACATCAAACGGAATGACAAAGTAACCAACCAGACACTGTGGGAAAACACCAACCAGGAATCCATAGAGATACAAATAAGCAAATGGAAATGGAGGTTATTTTGCTACACGGTGAGGAAGCCAACAAGAACATCACCAGGCAGGCATTAAATGGAATCTCCAAAGAAAGAGGAAAAAGGGATGCCCAATGAACTCATGAATGAGAGGTGTTGAGTCTGAAATTAGAAAATGTGGATGCTCCCTGGTTTTCCCTGTAGAAACTGGTTCAGAACAGAGGACGATGGAGACAGGCGGTCAACAATGGCCTATGATCCACTGGGAGCTAAAGGCCTAGAAGAAGATGTATTGATCTGGATGACAGAATCAATGGATTTGCGGCCAAGTATGTGGATAATACAAAAATAGGTGGAGGGGCAGTGAGGAAACATGGAAATTACAGAAGGACTTAAATAAATTAGAAGATTGGGCAAATAAGTGGCACGTGGGATGCAGTGCAAGGAAGTCTATGGTCAAGCGCTTTCGTAGAAGGAATGAAGGCATAATCTATTTTCTAAAAGGGGAGCAAATTCATAAACCAGAGGTTCAAAGGAACTTGCAAGTCCTAGTGCAGGATTCCCTAAAGGTTAATTTGTAGGTTGAGTTGGTAGTAAGGAAGGCAAATAGAGTTATAAAGTCATATAACAATACAGCACAGAAACAGGACTTTCATCCCATCTAGTCCATGTCAAACCATTAATCTGCTTATTCCCATCAACCTGTACCCTGACCATAGTCCTCCATACCCCTCCCATCTATGTACCATAAGACCATAAGATATAGGAGTAGGATTTGGCCATTCAGCCCATTGAGTCTGCTCTGCCATTCCATCATGGCTGATTCCAGACCTATCCAAATTTCTCTTAAATGTTAAAATCAAACCCATGCCCATCTCTTCCACTAGAAGCTTGCTCCACACTTTCACCATCATCTGAGTGAAGATACTTCCACTTATTTTCCTCTTAAACAGTTCACCTTTCACCCTTAACCCATGACCTCTTCTTCTAGTCTCACCCAACCTCAGCAGGAAAAGCCTGCTTGGATTTACTCTAACTGTACCCCTCATAATTTTGCATAACTCCAACAATTCTTGCCCCATTAATGTTAGCATTCATTTCAAGAAGACTATAATATAAAAACAAGAGTATAATGCTGGGACTTTATAAGGTATTGGTCTGACTGCATTTGGAGTATTGTTAGCACCTTTGGGCACTATATTTAAGAAACAACATGCTGGCATTGGAGGAATTTCAGAGTAGGCTTATTAGAATGATACTGGGAATGAGAGAGTTAACGTATGAGGAGCATTTGATGGCTCAGGACCTGTCCTCACTGGAGTTTGGAAGAATGAGAGGGGATCTCATTAAAACTAACTGTATATTGAATGATCCAGATAGGGTGCATGTGGAGAAGGTGTTTCCAGTAGTGGGAGAGTCTAGAACCAGAGGACACTGCTTCAGAATAGAAGGATGCCCCTTTAGAACAGAGACAAGGAGAAATTTCTTTGGCCAGAATGTGGTGAATCTGTGGAATTTATTGCCGTAGCTGGCGTGGGGGTGAAGTGATTGTGTATATTTACAGTAGAAATCCATACGTTCTTGATTAGTAAGGACAGCAAAGGTTAATGAAAAAGACAGGAGAATGGGAATGAGAGAGAAAATAAAGTAGCCAGGATTGAGTAATGGAGTAATGAGCTGAATGGCTTAATTCTGCTCTAATGTCTTATGGGTTTATGCACTAATGGTAAAACAGATGACCTTAGGGCCCGGATTAGCACATGGAACTACAATTTTGTAGCAATTGCACGAACTTGATTAAGAGATGGGCTGGATTGGCAGCTCAGTGTTTCAAGGTTTAGAGGTTTCAGATATGATAGAGAAGGATGTAAAAATAATGGCTAGGGAATTTCACTACTGATCAAAGAGAATGTCAAGGTTCACTTAGAGAGTATGCCTTGAAGGGATTATCCTGTAGCGCTCAGGAATAAGAAAGGAAGCAACCTCTGTGATGGGGTTATAACTATTAAGTCTCCCAAAATAGAAGAACAGCTATATAGGCCAATCATGAAAAATGTGAAAATGGTAAGAATATAGTGGTGAGTAATTTTATCTTCCACAATATTGATTGTAACTCACATCAGTACCAGGGATTTAGATGATACAGACTCCACACAAACTGATGTCAGAATTGAACATGGATATTCAAAGCTGTGAGAACGCAGCACTAATTTCACTGCAGTAATGAGATTGCAAGTAAAGCAGAGAAACTGATGTTCTCATGCTTGCCAGCAGAATCAAACACAAGAAGGAGAAATCCACTGGGGCACACTCTCACTTCCTCTGATCAGAGGCAAGGTGAATATTTGGCTATAAGCGAATGGAGTGCAAGCTTAACTGGACAAATATGATCTAAAACAAGTTAAAAGGAAGAGACTGGAGTGACGGCAGGTTACTATGTTTTAGCCACTAATAGGCATGCTCCCTGATATAAAGTAATTAATCGTGAAGGGAGAAATGGTTGGCATTGGAGTCACCTTGAGACGTCATTAAATACACCAGGTCAGAAGGTCCTCAGAAAAGTAGAAGTTGTGGTCTTGGCTTCAATGATGAGTGAGATTATACTGTAATGAAAGGTAAGGATTTATGCATGGAATGAGACAAAGGATATGAGTTAACATCTGTAGTACAAGATTTGTACGTTACTTAAAATCCCACCCATCCAGCAAAATATCCCCATATATACACATCTTTACCCTTCACGTAATACAATAAATCATTTCAGAATTGGACAAGAATGCAGTAAAGGCAAAGCAGTTTTTAAATGGGAGAAGTTTAATTTTCTGATAGACCTGGCCAAGCAGACTAACTTATGTCAGAAAGGTAATGAAATTCTCAAGTATGTGCAAAGTAGATTTCTTCAACAATATGCTCTGGGAATAATAAAGGGCAAAGTATATCAGATTTATTGTAAGAACTAAACCAGATTTAGTTAACAGCCTAGCTCTGCTTGCACATTTACTAGTCATAATGCAATCATAGAATGGTTATAGCACTGAGGGAAGCTGTTTGGCCCATTGCATGTCTTGGATATCTTATTTGACCCACAAAGTATTTCTCTGGCTGTAGCTTTGAATTTTTTTCTACATATTGTATATAATTCCCTCTTGAAGGACACGATGTAACCTGCCTCCTGAATTTGCGATCAGTGCATTCCAGCCTGCAGTCACACAATTTTTCATTGTTTATCTCTAAATTCTCTTTCCTTTTACATCCGTGACCTCCAGTTTTTGACTCCTCCAACAGAATTAGATCCATATATGAAGGAGAACAATGAACAAAACCGTTCAGATTCAAGAGTCAGAAAAGGCTATTTGCAATGTGATGAAGCAAAGGTAGTTCTGCAATAATTGCACCAAGTATGTTAATTAGCAAAGAGATTTCGTTTCACTGCACCTGACAACACCCCTCACAGAATGTCTTCCTTTTAAGGCTACACAGTTCCAACATTCAACCAGGCACTGGTGAGAGTGGCTAACTTTCCTCAACACTTTGTGTCCTGATTTTTAGCTTGACCTGAATTGCATTCCAATTAATACTCTAACACTCTTAATTTTAGAAACTATCCAGTAAACTCACTGGGTTCAACAGTAATTTTCTGCTGAACACAGGAACCAGGGCTCTGGTGTGTTGAAGGAAGCATGGTTACAGGGACGCTGAGGTGGTGGAAGGGTCACACCTTGAAAACTAATGAGAGTGATGTTATAAATATCTGGCAGGACATAGTAGACAGGTTAGGAAAGACTTTTATCCAAAAGTTCAAAGGAAGTTTAATATCGAAGTACATACGCACAGTATATATTATCATACACTAGTTTGAGATTTATTTTCTTACAAGCATTCACAGTAGTACAATGAAAAGCAACACATAAATGCCGACAAACAAACCAATGTGCAAAGAAGACCGATAGTGCAATACACACACAAATAATGATAATAATTAATAAGTAACTGAATGAATAATACTGAGAACATGAGTTGCAAAGCTCTTGAACATGAGTCCATTGGCTGTGGAATCTGTTCAGTGGTGAGGTGAGTGAAATCATTCATGTTAGTTCAGGAGTCTGATGGTTGAAGGATAATGGCTATTCCTGAACCTGGTGGTGTGGGACCTAAGGCTCCTGCTCCTCCTTCCCGATGGCAACCCTGAGAAGAGAGCACGGCCTGGATGGTGATAGCCCTTGATAATAGGTGCTGCCTTCTTTCAGATGTGACTTAAATCAGATAAGTGACCACTATTTGATATCTAAGTGTAACTTTTACAGCAGTTCCTGTAATTATTTCATCCAATATTATTTAGGATTTATGGAAGAGACAAGTGCCCTAATGCCTGGGTTTTGCATCACATTTGTTGGTTCTGCATTACATCTACATTTTATGATACATTTGAAGAAAAGGAGAAGCATCTTTCATGACCTTAGTCTAACTTCAAGTGGTTTATCATCATTGAAGAGCAACTTACACATCAAAAAGTAAGTGTGCAACAGTGTGACCTACTGAAGGTCCTGAACTTGCAGAACTTAAAGCATTCTGGGACTCTTGTATGTGCCAGTGAAAAAGTGGCCCAGTGATAGACGTTTCATTATATGTTGACTAATATTTCACATTAAATAGGGCATCAACTCTGGCAGTTTCCGATCATCAGCTAGTACCAGTGACGCAGTAGAATTCAAAGCATTGGTCCCCTGATAAAGTGCTGACTTAATTATAACAGTGTTGTTACGATATAGCTATTTACTGTTTGTTTTCCTGCACTTTTTCAATTCAACAACATCAGAATTTGATAATCTTTTTTATTATTTGAAGATAAGCATGGCAAATGAAAGTTTTAGTTACTGGCACAATTCATGTAAATATTTGTTGTTGTAATGCTTGTGCATATTTCGCTGAAATTAATTGAATATGCATAGAAAACTGGTTGCTGAAAAAGAGCGGTTTTGTGCAAAGATATTTCCACATAATGACTATAAATTGGGTTCTATTAGCTTAATGGAAGTATCATCAATGCTCTACCTACACAGTTGTGTCCTGGTCATGTACAAAGTCATGCATCTTTCTAAGAAAGAAGACAGCATGTTGAACATTCCTAGAAAAATATTGCCTTATCACAAATGGAGTCTCACCAAATTTCATTCAAGTAAATAACAGCTAAAAGGAAAAGAATAGCACTAAGGAGTGTTATATCCCTAGGACTAGATACATTCTATTTGGAAGTTTTAAGCAAGTTGCTAAGTTTTGCTGATGTCCTTACTTTCATTATCGCTTGATCCAGGAACAGATCCTTAATATCATACCTACTGCACATGTTGCAAGGCTATTTCAAAAATGATAACTTCTTCTGCAGACCAGTCTAAAACGCTGCATCTAATATTACCAGAGATAGCCAATATACCATATGATAAAGTTTCTTAGTTAGTGTGAATGCTCATAAAGCAAAGCTCAGGGTTTTCATTCAACACGGTTACTAAACCTTGCCATGGCAGGCAGTTAACGCTGGTTACATTTCACCCCCGTGGCTGGCGTACAGGTCATAGGTCATAGTCATCAGCATGTAAACAAGCTCTCTAGTCTAACTCATCCATGCAGACCAACTTGCCTACCTGAGCTAGTCCTATTGGGTTGCATTTCTCCTAAAACTTTCCTATTCATGTACCTGTCCAAATGTCCTTTCAAAGTCATTGTACCCGCTTCTGGCAGCTTGTTCCACAAACGTACCCTCTGTAAGAAAACATTACCTCTCTAATCTTTCCTTTTAAATTTTTTACAAACTAAATCATCACCCCCCCCCCACCGGCCCCCAAGTTTTAGACTCTCCTATCTTGGAAAAAAAACACTACGACCATTCATTTTATCCATGCCCCTCCTGATTTCCCTTGAGTTGTTTCTGGAGCTTAAAAAGGGAGTGGGGCAGGGATCAAAACCTGAATCCATGGACCCCTTGGTTAATTGTAGGGGTCCATGGCATTAAAAAGTTTGGGGCCCTCTGGAGTTGCGCATGTCTGGATTTTTGGTGGAGATTGAGATCATGGAGACAATTGCTTATGGAGTTAACGGACCAGATTTACAAAGCGAACAGCGTCTGTTGGGACATTCTGCGGAGATTGAGATCATTTGCATTAATAGGCACGAGACAGGGGCTAATAAAAAGAAGTTGGGTTTACAGTAAGCGGTGTGGCCATTGTTGAATGGGTTTAGAGTGGGGAACAGAGGCTTTGGCTCAGGAAATTTTACTGAGAAGAGATGAAGTCTAGGCTAAAGTTTTTGTCAGGTTTCTCTTTCTTTGCCTATTATTACCCAAGTAGAGTAGTAAGGTGTGCTCCTCATGAAAGATGCGGGAGATCTGGGAGACCACCAGTCTTCCTATTTAATACGTTTGCAAAGTGCACCTGGGTGCAGACTCTGTTAGAGAACTGCAGCTGGAGCTAGGTGACCTACGGTTCATTTGGGAGAATGAGGAGGTGATAGTTAATTTGCAGGAGGCAGGTAGCTAGGTGAGTATCAGTAGAGGAAACGGAAATAGGCAGATAGTGCAGAATACTCCAGAGTACAGCCTTTTTAAGAGGGTGAGCAGCCAAACGTTGTGATGCATATTGGTACCAACAACATAGCTAGGAAAAAGGATGAGGTCTTGAAGAGAGAATATAGGGAACTAGGAAAGGCACTGAAAAGCAGGATCTCAAAGGTGATAATCTCTGGTTTGCTACCTGTACCATATACCAGTGAGGGTATAAATAAGATGGTTTGCTTTAAGAATGTGTGGTTGAAGGAATGGTGTAGGGGGCAGTAATTCAGATTTGTGGATCATTGGGATCCATTCTAGGGAACTTATGACCAGCACAAAAGGAATGGGATTCTAGAGGGACTGATATTCTCACAAGCATGTTTGCTAGAGCTGTTAATGAGGTTTTAAACTAGTTTGGCAGGGTAATGGAAACTAAAGTGATAATTTAGAGCTTGGGGCGGTTGGTGAACAAGTAAATACTGCCTGTAGGGAGACAGTGAGAAAAGAAAAGCAGTGGAAGTGGCTTAATTGCCATCAATTGGGTGGGTCTACTGAAATATGAGAAGTATCAGGAACAAGGGTGATGAATTAGAGCATGGGTCAGTACGTGGAACTATGACCTTATGGCCATTACAGAGACTTGGCTCTCAAAAGGGCATGAATGGCTGTTGGATTTTCCAGGGATGATATGTTTCAAAAGGGATAGGAAGTGAGATAAAAGAGGTGGGGATTGGCATTGCTAATCAATGATAGAATCTCAGATGTGGAAAGGGAGGATGTTGTAGAAGGAGCATCTACTAGTAAGCATGGATGGAAATCATCAACAAAGAGGATGCAATCACTTTATTGGGAGTCTTCTATAGGGCCCCCAGTAGCAATAGTGACATTACAGATTAGGAGGCAGATTTTGGAAAGGAACAAAAATAACAAGGTTGTTGTCATGGGTGACTTCAATTTCCCTAATATTGATTGGTATATCCTAGTGCAAAACATCCTCAAAGTTCCAGTGTAAATTGATAGGGTAGTTAAGAAGGCATATGGTGTGTTAGCCTTCATTAGTCAGGGATTGAGATGAAGACCCACGAGGTAATGTTGTAATTCTATAACACCCTGGTTAAACCACACTTTGAAGATTCTGTTCATTCTGGTTTCTTGATTATAAGAAGGATAGAGAATGTTTGGGGTGCATGTAGATGAAATTTACCAGTTTTCTGCCTGGATCAGAGAACATGTTTTATGAGGACAGGTTGAGCGAGATAGGGCTCTTTTCTTTGGAGCAAAGGAAAACGAAAAGTGATCATCCTTTACTGCAAAAAAAAGTTCTATCTCAAAGCAAGGAGTATTGTCAAAAAGACAGATGAGCTTAAGGCATAGATCAGCATGTGGAACCATGATAGAGTGGAAGGGATTAAAGGGGGCAGGATGGCATTACTTGTCAGGGAAAATATCACAGTTCTGCTCAAACAGGACAGCCTGGAGAGCTTGACTAATGAGGAGTAAGAAATGAGGAATAAGAAAAAGATGACCACATTAATGGGATTACTTTACAGACCATCCAACAGTCCATAGGATTTTAGAGGAGCAAGAAGCATAAGGTTGTCATAGTAGGTGATTTTAACTTCCCACGTATTGACTGGGACTCCTATACTGTAAAGTGCAGGATGGGGTAGAATTTCTCAAATGTGTTCTGAAAGTTTCCTTAATCAGTACACAGATGTTCCAACTAGAGAGAGTGCAATACTAGATCTCCTATTAGGGAATAAGACAGGGTAGGTGACAGAAGTTTGTGTAGGAGAACACTTTGCATCTAGTGATCATAATGCCATTAGCTTCAAGGTAATTATGGAGAAGCTCCTTGGGTTGAGATTCTAAATTGGAGAAAGGCCAATTTTGATGGTATCAGAAAGGATCTGGCAAATGTGAATCAGGACAGGCTTTTCTCTGGCAAAGTTTTACTTGATAAGTGGAAGGCCTTGAGAAGTGAAATTCTGAAACTGCAGTGTTCGTATGTTCCTGTCAGAATAAAAGGCAAGGATAACAGGTTTATGGAAACCTGGTGATCGAGAAACAGTGAGGCCCTGGTTAAGAAAAAGAAGGAGGTACGTATCAGGTATTGGCAGGAAGGAGCAAATACTTTATACTTTATTGTCACCAACCAATTGATACTAAAACGTACAATCATCACAGTGATATTTGATTCTGCGCTTTCTGCTCCCTGGATTACAAATACTAAATATTTAAATATTTAAAATAGTAAAAATTAGTAAATATTAAAAATTTAAATTATAAATCATAAATAGAAAATAGAAAAATGGAAGGTAAGGTAGTGCAAAAAAAACCGAGAGGCAGGTCCGGATATTTGGAGGGTACGGCCCAGATCCGGATCAGGATCTGTTCAGCAGTCTTATCACAGTTGGAAAGAAGCTGTTCCCAAATCTGGCCGTACGAGTCTTCGAGCTCCTGAGCTTTTTCCTGGAGGGAAGAGGGATGAAAATTGTGTTGGTTGGGTGGGTTGTGTCCTTGATTATCCTGGCAGCACTGCTCCGACAGCGTGTGGTGTAAAGTGAGTCCAAGGACAGAAGATTGGTTTGTACTTGAGAAATGAGGTACTTGAGAAGTATAACAAATGCAAAAGAACACTTAAGAAGGAAATCAGGAGGGGTAAGAGAAGGCATGAGGTTGCTCTAGCTGATGAGGTGAAAGTGAATCCCTAGGGTTTCTACAGATATATTAAGAGAAAAAGTTTAGCAAGGGACAAAGTTGGTTCTCTGAAAGATCAGAGTGGTAATCTATGCATGGAGCCAAAAGAAAATGGATTTTTTGCATCTGTATTTATTCAGGAGATGGACACAGTCTATAGAAGTCAGGCAAAGCAGCCATGAGGTCATGGGCAGTATACAAATTACAGAGGAGGAGGTGTTTTCTGTATTGAGGAAAATTATGGTAGATAAATCCCCAGGGCCCGCCTGACAAGATGCTCCCTTAAATCCTATGGGAAGTGGTGTAGAAACTGCAGAGATAGTTAAAATATCCTTAACAATAGGTGAGGTGCTGGAAGATTGGAAGATAGCTAATGTTGTTCTGCTGTTTAAGAAAGGGTCAAGGAATAGGCCGGGAAATTATAGGCCAGTGAGCTGACATCAGTAGCGGGTAAGTTATTGGAAGGTATTCTAAGAGATCGGATAGACAATACTATGCAAAAGTCTTAGGCACATGTAAAAACATTCTATAAAGCGAAGATGCTTTCAAAAATAATGAAATGAAATGTTTCTAAATATCAAAGAAATTACTATAAAGAGCAATACACAGTAAAAAGCTAACTCAGAACCATATTTGATGTGACTGTCCTTTGCCTTCATTTATTAACTCATCTTGAATGCCAAGCAGTCGCTTGGCATTCAAGATGAGTTAATAAATCAGATTAGACATTGGCTTCATGGAAGAATCTAGAGGGTGGTAGTAAATGGTTACCTCTCTGACTAGAGGCCTGAGACTACTGGTGTGCCACAGGGATCAGCACTAGGTCAGTTGTTTGTCTTCTGTATCATTGATCTAGATTCTAAAGTGGTAAACTGGATCAGCAAATTCTCAGATGACACCAAGATTAGGGATGTAGTGGACAGCAAGGGAAACTATCAAAGCTTGCAGTGGGATCTGGACCAGATGGAAGAATGGGCTGAAAAAATTCCAGATGAAATTTAGTGTAGACAAGTGTGAGGTGTTGCGCTATGGGAGGGCAAACCACTGTAGGACTTACGCAGTGAGTAGTAGGGTACTGAGGAGTGCAGTAGAACAGAGGGCTCTGGGAATATAGATCCATAAGTGTTTAGAAGTGATATCACAAGGAGATAGGGTCATAAAGAAAGCTTTCGGATTTGATAAATCTAAGTACTGAGTACAGGAGTTGGAATATGATGTTGAAGTTGCATAAGGCATTGGAGAGGCCAAATTTAGAGTAATGGGTGCAGTACTGGTCAACTACCTACGTAAAAGGTATCAATAAGCATGAAATAGTGAAAAGAAAATTCATAAATCAGAGCATTGAGTACAGGAGTTGGGATGTTATGTTGAAGTTGTTTAAGGCATGGGTGAGGCATAATTTCAAAGTTCAAAGTTATATGTCACCATATGCAACCCTGGGATTCATTTTCTTGTGGGCATAATCAATATATCCATGATAGAAATATAACGACAACAGAATCAATGAATGACTGCACCAACTTGGGTCTTCAACCAGTGTTCAAAGGACAACAAACTACAACTACAAAAAGAAATAATAATAATAATAAATAAGCGAGAAATATCAAGAACATCAAATGAAAATTACTTGAAAGTGAATTCATGGGTTGTGGGATCATATCAATGATTGGGCAAGTGAAGTTGAGTGAAGTTATCCCCTTTGATTCAAGAGCCTGATGGCTAGGGGGAAACGACTGTTCCTGAAGCTGATGGTAAGAGTCCTCTGCCTCCTGTACATTCTCCCTGATGGCAGCAGTGAAAAGAGAACATGTCCTGGATAGTGGGGATCTCTGATGATGGATGCTACTCTCCTGCAACAATGCTTCATGTAGATGTGCTCAGTGGTGGGGAGAGCTTTACCCGTGATGAACTGAGCTGGATCCTCTACTTTTTGTAGGATTTTTCATTCCAAGTCTTTGGTGTTTCCATATCAGGCTGTGGCACAGAATCAGAATCAGAATCAAAATCAGAATCGGGTTTATTATCACCAGCATTCGTCATGAATTTCTCTACTGCACACCTATAGAAGTTTGTCAAAATTTTAGTTGTCATGCTAAATCTTTGCAAACTTGTAAGGAAGCATAGGCACTGCCACACTTTCTGTGTCATTGCACTTATGTACTGTGCCCAGGACAAATCCTCCAGAGCAATAACACCGAAGAAATTAAATATGCTGACCCTCTCCACCTCTGACCCTCCGATGAGGACTTTTTATTCATTTCCATAGATGCAGTCTGACCTATTGAGTTCCTCCAGCATTTTGTATGTGTTGTTCTGGATTTACAGCATCTGCAGAATTTGTCGTGTTGATGGACCTCTGGTTTTCTCCTCCTGAAGTCAATAATCAGGTCCTTGGTCTTGCCGATCTTGATTGAGAGGTTGTTGTTATGGCACCACCGAGCCACATTTTCAATCTCCTTCCTACATGCTCATTCGTCTCTACTTTTGGTTTGGCCTACGACTGTGTCATTGTCAGCAAACTTGAATATGGCATTGATGCCACGCTAAGCCACATATTCATAAGTTTAAAGTGAGTAGAGCAGAGTGCTAAGCACCCAGTCTTGTGGTGGAGCTGTGCTAATGGAGATCATGGAGGAGATTGTTTTACCAATCCAAACAGACTGGAAATTGAGGATCCAATTGCACAAGGAGGCATTAAGGCAAAGGTTACCACATTCTTCTTAGGCACCGGTATAATTAAAGTCTGCATTAAGCAGGTGGGTACCTCACAATGCCAAAGCAAGAAGTTAAATATCTCAGTGAATACTCCAGCCAGTTGATCCTGCTGTTCCTCCTTCGCTTCCTATGACCACCTCATTGTCATCCTAATCTCTGGAATTTTCCTCTTCAACCTCTGCTTTCATGCAGGTAGGAGAAGGACAGCCAAGTGATCAGATTTACCAAAATGTGGTCTGGGCAAGGAATGGTAGGCATTCCTTATCTCAGTATAACAGTGGTCTAATGTGTTGGCAAATTATGAGGCTATTAGGCTAGAACTTGCGGGTGTGAATTGGGATGATGTTTTTGTAGGGAAATGTACTATGGACATGTGGTCGACGTTTAGGGATCTCTTGCAGGATGTTCGGGATAAATTTGTCCCGGTGAGGAAGATGAAGAATGGTAGGGTGAAGGAACCATGGGTGACAAGTGAGGTGGAAAATCTAGTCAGGTGGAAGAAGGCAGCATACATGAGGTTTAGAAAGCAAGGATCAGATGGGTCTATTGAGGAATATCGGGTAGCAAGAAAGGAGCTTAAGAAGGGGCTGAGGAGAGCAAGAAGGGGGCATGAGAAGGCCTTGGCAAGTAGGGTAAAGGAAAACCCCAAGGCATTCTTCAATTATGTGAAGAACAAAAGGATGACAGGAGTGAAGGTAGGACCAATTAGAGATAAAGGTGGGAGATGAGCCTGGAGGCTGTGGAAGCGAGCGAGATCCTCAATGAATACTTCTCTTCGGTATTCACCAATGAGAGGGAACTTGATGACGGTGAGGACAATAAGAGTGAGGTTGATCTTCTGGAGCATGTTGATATTAAGGGAGAGGAGGTTTTGGAGTTGTTAAAATACATTAGGACGTATAAGTCCCCGGGGACTGACAGAATATTCCCCAGGCTGCTCCACAAGCTGAGGGAAGAGATTGCTGAGCCTCTGGCTAGGATCTTTATGTCCTCTGGAATGGTACCGGAGGATTGGAGGGAGGCGAATATTGTCCCCTTGTTCAAAAAAGGTAGTAGGGATTGTCCGGGTAATTATAGACCAGTGAGACTTACATCTGTGATGGGAAAGCTGTTGGAAAAGATTCTTAGAGATAGGATCTATGGGCATTTAGAGAACCATGGTCTGATCAGGGACAGTCAGCATGGCTTTGTGAAGGGCAGATCATGTCTAACAAGCCTGATAGAGTTCTTTGAGGAGGTGACCAGGCATATAGATGAGGGCAGTGCAGTGGATGTGATCTACATGGATTTTAGTAACAAAGTTCCGCACGGTAGGCTTATTCAGAAGGTCAGAAGGCATGGGATCCAAGGAAGTTTGGCCAGGTAGATTCAGAATTGGCTTACCTGCAGAAAGCAGAGGGTCATGGTGGCGGGACTACATTTGGATTGGAGGGTTGTGACTGGTGGTGTCCCACAAGGATCGGTTCTGGGACCTCTACTTTTCATGATTTTTATTAACTACCCGGATGTGGGGGTAGAAGGGTGGGTTGGCAAGTTTGCAGACAACACAAAGGTTGGTGGTGTTGTGGATAGTGTAGAGGATTGTCAAAGATTGCAGAGAGACATTGATAGGGTGCAGAAGTGGGCTGAGAAGTGGCATATGGAGTTCAACCCGAAGACGTGTGAGGTGGTACACTTTGGAAGGACAAACTCCAAGGCAGAGTACAAAGTAAATGGCAGGATACTTGGTAGTGTGGAGGAGCAGAGAGATCTGGGGGTACATGTCTACAGATCCCTGAAAGTTGCCTCACAGGTAGATAGGGTAGTTAAGAAAACTTATGGGGTGTTAGCTTTCATAAGTCAAGGGATAGAGTTTAAGAGTCGCGAGGTAATGATTTAGCTCTATAAAACTCTGGTTAGGCCACACTTGGAGTACTGTGTCCAGTTCTGGTCGCCTCACTATAGGAGGGATGTGGAAGCATTGGAAAGGGTACAGAGGAGATTTACCAGGACGCTGCCTGGTTTAGAGAGTATGCATTATGATCAGAGATTAAGGGAGCTAGGGCTTTACTCTTTGGAAAGAATAAGGATGAGAGGAGACATGATAGAGGTATACAAGATATTAAGAGGAATAGATAGAGTGGACAGCCAGCACCTCTTCCCCAGGGCACCACTGCTCAGTACATGGCTTTAAGGTGATGGGTGGGAAGTTCAAGGGGGATACTAGGGGAAGGTTTTTTACTCAGAGAGCGGTTGGTGCGTGTAATGCACTGCCTGAGTCAGTGGTGGAGGCAGATACACTGGTGAAATTTAAGAGACTACTAGACAGGTATATGGAGGAATTTAAGTTGGGGGGGGGGTTATATGGGAAGCAGGGTTTAAGGGTTGGCACAACATTGTGGGCCAAAGGGCCTGTACTGTGCTGCACTATTCTATGTTCAATGTTCTGTGTTCTCTCATGTTACAGGTTATAGTGGTGCTAGAAAGTTTGTGAACCCTGTAGAACTTTCTTTATTTGCACATAAATATGATCCAAAATGTGATCAGATCTTCATGTAAGTCCTAAAACTAGATAAAGAGAACCCAATTAAATAAATAATGCAAAAAAACATTATACATATTCATTTATTTATTGAGAAAAATAATCCAATATTACATGTATTTTTTGCAAAAAGTATGTGAACCTTTGCTTTCAGTAACTGGTGTAACCCCCTTGAACAGCAATAACTTCAACCAAACATTTCCAGTAACTGTTGATCAGTCCTGAACATCGGCTTGGAGGAATTTTAGGCCATTTCTCCTTTCAAAACTGCTTCAACTCTGGGATGCTGGTGGGTTTTCTTGCATGAATTGCTTGCATCAGGTCCTTCCGCAACATTTCTATAGGATTAAGGCCAGGAATTTGACTCAGCCATTTCAAAACACGAATTTTTTTTTAAATAGTTCTGTTGTTCATTTACTCTTGTCTTTTGAATCATTGTCTTGTTGCATTATCCAACTTCTATTAAGCTTCTGATGCCAGACTGCTACCCTGACATTCTCCTGTAACATGTCTCCATACAGTTTCAATTTCATTGTTCCCTCAACAATTGCAAGCTGTCCAGGCCCTGAGGCAGCAAAGCAGCCCCAAACCATGATGCTCCTTCCATCATGCTTCACAGTTGGGATAGGGTTTTGGTGTTGGTTTTCAGTACCCTTTTTCCTCCAAACATAGCGGTGTGCATTTCTGCCATAAAGTTCAACTTTTGTCTCATCTGTCCACAGAACATTGTCCCAGAAATATTGTAGAACATCCAGGTGGTCTTCTGCAAATTTGAGATGTGCAGCAATGTTTTTTTTTTGGAGAGCATCGGTTTCCTTTATGGTTTCCTTCCATGTACACCATTCTTTTTCAGTATTTTTCTTATAGTGTACACATGAATGGAGAATTTAGCAAGTTCTGGAGATTTCTACAGATCTTTTGCTGTTATCCTTGGGTTCTTTTTTCACTTTCTTCAGCTTTGCACATTGTACTCCTGGGGTGATCTTTGCAGGATACCCATCCCTAGGGAGGGTAGCAACAGTACTGAGTTTCCTCCATTTGTAGACAATTTCTCTTGCTGTGGACTGAGGAACACTCAGGTCTTTAGAAATGCTTTTGTAGCCTTTTCCAGCTTCATGCATCTCTACAATTCTTCTTCTGAGGTCCTCTGAAAGTTGTTTTGATTGAGGCATGGTGCACATAAACAGATCTTTTTTGAGAAGAGCAGGCTCTGCCAGTTTAATGTGTCATTTTTATAGGACAGGTACCTCTACAGCCCACACCTCCAATTTCATCTCATTGTTTGGAACACATGACTCCAATTAGCTTTTGTTCAAGACATTACCCCAAAGGTTTACATACCTTTTCCAACAAATACATGAAATATTGGATCATTTTTCTCTGTAACTAAATGAACAAGTATAATGTTTATTGTATTATTTATTTAATTGGGTTCTCTTTATCTAGTTTTATGACTTACGTTAAGATCTGATCACATTTTAGGCCAAATTTATGCAGAAATACGGAAAAACCTACAGGGTTCACAAATTTTCTAGCACCACTGTATATGCCGATGGTAATGGGGCAGGGTTTGATGTATTGCGAGCAGTTTTGGTGACCTGCCTGCAAGAAAGACGTCAATATGTTAGAAAGAGTGCAGGAAAAATGTACAAAGGTTTTGCCGGGATTTAAGCACCTGAGCTATAGGGAAAGGTTGTATAGGTTAGCACTTAATTCATTAGAACATAGAAGAATGAGGAGAGATTTGATAGAGGTGTACAATATTATGAGGGATATAGAAAGGATAAATGAAACCCATTGAGTTTGGGTGAGACTAGAACTAGATGTCATGGGTTAAGGGTATAAGGGTAGGTGGGGAGGGAACGTCGACTCAGATCATGAGAGGCCTGTGTCGGGCATTTTCATGCCTTACAAGGCGCAGATTGGAAGTCTGTGTGGGGCACCACCCCTCGCACAGGCACTAGAGCAATGTGTGGTTTAAGTGCCCTGCTCAAGGACACAAACACACTGCCACAGCTGCCACACCTTCAGATCACTAGACAAACACCTTAACCACTTGGCCACATGCCCAACAAGGGTCTAAGGTGAAATGCTTAATGGGAACCTGAGTGGGAACATCTTTACTCAGAGGGTGGTGAGTGTGTGGAATGAGCTGCCGGCGAAAGTGGTGAATGCAGGTTCGATTTCAACATTTAAGAGGAATTTGAGTAGGTACATGGATGACAGGGCTATGGAGGGCTATAGTCTGGATGTAGGTCAATAGGACTGGGCAGATTAATGTTTCAGCACGGACTAGATGGGCTGAAGGACCTGTTTCCGTGCTGTAGTGTTTGTTGACTCCATGACTCAGTGACTGGATCGGGGTGTGCAAGGTGAGAAAAGGCATAGATAGAGTGATCAGAAATGGCTAATATGAGGGGGCAAAACTTTAAGGTGTTTGGAAGAAAATACAGAGGGAATATCAGAGATAGGCTTTTGACAGAGTGAGTGATAGGTGTATGAAATGCGCTGCAGAGGTGCTGGTGGAGGCAGATACATTAAAGACATTTAGAGACTCTTTGGCAGGCACATGGATGAAAGAAAAATGAAGGGCTATTTGGGAAAAAATGATTAGATTGGTTTTAGAGTAGGTTAATGAGTTGGCAGAACATGATGGGCTGTACTATGTTATTGTATGATTTTGTAAACTTCCATATGTTTACCCCTCAGCCTCGTATTTTCCAAGAAAGAAAGCACCAGCCTATCAAGTCCTTTCTTATAACATTGGCCCTCCAGTCCCAGAAACATCCTTGTGAATCCTTCCTGCACTCTTTCCAGCTTAATAATATCCTTCCTATAGTAAGCCAACCCAAAATGCATACAATATTTGAAGTGTGGTCTCGATGTTGCCTTCATTTTTAATATGATGACACAACCCTTGTTCTCAGTGCCCTGACCAATAAAAACAAGCCTGCCAAATGCCTTCTTCATCACCCTGTGTGCCAGTGTTGTCACTTCCAAGGAAATGTGCACCCAGATCTCTCTGCTCCACAACAGTCTCCACGGCATTGCCATTTACTCTGTGAGTCCTGCCCTGGTTTAACTTCCCAAAAATGCCACAACCCCTACCTGTCTGAATTAAATTTTATCTGTCATTCCTTGGTCTATTTTGTGAATTGATCGACATCCTGTTATAATCTTAGGTAAACTCCTTCGCTGTCCACTGTACCTCCAATTTTGATGTTATCCACAACGTTACTAACCATGCCAACTACACGTGAATAACAGTGAACCTCACTGTTCATGATCCCCCGCATATGTTGCTGGGCATCAAGGACAATATAGACAATGCAAGGAGAAACAGCGCCGACTGTACCAGTCCCAGGTCCATCCTCGATGTTACTGATTAACCCCTATGCATGCTTTGAGGCATGCAACACAACACTGGCCACGAAAGCTGAACCCTCCAGGTTGAGCAGCCACAGCTTGTAACAGCAACAGGAGTGAGAAGGACTCTTCAGAGAGTCAACCACCATAAGGCAGTTGGGCCTGCCAATGTTCCAGGCCGAGTACTCAGGGAGTGTGCACACCAGCCCCCTGACATCTTGACAGATATCCAGTTCACTCATCTAGGCAGCTGACCCCAAATGCTTCAAATCAACCACCATCATCCCTGTACCAAAGAATTCTATACGTTCAGAACTGTATGACTACCACCCAGAGGAATTGACACTATTATCATGAAGTGCTTTGAATGGCTGGTAATGGCTGGTATCAAACGCTCCAGTCCTGTCACACTGGACGCTCACCCGTATGCTTAACAATACAGCCACCCTACGATAGACACCATAGCAACTGTCATGCACCTAGTCTGGACATACCAACAAAACAAGGTCACAAATTTTCGGCATTCGACACTATTGCTGAACGCTCTGCTCACACATGATTGCACAGCCAAATTCCCAAGTAATCACATTGTCAATTTTGCCAATGACCCAATACCAACAACGATGAGATGGCCTACAGAGAGTACGTGGAAGAACTCGAGACCTGGTGACAGGCAAGTAACCACCTCCTCAGTGTAAAAAAGACAAAGGAGATGATTATTGACTGCAGAATTCACACCACACGCACCGATCTTTACTTTGCTGGCACTGTGGTGGAAACTGTTATGTTTTGTAATTCCGAAACATCAAAATAACTGAAAGAAAAACAAGGAGCTAGGAACGGCAAATTAATTAAAATGGAATTGGACACCGGCTCGGCTGTTTCAGTCATTCCACAATATTAGTTTGAATGACATTTTTTGTTTACATAATTAATTAGGTGTTATAAGTAAAAGTACATGATTGACATACATCATCACCCGACCACATCGTAAGTGCACACCTCGCTAAAGTTAAAAATGAATCTAAGTCTCACGTCTCCTGGTCTTGACATACCAACGAAACAAGGGCACTTATATCAAAATACTGTTTCTGGATTTCAGTCCGGCATTCAACATTGTTGTCCCACAGACCTCAGTGAGCAAATTCCTACCCCTCGGTCTAAACAACCCACTGTGCAACTGGGTGTTGGACTTCCTAATGAACAAACCTCAGATAGTCAGCATGCACATCGCCCACAAACCACCTCCCCCATCATCCTCGACATAAGTACATCCAGGGATACGTTCTGAGCTGATTGCTGTACACTCTGCTCACACATGATTCCACAGGCAAAACACACAAGTAACCACAATGTCAATTTCATCGATGATTAACAGTGGTGGGACAGCAAGGGAGATGAGGTCAAGTACAGAGCTACTGTAGGAAACTTTGTCACATGGTGTGAGCAGAATTATCTGCAGCTTAATGTGAAAAAGACTAAGGAGCTGGTGGTAGACCTGAGGAGAGCTAAGGTACCGGTGACCCCTGTTTTCATCCAGGGGGTCAGTGTGGACATGGTGGAGGATTACAAATACCTGGGGATACGTATTGACAATAAACTGGACTGGTCAAAGAACACTGAGGTTGTCTACAAGAAGGGTCAGAGCCATCTCTATTTCCTGAGGAGACTGAGGTCCTTTAACATCTGCCGGACGACGCTGAGGTTCTACGAGTCTGTGGTGGCCAGTGCTATCATGTCTGCTGTTGTGTGCTGGGGCAGCAGGCTGAGGGTGGCAGACACCAACAGAATCAACAAACTTATTTGAAAGGCCAGTGATGTTGTGGGGATGGAACTGGACTCTCTCACGGTGGTGCCTGAAAAGAGGATGCTGTCCAAGTTGCATGCCATCTTGGTCAATGTCTCCCATCCACTACATAATGTACTGGATGGGCACAGGAGTACATTCAGCCAGAGACTCATTCCACCGAGATGCAGCACAGAGCGTCATAGGAAGTCATTCCTGCCTGTGGCCATCAAACTTTACAACTCCTCCCTTGGAGGGTCAGACACCCTGAGCCAATAGGCTGGCCCTGGACTTATTTCATAATTTACTGGCATAATTTACATATTACTATTTATTATTTATGGTGCAACTGTAACAAAACCCAATTTCCCCCTGGGATCAATAAAGTATGACTATGACTATGACTATGACCATGTCTATCACCAACAACGACGAAATACTCAGCCCTCTGTCTCTCTCATCATTATCAACATCATCAGATTTTTTACCAATAGCATGCATATTACAGCAATTGTTTAAACTGCAGCTTGACTTTTTTTTATCTTTTTCTCTTCCTTGTGCAATCCATCTAGTTTTGTCCGCCTGACATACTGTTTGTATGTGTCCTACTTTGTGCATTTTCTAAAAGTTTTTACTTTAAATCTGCATTGGTCTGGTGAATGTTTGTGCCAGCCACAACAGTAACACAATTTATTTGACCAGGCCAGTTTCTATTTAGACATTGCAATTTTGTTCACGCTAATTTTCAATCCAATTGCAGCTCTATTTTTATACAGTGATGTCAAATGTTCTTTTGAGTGTGAGTTATACTTCAGTTAGGAGCTGGTTTTCAATGCTTTCTTGTAGGATTCCAGAAGCTAAAAGATCTCTCAGTGCACCATTAAGCACATCACTGTACTGACAATGTGCAGACAATCCCTTTAATTCTGCCACGTACATTTCCTTTTTATCCTAGGAAGGATGTGGAAGCATTGGAAAGGGTACAGAGGAGATTAACGAGGATGCTGCCTGGTTTAGAGAGTATGGATTATGATCAGAAATTAAGAGAGCTAGGGCTTTACTCTTTGGAGAGAAGGAGGATGAGAGGAGACATGATAGAGGTATACAAGATATTAAGAGGAATAGATAGAGTGGATAGCCTGCGTCTCTTCCCCACTGCTCAATACAAGAGGACATGGCTTTAAGGTAAGGGGTGGGAAGTTCAAGGGGGATATTAGAGGAAGGTTTTTTACTCAGAGAGTGGTTGGTGCGTGGAATGCACTGCCTGAGTCAGTGGTGGAGGTAGATACACTAGTGAAATTTAAGGGACTACTAGACAGGTAGATGGAGGAATTGAAGGTGGGGGGTTATATGGGAGCCAGGGTTTGAGGGTCAGCACAACATTGTGGGCCGAAGGGCCTGCACTATGCTGTACTATTCTATGTTCTATGTTCTATCCTCTAATGAAACCTGAAGCATTCTGTAATCAACAATGATTTCATTCTATTCCATGTTCTTCCATTACTTTCATGATATTAGTAAAGCTCCTTTTGGATGGTTTTGTGGAAACAATCAAACATCTAAGCAAACTGTATGCCTTTCCACCCAATGCACTCAGCAAACCTGGCACTCACTTCTCATTGGATATTACATTTGCATCAAAATACTGCTCTATTCATTCAGTCATAGCCAGTAATTTCCTGTTACATCTTGTAACATTGAACACATCTATCTTTCTGATGTAGCCAGCTATTTCTGCTATTTTTTTATTTATGATTATTATCACCCAGTAATCATTGTTTATGAATCCTGCGAATTCTTCAGTCCTTTTTTTTAACTTGATCGTCTATCATTGCTTTTTTTTTACTCAAACCTTTCACTGTGCTTCAACAGGTAGGTAGTCATCTCGGGTTCTTTTATAATTTCCTTGTTGCCACTATTATATTTTGTAACTCCAAAACATTAAACTAATCAAAAGAAAGACAAGACACCAGGAGATACATATCTTAGTTTCATTTTTTTTAACTTCAGTGAGGCACACACTTGTAATGTAGTGGCATGATGACATACACCATTCACTTACTTTTACACATAACCCATAATGAACTATTTAAACAAAGAATGTCTAATCAAGCAGTATATTTACAAAATTACTTAAATATTACTGAAATATTAAATACACAACAGAAACTGTGAACAGTTTCAAACGTCTGGGAGTGCACATCTTGCACAATCTCTCATAGTCTCAGAACATATTCTACTCAATCAAGAAAGCTCACCAAGGCCTCTCCTTCCTGCTGAAGCTGAAGAGAGCTGGACAATGCACATCTACACTCATATCATTCTACAGATGCGCAGCAGAAAGCTCCCTAACATGCTGTATCACTGCATGGTGCAGATACTGTACTGCTGCGGACAGGAAAGATCTACAACAGGTATTCAAAGCTATCCAACACATCACCTGCACAGCCTACCCTCCATCAAGGACATACTGTATGTTTAGAAGTTGCCAGAAAAAGTCCAGTAACATCATGAGGGTTCCCAGCCAGTCTGTCCCACTCCCATCAGGGAGGAGGCTACATAGCATCCATGCCAGACCCAAAAACAGTAGGTTTCCCCAAGCAGTAAGGCTGATCAACACCTCCACCCACTAACACACTCCACCGTATCTCCCACCCCAACTACTTTATCATTTCCTGTCGGAGTCACCTTATGTACAGTTACAATTGAGCTTTGCATCACTTTCTGGACATACAACCAATCTACGTATATAATCTATCTTGTGTATTTTTATTTTTTTTATTGTGGTTTTCTTCATCATATTGCATTTTATTTTTGTTGCATCAGATCCAGAATAACAATTATTTCATTCTCCTTTACTTTTATGTACTGATAATGTCATTAAACAATCTTGAATCTAGAAACCAGCACCAATCTGTGCAGCATATCAGTGGTCACAATGCTCCCGTATGGAAAGTCAACCCTCTACTCCTCACTCTTACTTCTTTCACCAACCCAATTTTGTATCCAATTGGCTAACTTTTCCTAAATCCCATGTAATCTAACCTTCCAGATGAGCCTACCACACAGGATCTTGTCAAAGGCCTTGCTAAAGTCTATGTAGACAACATCTACTACCCTGCCCTTATCGATCCTCTCAATCGTCTCTTCAAAAAACTCAATCAAGTTTGTGATACATGAATTCCCAAGCATGAAGTCATTCTGTTTGGACTTCCTCGGCCCTTGCCTTTACAAATGCTGGAGATCCTGTCTCTCAGAATCCCCTCCAGTAATTTTCACGTCACTGATGTTATTCACACTGGCAAGTGATTCTCAGCTTTGTTCTTGTAGCCTATTTTAAATAAGTGCACAGCATTAGCTTCCTTCATATCTTCCACTACCTTCCCCATGGCTAAAAATGTCACAAATATCTATGCCAAGACTCCAGCAAATTCTTCACTGTGTTCCTGCAATGTATAATGAGGTTGAAAAATGACCAAATCTTTACTCATTCATTCTTTGCTGTGACTGTTCCTGAGAATATCTGCATGAGCACTGAACAGGAAAGTATTAAGTCTCTGATGTAGTTTATCTCTTACTCAAATAGCTGGTGACAGTTGCAGTCTCAAATGCCAGAACATTATGCTAATTTCTGCAATGAGCGTTCTCTTATTGTGATAGGTCAAAAAACTCCTGGTGGATGGCAAGATTAGATAACATTATTTTTGATTACAGAGAACATCATTTTAAAAGATTAGCAAATATTGACCCATCTGGTTATCCTCCAAACTTCATTCCCCAGCCATCCATCTACACCTTATTTAGTTTCACCTATCATCTACCAGCTTGTGCTCCTTCCCCTCCCCTTATTTTTGGCTTCTTTCCACTTCCTTTTCAGTCCTGATGAAGACTCTCAGCCAAATATTGACTGTTTATTCCTCTCCATAGATGTGGTTTGACCTGCTGCGTTCCTCCAGCATTTTGTGTGTGCTGCTTTTGCTAATCTTGTTTCAAAGTATAAGGTCAATGAGTCAAATTGACCGAAAGCATAGGGTCACTTGCATTTACATCTATAGGCATGGCACCTTTTTGCGATAGGAATGTTTTGCAATACGTAAATAGCCGCACATAAAAACTGGGCCTTGACAGGTTAGCTTGTGGAACATTGGCTGGAGAGCTAATGGTAATGAGTTGGAGATTCTTAAAGGTGTTTCTGCAAGAGTTGGTATAAAGCAGGATGACCCAGCATTAGAGAGATTCCATCAATCCAGTCTGAGCACGGGTTTAAACTACATGCTGAACATTTACAGACTTGATCCCGACATTGTTGGTGCAAATGAGGATTTCTGCCTATGCCATATGCTAGTGAGTGTAAGAGTAGGCTGAGTTGGCAGATGAATGTGTGGCTGCAGAATTGGTGCAGGGGGCAGGGTTTCATATTTCTGGATCATTGGGATCTGTTCTGTGGAAGGCATAACCTGTACAAAACCCAAGGGAGGACAAATAACATTGCAGACATGATTGTTAGCACTGTTGGGGAGGGGAATGGGTACCAGAGTGAAAGGGCTAAGGATGGGGCAGTCGGTATACAACTAGATGAAGTGTGCAGTGAGATGGTGTTGAAGGACAGGCAAATAATGGGGCAAAATTTCAGTCAGTGGGATGAGTTAGTGTGTAACAGGGAGCCAAAATCAAAACAGGTGATGAATACTGGACTGAAGATGTTATATTTGAATGCACACAATATATCGAATAAGGTAGATGATCTTGTAGCACAGTTAGAGATTAACGGGTATGATATGAATATCACTGAGTTGTGGATGAAAGAAGATCATAATTAGAAAATTAACATCCATTGTATCGAACAGACAGGCAGATAAGCAGAGTGAACAATTTGGCTCTGTTGGTAAAAATTGAAATCAAATTCTTAGAGAGAGGTGACACAGGATCGGAAGATGTAAAAATCCTTGTGGGTATAGTTAAGGAACTGCAAGACTAAAATGACCTTGACGGGAGCTATAAGCAGGATTCCAAATAGTAGCCAGGATGTGGGCTAAAAATTACAACGGGAGACAGAAAGGGCATGTAAGAAGGGCAATATTGTGATAGCCATGGGGGATTTCAATAAGCAGGTAGAGTGGGAAAGTCAGATTGGTGCTGGATCCCATGAGAGTCAATTTGTAGAATGCCTTTGAGATGGATTTTTAGAGCCCACTAGGGAAAGAGCAATTCTGGATTGGGTGTTATGTAATGACCCAAATTTGGGTAGGGAGCTTAAGGTAAAGGAATCTTTAGGAGGCAGTAATCGTAATAGAATAGAATTCATCCTGCAGTTTAAGAAGGAGAAACTAAAATCAGATGTATCAGTATTACAGTCGAATAATGGGAAGTATAGAGGCATGAGAGAGGAACTGGACAAAGTTGATTGGAAGGAGACACTAGCAAGGATGATGGCAGAACAGCAACGGCTGGAGTTTCTGAGAGCAATTCAGAAGGTACAGGAAAGATACATGCCAAAGATGAAGAAGTATACTAAAGGGAGGATGAAGCAAAAATGGCTGTCAAGGAAAGTCAAAGACAGCATAAAATCAAAAAAGAAGGCATAAAATATAGCAAAAAATTGTGATAAGTTAAAGGATTGCGAAGCCTTTAAAACCAACGATGGAAACTAAGTAAGCCATAAAGGGAGAAAAGGTAATCTAGCCAATAATATCAAAGAGGATACAAAAAGCTTTTTCCAGATATATGACGAGTAAGAGAGCTGAGAATGGATATCAGACCACTGGAAAATGACACTGAAGTAATAATGGGGGATGTACTTTAAAAGTTCATCCCCCATTTTGCATCAGAATTCACTGTGGAAGACACTAATGAAATGCCAGAAGTGTGAGAATGTCAGGGGGCAGAAGTGATTGTAGTTGCTATTACTAGGGGAAGGTGCTAGGGAATCTGAAAAGTCTGAAGTTAGATAAGTTATCTGGACCAGATGGACTACACCCCAGGGTTTTGAAAGAGGTAGCTAAAGAAACCAGCAATAGCAATGATCTTCCAAGAATCACTAGGTCCTGGAATGGTTTTGGAGGATTAGAATATTGCAACTGTCACTCCACTCTTTATGAAGGGGGGAAGGCAGAAGAAAGTAAATTATAAGCCAGTTAGCCCTACTTCAGTGGTTGGAAAGATGCTGGAGTATATTACTAAGGATGAGGTTTTGGGGTACTTGGAAGCACATGACAATATGGTTTCCTTAAGGGCAATGTTGCCTAACAAACCTGTTGGAATTCTTTGTGGAAGTAACAGGTAGAATAGACAAAGGAGAGCCAGTGGATTAGCTTAATGGCGGGAGGCAAAGAGTGGGAATAAAGGGGGACTTTTCTAGTTGGCTGCTGGTAACTAGCGGTGTTCCATGGGTGGGAGGGTCGGTGTTGCAACCACTCCTTTTCACATCATATGCCTATGATTTGGATGAAGGGATTGATGGCTTTGTGGCCAAATTTGCGGATGATATGAAGATAGGTGGAGGGGCAGGTAGTGTTGAGGAAGCAGGGGGTCTGCAGATGGTCTTGGACAGATTGGGCGAATGAGCAAAGACATGGCAGATACAATATAGTGTAGAGCAGTGCATGGTCATGCACTTTGGTAGAAGGAGTAAAGGCATAGACTATTTTCTAAATGGAGAGAAAATTCATAAATAAGAGGCGCAAAGGGACTTGAGATTTCTCATCGAGGATTACCTAAGGCTTAACTTACAGGTTGAGTCAGTGGTGAAGAAGGCAAATGCAATGTTAACATTCACCTCAAGAGGACTAGAATACAAAAACAAAGATACAACTTTGAGGCTTTATACACCATTGTCAGACTGCACTTGGAATATTGTCAAGCAGTTTTGGCCCCTTATGTAAGAAAATATGTGTGGTCATTAGAGAGCATCCAAAGGAAATTCACGAGAATGATCCCAGGAATGAAAGGGTTAACATATGAGGAGCATTTTTGAAACTTGTCAAATATTAAAAGGCATACATAGAGTTAGATGTGGACAGGATGCTTCATATGGTGGGGCAGTCTAGGACAAGAAGGCACAGCCTACGAATAGAAGGATATCATTTACACCAGAGATGGGGAAAAACGTCTTTAGTCAGAGGGAGGTAAATCTGTGGAATTGATTGCCACAGACAATTGTGCAGGCCAAATCATTTTAGGCAGAGATTGATAGCTTCTTGATTAATCGGAGTGTCAATGGTATAGGAAGAAGACAGGACATAGGTTTTGAGAGGGATAATATATCAGCCATGATAGAATGGCAGAGTGGACTCAAGGGATTCAAAATACAAAAGAAAAACATCAGCTACTCCCTATATGGAAAAAAAAATAAATTGTGCAAATGACAACAAGAACACCAACTCCTTCCCTCACGCACAAAAAAAAACAAATTGTGCAAACAGCCACAAGAACATCAACCCCTCTCCCGTAACACACAAAAAATGCACAAACGTCAACATGAAAGAATAGGTAAAAACACAGAAAATGAAGCATAAAGTCAAAAGAGTCCATATTCATTTCAGCCCTGTGCTCAGTAGTCCAATCCACAAACTGCAGACCCAGTCCTTTGGCACCATCCTCCGACAGCATTGAGGGAGAGAAACACAATTCAAATGCAAGGTCTTTCCCTTGGAAGCAGCGGGTAAGAGGGAAAGAGAGACTGTCACATGCAGGCACCTTTCTCCGGCAGCAGCGAGCAAGGGAGAGGCTTGCAGACAGCACTGAACACCCGCTTGCCCTCTGCACTCGCCTTGATGTTTCAATCTTCCTCAGTGCATTAATCGGTGAGATTGACAAGAAATGAAGTCGATCAGGGACTTGCGCCTCGACTCTAAGCCTTCTTGGCCTAGAACCTTCTTGGAGACAGCAAAGCGCCAGATCGCCCAATCGGCCTGAAAACACACCATCAAACTGTAGATCGCAGGCTCCAACAGTACCAGAATTACGTTTAAAAGAGAAAGAAGATGTAAATGAAGTGAAAGAAACAGTTTTGTGGACCATCTGGAGAATGTCATCAATGGTAGTGTTGGGCGCCATCTTCTTCCTATTTCTGCCTTGCGTCTTATAATCTAAGGTTAATGATCTTTAAAAATCCTGAAACAGATCAAATTTTGGGAACAGAACTGAAAGATAATGAAAGTGCAAGCATGGTGAATGTTCTCCTATGTTGACATGAAATGTGTTTTAGGCTTTAATGCCATCCAAATGTCAATGTTTAAATAATGAAGGTATGCGAGTAATTTTTTTCTTGATAAATGACTGGAAGCCTAATATAGGACTCTGCCACTGTCTCAGCTGATACAACAAATCTGAACAATGCATTTGTAAAATAGGGAATGCACAAGAGTTTTCAGGTAGCCAGTCTACAGTCGAACTAAAGTAAATAAAAAGATACATAATTCCCTAAGCTTCATCTAAGAATCTGCCATTGAACTAGCATCTATTTTTGACTTTCATACTTATCAAATGTAACCTTGTAGACTGAGTTGCTCTAGTATTAAACAAAAATAAATGGATTTTGAGAGGAAAACAATGCATTTTTCACCTCCTCCTTAGAAGGCCGAGGTGCGGTTATAAACCCAGGGTTGCTCCAATGCCTCGCCCCTCACTTATATGATTAGAGTGGCAGGTTGTTGAAATGTAATTCCATCATCAGGTTCACAATTAGGTCTTTGCCAGTGTTGATCTCAAATCTCAAAACTCTTGAGAGTCACTGAAGCAATTTCCTTTGCCAGTGATCCAACAGAAACTAAGTAGTTTGATGCAAGAGCAGGGATCAAACCTGACAAAAACTTTCCCTCCAGTCGTGTTCATACACGATCTAATGTGGCATTGGTTTAAAATGAACCGCTGGAGGCTCCAGCTGCTGAAATGAAATCCAGTCAGATTCCAGTTAAAGCGGTGGTTATCAGTTCATTGCAGTCAGCTAAGTCTGCTGACCAATAATTGGCCACAGATTAATCTCCATGGGCCTTTGGAATGCTAAACTGCAGGGATGACCTGTCAGTTGACACTCAGCCACACTTCAGAGGTATCCTTTTGTAGTCAACAACATCTGAAGCTGTCATAAGTCATCCAGAGACATTGGCTGGCTGCCTGCCAGATCAGACTTGTCTTTTGCCTCTGCTTCAAGCTGGAAGCGGCTATTAAAAGAAGAATACGATTTCATTGTCTGAAAAATAATCTGTCTGTTGTTGACCAATGGCTCTTCAAAGGATTTTCCTTGCCTTGTTATGAAAATGAGCAAAAAAAAGAGCAGTGAGAATGGGAGAGATTCCAACAGTCCAGCACTCCAAAGACCAATTATCACTAATGAGGGGAAGCGCGCCATTACAGAACAGGTATCAATCACTCACTGCAAAGCAAGCAACAGCGTGATCTGCTATTCTGCTCCACAAGTGTTCTTGCGGCTGCTTTGTCTCAGGTGGAATAAACTTTAGTTGAATGAATGAGTCAACCACTAAAAAGAAAACCAGGACCGGATTCTGTTGGACATGATCCAAAAGGGAACAAATGAAGGCTGAACTGCTGGAAGAACTAACCATTGAAATGAAAGCCAATCAGAATTTAATTAAAGAGCTGCTTTTCAGTGCTTTGTATTCACATAAGTTTGTCTGAAATTAATTTCCACCGCTTTTCGGATGGTAATCTACAGTAAGAGCCTATCATTTCACACTGATGGGACTAGATTAGATTATTGTCATATTACATCAGGGTACAATGAAACACTTTGCATGTGAACATCCCGCAATCTGATAGAGTAAACAGTATACATGGTAATAATTAATATAATGACAAGTGCAGAACAGCAGAATGGTGCAAAAGGGGTGAAAGAGGGAAGGGGACGGGAAATAATAAAGGGGGTTACCAGATGTTTGAGAAATCGGTTCCTCAAACTTACGGTAATGACCTCACCCCCCTTCACCATTTCCCAACCCCTTTTGCCTCTCTCACCTTATCTCCTTGCTCGCCCATCACCCCCCCCCCCGCTTTAGTGCTCCTCCCCCCTTATCTTTCTTCAATGGCCTTCTGTCTCGTTCACCAATCAACTTCCCAGCTCTTTACTTCATCCCTCCCCCTTCAGGTTTCACCTATCATCTTGAGGTTCTCTCTCCCCTCCCCCCACCTTTTACACCTACTCCTCAGCTTTTCTCCTCCAGTCCTGCCCAAGGGTTTCAGCACGAAACGTCAACTGTGCTTTTTCTATCGATGCTGCCTGGCCTGCTGAGCTCCTCCGGCATTTTTGTGTCTGTTGCTTGGATTTCCAGCATCTGCAGATTTCCTCTTGTTTGTGAATGATGTAGGGCACACTGAAGCAGAGCAAGCAAACATTCTGTACGGACAATAGTGGAATAACTGAGAGAGGTGAAGTTAAGAGTACAAGAACATGACAGCACCACATGGAAGGAGATGTGAAAGAGGTGATTGGTTCTCGAGTCTGACTGCAGTTTCTAGAAGGTGTTCTTGGGTTTGGATGTGCTGGCTTTCAGAGTCACAGAGCCCAGCAGCACTGAAACAGGCCCTTCGGCCCTTCTAGTCAATGTTGACCTGTTTTTGTTTTTACTGCCTAGTTCCAACTACCTGTACCATAGCCTCCATACACCTCCCATCCATGTCATCGCCCAAATTTCTCTTTAGTGTCTAAATCGAACCTACATCCACCACTTCCGCTGGCAGCTCATTCCACACTCCCACCAAACTCTGAGTGAAGAATTCCGCTTCAGACTCCCCTGAAAGAATTCAATTTCACCCTGAACTTACGTCCAATGTGGGGGTGAGAGGGAAGACAGGGTAGGGAGGAAAGACAGTAAGAGGAGGGGGTAGTCGAGTGCAGAGAGGGAAACAGAGCGGAGAGTTTATATTTAATATCTTTCAGAAAAAGTAATTGCTTGAACTTACTTGCTGCAAACCTACTATCCATACCCTGTACATTCTCAACCAAATTATTGATCTAGATGACAAGTAGCAATGTTGAAAGTTCAAAGTAAATTTTATTATCAGAGTACATATGTCACCACATACAACCCTGAGATACTTTTTCCTACAGGAACATTTAGCAAATCTATAGAATAGTAACAGGATCAGTGAAAGATCAAGTAGAGCATAGAATTCAACAAACTGTGCAAATGCAAGTATAATTAAATAGCAATGAATAACGAGAGCAATGGGGTGTAACCCTGGGAACATCACTAGGCACAGGCCTCGAGTCCAATAAACAGCCTCCCACCATCGCTCTCTGCTTCCCACCATCAAGCCAACTGTGCATCCAGTTATCCAGTTCTCCTTGCATCCCATGTGATCTGACTTTCCGCAGCAACTTACCATGCTGAACCTTGTCAAAGGCCTCACTGATGCCCAAATAGGCCAGTATCCTGGGACAGAGGTGTCACTGATCACAGGGCATAGATTTAAACAGAGGAGTAAGAGGTTTAGAGGGATCTGAGGAAGAAATTTTTCACTCAGAGGGTAGTTGAAATCTAGAATACACTGTCCGAGGTGGTAATGGAGGCAGGTCCCTTCACAACGTCCCACAAAATGCTAGAGGAGCTCAGCAGGCCAGGCAGAAGATAGAAGAGACAAGGGTGAATGGCCAGGGTGGCAGACATCCTTGACAATTCTAAAAGTTTTCTTGAAACAACACACTGTGAAGATGGACTGGATGGAAGGTTGCCTTTTGCCAGTTCAGGACATGAAGGGGTATGAGGGGGTGGGGCAGAGAGGAAAAATGGATCAGTAGTGATGAAATGGTGGAGCAGAGTCGATGGGCCACATGGCCTAATTTTGCTTCTATATCTTATGGTCTTATGGGGTTATACCAGGCTGAGATTCAACCCATCAGAATGCAGATATTTGAGAAAATCCTTGTGAATATGTGGAATAATCTCAGATGCCTAAAATGTGAATGCTTCTTGGAGAGGTGATGTGATTGGTTTTAGATGATGACCTTCTACTCCATGACTACAATCAAATTTTGGGTAATGTCTCATATCTTCCTAATGCTACGCTAGAAACTTTCTCCTGCAGAAGTCACAAATAATCAGAGGAGATGTAAAGATTAAGATTCATCTGCAAATTATATTGAAGACCTAACTAATCACAGAAAAAAACAATTACACAAAATGCTGTCTGGCCTGCTGAATTCCGCCAACACTTTGTGTGTGCTGCTCGGATTTCCAGCATCTGCAGATTTTCTCTTGTTTGTGAAAAAAACAATTAGTTTATTTCAGTCCCAAGATAAGAAACACCATTGGTGGGAGCTTGTAATCAAAAGTCCAAATTTGTTTCCTTCCTCATGAAAGTGCTTACCTTATGTTGTGCCTCAAATTACGCACAAATTACATCCAATAATATTATACTCTGAAAGAAATCGCTTCAACTCACATTGCATGAACAACTTCCATTTGCTTTCATAATTTCCCTGAGAACATATTCTGTACATTTGTTTTAAACTTGCACAATTACTCCCCAATGTTTCTCTTGAAATGTTTATCTTAGAGAAGGGACTGAACCATCTGACTATTCCTAAATTTCATTTCTCAATAGTTTTTAAATGGGTTCTGTAGATTTAACAGCTATTATTTGCTGATTCATTATGAAAAAGTATTTGTGAGAGAAGGGAGATCTTATGAGATTTTTTAAACAATGTAGCACTATGTGGAATTATGGTAAAGAGCATACATACAGGAAATAAGTATATACAGTATATAGCTATAATATGTAACTGCCTCTCTGTACTTTGGCTGTCTTGGTGAGATCAGTTAATTTTTTGTAGCATCAAATGACTCCATAATTTTCTTGGAGGCCGCTTTTTATCATGTCACCAAACTGCATCCCAATTTGCTGGGCTAGTTCATTTCAAAGGGCTTTACCTTTAAGGGCTTGTTGTGTTATTAAGCATTAGCTTTAGACCATGCTATTACGCAAACTGACTGCCCTAACCTATTCAGTTGCAGCAGCCTAACAGGATATCTCTATTGACAGGAAAACCATTATGCATACTTAATGCTATTACACTGTCATGGTCCGGATTAGGGTTCCCTTAAATTTAGCTTGTTTATGTTACGATCCGGACCATTGGTTCCCTGGTTTCCCGTGTCCCTCGACTTCGGTGATTAGAGGCAATTAACACTCGGCTGAACCGGTAGTTTATAGACTCCGGCTTTCAGCCGTTCGGTGTGGGAGCATTTGCAAAGTCACCAAGGTACGGCGTTCCAATGTCATCTGGCCGGAGCAAGCCTAGTCTCTGCCCGAAGCGAGTGCCGGTAATTCGCCTTTCCTCACCGGAGCAACCTTGTCAAGTTACCTCACCAAAGCAAGCCTGCGAAGTTTCCTCACTGAGGTGGGTCCGTCAGTTAACCCGCCGGAGGGAATCAAGAACCACCGTCTACTGTTCCCGGGCCGAGTCGAGAGCTCGCCACTACCTGAAGGCTCCAAGTCAAGTCCTGGCTCCGGTGGCATTCAAGTTCCAAGTTCCAAGTCAAGTCCTGTCCCTAGCGGCATTCTAGCACCAAGTCAAGTCCTGGCCCTGGCGGTCTGTGATTCATGTCCTACCCCTTTGTCTGAATCCCCTTCTCTGCCCCTCTTGCCTCTAGCCCTAGTTTGCAGCCCCCACCTGCACTTCAGTCTAGTTCCATCACCGGAGCTAGATACATACTGTCTGGTGGTCATTCGTGTTGGTCTTGTCTTGTCTTATCCTTGCCTCCGTGGGGTAAGTCAGGCCATCTTGCCGTTGCCCTGCGAGGGGTCATGTTTTCTTTTGACTGGTCCCCGCCTCCGTGGGAGTGAATCTGGCCGTCTTGCCGTTGCCTCGTGGAGGGTCATGAGTCCCGGCCCTATGTCCTGTACCCAAGGAGAGGTCCCGACTCTGTGTTCTGTGTATGTGTCCATGGTTACATGTACCTGCTCTCCCGAGACCGAGGCTCTGTGTTTCCATGTTCATCCTCTCCCTAGCCCATGTCATGTCCTTGCCTGGTTCTGGGGTCCGAGCCCGAGGCAAGACCCAGGTACTGGGTCCTTGCCCAGTCTCTGGCTTGGAGTCCATACCGTAGCCTCTTCATGTCTCCTCTAGTTCTGGGAGCTGATTCCTAGTCCAAGTCCAGACCCTTGGTCCCAGCCTAGTCGTAGTCCTGAGTCCTTATCCTGTTCGCTATTCCTGCTTCTGCTTTGCTCTCTTGGTATCGAACAACAAACTAAATCTAAGTAACCTCACTAGATGTGTCTTGCATTTGGGTCCACCCTTGCTCCCCATGCCCCCGCCAGTGTGACATACACAGATGAAAATCAAAAAAGTTATGGATGGGATCCTACTGACAAAATAAATCACAGATCTATTGCTTGTTTGTTAGAAAATGAAGCAAAATTTTCACTCTCCATATTCATGAAAGCAGGTGGCTTCAGTACCAATCACAAAGATCAATGGTACTGAAGGCAAAGTAGACCATATGATCGGCATCCCATTTGCTGCCACCACAGACATTCTCTCCTTCATGAATGTCTGCAATGCATCCTAGTTACAACATGCAGTACAGTAACTCACTGAGGCTTCTTCAATGGTACCGGTCAGAGGGTTAACAAATGTGAAAGTCCCCCTCTATCCTCTACCATTTTAGGAATACAACTGCAGTCCTCATTCATGCCTGATGCTTAATCCTGTAATTCTCTATCTAATCTTTATTGAAAAGGCTGCAGTGACTTAAGGTTACTCTCCACCATCTTTTCATAGGCAACTAGGAATAATGCTGACCATCCAACAAAGCTTTCATTCCATGAATGAACTAAAAGAACTTTACTTTGTAGATAAAAATCCTCTGAAGAAATTGCCTGTGTCTGTCTTCAAATTACCACATCCCTGCTTAAGAAAGGATGGAAAAGAAATGAAAATTTTTATAGGTTCAATGAACCTTTGTTTCTAGAAATGGCCTTTTATAATAACTGACTTTTTCAGTAATGATAAAAAGTTTGTAAAAAATGAAATATACATATTGAAAATAGCATAGAATTGTTTTCAGTGAAAAGTTCTACATAAAATTACTAGCTATGGTAATTCTTTTGGAAATTATTCTCTTAATAGCAGTATTTTGCACAAGAAACTAATGTAATGTTTTTCCAAAGGATTGAATTGTTCGAGAGTCTGAGCCTCTGTCTCACTATAGAAAAGATATGATTGTACTGGAGAGGGCTATGGGAAACAAGCTGGGAAATTATAGGCCAGTGAGCCTGACATCAGTGATGGGTAAATTATTGAAAGGTACCCTCAGGGACAGCATATATAATATAAGTATATGGACAGACAAGGCCTTATTAGGAATAGTTGACATGGCTTTGTGCATGGTAGGACATGTCTAAACAAGGTTATAAAGTTTTCTAAGGAGGTTCCCAAGAAGGTTGATGAAGGAAAGGTGGTAGATATTGTCTACCTGACTTTGGCAAGCTCTTTAAAAAATAGTCCCATATGGGAGGCTGGTCCAGAAGGTTAAGTTCTTTGGCAGTAAGGATGAAGTAGTCAATTGGAACCAACATTGGCTTCACAGGAGAAGCTAGAGAGTGGGTAGTAGATGGTTATATCTCAGACTCAAGGCCAATGACTAGTGGTGTTCCACAGGGATTGGTGCTGAGTCTGTTGTTGTTTATAATCTAAAGTATATTAATGACGTAGATGATAATATAGTAAACTGAATCTGCAAATTTGTAGATGACACCAAGAATGAGGCGCAGTAGACAGTGAGAAAGGCTATCAAAGCCTGCAGCGTGAAAGTAACCATCTGGGAAGATGGTCTGAAAAATGGTAATTGAACTTAATGTGAGGTGTAACCCTTCGGGGAGACTTACACAGTGAATAGTAGGGCCCTAAGTTCTGTAGTAGAATTCGGGACCTCAAAATGCAGATTCATAATTTCTTGAAAATGGCACCAAGGGTAGATAGGGTCACAAAGAAAGCTTTTGGCATATTGGTCTTCATAAATCAAAGTATTGAGTACAGGAGTTGGAATGTTATGTTGAAGTTGCACAAGCATTGGTGAGGTCATATTTGGAGTATTGGTTGTAGTCCTGGTCACCTAGCTACATAAAACATATCAATAAGCTTGAAAGAGTGCAAAGAAAATTTACAAATATGTTGTCAGAATTTGAGGACCTGAGGAAAGGTTAAATAGATTAGGAATTCATTCCTCGGAGTTTAGGAAAATGAGGGGAGATCTTACAAAGGTGTTCAAAATTTTGAGGGATATAGGCTGAATGCATGCAAGCTTTTTCAACCCAAGCTGGGCGAGACTAGAACTAGAGGTCATAGTTTGAGGGTGAAAGGTGAAATAGTTAAGAGGAATCTGAGGGGAAACTTCTTCACTCAAAGCATGGTTCGAGTGTGGAACGAGCTGCCATTTGCATGTTCAATTGTAACATTAAGAGAAGTTTGGATAGCTATATGGATGAAAAGGGTTTGGAGGGATATGCTGCAGGTGTAGGTAGATGGGGCTAGATAGAAGACCATGCTTGCATGGACTAGGGTGGAATGAATTGCCTGTTTAAGTGCTGTAGTATTCTATGACTAGGTAGGGAAGTTGCAATGAGGGCAATGTCAGCAGGGAATGATGAACCAGGTTCAAAGAACCAGGCAGCTGACTTCCCTCTTACTTAACTAGCTATGGTAATTTGCTTTATACCACCCTTTGCCTTCTAAATCCAGCTTCAACCAGAGTAAGGTGGCCACAAAGTATCCAGCTTCTCTTTTCTGGAGTTTTGAGCAATTTTAGCCAGTGCCACACTTAACTGAATTGAGCATCTTTCTCTCACTCTTTTGTGGAGTTCAGTTATCATGTCCATGCAAAGCTATAGGGTCAGCAAATATTCGTATGTCTGCATAAAGGCTTCACTTATGCTGGTATTAAATGGGTCGATAGGTCTCAGAACTTTCTCAGCAGGACAGTAATTGGGCAACTGTCAATATATAGTATTCATAGATCAGGAGAAAAGTTCAACAATCAGTTTTGCACGTGGATCCTAACCTATTATTTTCTGAATTAAACTGTATTAGATGTGGAAGGGATCATGGTGAAGTGATGAGACTGACTCATCTGGGATGATCTCTTTGATGAGGAGATGTGCACAGTTAAACGTTACTGAGTCAAAATTATCAACTACAGGGGAGGGAAAGGATAGAAATATATTTTGGAGACATTATTGGACATAAGAGTTATGAAGGAAAACTTTGACTTAATTGTGTGTGAATAGCTACATGGATGAAAAGGGTGAGAAGACAGTTGAAACGTCTCAACCCAAGCAAGGCTGCAGGACCGGATGGTGTCAGTACCAGGGTGCTCAAAGCCTGTGCCCCTCAGCTATGTGGAGTACTTCGCCATGTATTCAACCTGAGCCTGAGGCTCCGGAGGGTTCCTGTACTGTGGAAAACGTCCTGCCTCGTCCCTGTGCCGAAGACACCGCACCCCAGCGGCCTCAATGACTACAGACCAGTGGCATTGACCTGCCACATCATGAAGACCCTGGAGAGACTTGTGCTGGAGCTGCTCCAGCCTATAGTCAGGCCACACTTAGATCCCCTCCAGTTTGCCTACCAGCCCCGACTAGGAGTTGAGGATGCCATTGTCTACCTGCTGAACCGTGTCTACGCCCACCTAGACAAGCTAGTGAGCACTGTGAGGGTCATGTTTTTTGACTTCTCGCGTGCATTCAACACCATCCGCCCTGCTCTGCCGGGGGAGAAGCTGAAAACGATGCAGGTGGATGCTTTCCTGGTGTCATGGATTCTTGATTACCTGACTGGCAGATCACAGTACGTGTGCTTGCAACACTGTGTGTCCGACAGAGTGATCAGCAGCACTGGGGCTCCACAGGGGACTGTATTGTCTCCCTTTCTCTTTACCATTTACACCTCAGACTTCAACTACTGCACAGAGTCTTGTCATCTTCAGAAGTTTTCTGATGATTCTGCCATAGTTGGATGCATCAGCAAGGGAGATGAGGCTGAGTACAGGGCTACGGTAGGAAACTTCGTCACATGGTGTGAGCAGAATTATCTGCAGCTTAAAGTGAAAAAGACTAAAGAGCTGGTGGTAGACCTGAGGAGAGCTAATGTACCGGCAACCCCTGTTTCCATCCAGGGGGTCAGTGTGGACATGGTGGAGGATTACAAATACCTGGGGATACGAATTGACAATAAACTGGACTGGTCAAAGAACACTGAGGCTGTCTACAGGAAGGGTCAGAGCCGTCTTTATTTCCTGAGGAGACTGAGGTCCTTTAACATCTGCCCGATGATGCTGAGGATGTTCTACGAGTCTGTGGTGGCCAGTGCTATCATGTTTGCTGTTGTGTGCTGGGGCAATAGGCTGAGAGTAGCAGACACCAACAGAATCAACAAACTCATTCGTAAGGCCAGTGATGTTGTGGGGATGGAACTGGACTCTCTGACGGTGGTGTCTGAAAAGAGGATGCTGTCCAAGTTGCATGCCATCTTGGTCAATGTCTCCCATCCACTACATAATGTACTGGTTGGGCACAGGAGTACATTCAGCCAGAGACTCATTCCACCGAGATGCAACACAGAGCATCATAGGAAGTCATTCCTGCCTGTGGCCATCAAACTTTACAACTCCTCCCTTGGAGGTTCAGACACCCTGAGCCAATAGGCTGGTGCTGGACTTATTTCCTGGCATAATTTACATATTACTATTTAACTATTTATGGTTTTATTACTATTTAATTATTTATGGTGCAACTGTAAAGAAAACCAATTTCCCCTGGGATCAATAAAGTATAACTATAACTACTATGAATCAGCAGATAGATAAAAGAATGTATCACAGGTGATTCACTTTATCTGTGAGCTGGATTTTGGGACGATGTAGATTGTTCTCCCACCTAGAAATTTAATCCACCAAGTTTCCACAGATGTATGGTAGATAGTATTCGGACTGGCTGCATAAGCAGCTGGTGGAGAGGCTCTAATTGCAGGTCTGAATGAGGCTGCAGACAGCTGTAAGCTCAGCCAGCTCCATCATGGGCACAACCCTCCCTACAACGAAGAGCATCTCCAAAAGGCAGTGCCTCAAGAAGCTGGCATTCATCATGAAGCCCCTCATCATCGGGAAGATGCTCTCTTTCCATTATTACCACTGGAGTGTAGGAACAGGAACCTGAAGACCCATACTCAATGTTTTAGAAACAACTTCTCCTCTGCCATTGGATTTCTGCATGGACAGTGTGCACTACCTCACTACTCCTCTTTTGCATTATTTATCTATTTCTTTGTTTATCACTCGATTGATTATCGAGTTATTATGTCTTGCACTGTACTGTATCACAAAGCAACACATTTTGTGACATATGCCTGTAATAGTAAACCCAATTCTGATTCTGACTCCACAAACAGGTCTTATTTCGAGAAACAGGATATTCACAAAAATGAAGAAGTCATTTTAGCCCTGTTTACTTGATAGAACTTGGGCTGGCAGTTAACATTGCTTGCAAGGCTCACCCGCTAATTATTCAATTCCATGTTCATTGGCTCTTACCTTAGCCTGTTTTTTTAAGGATAATATTCACAGCATGTGAACCATCTGAGCAACTGTACAACGTGACAACAGTTCTTATGTCTCAGTAACATTTAGTAGAGACTCTCTTCTGGCCCTTGTGGAGGACTTGGGTCCTACAAGTCCTCATGTGAATAAAGTAGTTATAGTTTACTTTGCTGGCTATCCTTCCAGTGACTTAAAAAGGAGACAGAGATACTGTAGCTACTGAAACACAGGGTCAAAGAGGTTTGAGAAGGGAATACAGGAAGTGCACAGCAACATAGCAAATGAAAAGTGATGTGCAAAATTGCCAGGTTAACTAATTCAGAAAGTAGACAAAAGTACTGATTTTTTTTTCAAATGGTGAGGGATTGTGAAATGTTGAATTCAAAGCAACCAGGGCTTCCTTGTGTTTAAAATGCTGAAATCAGACACACAGGTACAAGGTAAATGGTACGTTCACTTTCAGAGTCACAGAGATGTAAAATAGCACAGGCTGGAAGAGGGTCCTTTGGTCCAACTTGACCATGCCAACTGAGATGCCCATCTAAGTTAGTCTCATTCGCCCATGTTTAACCCATGTTCCTCTAAACCTCTCCTGTTAACATCCAAGTTTCTTTTAAATATTATTGTACCAGTCTCAAGCATTTCCTCTGGCAGCTTGCTCCATATACATATCACCCTATGCCTGAAGAAATTGCCCCTCAAGTCACTTTTAACTCTTCCTTTCTCGCCTCAAAGCTGAAGTTTTGATTCCCTTTCCCTGGAAACAAAAGGACCACGTGTATTCTCCATATCTGTACCACTCATGATTTTATACACAGCTGTAAAGTCACCCCCCCCTTAGTCTCCCACATTCCAATGAATAAGGTCCATTTCTCCCTGTTTTCAGTGCTGACACAATCTTATAAGAGTGCAAGATTCCTCAGTTCCCCAGGGTATCAAAAATGTAACTTCTTGCTCTTCAAATATCCTCAGTGATCTTGCACAATCCTCTGGGGTAGAAAAATTTCAGGATTTCACTGACTCCAAGAAAAGTTGTTCTGATCCCACAGAGTTTCAAGTGACTGCCCCAAGCATATAACTATATCTGAGATTCTCAGACTGTAGGGAACTTTTTTTGACATTTTTTCTCTCTTGCCTTCTAAGAATCTTATATATTTCAATAAGATATAAATTCCTTAACCTGTTGTGATTAAATAACCCTCTCATCCCTGGAGTTACCCTAATGATGAACAAGAAGATTAGTGAGCAAATGCAGAAATATGAGATCCATAGAATAAGGAACCAAAGCAAGGAAATGGTGGAGGGAGGCCCAGTGGCTTAGCTTTTAGAATGACTGTCTCTCAATGTCAGATACCCAAGTTCAATCCTGACCTCGGGTGTTGGCTATTCCTGATCTGGAGTTTGCATATTCTCCCTTGGTCCCTTGGGTTTCCTCTGGCATTGCAGGGACACATCACTTGATACATAAATTGCCCCCAGTGTCTAGATGGGTTTTGCAATTGGGGAGTATTGGATGAGAATGTGCAGAGGATTAAAAAAATGATATTACTGTAAGATGAATGTCAACGAGAGGCTACTGATCACCATGAATTCATTAGGTTGGATGACCTGTTTTCACACTGAATGACTCTGTGATACTGTCAGTATCTGTGATACTGTCTGAATTTAGATTTGTAACATCAAAAGGGAAAAACATATCTGATAACAGTGGATTATTTTTCAGGTTTTGGATGGGAACACTTCTTAGGAAACACCCCCTTATCAATAGTTGTTTGCAGCCTTGAGGTGTCAGGACAAAGCAACTTCACCTCCCACAGAGCAAAGGAAAAGCAGGAAGCACTGTGACGGTAGCTAGGGAACTGACCACCAAGACGGGCTGTCATCAGAATCAGGTCTTTGCATGAGCATTTGAGCAACAAACACAAAACGTTGGAGGAACTCAGCAGGTCAGGCAGCATCAGTAGAGACAACATTTCAGACCACGGCCCTTCATCAGGATGCAGGACCTGATAATGGGTCTCGGCCCAAGGCGTCAACTGTTTATTTCCCTATGTACATTCTGCCCGACATGCTGGGTTCCTCCAGCGTTTTGTGTGTGCTGCTCCAGATTTCCAGCATCTGTAGAATCTCTTGTGTCTCTGAGCAGCATTTGAACCATCCACAATGCTCAAGGCAATGCGATAAGGAATGGTGCTGTGCAGAGACCTATAAGTATGCGTGCCAGATCTCTGAACCTTATAAAAGAAAAGCAGCCGAGATCAGAAATGGTGAAAGTCAACTGAAGATAGCCAAATAAGGATGCATGCATCACCATAAGAGGTTCTGAAGACTTGATGTCACTAAAAGTTGAAGACACAGTAAGGGTTCAATCCAAACCAGAATAATGAGTAGCAGAAGACAATGGCGAAGTGAGTCAAAACAAACCATCCAGAACCATCAGAAGTTACAATGCAGGAGGATCTCCCACAGTGGAGGAACGGATGTTATCTCAGGAAGATCAACACGGAGTCGGTGGGGTTGTGGTGGGGGGGGATCTGTCATATTCTGGAAACATGACAATCATATTCAGTGTCACCTTTCAAAGCATGAGTTTTTTTGAGAAGAGACTTTATATGGATGATTACAGAGAGAAAGCTGGAGAGAGGATCAGGTCTTTCAGAGAGTCCATGCCGGCATGATAGCCCAAGTGATCTCTTTCTGTGCTGTAAGATTCTGATTCCGTGACGCTGTCACTGCCACAAATTAGTTATTTTTCCTTATGGCCAATCATCAACTGCTTTCTTCCAGTTTTGATCAGAACCGCTAATGGCTCCCAGAGATTTAAATATCATGCTGCCAAGCTCAGAAATGTTTTCCATGGGTCTGCGAAATTGCATTGCCAAGTTAAAATTGGGGTAAACGTGACAATCACTGTGATGCGTCATTGTTATTGATGAAAGGGTTTCAGTCTATATTTTTTAACTGATAGATTTATTATTAGTAATGAAAATATATGTTACAAGCCCATGACAGTAAAAGAATTGACTCAATTCCAAACCCAATCTAGAATAATTGCTTATTTCCATTTAATAATCATTTAGCGGAAATATAATTACTAGCTCTCCTACTAACGATGCTCTGGATAGAATTAACATAAGTACCTATTGTGTACTTCCATTGTGAGTGCCTTTCATTGATCCAAAGAGCAATTACACTATTAAAGATTTAAGATGGAAAACAAAACTATTGTTCGCAGTTAAAACAGTAAGCTTGTACTTACCAATTTATAAACTTTTATTGCAGTACTCAATGATGGCAATGGTACAGTTGGTTTGCAGTGCGTAATGTCTTGTATCTTTTTTGTATAATTTCAAACCTTCAATGACTCAACCATAATGTAAATCCAAGTTTGGTCACCTTTTCTCCTGCATTTGTTCATTAGGCCTTGATATCTGAAGAAATAACTAATTTTAGAAAAAAAACATTGCTTCACAGCTCCAGTAATTTGGTTCAGTCCTGACCGTCAGTACTCTGTGTGCAGTTTGCATATTCTCCCCATGACTGTGTGGGTATTGCCCACTGCTCTGACTTCCGTCCACATATCAAGGACATGCTGGTTTGTAATTAATATGTACTCCTGGTGTGTGTGGGTGGTGGGAGAAATAGTGTTAGAGGCATGAGAATGAGAATAGATTACAGGGAATAAATGATAGAATGTGATTGATGGAATTATGCCGAAAACCAGCATAGACTTGGAAGAACACACACAAAATGATGAAGGAACTCAGCAGGCCAGGAAGCATCTATGGAGAAAAATAAACAGACATTTCAGGCTGAGAACTTTTTCATGATCCTGATCTGCCTGACCTGCTGATTCGTCTAGCATTTTCTGTGATTTACTCAATATTTTCATCATCTTCAAAATCTCTTGTGTCCTCATAGGCTTGCTGGACTGAATGGCTTCCCTCTGTATCCTTAGAAAATATAAGTATAAATTAATAATCCTTCACAGCTCTTCCTCAGCAAACACCTACATCTGCATCATCCACTTTCACTAGACGTTTACCACTTCACAAATATTCCCTTTGTTCTCTCCGTTCTTCTTCCTCTGCAATTGGAAATATTTCTGATGTCTAAATTTTCCTAGTTCAATAAATTAGTCTGAGAGATCAATTCTTTTTCATTCACCTCTGAGACTATCTGACCTGATGACTTGCCGTCATTTTCTGTTTCTATTACAGATATCTATTACCTATTACAGATTTCCAGCACCTAAAATTTGTTTTTCTTAAAGATTTTTTTTTCTTTTCAAATCTTTTTAATATTATTATCCAAAATTAACAAGAGTGCATCGAAGTAGGCAACACTGACAATGCCTCAAGAAAAAACAACATTGTTTTAAAGATTGAAAAAATTTTGGTGACAAAAAAGAGAGAAAAAAACCCTACCAAAGCAAAGTGAGGAAAAAAACCCATTTGGTGTTCAACCCTGGAGCCATGCATCATACAAAAAGCTTCTAAAGATAAATATCAAACTGCCAGCAAGACTAAAAAATGTACAAAAATTTACAATTAGATCGTGGAGGAAATCTATCAATTAGCTCAAATGATAGTAATGAGCAAATGAACCCCATCTTTTCTCAAATATCAAACATAGGTTCAAAGGTTCGACTTCCAATTTTCTCCAAACTAAGACATAGCATCAGTTGAGAGAACCATTGTGACAAAATGAGAGCCGACGTATCCTTCCACTTCAACAAAATGGCCCTCCTAGCTTTCAATGTAACAAATGTAATAACATGTTGGTCAGACACAGAGATATTTTATACTTTATACTTTATTGTTGCCAAACAATTGGTACTAGAACGTACAATCATCACAGCGATATTTGATTCTGCGCTTCACACTTCCTGGATTACAAATATTAAATATTAAAAATAGTTAAAAGTAGTAAATATTAATATTTTAAATTATAAATCATAAATAGAAAATAGAAAATGAGAAGTAAGGTAGTGCAAAAAAACCGAGAGGCAGGTCCGGATATTTGGAGGGTACGGCCCAGATCCGGGTCAAGATCCGTTCAGCAATCTTATCACAGTTGGAAAGAAGCTGTACCCTAATCTGGATGTATAGGTCTTCAAGTTCCTGAACCTTCTCCCAGAGGGAAAAGGGACAAAAAGTCTGTTGGCTGGGTGGGTCGTGTCCTTGATTATCCCGGCAGCACTGCTCCGACAGTGTGCGGTGTAAATTGAGTCCACGGACGGAAGATTGGTTTGTGTGATGTGCTGCGCCGTGTTCACAATCTCCTGCAGCTTCTTTTGGTCTTGGACAGGACAACTTCCATACCAGGTTGTGATGCACCCTAGAAAAATGCTTTCTACGATGCATCTATAAAAATTAGTGAGGGTTTTAGGGGACAGGCCAAATTTCTTTAGTTTTCTCAGGAAGTAAAGGCGCTGGTGGGCCTTCTTGGCAGTGAACCCTGCTTGGCTGGACCAAGTCAGGTCAATTGTGATATTGACCCCGAGGAACTTAAAGCTTTTGACCTGTTCCACTTGCGCACTACTGATGTAAATTGGGTCGTGCGGTCCACAACTCCTTCTGAAGTCAGCAACCAATTCCTTCGTCTTGCTGATGTTGAGGGATAGGCTATCGTCTTCTCACCATGCCACATGTTCTTAATTTTCTCTCTGTACTCAAACTCATCATTACCCGAGATACGGCCTACAATTCTTGTGTCATCAGCAAACTTATATATTGAGTTTGATGGAAACTTAGCTACACAATCATGGGTGTACAGTGAGTACAGCAGGGGGCTGGGTACACAAGCCTTGTGGGGCACCGGTGCTCAGAGTGATTGTAGAGGAGAGCTTGTCCCCTATTTTTGCAGCCTGGGTCCTGTCTGTGAGGAAGTTGAAGATCCAGCTGCAGATCTGAGTGCTAAGGCCCAGGTTCCGGAGCTTAGGAAACAGTTTATTTGGATTGATGGTATTGAAGGCAGAGCTGTAGTCAATGAAAAGGAGCCTTACGTATGTGTCTTTATTCTCCAGATGTTCTAATGAGGAATGTAGGGCCAGAGAGATGGCATCTACCGTTGACCTGTTGCTCCGGTAGGCGAATTGCAAAGTGTTGAGGTTGACCAGTAGGCTATGGTTGATGTGTGCCATAACCAATCTCTTGAAGCACTTCATAGCAATTGATGTCAGAGCCACAGGTCAATAGCCACAGGTAGATACCGGCGATATTTTGAGGAATTATTCCAAAAAGCACAGTTAATTTGTTAGGTTGTAAATTAATTTTAAGGGCTTTAGAAATTGTAGAAAAAACTGACTTCCAGAACTATTCCAGTATAGAACAGGACCAAAACATGTGTGTCAGTGTAGCTGTTTTAGTTTTACATCCATCGCAATAACTATCAACATTAGGAAACATTTTAGACAATCTGTCCTTCGTCAGATAGTAACGATGTACAATTTAAAATTGAATCAGTTAATAACCAGCACAGATCAAAGAAGAGTTAACCAACTTCAGAATTCGCCTCCAGACCTCCATCATGAAAGTCAAATTAAGTTCCTTTTCCCAATCTTGTTTAATCTTAAATAAAAGACGCTTATCCTATTGTAATAGTAAATTATAAATTCTTCCAATGGCACCCTTCATCAGAGGGTTCATACTTGTAATAGTATCTAACAGGTCAGCATCCAATATGCGAGGAAAATTACTTAAATATTTGTGTAAGAAATGTCTAACTTGAAGATGTTGTAAAAAGTGTGAGTATGAAAGAGAATATTTATCAACTAATTGTTCAAAAGTCATCAGTCTATCTTCTTTAAATAAATCCAAAAAAGAATTAGTACCTTTATTTTTCCAAAGTAAAAAAATTGGATCACTCAAAGAAGGCTTAAAAAAGTAATTTCGATAAATTAAACTACAAAGTTTAAATTTTTTAAGATTAAAAATTACAGAACTGGAGCCAAGTTTGTAAAAAATGCTTAATCACAGGGTATAAATTTAAATTAGCAACTTTAGCTGATTGTATAGGTAAAGCAGTTAAATAAAACTGTTTCACAGCTTTCAATTCCAAGTCTACCCAAACTGGTCGATCGTTCTTATCAGCCCAGTGTAACCAAAAGGACATATCTCGCACATTAACAGCCCAATAATACATTCTTAAACTAGGTAAAACGAGACTGCCATCCTTTTTCAACTTTTGTAAATGACATTTACTAATTCTTGGTCTTTTATTATTCCAAATAAAAGACAAAATAGTAGAATCAATCTGATCAAAAAACTTCTTAGTCAGAAAAATTCTGAAATTTATTATAAATTTTCTGAAGTAAATATAACATTTTTGGTAAAATCATCATTTTGACTATATGGATGTGACCAACAAGTGAAAGCATAAGTGGGTTCCATCTAATAAATAAATACTTCATAGAATCTACCAAGGGAACAAAATTAGCTTTATAAAGATCCTTATATATTTAAGTGATTATAACACCTAAATATCTAAAGGAATCTGTGACTTTGAAAGGAGTATTATCATATACAGAAACAGATTCATCTAAAGGAAACAGTTCACTTTTACTAAAATTTATTTTATATCCTGAAAAATCTCCAAATTCATTGACTACTTTTAGGAAGGCAGGAATAGATTCCTCGGGGTTGGATATATAAACCAGTAAATCGTCAGTGTAAAGAGAAATCTTATGAATGGTCTCATTCACAAAAACCCCATAAATATCTTTAGCTTCACAAAGAGCAATAGCAAGGGGTTCTAGTATTAAATTAAATAACAAAGGACTTAATGGACAACTTTGTATTATCTCCAGTGAAAGCTGAAAAAAGGGGATCTACAGTTATTAGTAATAACAGTAGCAATAGGAGTTTTATATATCATTCTAATCCAATTATTGAAATTAACACCAAAGCCAAATTTCTCTAAAACATTTAATAAATACTTACATTTGACTTGATCGAATGCTTTTTCAGCATCCAAACAGACAACTCATTGTGGAGTTTTAAAAGAGGATGAATATATAATGTTAAGTAATCTCTGAACATTTGAAAAAGAATAACGATCCTTTATAAAGCCTGTTTGATCTTCAAAAATAATCTTACCCAAAATATTCTCCAAATGATTGGCCATTATCTTTGACAGAATCTTAGCATCGGCATTCAATAATGAAATAGGTCTATATGAGGCACAATCAGTAGGATCTTTATCCTTTTTAAGAATTAAAGAAATAGAAGCCTCATAAAAAGTAGAGGGTAAATCACCTTTCACAAAAGAATCCTTAATCATTTCCAACATATCCGGAGAAAGCAATTTTCCAAATTTTTTATAAAATTCTACAGGATAACCATCGGGTCCAGGGGACTTACCAGATTGCATTGAAAAAATAGCTTTATGAATTTCAGCTTCAGTAGTTTGGGCATCAAGAGTTTTTTGATCCTCAACAGAAATTTGAGGAAAAGCAATCTTTCATAAGAAAGCATTCATTTTAGAAGAATCCACTGGACATTGAGATTTATAAAGTTGAGTATAAAAATCTTGAAAAATCTTATTAATTTCTTCATATTCCCAAGCCAGGTTACCATCTTTTCTACCGATTTTCAAAATTTGCCTTTTGGCTCTAGCCATTTTTAATTGAGATACAAGCAGTTTGTTATTTTTATCACCAAACATATAAAATTGGCTCTTTAGCTTAAGCAAGTAGCCTTCAATAAATTATATTGTGATTGAAGTTCCACCTTTTGTTTGAGTAAATCAATATTAAGGGAGATTGCATAAATATTATCTAAGTCTTTAATTTGTTTTGAAATCTTAACTAATTCTACTTTAGTCTGTTTTTTAAGCTTAGCTGAATAAGAAATGGTCTGACCACGTAAAAATTTTTTAAATATATCCCATATGATTAATTTAGATGTACCCCCTATATCATTAAAAAGAAAAAAATTCTTTTATCGGGGTTTCAATGAAGCTGACAAAGTCGGAGTTCTGCAATAATGTCTGAGACATGCGCCATGGTGGGCGGGCAAGAATGACATCATCAAATTCGAAAGACAAACTCAGAGGCGTATGATCAGATATAGCAATAGTGTCATATTCACAATTCTTAACACTAAGCAAGAAGTGAGGATTGATTATAATATAATCGATCCTCGAATATTTTTTATAAATGTGAAAAAAAGAATATTCCCTGTCATCAGGGTGTAAATATCCTCATAGTTCAATCAATCCAAAATCCGTCAAAAAAAAGTTAATAAGTGACGCGGAGCAATTTGGAAGTCGCTGATTGGTTGAGCTCTTGTCAATCAAAGGATTTAAACAACAGTTAAAATCCCCACCCATTATCAACTTATATTCTTTTAAATCAGGGAGTAAAGCAAATACCTTTTAAAAAAAAAGGAGGATCATCTATGTTAGGACTGTACAAATTGACCAAAACAATTTTTCTGTTACAGATTACTCCTTTAACAATGAAAAATCCACCATTAAAATCCGACTCAATATCCTCTTGAGTAAATATATTGGTTTTAATAAAGATGGACACTCCTTAGTTTTACTCTGAGAAGTGGAGTGAAATTGCAAACCCCTCCACCATCCAAAAAATCTATTTTGATCTCCCGCCCCCATGTGTCTCTTGGGCAAAAATTATATCAGGTTGGAATTGGCTAATGATTTTAAAAGTCTTTTTTTGTTTGATAAGATGATTCCAACCACGTACATTCCAACTTATTACATTAATCCGTTTAAATACCACACTATAATTTTATTCTACTTTACACATACGCAGAGCACGTACCAATACGGGATGATCAAAAATGGTGGCGATGAAGAATACAACCAAGTGGAAAACATGCATGCTCCAGAACCACCCAATGGGAAAAAAAACCCTAACTCTAACCCCAGCCAACTCCCCCCATAGCCCAAAAAAAGACAGGCACCCTATGATAGAATACGAAGCCAGGGACTGCTCTGTCTGTACAAAAAAAATTTTTTTAAGATTCTCTCCCTCCCCCAGTTAAAAAAATGAAACCCACTAACCTTGTAAGAGGAACAACAAAGTCTCAACAAGGGCAAGTGTTTACATTCCAGCATCTACAAACTATCCCATGTTTATATTTAGTCTTTTTTTAAACAAGGAAGTACCGAAAAAATGTGATCTCTTGAAAAGAAAAACCAGCGTCATCTTAAATTTAGCATTAAATCCCTAAAAAAGCTTTAAATTTGGTTATAAGATGCTATAATAAAGCAAAAAAAAGTTAATAGCGTATTTAACCCAACTAAATTTTCAAAAATACCAACTAGTAATATTATATAAGTAATTGAACCCTCTCCTAAATATATATATAAATAGTTCCATTAGTAGGAAAAACTACTACCAATTAATCAATTAAGAAAGAAACAAAAAAAAAAAATCAAACCAGATATTAGGTTAAAGGAACAAGTCCCTTTATCTTCTTTTTCTCAGTCGAATGTCTGAAAAACCATTTAAAACAGTCATACTTGAACCATAGATCTTCTTTCCAAAAAAACCAATGATATGCAATAACGAACAAATCCCTGTATCTTCTTTTAGTAGTCTCTCAATGAAATATCCAAGTAACCTTCATACATCTTCTTTCCGAAATGCCAATAATATACAGATAACCAAGCAGTCTTCCAGGCAGTGCATTCAGCAGCTGCAGCAGGTATAGTTTGAACGAACGCCAGTGCAATTTTAGGATCAAAAAATGCACAAGGAGGAGAATTAGGAGGGAAAACTTTAATTCTTGTTGGGTAACGTAAGGAAGGGAACAGTTTCTCAAATGCCTGTTTCATTACCAGAGCAAATTTTGATCTTTGTTCCATTACCTCCTTTGGATAATCCTCATAAAACGGAGCTCAGATTCCTTAAATCTAAAAACTCTCTTTTCTTGCCTGTCGTATTATTTGGTCTTTAATTTTAAAGTGATGAAAACTAGCCAGAACAGACCTTGATTTATTTGGATCTTTAGATTTCAAAGTAAAAGCTCTGTGTGCTCTTTCTATAGTAGGCGGCTGTGATAATATGGTAGGAAATGAGGTATGAAAAAGCTTACCAAAGAAAGCAATTAAATCTTCATCTTCGGCTCCTTCTTGCAGTCCAACAATTTGTATATTCCTTCGGCGAGACCTAGTTTCCAGGTCTATAATCTTATTTTGATATCTTTCCAAACGAGTTGTAGTTTCAAACAATTTTTGCATAGTTATCTTCAATTCCTCTTCGTGTGTAATAACTTGAGTTCCAGGTCTTTAAGTTTTCCCAGAAGTAACTTTATTTCATTACTATTCTTTTCCAGTTGGTCTTTAATTGACCCATTCTAATCTTTAATTGAATTCCGTGTCCGAACTATATCTCCAGCCCATGGTGGCATTTCATCAGATCTTTCCTTTTGCATCTTTCCTTTCCCATTGCCTTTATCACTAGGTTCAGACAAGTTCTTCCCACTTCTCGTAGACATAGACATATTGTTCCCCTTCAAGAATCAGCAAACAAAAATTTTAAATTCGAAGCTTAAACTTGGGGAAAGGAACAAAACTGGGAGCAGCACAAAAACTGCTGCTACTCCATTTACAAACAGGCGCAGTCTCCCTTTCTTTAAGATTTTTGATAACGACTCTTGTTCTGGGTGAATAGTTTATGAAGGGCAGTAATTGAGACTTGAACAATAGATAAATTAAGATGAATGAATATTTGAAACCTTGTCTCATGATGTTGAGAATATCAAGCTGGTTTTCATTCAGGAAATTAAACAGGTGATTTAAAACTATATTAGGATATATTTGCTTTGAAATTCAATTGCATTGCTTGAGAGTTTTTTTTACGCTTAATGTGATTGCTTTTACCCAGAGGGAATCTGCCCTGAAAGACATGGATTGAGTAGACATGGAGAGGATGCTTCAATTAGTAGAAGAGTCTAGGGTTGCAAGCACAGACTCATAATAAAGGAATGTTCCATTACACGAGGGGTGATTGATAAGTTTGTGGCCTGAGGTAGAAGGAGATGACTTATACAGCTCTTGCTACGTGCACGTGCAGTTCAACTCTTTGAGTGAAAATGCAGAAAGTTTGAAGTTTCTCCTCATCGCCTTCTACTTTGGGCCACGAACTTATCAATCACCCCTGCTGTGGACCACTTTCTGGAAGTCCAAGATGCTGACATCTACAAAGAAGGGACCCTTATGCTCCACAACTGCTGGTCTAAGTGCGTAAATGTAGGAAAAATAAATGTGCTAGGTTTTCTAAAATTGACTCCATCTACCTTAGGCCACGAACTTATCAATCACCCCTCGTAACTGAGATGAGGAGGAAGTTCTTCAGCTAGAGGATGGTGAATCCGCGAAATTCATTTCCAAAGGGGCTGTGGAGGCAAGTTATTGGGTGTAATTAAGCCAGAGATTGAAAAAGGTTTTGATCAGTAAAAAGTGTTAAGAGTTCCAAGGAGAAGTTGGGAAAATAAGCATGAAAGAAAATAAAGATAAAGTTAAAGTCTGTCCCGAGCCTTATGGCCTATTAGGCCAGTGTTTATGCCGGTTTCTGTGGTGTGAAGCGACTGAGAGTACGAGACTCCCCCCCCCCCCAGATAGGACGCCAGTCTATCGCGAGGTTAACCCCCAGCATTTACCGGTACCCATTTTCAGCTGAGGTGGACTGGAGCAGTGTGTGGTTAAGTGCCTTGCTCAAAGACACAACACATTGCCTTGGCCGAGACTCGAACCCACGACCTTCAGGTCGTGAGCCCAACGCCCTAACCACTTGGTCACACGTCACTGAAAGAAAATAAGGCATGATTGAAAGGCAGAGCAGACTTGATGGACCGAATAGTTGCTCTTACATTTTATGGCCTTATGGGAACCATTCACCAGAAATTACATTTTCAGATCCAAATGTGGGTCATTCATGCATGTTCCATACAATTTCATCCTATTTCCTTTGCAATGTTCCTTTCTGAATATTGAAAATGAACTTCTGCTAAACCGTCTCGGAGCTGTCCTGGGAGGACCATTCTTAAGTGAAGCCACACTGAATTGTGACTGTTATAAATAATCTTGCTTGTCAGCTACTAACCCATTTCCACTCCCATGTGACACTAGCAACACAGACAAAAACCATCCGATGCTGTCCACTTAAGGCCTTTGAGCTTCCAATTCCTGACATTTCAAGCCTTATCCCTGTGAAACCCTCAGAGGGATCTTTGAAAGGGAGAATAAAGCTACATTTACGTACAATATGTTTTCTAACTTCAAAACATTAAACTAATTCAACAGAAGTTATGGGAGTCCAGGAATGCGGATCTAACATAGTGTTTACGTTAACTGAGGCATGCAAGTATCATGTGGCGGCGTGATGACGTTTGCAATTCGCATACTTATACATATAACCTGTAATGAATTATTTAAATGAACAAGAATGCTTTATCAACCAACATATATGCAAGAATACTCAAATCTTAAGGAAATATTAAATATACAACACTCATCCCTGCTTAGCTATAAACTCCAACTCAATAGAGAATTTATCAACTATATACACAGTATACTATATAATACTGTATAATGGCATCCACAGCATAGTAAATTTTAAACTGTCCTATTCAGGTCTAAAGATTTAATCACTGTGGAGGATTTCCTACTCCTGTGGGATAATGTCTTTCCTTAAAAGGGGGAATCATTATGCTTGATAGGTAAAGCTCATAGCTGTGAAGCAATCTCAGGAGATGGTTGTAGGAGTTGACTCTGAGACTGCTAGAAGTGGTTTTGACAGGAGTGGCCAGCTCTCTTCTTCTTCCCTTTTCTTCTAGTTTGTGCATCTTGATCTTGGGAAGATGTATTTAGCTCACTGGATTATTCTCTTATTAATTCTTCTATTTCTCCCTTTACAATCTGCTCTCTCCTCTTGGTTTCCTCATCTACAACATCATCTGAGGAATCCTCTCCATTGACTCCTTTCTCTTTGGTTTTCCATACATTCATCTGGGCTTTGGTCCTTGCATTTACTTTTACAAGCAGCTTTTTGTCTCCCACCTGCAGTTCATGTAATGATCTTACTACATGCAGAGTAGACTCTGATTCTTTATACTCACAAAGCTGAATGTTTGGAACTTTCCTGAAGCTCCTTGAACTCTCTTCCAGCTTAAAATGTAGCCACTTTTCACAAGTAACTAGTTGCTTAATATAGCAGAAGCTTTCTAAGATATGTTTCCTACAAAAACTTTTGTAGTCTACTTTCATCACAATTCCTCTAAGCAGCATGGTCCTTCCTTGGTCCAATATACTTTCCAATCAGAGGCACAGAAGTTGGCACCAACACCTGTTTCTCCTCTGTTGAGCAACGGTTCATGGTGTTCAACATGGAGATGGTTGTGATTTCATCCAGTACCTTTCATAATTTGCTTTCAATTGACTTTATTGTAGGGACATGCAGCATGCAAATGTTGGATGGATCTCCAGTCAAGTTGTAGTTGTCTCAGTCAATCACATCCAAACAATGTTGGTCCTTCTGTTTTTATAACCTACAATCTCAAAGTGGCTTGTTGGTTGTAGTATTTCACAGTTGTAAATATCATTCCCACAGGAGTTATCTTTTATGCAGTTGGATATTGCAGGCTTCAGTTCAGTAACTTTGAAATGTTGTTTAAACTCATTTTGTGGAATGACTGTAACAGTCAAACCAGTGTCTAATTACATTTTAATTAATCTGCCATTCACTTCTGGTGTAAGCAATATTGCTTGTCTTTTTTTTTTAATTTTCACACTTAAATCTCAAGGCTAACCAGTCCTGTATCACTTTCAATTTTATCATATTTTTCATCAACATTGTGTAGATTAGGGCTCTTTTTGAAATTAGAAATTTTAGCTTTTTCTTTTCCCTGAGCAGTCAATTTATTTTTGACCGTATGATATGCTCTTTGTATATGTTCCACTTTGTTGCATTTTCTGCAAGTCTCATCTTTAAACCTGGATTTGTTTGGTGTATGACAGCAGTCCCCAACCACCGGGCTGCAAAGCATGTGCTACTGGGCCGCAAGGAAACGATATGATTTGGCAATATGAGTCAGCTGCTCCTTTCCTCATTTCCTGTCATGCCCACTGTTGAACTTGAACGCATGTGAGGTCATTACCCGCGCGTCATCCATGTCAGCGCGGGAAGGAAATCAACTCCTCAAGCTTGCAAATGATGGTGGGCTGAAAAGTATGTTTGACATAACACCTCTGCTGGCATTCTGGATCAAAGTCAAGGCTAAGTATCCTGAGATAGCCATGAAAGCACTGAAAATGTTGCTTCCATTTCCAACATATCTCTGCAAAGCTGAGTTTCCTGCAATGAATGCAATGATAACAAAATTGCGGAATAGACTGGATATAAGGAACCCCCTTCAAGTATCGCTGTCTCCCGTCACCCCCCGATGGGACCATCTTGTTGCAGGAAAACAAGCCCAGGGCTCCCACTGATTCAGCGACATTGGTGTGTTGCAATGATTTTATATGTTCATACAGGGAAAATATGTGCTGTGTGTTTAATATCCAAACGTTACTTAAAATGTTATGATGCTATTGACTTATAAGTAACTTATATAACCATATAACAATTACAGCACGGAAACAGGCCATCTGGGCCCTTCTAGTCCGTGTTGAACGTTACTCTCACCTGGACCCACCGACCTGCACTCACCCCCCAACCCCACCGAACAGAATCACCAAAAATGATTTGCAGGAAAAAAATCCGCACATACACGTATGCGCACTGGTGCCCGCGCAAGGCTCCATGGTCATTGTAGTCTTTCTCGGGGTAAACACAACGTATTTGACTGCTACTCTTGTCCATTGGCAACCCTACCCCCCCCCCCCCACCCCCCGATCAGCCGGTCCGCAAGAATATTTGTCAATAATAAACCGGTCTGCAGTGCAAAAAAGGTTGGGGACCCCTGGTGTATGAGACCCTGCCACAATGGTAACATAATGTTTTTGTTACAGCTGGTTTCTGTTTAGAGATTACAATATTGTTCACGCTCACTTTCATTCTGGACTGCAACTCAATTGTGTCTCTGCTGTTACATTGAAATAGTGATTTCAACTGCTCTTTTAAATACAAGCTGTACTTCAGTTAGGAGTTGTTTTTGAATGCTTTCTTGTAAGATTCCACAAACTAAACAATCTCTCAGTGATTCATTAAGCCAATTACGGAACTGACTATGCTCAGACACATACACTGAAATAGACTCCTTTTCTTTTGATTCCACTTATGTGTTCTGCACTCACAATGGCTTCAGTCCGAAATGTTTGTGCATTACTTTAACAATATCAGCAAAGCTTATTCCAGCTGCTTTGGTTGGAGCAGTCAAATTTCTTGGCAAACTGTATGCCTTTAAACACAATGCACTCAGTAAAATTGGTACTTGATTCTCACTGGCTATTTCATTTGCTTCAAAATATTGTTGAATTAGCTAGCTCCCCTTTGTGCAATCAAGCGTGTCAATCTTTCCGATAGGGCTAGCCATTCCTACTCTTTTTTAACTGATTATTATCACCCAGTACCCACTCTTCATTAACCTGTGAGTTCTTCCACTTTCCGACCTTTTTTAAAAAAGACTCAATCATGTTTTCCCTTCCGAAGAACACCTGCTGGGCTGTTTTTATTTGCTTGAACGTCTAGCTGCACTTCAACAGGTCGGTAGCTGTCTCAGATTTGTTTTAAAAAACTTCATCGCCAATGTTATGCTTTGTAACTTCAAAGCATTAAACTAATTCAAAGGAAGATATGGGAGTACGTGAATATGAGTTCTGACTTAGTGTTTACTTTAAGCGAGGCATGCACATAACACATTGTTGAGTGATGACATATGCAATTCACGTATTTATAGAAGTAACCTATAATGAATTATTTAAATGAACAAGAATGCATAATCAGCCTATATATATATATATACAAGATTACTCACATATTAAGGAAATATTAAATACACAATAGTGTTATTGGTGACCCTGTGATCTCTGTCACTGAGGGTGACATTATAACATCTTTCATAAAGGTAAACCCTCACAAGGCATTAGGTCCTGATGGTATACCTTCATTGCAAACTAGTGCCAACCAACTGGTGGGAATGTTCAAGGACGTCTTCAATCTCTCACTGCTGCATTGGGAGTTTCCTACCTTCTACAATAAGGCAATGATCATAACAGAGCTCAGGAAGAGCTCAATGACGATCATGCGCTTGCACACACATCTACTGTGATGAAGTCCTTGAGAGGATAGTCATAGCTAGAATCAATTTCTGCCTAAGCAAGGATCTGCACCCATTGCAATTTGTGTATCTCTACAATAGAACTACAGTGGATGCAATCTCTGTGGCTCTTCAATCTGCCTTGGATTATCTGAACAATAGCTATACCCACATTAGGCTGCTGTTATTGATTACAGCTCAATGTTCAACACCATTGTATCCTCAGTACTAATCAACATGCTCCAGAATCTGGGCCTCTGTATCTCCCTCTGCAACTGGATCCATGATTTCTGCATAGAGAGATTCCAGTCACTGTGGATTGGAAGAAACATCTCCTCTTCACTGACAATCAACACTGTGCACCTCAAGGATGCATGCTTAGCCACTAGTCTACACCCATGACTGCGTGGCCAGGCACAGCTCAACTGTCATCTGTAAATTTGCCAATGACACAACTATTGTTGGCAGAATTTCAGATGGTGAAGAGGAGGCGTACAAGAATGAGATAGATCAGCTGGTTGAGTGGTATCACAAAACATTGCACTCAGTAAGACCAAGGAATTGATTCTGGACTTCAATATGGGGAAGATGAGGGAATACACACCAGTCCTCATCGAAGGATCAGTGGAAAGGGTGAGCAGTTTCAAATTCCTGGGTGTGAACATCCCTGAAGATCTAACCCCCAACCAACATATTGATGCAATTATTACAAAGAAAGCAAAACAGTGGCTATATTTCATTAGAAGGTTTGAGGACACCTGGTATATCACCAAAGATGCTCACAAATTCTCAGTGTTTGCATCACTATCTTGCACTGAATGAGAAGGATCAGAAAAAGCTGTAGAAAGTTGCAAACTCAGCCAACTCAATCATGGGAACTAGCCTCCCTAGCATCAAGGACACCTTCAGAAGGCAATGCCTCTAAAAGGCAGCATCAATCATTCAGGACCCCCATCACTCTGAACATGCATTGTTCTCATTGCTACCATCAAGGAGAAGGTAATGGAGCCTGAAAACACACAGTCAGTGTTTTTGGAACAGCTTTTTCCCCTCTGCTATCAGATTCTGAATGGACAATGAACCCATTAACTCTACCTCACCTATGTTTTTTTTCTTTTTTTGTTCTCTTTTTGTTTGACTGATTTAATTTAATGTATTATATATTTCTTATTGTAATTTATAGTTCTTTTAAATTATTATATATATTGCAATGTATTGCTGCCACAAAACAACAAATTTCTTGACAGAAGCCAGTGATATGAAATCTGATTCTGATTCAGATGCTGACACTGATGGATATCTCCACCCCACCACTTAATGAAACATTGTCCTCAGACCTCTGCTCCCTACCTTTGACCTCCACTCTCTCTATTCCTTCCTTCAGCCTCTACTTCTCCTGCTGAAACTCATCACCAACCCTCAGTCTCTTTCCTCAGATTTGACCTCAGCCCCCAATCCTTTTGAATAATCCCTCCGTTCAGACTATTCACCCTTTCCCAATGACCTAGGAACCTGACCCTTGACCCGAGGTTGCTAGCATTCTCTAGCCCCAACATGCATCACTTGAGTCTGAACAGCAAGTACCTCAATGCAAAACAAAATAATGCTCCTTCTACCATACATAAAATTGCATCCTTTGAGTGTGAATGAAATTTGCATCACCCCTCTGTAGAAGAGGTCTCTTGTGACCTACCTCACCTCACACTAAAATACATCCAGATCAATTGAGAGTTTCTAGACAACAGTTTGATCAGTGAATGGATGCCATTGTGCTCCATCTTAGCATTCCATAGATCTCAGAGGTATTACCATGGATACTTGCAGATTTTTGCTGCACTTGTAACCTCCAGTCCCATTGTTTGACAAAGGCTTATGCATAGCTGGCATGAACACCAAATTGCAAAAACATTTGCAAAGTTACAGCTTTAAATTCCAGTGGTCTACAACCATGTATTTTCAATTTTTTTTCACATTCTATAACAGAACATACAGTACAAACAATTTGTAACAAAGTACTTACACTAAAATTCATGACTCCACTAAGTCTCCAATCTACTTACGCTAATAGCCTTGCATGCTCCCTGGCCTTGGGTTTATTGATCTCTGTATTTGACTTTTGGTTTTGGTGCTGAGAATTTATTTGTATTTCTTGGAACTTGCAAGGGTAACTGAGTTTCGGAAAAATGTTGGTAGGGAGTTTGGAGAAATTGAGGTGCAGTTGACAGAGCTGGTAGCAAGAAGATGAGAAAATCTGCAGATGCTGGAAACCCAAGCAACACACACAAAATGCTGGAGAAACTCAGCAGGCTGGGCAACACTTATGGAAAAGAGTAAACAGTCGACATTTCGGGCCAAGACCCTGTGTATGACAGAGCAGGTGTCAGGTGAAGAGGTAGGGAATGGGTCGCTGTGGTTCTAAAATTGTTTTTTCAGCTCTTTCCACCACAGTCTGGCAGAGACATCTAAATATAAGGTCAACAAGTGCAAGAAAGCTGAACCCCACACTCCCATTACCTACAGTCACTAAAAAGTCCCAACATTTTCTTCCACAATATCAATAGACAATAGATACAGGAATAGGCCATTCAGCCCTTCGAGCTAGCACCACCATTCACTGTGATCATGGCTGATCATCCACAATCAGTACCCTTTTCCTGCCTTCTCCCCATATCCCCTGACTCTGCTACCTTTAAGAGCTCTAACTAACTCTTTCTTGAAGGCATCCAGAGAATTGGCCTCCACTGCCTTCTGAGGCAGAGCATTCCACAGAACCACAACCCTCTGTGTGAAAAAGTTTTTCCTCAACTCCGTTCTAAATGGTCTACCCCTTATTCTTAAACTGTGGCCTTTGGTTCTGGACTTCCCCAACATTGGGAACATGTTTCCTGCCTCTAGCGTTTCCAATTTCTTAATAATCTTATATGTTTCAATCAGATCCCCTCTCATCCTTCTAAATTCCAGTGTATACAAGCCCAGTCGCTCCAATCTTTCAACATACGACAGACCAGCCATCCCAGGAATTAACCTCATGAACCTACGCTGCACTCCCTCAATAGCAAGAATGTCCTTCCTCAAATTCAGAGACCAAAACTTTACACAATACTCCAGGTGTGGTCCCACCAGGGTCCTGTACAACTGCAAAAGGACCTCTGTGCTCCTATACTCAACTTCCCTTGTTATGAAAGCCAACATACCATTAGCTTTCTTCACTGCCTGCTGTACCTGCATGCTTACTTTCAGTGACTGATGAACAAGGACACCTAGATCTCGTTGTACTTCCCCTTTTCCTAACTTGACACCATTCAGATAGTAATCTGCCTTCCTGTTCTTGCCACTAAAGTGGATAACCTCACATTTATCCACATTAAACTGCATCTGCCATGCATCTACCCACTCACCCAACCTGTCCAAGTCACCCTGCATTCTCATAACATTCTCGTCACATTTCACACTGCCACTCAGCTTTGAGTCATCTGCAAATTTGCTAATGTTACTTTTAATCCCTTCATCTAAGTCATTAATGTATATTGTAAATAGCCGTGGTCCCAGCACCGAGCCTTGAGGTACCCCACTAGTCACTGTCTGCCATTCTGAAGAGGACCCATTAATCCCTACTCTTTGTTTCCTGTCTGCCAGACAATTTTCTATCCATGTCAGTACCCTATCCCCAATGCCATTTGCTCTAATTTTAACATTTAACGTCTGAAATATCATTTCTATCAAGTATACCATCTCATGAGAGCCACTCCTGAAGCTCTAATACCACTGACAGAAAATGACATCCTGCCCTTTAGCTACAATGGATGAATCTATAAATAATATAGATTCTTTTGAATTACTTTAGTCCTGCTCAATCCACATTCTTCTTGTGGTTTTCAAAATGAGCTTTTAAACTTTTAATATGTATTTGCTTCTTTGAAAGTTAATGAGATGCTGGCATTCTTTCTCGTTAAGCTTGCATTTTAGATCCATTAATATCTTTAATTTGCTCAATGTGAAGCAGGTTTGTTTCAGCATTCCACTGTTTAAAAAACCAAGCATCCCCAACTAATTGGAAAAAATGTCCTGCTTCTAAAGTGTAAGATAGGATCCTTTTGTTGGTTACAATTATATGGGGAAATATTACTGTACTCAGTTTAAAATGTAACCTTTGAAATCAGTCAGTATATAGAATTTGGTAGGACATGTTAGGATATTTTGTAGACTTTCATTTATAAACAAATACCATGTGTGAAGTTGCAAGAAATATTGACTGACAAGATGCCAAGGGGTTGAGTTCATGCTCACCATAATGTCATCAATACAGCCTCCATGTGGCAATATTAGAACGTTGAAATTGTTCTGTGTTGATACAAGTATCAAAGTAGAAATTCACCAAGCCAGCATGTATTTGTGCATACTTGTACAACAGGACTGCTGCCCTATTGATGATGAGACCCATGGTGGCATACTCATTGGAGTAGATCCTGCAATTTGAGTACAAGGGCTTCTCTTCCGCTGGCTTTGCAATACAGAACTGGTGGGTATGTGTCAGAACACAGATTACCAGCCGTGAGGGAAGAAAGGAATGTCAACCCCTTTGCCGAGCCACAAGAGCAGGAGTCGCTTACTGTCGAGTTATGTTCAACATTGTGGCACTATGATTGGTTTATGGTTCATCTTCAAGGTCAGTTTATAGGCAATAATACACACAAAATTATTTTGCATCTGTGATCCCCAAGCATCTATCAAATGCAACTGTGCACGTCCAGATCCACTCAGTTTGAAAGGATAGAGAATTCAAGTGATGGGTAAGCAGAAACCTTGAGTTTCCACTTAATTCTCCATTCCACACCCAACCCCATTCTCACCACTCTGTCTTTAAGACCATTCCCACACAGCTCTTGAGGAGCAGAAGCTACTTCTTCGTCTGAGCAACTTACAGTCTTGGGGCTCAATATTGAGTCTTATAGCTCGTGTATACCTATATCGCATATACCTAGTTTTTATATCTAGGTGGATGCGCCATAACTTGCTGAGTATTACCTGCTTTCTCTTTTACTTCAGATTTCTCCCTTCTATTTTCATTCATCTTTTCCCATATACATCTCTTCCAGAGGGATCAACTCTGATGACAAGTATTCAATACCAACTTAGCAGACACCCCAGTCATTTGCAGCGCAGTCTCTCTTAATCACCACCCTCAGATATCCTAAAGTTCTTCAACAAATGACGCTTTCGTAATGTGTAGACATTGCCAAGACACAAGAAGTTTAGCTGTCAATTTCCACACCGCATTTTGCCCCAGGCAGATAATGTATTTTAATACAATTGGTTGGAAGCATACAACTTGTTCCTTGAACATTACTGGATCAAAATCCTGGAAATCCCTATCCATCTACCTCAGTAAGATTGCAATGTTTCGAGAAGGAGGCTCTCCATTGTCTTCTTTGGATCAGAGGCAATGGGTAACAAATGCTGGCTTTTTCAATGTTGGCTGCTTTGAATACATGTAGACAAATGATTTAGTTCACACTAGGGATATTGCTGGAGCTTGTCAGTGAATATATTTAAGCTAAGGAATCGCTCTTTCTGACCATTAGAACAATTTAACAAAGTTGTGCCTATACTACACCATAATGCATATAGGGTTTTTGTGATCTATCAGCTATTTTTGACCTTTCTGACCTTTGTGATCCATCAACTGCTGCTTTACGTCAAAACTTCTGAGCAATTTAATGACTTTGTGCCTAACCCACCGGAGAGTCATATAATATTTAAAGCAAGTGGCTGTTTGGTCACATATCATATTAAATATAGTGCAGCTGTTCAGATCTTAAATAGCTTTAAACTAAATATTCAGTTGAGCTATTTGTTTTCAGTGAACACCAAGCTGGTGGAAAGATGCTGGCCAACTTGTGCAATGCGCAGTTCCTCCAAGAAGTTTCTATATTGTAGCTGTTACACGACGCCTCCAACGGTGCCAGCTTCCGGGATTTAGACGCTCAAGCTGCCTGGAGTACAGATAGCTGATGGGGCTCTTTAAGGGTTCAAGACAATCCCAATAATTGGTAATGGTGTTTTGAGCACCTAGAATTGAGTATTTAAAGAACACCTGAACTGTGGTTCAGGGTTCAATCGTAGGCCTGCTCATATCAAGCTGATCGCCAAACTTCACCAGCTTGGTATCAGCTCATCCCTCTGCAATTGGACCTTGGACTTTTTGACTAACAGACCCCAACCAGTTAAGTTAGACAATCTCTCCTCATCCATGTTCACCCTGAACACCGTCATGCCTCAAGGCTGTGTGCTGAGCCCTCTTCTGTACTCCCTTTTCACCTATGACTGCGTTCCTGTACATGGTTCTAACTCCATAATCAAGTTCGCAGACAACACTGCTGTGGTTGGCCTGATCAGAGGGGATGACGAGACAGCCTACAGGGATGAGGTCCAGCACCTGGCCGCGTGGTGTGCTGACAATAACCTGGCCCTTAACACCCAGAAGACCCAAGGAGATCATTGTGGACTTCAGGCATGCTAGGAGCCACACTCACGCCCCCATCTACATCAACGGAGCTGCAGTGGAGCATGCATCAAGCTTCAAATTCCTTGGTGTCCACATTTCCGAGGATCTCACCTGGTCCCTGAACTCCTCCAGCCTGATCAAAAAGGTGCAACAATGCCTTTATTTCCTGCAGAGCATCAAGAAAGCTCACCTCTGTCCCAGGATACTGATGGACTTTTACCGCTATACCATTGGTTATACTCACCAACTGCATCTCAGTGTGGTATGGCAATTGTCAAGTATTGGACAGCAAAGCACTCCAGCGTGTGGTGAAAACTGCCCAGTGGATTATCGGCACCCAATTGCCCACCATTGAGAACACCTACATCTGGACAGGGTGAAAAGCATTATCAAGGATGCATCTCACCCTAACCATGGACTCTTTACTCTCCTCCCATCCGGTAGGTGCTACAGGAGCCTCCGCTCAAGCACCAGCAAGCATAGGAAGAGCTTCTTCCCTGAGGCTGTGACCCTGCTGAGTCTCACATCACAGCGCTAAGCAGTATTGCATCCGTATTGTACTGTCTCAGTACTTCTATATTTGTGTGCTGTAGCATTTATTCGCAGTTATTTTGTAAGTAACACTGTTCTTTTCATTTCTGGTTAGATGCTAACTGTATTTTATTGGCTTTGTATTTGTACTTGGCACAATCTAATCTAGTTATCTAGTGTTTGTTTTGAGCTCAGATTCAGTATAATACTGTGTCTCGAACCTTGCTCTGGATATCCCAGCATTTGGATCCAAACCATCTTCATCAAGGACTCTCATCACAGTATGATTGAGCCAACATGGAACCAGTGGGGTACTGAAGCCTTTCATCAGCCGTGGCCAGTCAGAGCGAGAAAATTTCCAAGCAGAGCCTGGAAATACATGACCTCCAGGTCACTGTGTGCCAACTATGGCAGTGGGGCTGTCAATTACTCCGTGGAGCCAGTCCATCATCCATCCCCGGGGAGATTCAACGGTGATCCAGGTTCTTGCCGCAGCTTCCTCATCCATTGTTCATTGGTATTTGAACTCCAGTCATCTTGGTTCCCTTTGGAGTGCAGAAGGGTGACCTTCATCATCTCTCTTCTGACCGGAAGAGTCCTGGCCTGGGTCACCATGCATTGGGAACCTAGGTCAGAGATTTGCTTGGATTCATAGGAATTCAGGGCCACCATGAGGAAGGTGTTTTATCATACTGCTGGAGACAGCTGAGCCTTGGGCTGCCTGATAAAGATTGGACAGGGTGGATGGTCAGTGTCTGACAACCGAATCAAATTCTGGACCTAGGCCCAGGAGAGTGGTTGGAACAGACAGGCTTTGGCCATGCTACACTGCCAAAGATGCTGAGATGAACTGAAGGCCTTGGCCTTGGGAGAGCCAGCAGAGAACTTAGAAGTTCTGATCGACCAGTCCAGCCGTCTCAGTAATTGTCTGGCAGAGCCAGAGTGGGACCATGTCAGGAGGTTGACAAGAGCCGGTCTGAGCCTGGTCCCTACACATCGCAGTTCCACTCTCCAACCTCGGACCATGACCAGCCCGTTGCCTGCTCAAGATCCAACTGAACCCGTGCAGGTCGGTGGTGTTGGACTATCCGCTGATGAGAGATCCCGGCGTCGGAGTTATGGTCAATGCTTTTACTGTGGGGAAGCAGGTCACTTGTGGGCCAAATGTCCAAAGCTGCAGCCACCTAGAGAACTGCTAAGACCATCCAGTCAGGAGGACTGTGATGGGAGCAGCCACTGCACTCAGTCCCACGGATTCTGGTTTCGTGTTGAAGGCAGAGTTCACCTGATGTAACAACTTGAGGCAGGTGAAGGCTTTTGTTGCCTCTGAGGCAGCGGGTAATTTCCTGGATTTAGGAACCACCCGTCGGTTTGAGGTAACACAGCGTGAGTTGAGACAGCCTATGCCCACAACTGTCTAGGACGGCCAACCACTAGGTTCCGGGCAGGTGCAGCAGCAGACTGTGGTTTTGCAGATGAAGATAAGGGATCATGTGGAAGACATTACTTTTGACGTTATTGACTCTCCACTCACACCCCCTGATCCTCAGGTACCCTGGGCTGCCCCAGCATAACCCATCCATCGACTGGAGGGAGGGGAGAATCATTACTTGGTCCATTCATTGTAAGAGGGTTTGTTTGTGGCATGGTGTTCTCGGATGCTCTCGTGATCAACGCCCAATAAGGGAACAGCCTTCAGTGTGAGGTAGCCTGAGACTTTCAGGAGACCTAGCCCAGTCCTCAAGAACTGACAAGCTGGTTCTAGCCAATGGGACTGTGAGACCCAACGCAGCCTCATGAGGATCCCACTGGAGAGAGAGAGAGAGAGAGAGAGAGAGAGAGAGAGAAGGAGAGAGGGAATCTATACACAAGCAAGAGAAAATCTGCAGATGCTGGAAAACCAAGCAACACACACACACACAAAACGCTGGAGGAACTCAGCAGGCCAGGCAGGATTTTGTGTGTGTTGAGAGGGAATCTATAGTTCGGGAGAGGTCTTAGGAGATTCCCGAGCAGTCTGGGAAACTTACCACTAAGCTCAAGGAATCCAGCCGCCAGTTCTCAAGGGAGGGAGAGGCTCCTGCACGCCAATCTGTGAAGCCTGGGCAAGAATCCTCTGCAGCACCTTGCTGTCACTGCCTGAGGATTCAGATTTGGATTTGGCCACTGTTTCTATGAAGGAAACATGTGAGCGTAGGGGGAGAACTCACAGGGCTGTCGCATCACCCCCGTCACCTAAGAAGCCTCAGAAGTCATCCTCAAAGGAAGGTCCGGAGGAGATAGCAACACCCAGACCAGTCAAAATCCTTTCTGGCTACAAGGACTTGGAAGAGGCCTTCAGCAAGGGAAAGGCCTCGACTCTTCCACCGCACCAGCCCTATGACTGTGCTGCTCAGTAGCTGTACCCTGCGGGGACAATTGTGCACGCTCTCAGGACCAGAGAGAAGCACAATGGAGGAGTAGATAAGGGAAGCTCCTGTCACGGGCTTCATTCAGGCCTCCACCTCACCCTCTAGTGCAGGATTTTTCTTGGTACAAAAGGAAAATGGGAGACTGCAGCCGTGCATTGATTATATGGGATTAAACAACAAAGCAGCCAAGAATCACTATGCCCTTCCACTGATGAATATGGCTTTCGAGATGCTCCAAGGAGTGAGGGTGTTCTCAAAACTAAACCTACAGAGTACATATAAATCTGGTCCACTTTAGGGAAGATGATAAGTGGAAAACAGCATTCGACACTCCGATAGGGCTCTATGAGTACCCGGTTATACTACTTTCCAACCCTTAGAACACATTGCTCACATCAGGGACATTTAAAAGAGGTTTCTAGATAATGGACTTTATGTCAAGTTGGAGAAATCAGAGTTTCACGTGATGACTGTTTAGCTTTTGGGTTTCATCATCTCCAATGGCAATCTCAAGATGAACTCTACCAAGACCCAAGCAGTCAGAGACTGGCCACCACCATCCAGTATCAAACAAGTCCTGGGGTTTGCTAACTTCTACCAGAAGTTCATCAGGAACTTCAGCTCTGTGGCAGCTCCACTGTCAGCGCTAACTAACTAAGAAATCTATGGGCCCTTTTGTCTGGACGATTGAAGCAGAGGCTGCTTTTACAGAGCTTAAGCAATGGTTCACAACAGCTCCCATCTTAAGTTTCTCCTAAACTGGACCTTCCCCTCATTGTGTAAATGGACACCTCAGACATCGGAGTGAGTGCCATCTTGTCTCAATGATCACCTTCAGACGGAGGGAAGGAGAAGATGGTGGTGCGACGCAGCGCGCACGGCTGCTCTGAAATGATATCGTATTTGTAAATAGGTACCGTGCACAATCCTGATTTGATGGAGACAGACGTGAGAAGCACAGAGGAACATCTGGAGAAACTTCTGAAATGCCCACTTTGCTGCCGCTGCTGCTGTGCGATCGAGAATCTCCGGAGGGGAAGGCTCCAAATCCTCGGCTTTGCCTATTGCCTATTGCCGGGGCTGGGGTCGAAGCGCTTGGCAGAGATGGTGCTCGGTGCTCAGTGTCGGAGGACTGGTCAGAGGCTCGAAGTTTTCAGACGGACTCAAGAGTCGGCTGTGGTCAGGTACTTCCAGGTTGCTGCATCGGCAAGTTTGCAACGCTGGAAGGTCATGGCAGGGAGAGTTTTTCTTCCTTCCACCATCTGCGTGAGATGATGGGACTTTCGAGAGACTTTGAGACTTTTTTTTTACCGTGCTCATGGTCTGTTCTTTATCAAATTACGGTATTGCTTTGCACTGTTGTAACTATATGTTATAATTATGTGTTTTTTGTCAGTTTTTCAGTCTTGGTTTGTCTTGTGTTTCTGTGATATCATTCTGGAGGAACATTGTATCATTTCTTAATGCATGCATTACTAAATAACAATAAAAGAGGACTGCGTGTCCTCATAATCTAATAATCTGATAAACTGCATCTGTGTGCTTTGTTCTCCAGGTGACTATCCCTGGCAGAGAGGAACTATGGCATGGGGAATTGGGAATTTCTTGTGGGTAAGTTAGCTTTGGAAGAATGGCATCACTGGCTGGATGGGGCCATGAACCCTTTTATCATTTGGACTGACCACAAGAACCTGGCTTATATTCAGTAGACCAAGAGGCTGAATTCCAGGCAGGCTAGGTGGGCTTTGTATTTTAACTGCTTTGAATTCATCATAACCTACCAACTGGGATCGAAAAACTAGAAGCCAGATGCCCCGTTCCATAAGCTTGCTGAACCAGAATGAGAGCAGAAGCCTACCACCATTTTGCCCCAGGCCAGGGTAGTAGCACCAATTCATTGGGGAATTGATGCTCTTGTGCACAAGGCCCAAGCACAAGGGGATTCCTAGGAATGGTCATCCAGGTAAGCTGTCCGTCCCAAGGTCTGTCAAGTCCCAGGTACTCCAATGGGGACATTCATCAAGAATGACCGTTCACACAGAGATTGTCAGGACCCTTGAGTTTATCAAGAGGAGGTATTGGTATCCCTGAATGATGAAAGAGGATCGGCAGTACATGCAGGTAAGTGAGGTTTGCGCCTGGAACTAAGAGACCTAAACTCGATCTCAATAGCTCCTCCACTTCCTACCTGTTCTGTAAAGACTTTGGGCACACATCTCCATGGACTTTGTCACAGGTCTCCTGAGCCAAGGGGAAGTCAGTTATCACGACAGTTGCTGATCAGTTTTTGAAAGTCTGCAAGTTCATTGCCTTGGAGAAACTGGCACCTGCGGTGGAGAAAACTGAGACCAGGTCTTCAGGATCCATGGATTCTCAGTGGACATTATCACGGATCATAGTCCACAATTTACGCTACATTTGTAGAGGGTGTTCTGTAAAACTGGTAGGGGCAACAGCAAGCCTTTCCTCTGGCTTTCACCCACAGTCCAAAGACCAGGCGGAGCAGACCAAAAAAGATTTAGGGTGTACCCGAAGGTGCCTGATCTTGGAAAGACTAGATGAGTGCGTGACCATTTGGTGTGGGCAAAGGTCACCCACACCACCTTAAGCATTCAGCGCACGTGACATCACTCTTCGAGTACCAACTTGGTCATCCTCCGCCTCTCTTTCTGGAACAAGAGGTCAAGGTTGAGGTCCCTGCAGCTGAAGATCACACCCAACCCTGCAAACAAGGATGAACTTAGACAAGTGAGATTTTTCTGGACTCTATCTGGAAAATGGGGACCAAGGCGAACCAAAAGAAAAGTCAGGGACCTGCTTTTCAGCCTGAGCAACAAGTCTGGCTGTCCGCCCATGATTTGCCTCTCCGAGTAGAATCTAGAAAGTTGACACCCAAGTCCATTGGATCCTTTTGAAATCCTGAGGCAAGTAAACCCAGTGGCTTACACCTTGAAGCTCCCCAGGACCCTAAAAATCAATCCCACCTTCCACATTTCTAAATTAAAACCTATCTGCACCAGTTCCTTAGACCTTCTACCATCAGCCCCACCTCCACCCAGGTTTATCAAGGGGAAACAGGTGTTCACATTGAAAAGACTTTTGGACTTGTGTACTGTCCAAGGGGTTTTACAATACCTCATGGACTGTGAAGGATTTGGACCCAAGAAGAGGCACTGGGTGCCCGAAAGAGACATCTTAGATCCAGCTCTCATTCATGATTAGCATCACTGCCTCTCCCAGCAGCCAGGGCTGTCAGGAGTCGGCCATGGGGATAGGGGTCCTATTACAAGATGCCGCCAACCCTGCCAGCTTCTGGGACTTAGACGTTCAAACTCCCCGGAGTCCGGATTCTGACACAGCCCCTTTAAGAGTTCAGGATGATCCCGCTAATTGATAATCATGTTTCGAGTGCCAAGTATTGAGTATTTAAGGAACTCCTGAACTGTAGTTTGGTTCTCAATCATAAGCCTACTTGTGATATTGCTAGTGTTTGTTTTGAGCTCAGATCTGGTGTAATACTGTGTCTCGAACCTTGCTTCAGATATCCCAGCATGTGGGTCCAATTCATCCTCGACAAGGACTCTCATCACAGTAGGAGGCAGAGGTTACAATTCCTGGCTGGGTCCCAAAAAGAAATCTGTTGCTTTCGTTTGAATTCAGTGGAAGTTTTGTTTTCAATTGTGAGGATAGTCTGTTTTTTATAAAAAAAATCTCATGTGAAAGATCCATATCATGCCATATCCAAAAATGCAGTATTCCTTCATCATTGCACTAATGTGCGTGTTGAACCATGACCTTCTAACTCTCTGCAGTCACAGCTGTCAGCTCAAACCGATCACACATGTCTATTAGAGTAACAACTCAAATAATAAGCACACTTGTGTGGCACTATAATGACTTAAATCACACCCAGATTTGAACATCACACTGCGTCTTCAAAAGGCATAAAAGTAAATGGCATGTGTTCTTTCACCTGTGGGATGGGGCACCAGAGCAGTCTAGATTTATAAAGCAGGGAAGTTTTAGGATAGTACAATCCATTTCCCAGTGGGGATGCATTCATAAACCCAGTTAATTCAGCACTAAACAGCACCAAATTACAAAGCCACGCCAGTATTCAACAAAGTAGTTGGGACAGAGATGGAAAGCAAGTCTGCTCAGGGACACTGCTTCTAACACTGTAACGGCCACAAACTCTGCTGCAAGACCTATATGCCTCCGCAACAGGTTCGAAAATCGCGCTTGTGAGTCTGCGCTTTCCAGCCACAGTGTTGGTGTTAACTTTCAGTTTGAGAATTTTACCTAACAGCCCTGTCGGCCTAGCATTCATTGCTTTTCTTTCCCTTTAAGTTCTGCAACAGCCCTCATTAACGTCAGTGAACTGTTGACCTGCTTCAGTGTCTCGTTCTCCACTCTCGGACCATATCTGAACATTCGGACAAACTCTATAAGGGAAGTGCTAATACTGGTTTTGTGTTCATCACCCAGCATTAGTATTCTGCACGCAAGGTTTACATAAAACATCTTTAATAAAAACCTTGGAAAATGAACTAAAATATTTTCCAATGGCAAAGGTGTAGAAAACTCATCCAACAGGAGCCAACAACGCATCATCTATTCATTCATCTGTCCAGTTCATTAACTGAAGGATAGCAATTGAGAATGAACCATGGAAAATGCCAAAACATTGTACATTCTCTTTATAAATGGTGAACAGACAGCCACCAACCCATTGCCCAAGCTCACCCAACCATCACCCCTCAAATCCAACCTCAACCTCAATCTCATCCATCCACAAATCTGTTACCTGTGGTCTCATTGAAAATCTTCCAGCACACTCTGGATCAATTTTGCTGTTTCAATTTCCATTGATTTGAAAGGGTGAAGTTGTGTATTTTTGTACAGTGAGTGCTCATACTGACTTGCAAAAAAATTACCAAGCTTGACAATCATTAACCCTGGATCAATGGTCTTATTTTCTCATTTGCTTATATTAATTTAATTTTCACAAGTACCAAGCTGATAAAGTTCCTGAACTTGTCTAATGAATGCTTCTGAGACCTGGGCCTTCTATAGCAGACATATCAGGGCACTGGAAAAATCCACCAATGCTGTATCTGCAAAATTTTCCAAACTTACTGGAAAGATAAATAAACTAATGCCAGTATCCTCTCCCGTCCATTTAGTTGCCTTCTGCATCACAAAGGGCATGCGGTTTGGTAGGTAGCAATAAACTATTTGGTGGAGGAACTCAGTAGGCTGAGCAGCATCTGAGTTCCTTCAACTGGAGGGAGTTGAAAGAAATCAAGAGAGGATAAAATTGAATCGTTGTAAAGCACTGAAGCGGAACTTTTGGCCCATTAGTCCAAAGCTAATCCATTTTATTCCACTAACACTTCCTTCAATTCCCTCCAGATTTTGTCCCTTATCTACACTCCATGGACAATATACAATGGGCAATTAACTAACCGACTTATCTTTGGGATGTGGAAAAGAACAGCAGGAAAAACATGAAGTTTCAGGATGAAAACCCATGCAGATGACAGAAGTTTCTCTGGCAATTATGACATATTATGAGGCAGACAGAACCCAAGTATCAATCAACAACCATCTCAGCTATTCTTCACAGAGAAAAATTGAACTATAATTTCCAATTTGAGTACAGTCAGAGATTTGGACTTATTTTGAGAAATATTTTTCTTCCACATTTGTCACCAAACATAAAATCTGTCATTTCTCTCTTTATGTCTTACAACAAAGGAGTAAACCATTCAGCCCATCGAGTGCATGCCAGCTTTAGAGCAGTCACATCAGTCCCATTCCACAATTCATATCCCTGTAATCTATTCCCGCGCACATACAGATTTGAAGTTATATTTTAAAAATATATTTTAAAATATGCATTGATGTATGTAATAATGATCCAGAAGAGATGACTAAATATATCAAACTTTTTGAATAATAAATCTTTTTTAACAGTAGGTTGATGTTAAGATTGAGTTTCAAGAATCAACATATGTTAGGCAGAAGGCAAAACTGATGGTAAAAAAGGCCATTGTTTCAACATCCAGAGAAGGATCCAGACACCGTGAGATAAAGAGGAAGAGTGGGTCGAAGCTTTATTTCAACACGGGATGATTCAGTACGAGGCAAGAGTATGTGCAACAGAGCTGTGGAATAATTATTTATGACCTTTTGAGCAATCTCCTAATGTCATGACTGATGAACCAGATAGTCTATGAAATGTTTTAAATTCAGTACTGTAAGTGTTCCATTTTCATATACCAAATCTTAAATGGATTTAAATTGTAATTTTTCACTTGAGTTATTTATTATGATTAGCATTATGACCTAGAAATGTGATCATTTAGCACCAATATTAACATGCAAGCAGAATCACAGAGTTGTCCAGCTTAAAAAGAGGCCCTTTGGCCCATTATAACATCAGACCTACCTATACTAATCCCACTTGCCTATATGAATTCTGTATTCCTTAAAGCCTTGCTCATTCCTGTTAACGTGCTTAGATTTTGCCTTTACCTCTACCAGCTACTCTGATAGCTTTTTGTTTGAGAAATTTACCTCTCCTTTAAATCCCCTTTAAATTTTATAGTTCTCATCTTAAACCTGCATCCTTTTGTTTCAGACACGCCAACCATGAAAACAGACTTATAAACATATAAACAACTTAATATAAGTTTGATTACACTAGTGAATATTTTGAATGCTCTAGCATTAATTGTGAAATTATTCAGGGTATTTCCACACATTATTCAGCTTAACTCAAATGTCAGACGCAAATCTAATGATATCACTATTGATAGAACTCCTTTTTTTGCCAATGCTGATATGATTTGGAACTTTTTGGTAAAACATGATTCTTGTTGAACCTGGTGCATGTTCTAACACATTTCTATAGATTGGAGGTGGAGAGTATATTGACTGGCTGCATCACAGCCTGGTATGGAAACACCAATGCCCTTGAACTGGAAATCCTACAAAAAGTAGTGAGTATGACCTAGTCTACCGTAGGTAAATCGCTCCCCACTGTTGAGCACATCTGCATGAAAAGCTGTTGCATGAAAGCACCATCCATCATCAGGGACCTGCACCTCCCAGTACATGCTCTCTTCTCACTGCTGCTATCAGGAGGAAGATACAGTAGGCTCAGAACTCACACCACCAGATTCGGGAGTGGTTATCACCCCTCAATCATGGGCCTTTGAACCAGAGGGGACAACTTCGCTCAACTTTACTTGCCCTCTCATTGAAATCTTCCCACAACCTATGGACTCACTTTCAAAGACCCTTCGTGTCATGTTCTCAATATTTACATACAAATACAAAAATAAATAAATAATAAATAAATGCTATTATTCATTATTATTTCTTTCTTTTTGTATTTGCACAGTTTGTTGTCTTTTGCACACTAGTTGAATGCCCAAATTACTGCAGGCTTTCATTGATTCCATTGTGGTTATCATTGTATTATGGAATTATTGAGTATGCCCACAAAAAATGGTTGTAAATGGAGACATATATATACTTTGTTAATAAATTTACTTCGAATGTTATGCCTCTTCACTGCTTTAATCATTATTTAAAGGAGCATTGTGTTGACAATTGGAGGTTTGACTGGCCAGTTTCAGAATTCATAACTGTTTGCTCAAACACTTTACAAAGTCAACAAGTGCAGGCACTTCACTGTCATGTACCGTTGCTGCACAGCCTAGCAATCTGAGCACTTGATAAACTGCACACACACTGATGACAAATAAAGGACAAGCCTGATAATAAGTACAGGTGAGGTTTCCCAGGATGCTGCCTGGATTAAAGCGCATGTGCTATGAGGAAAGTTTAGACAAACGTGATGTGCTTTCTCTAGAGCAGCTGAGGGGTTATCTGATAAAGTTTATAAGATTATGACAGCTAGCATCTTTTCCCCAGGGTTGTAATGTCTAATAGTAGGGGACACAAATTTAAAACGTGATGGAGTAAATTCAAAGGAGATATGCAGACAATGATAGGGGAATTTAAGGGGTGTGAAGTAGGTACATGAATATGGATGGCTGTGGATTATGTGCAGGCAGATGAGATTTTGTTTAATTTGGCATCATGTTCAGCATAGGTAGAGTGGAACATGGAGCCTGTTCCTGTACAGGACTGTTCTATGTTCTTGGCCTCCTGTCAGGAGAAGCAGAACAGTCTAACAGCACAGAAGTGGGACCTTTGGCCCACGCTGACTTTATTCTAAAGTTTTCAGGGTGACAAGAAAGAGGTTTTTGTGATACACCAATGTTCAGCTCAGCCAGGTTCACATCGGTCTTTACTCCAGTGTGACGAGAGAGTGCCTTGTGTGCAAAGACTGTGGGAGAAGAGGATTTTCCCTCAAGTCCCAGCTGACCCCACATTGATTCAAAGGATAATGGTGCTCAGACAGGAGAAATGGCCATTTACTTACCAAAAGGTAGATGCAATATATGGAGTTTTGTCTCTCAATGAACAAACAATGTCAGCACAGGAAGTGAGAGAAAAGAAGCAACAAAAATATCAATAACCTGCTTTATTCGACCTCTGGGATCTAGATTACCACCAATCTTTCTTGGGCCACATGGCCCGGTTCTTTTTTTATAAATCTGCAACAGCAATTCTGATTTCTAATGAATAATCATGTTTTCCTTGTACTTCCCTATCTTCTGGGAAAGATTCTTACCAACTGGGAAAGCTCCTTAACAGCTCTCCCAAATAGGATTGTTGAGGAACTTAGCAGTGAAGAGTAACTGTGCTGATTTCCCACTGCTTTAATCATTATATTTATCCACAAGATGAAACCCCTTCACCATGGGAGAAGAAGCATGCGGTGACCCAGTGCAAATGTTCTTACTGCTCAGAGCTGTCTGGCCGAACCCTGCTCATTGATGCTTCCTCCAGCCTGGTCATGGACCATCTCCTTGTCACAATGGTTGCAATAAAATAACTAAGTCTTTTAGTCCCTGCCCAGTCACAAGCAGAGTGTTTAAACAAGTTCTAGAACTATAGATCTAAAAGACCATAAAATGCCGAAAACGCACAGCAAGTCGAAAAACATCTGAGGAAAGAGAAACAGGGTTAACTTTTAAAGTCAAAAGTATTTCTTCAGAACTAAAATATTAACTCTCTTTCTCTTTCCATGGCTATCATCTGGCCTACTTACTGTTTCAACCTTAAGTTCAAGTTCAATTGCCATTCAACCGAACATGAGTACCCATCAATATAGCCAAAGAAAACAGCATTCCTCCCGGGGCCAAGTTGCAAAACACAGAATCAACAGCCATACACAGCACAAGAAACAAGAAGCACATATAAGAAAGCTGTAAACATATAGTCACAAAAAAATATGTATGTAATACTGCCAAGTCTGTGTCATGTCCTGTAGATTGACGGTGCATGTGTTGTTGTCGGCAAAACAAGCCCACGGCAGTCCACAGATGAATGGAAACCAGCCTGTCTCCCACCCAGTGAGCACTGGAAGACAGCACTGATTAGATTAGATTAGATTAGATTCAACTTTATTGTCATTGTGCCGAGTACAGATACAAAGCCAATGAAATGCAGTTAGCGTCTGACCAGAAATGCAAAGAATAGTGTTATTACAAAGCAAGTGCTACAGCGCACAAATATAAAAGTACTGAGACAGAACAATATGGGTGCAATACTGCTTAACGCTGTGATGAGAGGTTCGGCAGGGTCACAGCCTCAGGGAAGAAGTTCTTCCTGTGCCTGCTGGTGCGGGAGCGGAGGCTCCTGTAGCGCCTACCGGATGGGAGGAGAGTAAAAAGTCCATGGTTAGGGTGATAATGCTTTTCGCACTGTCCAGGCAGCGTTTATGGTAGATGTTCTCAATGGTGGGCTACTGGGTGCCGATAATCCGCTGGGCATTTTCAGCACACACTGGAGTGCTTTGCGGCCTGATACGGGACAAGTGTAGTGTCGCATTGGACGGAGGAAACAGATGAGGTCCTCCGTGACTGCTTTGAATCGGTGGACTGGTTAGTATTCAAGGACTCGGCAGCTAACCTCGATGAGTACGCCTCAGCTGTCACGGACTTTATTTGGAAATGCACGGAGGACTGTGTGTCTCGCAAGACAATCCAGGTATTCCCTAACTGGAAACCTTGGATGAATTATGAGGTCAAGTCCCCTTTAAAGGCTAGAGCTGCAGCTTTTAGGTCTGGGGATACCAGTCGTTACACGGAATCCAGGCATGAACTCTGGAAAGCCATTAAGGGCGCCAAGAGGCAATATCAAGCCAAGTTGGAAGCCCAGGCTAACCAGAGGGATGCCAGTAGACTATGGCAGGGTCTAAATGAGATCACTGGGCGCAAAGAAAAGGCTGGGAATATCAATAACTATGGCACTTCTCTCCCTGACGAACTTAACGTATTCTACGCAAGATTTGAACAGAAAAGGATCATCCCGCTCCCTCCAGATGAACCGGACCTGGTGGCACCGATATTCATCGTCACCAAGGAGGACGTTAGAAGGGCCTTCCTGAAGATAAATCCAAGGAAGGCGACGGGCCCAGATGGCTTCCCAGGACGTGTTCTCCGGGCCTGTGCAAGCGGGCTAGCTGAAGTGTTTGCTGACATCTTCAATTGCTCCTTGCTTCAGTCTAAGTTCCCCTCATGTTCTAAGAAGGCAACGATAATCCCAGTGCCAAAGGAGCAAGGTGGCATGCCTGAATGACTACCGACCTGTCGCTCTGACATCGATTGCTATGAAGTGCTTCGAGAGATTGGTTATGGCACACATCAACCACAGCCTACCGGTCAACCTCGACGCTTTGCAATTCGCCCTCAAGAGCAGCAGATCAAGGCAGATGCCATCGCTCTGGCCCTACATTCCTCCTTAGAACACCTGGAGAATAAAGACGCATACGCAAGGCTCCTTTTCATTGACTACAGCTCTGCCTTTAATACCATCATTCCAAATAAACTGATTCCTAAGCTCCAGAACCTGGGCCTTAGCACTCAGATCTGCTGCTGGATCTTCAGCTTCTTCACAGACAGGACCCAGACTGTAAAAATAAGGGACAAGCTCTCCTCTACAATCACTCCGAGCACCGGTGCCCCACAAGGCTGTGTACTCAGCCCCCTGCTGTACTCACTGTACACCCATGATTGTGTAGCCAAGTTTCCATCAAACTCAATATATAGGTTTGCTGACACAACAATTGTAAGCCGTATCTCGAGTAATGATGAGTTTGAGTACAGAGAGGAAATTAAGAACCTGGTGGCATGGTACGAAGACAATAACCTATCCCTCAACATCAGCAAGATGAAGGAATTGGTTGTTGACTTCAGAAGGAGTAGCGGAACACACGACCCAATTTACATTGGTGGTGCGCAAGTGGAACAGGTCAAAAGCTTTAAGTTCCTCGGGGTCAATATCACAAATGACCTGACTTGGTCCAGCCAAGCAGAGTCTACTGCCAAGAAGGCCCACCAGCGCCTTTACTTCCTGAGAAAACTAAAGAAATGTGGCCTGTCCCCTAAAACCCTCACTAATTTTTATAGATGCACTGTAGAAAGCATTCTTCTAGGGTGCATCACAACCTGGTATGGAAGTTGTCCCGTCCTAGACTGAAAGAAGCTGCAGAAGATCGTGAACACAGCGCAGCACATCACACAAACCAATCTTCCGTCCTTGGACTCACTTTACACCGCACGTTGTCAGAGCAGTGCTGCCGGGATAATGAAGGACACGACCCACCCAGACAACACACTTATCGTCCCTCTTCCCTCCGGGAGAAGGCTCGGGAGCTTGAAGACTCGTACAGCCAGATTTGGGAACAGCTTCTTTCCAACTGTGATAAGACTGCTGAACGGATCCTGACCCAGATCTGGGCCGTACCCTCCAAATATCCGGACCTGCCTCTCGGTTTTTTTTTTGCACTACCTTACTTTCCATTTTTCTATTTTCTATTTATGATTTATAATTTAAATTTTTAATATTTACTAATTTTTACTATTTTTAATATTTAATATTTGTAATCCAGGGAGCGGGAAGCACAGAATCAAATATCGCTGTGATGATTGTATGTTCTAGTATCAATTGTTTGGCGACAATAAAGTATAAAGTATAATTGTCATTCCACAATGAGATGCAGTTGGTGAGTATGCTCTCAATGGTACAGCGGTAAAGGTCTGTCAGTATCCTGGGACAGAGGTGAGCTTTTTTGATGCTCCACAGGAAATAAAGGCACTATTGCGCCTTTTTGATCAGGATGGAGGAGTTTGGGGACCAGGTTAGATCCTCGGAAATGTGGACACCAAGGAATTTGAAGCTTGATACACGCTCCACTACAGCTCCGTTGATGTAGATGGGGACGTGAGTGTGGCTCCTAGCATGCCTGAAGTCCACAATGATCTCCTTGGTCTTCTGGGTATTAAGGGCCAGGTTGTTGTTGGGAGGGGCCAGCCCCCAACCCAGAATGGATTCTGCACCGCACTGCCTCCGGCATATCCTCTCCTGAGTAGCTGTAACAGACGACCCACCGGCATGAGGCCTAGTCCGTGCTACCACCAAGAGCACGCAGCTCCTCCATTATTGGTCTTGCCAATAAACCAATGAATCGGACTTACGGTATTCTACATTACCAATGTCCAACTCTGATGGTACTGGGTTTATTGATTATGAAGTTCTGAAGTCAAACAATCACTTTTTAGGCCCTATTGGATATCAATAGTCATAGGTGCTCTCGCTAAAGGGAGATCAATATTCAAAGGCTACGTGATCTCTCACTAAAGGGAGATCTATATTCAAAGGCTATGTTAACATCCCTATTCATTCTCCACAGTGAGCTTAGCTGCAATACCAACCATTTTAGCAGTAGGACCCCCTCTCCCTACTAAGGAGAAGATGCTTCCAGCTAACAAGATTATTTAAAACACAGTTTATTTTTTACAGTGATACACATTTAAATTTATACAAAACTCTGAAAAACACATATAAAACTCACAGAGGTTGTCAATTTTAAACAGTTCCAATTGCAAACCATTTCCAATACCTGAAGCATTAAGCATTTCTTAAATACAAAGGATTAAGGATTTCCAAAACACAGGTACAATCTTATAAACAAGGAAAAATCTGTAGATGATGGAAATGCGAGCAACTCACACAAACTGCTGGAGGAACTCAGCAGGCCAGGCAGCATCTATGGAAAAAAGTACAGTCGATGTTTCAGGCCAAAACCCTTCAGCAGGAATAGAGGAAAAAAGCTGCCCCTACACCTCTTCCCTCACTACCATCCAGTGCCCTAAACAGTCCTTCTAGGTGAGGCCACACTTCACCTGTGGGTTTGTTGGGGGTGATTTTCTCTGTTTAGTGCTCCCGGTGTGGCCTCCTGTACATCGGTGAGACCCAAGGTAGATTGGGAGACCGCTTTGCCGAGCATCTACACTCCATCTACCAGAACAAGCAGGATCTCCCAGTGGCCATCCATTTTAATTTCATTTCCCATTCCCATTCTGATATGTCCATCCATGGCCTCCTCCACTATTGTGATGAGGCCACACTTAGGTTGGAGGAACAACACCTTATATTCCATTTGGGTAGCCTCCAACCAAATGACATGAACATTAATTTCTCAATCTTCCGGTATAACCTCCCTCCCCCCACTTTCTCCGTTTCCCATCCTCTCTTTTCCTTCTCTCACCTGATCTTACCAATCAACTTCCCAGCTCTTTATTTCATCCCAGATGATTCTCTCCCCCCTCCCCCACCCTTTAAATTTACTCCTCAGCTTTTTGTCTGGTTCCAGCCTGAATCATTCACTGTACTATTTTCCATAGATGCTGTCTGGCCTGCTGAGTTCCTCCATCATTTTGTGTGCATTGCTACAATTCCTATAAACTAAAAAGACTAATCGAAGTCACAGACAAACAAATTGTCCATCACAGAAACCAAAGCTGGAGGAATAGATTTTAGTTCTTAATGTTGCTTACCCCATTACTTATAAGCCTGAACTGCACTCCACATTTATACCCTTTCCAGCCTCTTGAGTGACTTCACAAGCATGTGATATTTCATCAGATACCCTTTTAACACAAATGGCCTAAAAGCATTTTTTGGAGACATAGATCTTAGCCAGCTACCATTAATGTTGTAAAACTAACTTCTGAGTACAATTATAAACACATTAGTTATTGATATGCTAAATGATATTATCCATCTGGTTCTGCAAGCTACCTTGAACTAAGTAACTTAAGAATCAGCTTGTCTGTTTGAAACAACCTAAATCAAACAAACCATTGTATAAAATGTATACTATATAAAAGTCTAAACTCTACTCTTGAGTAATAGTAAACCCGGTGTAGTGACTCTTTCCAGAGAGAGCACCTTCAAAATACAGAGCCTATTTGCAAAGCTATTCTATAAAGAGTGCCTTTCATTCACATTTTAAGGACTGAAGACTGACTCCCATTTATAAAAAGAAGTTAAACAAACTGGTAATTGAAAGTTTATTCCCTCCATTGAAGATATTTATAGCAGCAGGTACAGAAAGAAAGTTTGGTAAACACTAGTCACCCCATGTCATGGCCGGGTCCGTGAAGTCTGCATTCCGGTTCACGGTCCGGTCCGTGGACTCAGGACTCCTGGTCTTCCAGTTGTCCCTTGTCTTGATTGAGTTAAGCATAGGCACCTGATTCCCATCTTGGGGCTTGGAATATAAGTAGCCTTGGGGTTGAGTGTGGGCTGCTCGTTTGTCTTGTCAGTCCCCCTTGGAGCAACCTACTGATGGAAGGCTAGTGAAACCATTCGTGATCTCTAGGCCTGGCTGGAGGACCACCGCTTCATGGAGCCTTGTTGCCACTTGTTGGAGCAGTCATCGTGGTATGGATTTGGCCATTTCTGTAGCCAGCCAAGGTTGCTGGCTGCCCCGAGACTCAGAGCCACTCCGGACTGAGCTCCTTTCCTGTCCTTGCCTCTGTTGGGTAAGCCAGACCGTAATTGCTATTACCCTGCGGTTGGTTCTGTCCCTTCCTGTCCCTTGCCTCCATCGGGTAAGCAGGCTGTTTACTGTTACCCTGCAGTTGGGTCTGTCCCTCCCTGTCCTTGCCTCCGTGGGGTGAAGTTCCACGTCCTGCCCAGGAGAAGCTCCAAGAACACAAGCATCGAAGATCTCAAGCCAAGCTCCAAGAACACAAGGCTCGAAGATCCCAAGCCAAGCTCCAAGAACACAAGCCTGAAGTCCCCAGTCTCCAAGCCTGCAGCCAAGCTCCAGACCCAAGGCCCGAGCCTGCAGCCAAGCTCCAGACCCAAGGCCCGAGCCTGCAGCCAAGGTCAAGATCCAAGGCCCGAGCCTGCAGCCAAGCTCGACACAGGCCCAAGCCTGCAGCCAAGCCCAAGACTCAAAGCCCCAGCCTGTCTCCTAGCTCAGGCCTCCAGACCCCAGCCACGTCCTGTTCTGAAGCCATGTCATGTCCTCGCCTGGTTCTGGGGTCCGAGCCCGAGGCAAGACCCAGGTTCTGGGTCCTTGTCCAGTCTCGGGCTCGGAGTCCAAGTCTTGTCTCCTAGTCCATTGTTTCTAGTCCTGGTCCCACTTTCCCTAGCTCAAGTCTGCATTCTTGTCCCCGCTCCTTGCCCATATCCTGTCACGTCCCTACTCTAGTCCTTGTACTTCAGTGTCTGTGTCTCGCATTTGGGACCGTTCCGAGCACCCCGTTGTGACACCCCAACCATAAACTGTTTCAGCTGCTTCCGTCTGACAAATGGTACTGCAGTATTAAAGCCAGGAACAACAGAATACAGGACAGCTTCCTTTTACAAACCATTAGATTTTTAAATTCACATGTCTGTAAATTGCGACCGAGTCATAATGCAAAGATTTTTACTCCCTCACGTTGTGGATGGATGTATGATTTAAATAAATTCTAAATTCTACTTACAACTGTTTGTGCCCTTTCAAGTGGCAAGTGCTAGTTAAGAAAGCAAGCTTAGCAAACGTGAGATAGAAGCAAATATCTATCAGAGAGCAGGTTCTGGTGATCACAAGAAAAATGTCCAAGACAATTACTCATTGTTTGACTGCCTTTGTGCACTGAGTCCGACTGCTTTCTGCAACAGGCAGCAACACAGTTTGCAGCAAGTCCAGCCTCTCCAGCTCTCGCTATCAAGCAATTGGCTGATGGGGTAGAACTGTACTACCTCAAGATCTTAATATCCAACAGTGACTTGCCATAGTAAAAAAGACATTTTAAAAAGACAATAGCATGTTTAGTTGGATCCAGAGAGGCTTCTGCATCTGAGTACACCATCAACTTACTGGAAGTGCTGTTTTATTTATTATTTCAGATATCTAACATATGCAGGTCTTTGGATTTTCTAGGATCCAAAGAAGACCAGGTACTCCATCTCCTAACTGCTCCTTGCTTGAGCAACTGTGTTTCAGGACATGGAATCACTGGTTCTCAATACTCTAGTGCAAACATTGAATCTCAGAAACACATCCTCCTCATTGCGCTCCCTCTCTCCCATCACCTGAATGAGTTTGCTTTGGCAACAGCAGACATACTGAGCTGGAATGGCAAGAGGTTTAAAAAAATGCAAGAAGCATTTGTTTTTTCAAGAAACTACTTTATAAAGATTAATCAAAACCTATTTAGTTACCATCCTATCTAATGTATTTCAAAAGATATCTCCATGTTAAATTAAAGCTTCTGCCTGCTTCTAATCTGACTGTGTTTATGATTACAGCATCTGCTGAAATCTACATTCACAACTGGGCCTGCGGCAATATCTCTTCCATCTTTACAAAGTGTTAAGAAAATGATCCAACCAGAAAGCAAGAAGCATTCATGTGTTTTCCTTCATCTGTAATGTTCCATTATTTATGATTTCTTAGCATGTTGACAAGAACTAATCCTCTTTCTCCACTACCATCAATTGTCTTCTCATCCACATCACGGAAATCTATTTTATTTTTTTAGAATGTTTTTTGCTGAGTTCAGGGTGATGTTGTGCATCATGAGAGCAGCCTGAGGGCTTTTTAACAGAGAATTGTTGGAAAATCAACTTATACCACTTTCCAGCTTTAGAATATGTTTTTCAAAATTTTGTAGATTATCCTTTAAAGGTGGAAACAAAAATCTAACATCTGGAGGAAATTGAAAGTGGGTTGGTGAGATGATGAGTTTGCATACCATTTGGGAAAAAATAATTCCTGGCAAGCAGAAAGTTGGATCACAAATCGAGATTTGCCAATTGCCAATCAGAGTTGATGAGGACCCAAAAAGGCTCTAATGGGAAAGATTACACCAGGTTTCTGATTTTGGCAATGGGATAAGTTATTGGTGCAGGGTTGAGAAGTTTTACTCTGTATCTGATCTGTGCTGTGTTGATTGAGACGGACCATTCTCCCCATTATGTCTGTGCCAGCTCACTAGAAAGGATGGAAATGATGATGTAGGCATTGGGTGTTTGTTACCAGAAACTACACTATATCATAGGGTTAAAACACTATCTATATCAATGCATCTGGTACATGCTGGTTAGTGGGACTGGGATGAGTACTATCAACCTTACTATTCAATGTATAAGAGTTCCAAACTTTGAAAAGCACAGAATCTGTTGTTTATCACTTCAGCTGTCTTGAGCTCTATCTCCTTGTAATAGTTTCCCAGAAGAAAGTGTCTACGCATATTATCAACCTCCCTCCAGCACTATCTTTCAGGCCTGTGCTTGGTATTACTACTTCCTCCTACGTGTTTGTACCCATAAAGTCATGGATTAACAGTTTCCTTTCTAGGCATCAGCTGCTTCCTTGAGGTACATTTGTCTTCATTCTATTTGCTTCAAAATTTTCCTCTTTGGGTTTCCAAAATTATCACAGAGGCAACAAGCAAAATCCACTACTCAGACCCACGTTCCCTCTCTGAACAGAACGTTATGAAAAAGCAAACAGTCTACTTACATATTTTCACATTTTATGACATCAATGCATTCTCCCAATAAGTAATCAATGATAGGGGCTCCTTTATATTCAGTTAAAAGTAGTCAGAGATAATCTTTCATTTTGTTGGGGTTTTCTATTTTGACCACAGCAAAATCAAAAGGGATAGTATGAAGATGGAATAATGACATAAGTTCTGATACTTATTTTGATGTCAAAAGGAATTAAGCAAGACGTGAATAAAAATGTTTTTTTCTTATGTATAGAACCTGTCAATAACTAAATGTTGTGTGTGGAAGAATGGCAAAGAATAAACTTAAAGTGGTTTGAAATGCCATCTAAATCTTTGGGATGTTTACAATATTTGTGAGCCCAGGGCATTACTGTAGAAATCTGATGTTGTCATATTAACCAATAACCAACATGTTACTAACCTTTCAAGGGTCACCATGGGTTTCCAGGAAATTTCTAGAGCTCTCCTGTCAATAATCCAGTTTCCAGTTTAATTTTCTTTGACTATTTCACTTCCCAGATGTAATATTATCATGAATGGGAGAAGGTGTTGATTTAATGAGTTTCCAAAAATCATTTAATTGGGTAACAAAATCTCCATTCACATTCTAAAAGAATCAGAAAGAACAGCCAAAATAAGGGTGAACAAAAATAATTAAGGATGGCAATTCCTTCACAGCAAGAAGGAATGAGAAATGGTATTTGACAACTGAAGGGAAAGGATGAGACCTTCAGAGGTATGTGATCATGCATCAATTTCAGGACAACATCCTATTGACGTTGGGAAATCTGGAATCAAATCATCACTCACTGGTGAACACTTACAGAAACAGGATTTATAGCTCTTCCAGGGCTAGTCAGGTCCACTGCTCATGCTTCCCTTTCAACCTAAGTTGCTGCCATTCAAAAAAAAAACCCTGCCCCTTTAGTGCTCTGCACTGTATGGCCAAAACTCTTGGGTTCTTGCCCAAGAATGGCTGGATATTTGTCTGAATTTAATAAAGTGAAATATTTGTGAATGCTGAAAATGATTGACAATATGATTTTGAATTAACAATTATTTCATTCAGTTATTGTAGGTGTAACACAACGTATTTTACAAGAATTACTACTGAAATGCTTTGAACAATTGACTAAATAAGCAACAGAGCTTCAAGCAACACACACAAAATGCTTGCTGGTGGAACGCAGCAGGCCAGTCAGCATCCACAGGAAGAAGCACAATCGACATTTCAGGCTGACACAGGACAGAGCTTCGAGAACATCAGGTAGAAAACTGAAATAAATCATAAACCAGACCCAACTGAGTCCTTAATTTAACAAGATGCATATTAGCCCACAACTCCAGGTCAGGTCACTCGTCTGAGTGCTACTGGTACCATGTAACCCAATACTACCTGTCACATGGTCGGGTGGTTGGCGACTAAACCGGATCCCTCACTGGGCTTGCCTGGTGAGGAGGGTGGCTAGATACCCTGCAGGACGAAAAGCGAGACCTGTCAAAGGGCGGATGAATCCTCTCGTAGGGTCAACACATGCCATGAAGCGCAGAAAGGGCATTCCTTGCATCGAAGCTTGGTCTGGCCATTCACTGCGACAGAACTTCCCCCAGCCATCTTGGACCCCACCATGCCGCTGGATCCGGGAGGGGATGTCGAGAGGGTGGGTCTGGACCTGTGCAACCCCCTACTCACCTAAAATCCACTCACACACACGCTGTTCCTGTCTGAGGAGTGGGGTTCCACCCCACTAACTGACTGAAAGGAACCATCATCATCCTATGGGATGGATAGTCAGAGAGAGAGAGAGAGTCCACAACTCCAAACAAGCAATACCACCTCAACCTGTGCCAACTGCAATCTGATAGTGCCAGACTTAGACAGATGTTTGTAGAATGAAATGTACATTCAGTAGAGTGATCATTTTCCCCTTTGCATGTTACAGTTTATTCAATGACAAAGAGTATCCAAGCAAGGGAGCATGCATACAAGTCTGTTAACTGGTCAATTAAATATAGCACTGGGAGAAAGCTGGTATGAGCATCGAAGTGAAAATGATCTCACTTTCTTCTACAACCACTTTTACAATCCATTAGAACACTGGAACAGAGCACCTCCATGGAAATTCAACTCTTAGCTTTCATAAATCCCACCATCCAGTGGATTGCTTGACCACCTTTGAAACCTCCCTCCTCACCTCTAGCCTCTTATAGATGGTCTGACATCTTTTGGCTCTAAGTCTCCTGCTCCTTTGTTACAAGACTGCCTTTATGTTTGTGTACATCAGGTAGTGCTCATGAACAACAACAAAAAATAACCTACCCTCGAAATATTACGAATACAAGTTGCCCAGTGAAACATTAAATCTCCCATCATGTTACAAATGCAATATAGATCACTTTTTGTCACACGACTTATTGATAAACAGAACTTCTACAGAAGTATGCAGTATACTTCAATGTGTGTAAAATTCAGCCATCTGGAGTTCGTTCACCATATAGTATAAAAGTTTTACCTCAGTTTATTTGAAAGCTTTAATAAAGCTAATGCATTGTTTACACAAAAAAGTCCCATCTTGTCCCTCAGAAGAATAATATGCAGTCTTAACTGAAATTATGTGGATGCATAGCTCATGATTTTCAGGAAATTTGTTGGTATTTTATCACTGGAATTCCTTTGATAGGAATTCCCAGTCTATTTGACAACAATATTTAGTTCCAATTGTAAGATATAAACAGAAGCATTCTTGATGTTTGATGAGAGCTATAAATATTAGTTATATTTTGGGTAATGATACACTGACAACATCTGTTTCAAAGCAATGGCCTTCCTGCTTATTTTAAGTAATTTTTTCTGGTTGTAGTTTCACTAATAATCCATCAATCAAAATACGATTACATTGAGAACAGTAACTTGCATTTAATGAAATAAAGATGAACATCAAGGCAATGATGGAAAAGGTAATAGTGGTGACTAAGGTTCAGGGAAAGACACATTATAAAGTGGATCATAGAAAGACAGAGGAATCAAAGGAGATCAGAGGGCCTAGGTAACAATAGGACTAAGGCAATGTACACTGCCCCTTCTTGATGTGGGAGTGTTTTCCATAGAAATTTTACTTAAATCACTAAGTAATTGAACCTTTAACATCAGTAAAGTTGCCGGAACAAGATATTTAATTATTAGACGATATAAGCTATTTTTGTTCTTAAACTTTATATCGAGGTATAAGAGTAACACAGACAAAATTCTGAAAGAACTTAGCAGGTCAGTCAACATTTATGGAAAGGAGTAAAATAGTCAACATTTCAGACCAAGAACTTTTATCGGCACTGGAAAGGAAGGGGGAAGAAGCCAGAATAAGAAGGTCGGGGAGGGGAAGGAGTACAAGCTAGAAGGTGATAGGCCAAACTAGGTGGGTGGAGGAAGAGGGATGAAGTGAGAAACTGGGAGGTGATAGGTTGAAAAGGTAAAGGGCAGAAGGAGTATGATAGCAGGGGAGAGTGGACCATGGAAGAAGGGAAGGAGGAGGGTGAGAGACAAGTGAGGAAAAGTGTAGAGGAAAGAGGGGATCCAGGGTGGAGAATTGAAGAAGAAGTAAGGGGGAAAGGAAATAAAATTACCAGAAGTAATCGATGTTCTGTCATCAGGTTGGAGGTTACCCAGAAGGAATATGAGGTGTTACTCCTCTACCTTGAGAATGTGTCACTAGTGGAAGCCATGACCCGACATGTCAGAATGGGAGTGGGAGTTGAAACTAAAATAATTGGTCACCCAGAAATCCTGCTTGCTGCAGATAAAATAAAGATGTTTAACAGACTGGTCTCCCAGTCTACACTGGGTCTCACTTCATGTAGAGAGGTTGCATTGGAAGCACTGGATACAGCAGACAACCCCAATAGATTCACAGGTAAAGTGTTGCCTCACCTGGAAGGGCTTGTGGCCCTGAATGGAAGTGAAGGAGGTGTTGAATGGGTAGATGTAGCACTACTTCCACTTGCAAAGAGGGAAATTAGTCGGGGGGGGGGAATGAATGGACAAAGGAATCATGGAGAAAGTGATTCCCTGCAGAAAGTGGAGAGTGGGGTGGATGTGATTGGTGGTAGGATCCCATTGTTGATGGCAATAATCATGGAAAGAGATGTACTGGATGCCGAGGTTGATGGGTTGGTAGGCAAGCACAAGAGGAACTCTATCCCCATTAGGGATAGAAGGAGTGAGGGCAAATGTCCAGGAAAAGGAGGAGATGCTGGTGAGGATAGCATCATGGTGGAAGTAGGGAAATTCCATTCTCTGAAGAAGGAAGACATCTCTGATGTTTTGGAAAGGAAAGCCTCATGCTGGGAACAGATGTGATGGAGTCAAAGGAACTGAGAAAAGGGAATGTCATTTTCATAGGTGACTAGATGAAAGAAGTATAGTAAAGGTATGAGAGTCAGTAGGTTTATAAAAGAATTTGGTAGACGGTTTGTTCCCAGAGATGGAGACAGAGAGATCAAGAAAGGAAAGAGAGGTGCCATAAATGGACCAAGTGAATTTAAAGGCATGGTGGAAGCTAGAGGTAAAGTTGGTGACATTGATGAGCTCAGCATGAGTGCATAAAGCAGCACCAATACAGTCATCATTGTAACACAGAAAGAGTTGGGGAGTGTTACCAGGGAAACTTGGGTCCCACTCAACAATTTCAGTTTCAGCTCCTCCCATTTTTTCCAAACCCAAACGGTAGCCATGAGCACCCGCATGGGCCCCAACCATACCTGCCTTTTCATTAGCTACATTGAACGTTCCATGTGCCTTGCCTTTACAGGTAACACTCCCCAACTCTCTCTCTCTCTGCGCTACATTGACGATTGCATTGGTGCTGCTCCTTGCACCCATTCTGAGCTCACTAATTTCACCAACTTTGTCTCCAACTTCCACCCTGCCCTTAAATTCACTTGATCCATTTCTGAAACCTCTCTCCCTTTTCTCAACTCTCTATCTCCATCTCTGGGGACAAACTGTCTAATGGTGTCTTTTATAAACCTACCTACTCTCCCAGCTACCTTGACTCTATTTTTCCCCACCCTGTCACCTGTAAAAATGCCATTCCCTTTTCTCAGTTCCTTCATCACCTCTGTCCCCAGGATGAACCTTTCCTTTCCAAAACTTCAGAGATGTCCTTCTTCAAAGAATGGAGATTCCCATCTTCCTCCATTGATGCTGTCCTCACCTATAACTCCTACATGTCCTGGATATCCAGCCTTAGCCCATCTTCCCGATGCCCTAACAGTGTTAGAGTTCCTCTTGTCCTTGCCTCTCTATCCAGCACATTATTCCCTGCCATCAATGAGATCCTACCACCAAACAAACCTTTACCCCAGCCCCACTGCCTGCTGCATTCCATGAATCCCTTGTCCATTCATCCCTCCCCATGAATCGCCCTCCCAGTACATACCTGCTGGTGGAAGACATGCTCACCTGCCCATCCAATTCCTCTCTCACTTCCATTCAGGCCCCTAATATTTCTTCCAGGTGATGCAACACTTCACCTGTGGACCTACTGCGGTCATCTACTGTATTTGGTGCTCCTGATGCAGAATTGGTGAGACCTGATGTGGATTGGTAGACTGCTTTATCAAGTATCTTTGCTCCATCTGCAACAAGTATTTTTTCCCAGTGACCCACCATTTTAATTCCAATCCGAGGTCCCGTTCCAACATGTTGGTTCATGGCCTTCTCTACTGCCACTATGAGGCCACTCTCAGGTTGTAGGAGCAGCAACTCATATTCTGTCTGGGTAACCTCCAACCTGATGGCATGAAAATTGATTTTTCTAACTTCATGTATTTTTTACCCTTCCCTCTTCTCCTCTCCTGCCTATCACCTGCCCCTGGTTCCCATCCTCCCTCCCCTTCTCCCATGGTTCACTCTCCTCTTCTAACAGATTCCTTCTTGCCCAGCTTTTTACCTTTTCCATCTAACCTCACTTCATCCCCTTCCCCCACCCATGTGGTTTCACCTATCACCTTCTAACCTGTACGCCTTCCCCTCCCCCACCTTATTCTAGCACTCCCCCCTTCCTTTTCAGTCCTGATGGATGGTTTCAGCTTGAAACATCGACCGTTCATTCCTTTCCACAGATGTGGAGTTCCTCCGCCATTTTATCTGGTTTCCTCTGAATTTCCAGCATCTGCAGAATTTCTTGTGTTTACAAGTAGAAGAGCTTTGTTATCACGCTGAAAATCAGAAGTCTTCTCTTAACCAAAAGGAGTCTTTCCTTGACCAAAGTGTAAGCATTTTAGTGGTCAAGTGTTTTAATTTAAGCTAATAAACTGATCAACCAAGGGAGGTACTGTCAGCAAAAATTCATTGCCATCATGTTTGTCTTATCTTTCAAAACTTATTTTAAAATAATCATGCAACAAACTTGCTCTGATCTTGAACTCCTGCATCATATGTTGTCTATTCTTCTGAAGTGGAATAACACTTTTAATACAGGATTAAACTCACAATGAAATTACATTCTCATTTAACGATTGACTGCTACAGTTATGAATACAGGGAAATCTTAATACCCTCACTGGAAATCTTGTTTTCAAAAGGAAGTTGTTAAAACATGTGATGCTTCCTTTGCCTTTGATGAACTTTAATTAGAGTTACAGGTTGAATTCAATTTAACTCACCACCCACCGCTACTTCTATAATCACAGCATATCTTCTGGTGACGAAAATAAAACCAGCCATATGCTGGAAAATAACAGTTAATTAAAACATATCTGTTAAATACAAATTAAATATTACACATGGATGATACATTCTTTATATTAATTAAAATGTAATTTACATATTAAATCATATTAGAATCTTTATCATCATAAATCTCCATAAGATATTTCATATCTCTCCAGCATTAGAAGAGGTGTTAACTCTTTCTTGCAGCTTCATACTTTTTTGCCTCCTTCTTCTTTATGCCGTACTGTTAATTTCTTTGTTCTATCAGTTATTCTTCGTTGCCGTCTCCACCACCTCTCCATCCCAAATGCACATTGTGTCAGCTAACAGCGTGCCCAATCATAGTTGACAAGGTTTGCATGCCAGTTTGGGTTATCCCTCCATTTCAGCTATTGACTGACACAGGGTTATTCAGCATAACAATCTTGGAAAATAAGAGTGTGATGCACCTAAGCATTAGCTCACTGTGTATTTAGGAGACAATACTACTTTTTCATAATGCTTTGCCATATTCTTAATCTTGAATGATCTACTTCCTATGTCTTCAACTTCTCAAATATTCATTGGCACTGCCTTAGTGCAAAAGGTTTAGTTGGTGCAGAATTTGATAGGTGTATTCACGCAGGATTCCTGATCCAACATGTGGGCAGGCAAACATAAGGAGGAGCCATACTGGATCTAGTACTAGACATGTGACAGATCTCTTGATAAGTGTGTGTTTTGGAAACACTGACGACAACTCTCTGAATTTTGTCATAATCTTGGACAGGAAAAAGAGAAGATAGCATAGGAAAGTATTGAATTGTGGTAGGTGAATAATGCAGCTCTTAGGCAAGAACTTGGGAGGATAAATTGGGAATGGGAATACTCAGGAAAATGCACAATGGAAATGTGGAAGCACTTGCCTGCTGCTTTGGATCGGTTTGTCCCACTGAGGCAGGAAAAAGATAGTAGGCTGAAGGAACCATGGTTGACAAGAGAAGTGGAACATCCAGTCAAGATGAGGAATGGAGCATATTTCAGGTTTAGGAAGCAATGATCAGACAGTTTTCTTGAAAGCTCTAAGGTAGCCAGGAAGGAGCTTAAGGGACTTAAAAGATCCAGAAGGGAACATGAGAAGGCCTTGGCGAGTAGAGATGATGTTCTACACATACACAAAGAACAGGAGGATGAGTAGAGTGAGGATAGGACCAATCAAGGAAAAAAGAGAAAATGTCACTAGAATCAGACGAGGTAATAGAGGTCCTTAGTGTTTGCCTCCCTTCAAATTTCACCAGTGAGAGGAACCTTGACAAATGTAAGGGCAGCAAAAATAGGCTAATATGCTGGAACATGTCAATGTTAAGGAAGGGAATGCACTAGAACTTTTGAAAAACAGTTAGGATAGATAATTCTCTGGTGCAAGATGGGTTATACCACAGGGAAGAGATTGCTGTGCCTCTGGTGGTGATCTTTACATCCTCACTGGCCACAGGAATAGTACCAGAAGATGGGACAGTGGAAAATGTTATGCCTTTGTTCAGGAAAGGTAATAAGGATAACGCTGGGAATTGTTTTACATCAGTGTTGAGCCTTACATCAGCGATGGGAAAACTATAGGAGAGCATTATTAGAGACATGTTTTAAAACCATCTGGGGTATCATAGCAGTTAGCATGGCTTTCTGAGGCACGATGTACCCCTCAAGCCAGATTGAACTTTTTAAGGATATGACAAAGCACATTGATGAAGGTAGAACAGTGAATGTGTTGTATCTGGATTTTAGTAAGACATTTAATAAGGTTCCCATTGTAGGCTTATTCAGAAAGTCAGGAGGCACAGGATCCAGTTAAACTTGGCTGTTTGGATTCAGAATTGGCTTGCCCACGGTCCTGATGAGGGGTCTCAGCCTGACTACCAATTGTTTATTCCTCTCCAAGATGGCGCCAGTGAGCTGTGGCGATGTGTTGCAGGCTGCTTACAAAACTTCTAAATATACTTCTGAATTACTCTCACTACAATCTGCAGCCTGTAATTTCCCTTTAAGCAACCTACCTGTGAACCATCTAAATGAACTAGCAACTTCACAGTCTTCTGAAGAACTCAGCCGACTTAACTTTCAAAGATGCAGGTATGGCACCTTTAAGTAGATGAAAGCCCATCACCTTGGGCATAAGAGAGGGAGGAGGAGGGGACTCCAAGCCAGGCTGAAACACTGAGGAATAAAACTCTCTCTATCCAACACTTTATTAGCAAATGTACAGTCACTGAAAGAACAAGAATGAGGACCTAAGGGCAAGATTGTGCATTAATGGGAAATGAGGAATTGCTGTGTTCTGTGTTTCAAGGAGACATGGCTCATTCTGGACACGCCAGATACAATGATACACCAGATGAACAGGAACGCTGACTCAGAGAAACCAAAAGGTGGGGGAGCGGAGGTCTGTGTTTCATGATAAACTCTTTGTGGTGCCCAGACACAGCATTCTTGTCATACTTTTGTTCCCCGATCTGAAATATCTGATGATTAAATGGCAACCATTCTGCTTACTGAGAGAATTCTCCTCAGTGATCCTGACTGCAGTTTACATACCACCAAAAGCGGATGTTAAATTAACATTCAATGTATTGAATGCTGCGATTAGCAAACAAAAGAACAACCTATCATGATGGATTTAAAATCATTGTCAGGGATTGTTTAAAGAAAATTTTGCCCAATTATCATCAACATATCACCTGCAGCACCAGAGTCCTGAACACACTCGACCACTGTTACACTACAATTCGAAATGTTTACCATTCCATGTTTAGGCCACATTTCAGGAAATCTAATCACTTAGCTGTCCTCCTCCTACCTGGATACAAGCAGAGGCTAAAATGTAAGGCTCCAGAGGTAATGGCAAAAAGGAGGTGGTCACAGGAGACAGAAGAGTGGATATGGGATTGCTTTGAGTCGGTGGACTGGGGTGTGTTCAAGGACTCATCAGAGGATTTCAATGAATACTCCATGGTTGTCACGAAATGTAAGTGACATGGGCTGAAGGGCCTGTACTGTGCTGTACTATTCTATGTTCTATGTTCTATTACAAAGGAAGCACTGCAGTGCCTCTACTTTCTCAGAAGTTTGCAAAATTCAGCAATGTCATCTAAAATATTGACAAACTTCTATCAATTCGTGGTGGATACTGACTGGTTGCATTACTTCCTGGTATGGAAACACTACTGTCCTTGTACAGAAAAGCATCCTAAGAGTAGCAGATATGGCCCAATCCACCACCAGTAAAGCTCTAGCTACCTCTGAGCACATCTATACGGAGCACTGTTGCAGAAAAGCAGCATCCATCATCAAGAATCTCCACCATCCTGGACATGCTCTCATCTCACTACTACCATCAGGAAGAAGGTACAGAAGCCTCAGGACCCACACCACCAAGTTCAGGAACAGTTATTATCCCTCAACCAACAGGCTTTTGAAGCAAATGGGATAACTTCACTCACCCCATCGTTGAACTCTTCCCACTGAACTGGAAACACCTTCAAGGACTCTTCATCTCATGTTCTCAATCTTTATTGCTTACGTATTTATTATTATTATTTATTTATTTCAGTATTTGAACAGATTTTTTTTGAGCATTGGTTGTTTTCCGCCTTGTTGTGTGTGGTCGTTCCTTGATTCTATTGTGCTTTTTGTACGCACTCTGATTGCTCACAAGAAAACGGTTGTATATGATGACATATATGCATATGTACAAAAAATTTTATCAAAGACAAAGGTCTCACTCTGTGAGAACTGGAATTCAATTGTAAACAAGGTGGGAGAGCAGAAACCTGATTGGATGAGTACTAACCAATCAGAAGACAGACTATAGGGCTACAAAAACCACCAGACTAAACAAGCCCAGACATAATCACTGAAGAAGATGGCAGAGAAAGTGATTGAAACTTTGGCTATAATTGATGCCTGTACCTGGCTGGAAGCCTGAGAAGAGTTTATTTGTTCACTGGAGACTTCTATTCCACTATTCTTGGTCTGAACCTGAAATCAAAATGAGAAAGAAGCATTTAATCCACACACCAGCCAATCTCTTTGTGAATTCAGCAATCTGTCTCGTTCATTATCAATATATCTTAAGACTCTCATCAAAGGAAGAATGAATACTAATGACCTCATCCATTCTGCTTCTGACTTGAGAAATATAAAAGCACTCGATCACTACCGTGAAATAATACATTTTGGTCTAATTTGAGAGCCTGCTTTAGTCTCGTAATGAGTAACAGTCAATCTTGGGAATAGAATGACACACTTGGTCGTGTCGTTGCATCATATCACTTTTGTCCTGAGCTGGAATGTCACATATGAATGCCGGGGAAGTAGAATTGGAACCTCTGTTTGTGATGACATTTTAGATCAGAACACAAGGCAATTATACTGAACTAGATGTCATAGTCTCCATGAAACTCACCGGTCTCTGTTTACTTCTTCCTTCTGTTCTGCAGTTGCCAACTGCCATGAGAGAAATCTAAAATCTTGTATTGTTTTTGTCAAAAGAAATTGAAGTCATCAGAGTTTGAAATTCAATTCCGACAATGACTTACAGAGTTTGTACGTTCTCCCCATGATCCAGTGGGTTTCTTCCGAGTGCTCAGCTTTCCTTCTCCATTCCAAACACCTACCGTTAGTTGGTTAATTAGATATTATACATTGTCCTGTGATTAGGCTTGGGTTAAATAGCTGATTTGCTGAGCAGTGTGGTTCACCAGGCTGGAAGGGCGTGATACACACTATATCTATGAATAAGTAAATACTTTGTACTTTATACTTTATTGTCACCAAACAATTGATACTAGAACGTACAATCATCACAGCGATATTTGATTCTGCACTTCCTGCTCCCTGGAGTACAAATCAATAGTAAATATTAAAAATTTAAATTATAAATCATAAATAGAAAATAGTAAGGTAAGGAATAGTATGGAAAGTAAGGTAGTCCAAAAAAAAACCGGGAGGCAGGTCCGGATATTTGGAGGGTACAGCCCAGATCCGGGTCAGGATCCGTTCAGCAGTCTTATCACAGATGGAAAGAAGCTGCTTCCAAATCTGGCCATATGAGTCTTCAAGCTCCTGAGCCTTCTCCCAGAGGGAAGTGGAACGAAGAGTGAGTTGGCTTGGTGGGTCGTGTCCTTGATTATCCTGGCAGCACTGCTCCAACAGCATGCGGTGTAAAATGAGTCCAAGGAAGGAAGTTTGGGTTGTGTGATGTGCTGCGCTGTGTTCACGATCTTCTGCAGCTTCTTCCATCTTGGACAGGACAACTTCCATACGGGGTTGTGGTGCACCCTAGAAGAATGCTTTCTACAGTGCATCTATAAAAATTAGTGAAGGTTTTAGAGGACAGGCCAAATTTCTTTAGTCTTCTCAGGAAGTAAAGGCGCTGGTGGGCCTTCTTGGCAGTGGACTCTGCTCGGTTGGACCAAGTCAGGTCATTTATGATATTGACCCCGAGAAACTTAAAGCTTTTGACCTGCTCCACTTGCGTACCACCGATGTAAATTGGGTTGTGTGGTCCGCTACACCTTCCGAAGTCAATAACCAATTCCTTCGTCTTGCTGACGTTGAGGGATAGGTTATTGTCTTCGCACCATGCCACCAGGTTCTTAATTTTCTCTCTGTACTCAAACTCATCATTAACCGAGATACGGCCTACAACTGTTGTGTCATCAGCAAACTTATATAGTGAGTTCGATGGAAACTTGGCTACACAATCATGGGTGTACAGTGAGTACAGCAGGGTGCTGAGTACACAGCCTTGTGGGGCACCAGTGCTCAGAGTGATTGTAGAGGAGAGCTTGTTCCCTATTTTTACGGCCTGGGTCCTGTCTGTGAGGAAGTTGAAGATCCAGCTGCAGATGTGAGTGCTAAGGCCCAGGTTCCGGAGCTTAGGAATCAGTTTATTTGGAATGATGGTATTAAAGGTAGAGCTGTAGTCAATGAAAAGGAGCCTTACGTATGCGTCTTTATTCTACAGGTGTTCTAAGGAGGAACGTAGGGCCAGAGAGTTGGCATCTGCCGTTGACCTGTTGCTCCGGTAAGCAAAAATGGTGCCGGTAACTGGCGACTCTGCGCGTGCTCTCTCGACCAAACTGCCCTCAACACTATCCTATACCCATAAAACCCTTCTAAACATTCAATCTGCTACATCTAGCAAGATCAACAACATCCTGGCTTTATATTTTATAAATACAATTTCATTCTGCATTACCAAGATGATATGTTTGTAGGTTATTTTGTAACAGTGTTTCGTCAGAATTAGAGCATGGCTGGGACTGTGATTTAGGGACTGGAACATGGGCAGGCTTGTGAGCGGGTGTGGTGACAGAGCAGGGCCTATTAGGTAATGAAAAGATAACCTATGTGTTGTGGCAAAGGGGATGGGTAGGATTATTAATGAATTTTTTGACTTTTTTGACTATATTCATAAATGAGGAACATTGTGTCAATGTTGTAATTAAGGAGGATGATTGAGAAATATTGAATGGCATAAATATGGTGAAGGAACAAGTATAAGTGGTTTAGCTTTTGAAAATGCCTCGACCCAATTGAATCTATCCAAGGCCATTTAAAGAAACAGGGAAGGAAAGTGCTGAGGTTCTGACCATCATTCTTTAATCCTCCCTAGAGAAAGTATCAGAGGACAGGAGGACTATTAACATTGTACAATATTATTATGATTATATTATGAATATGAGGACACGCAGTCCCCTTTTATTGTCATTTAGTAATGCATGCATTAAGAAATGATAAAAATGTTTTTCCAGAATGATATCACGAAAACACATGACAAACCGACTTAAAAATTAACAAAAGCCACATAATTATAACATATGGTTACAACAGTGCAAAGCTATACCGTAATTTGATAAGAACAGACCATGGCACAGTAAAAGTCTCAGAGTCTCTTGGAAGTCCCATCATCTCACGCAGATGGGAAACCCCTAACTTATGAAGGAAAGAATTAACTGACTAATTTCTTGTCAGCTAATTTAACTTCAACGGTAGTCAAATCATTGGAATCTATTCTAAGGGAATATTCTAAACCATCTTATTGAAAAGCTTAGATTAATCAGAGAGAATGAGCATGGATTTGTTCAGGGAGGTACTGTCTGAGTAACTTGACTGAATTCTTTAAGGACGTAACAAGGAAGGTCGATAAGATTGACAATGACCATATGGATTTTTTTAAAGGCTTTTGATACGGTGCCACATAGCAATCTTATCAACAAAGTAAAGATCAATGGGAAAATAGTAATCTGGATCTAAAATTGGTTCAATGGCAGCAAGAAAAGGATAATTATCGATGGATCTTTTGTGAATGTTTGGAGCTCCACAAAGCTCACTCATCACTCTTCTGCTTTTTTTAATGGAATGTTCACAATTTAAACATTAATGGAAGCGATATGATAAAAAAAATTGAAGGAGACACAAAAATTGGCCACGTTGTTGATAGTGAGAAGGAGCACTTGCACTGCAGGACGACAAGGATGGTCTGGTCATTTTGGTCAGTAAAGTAACAATGTTAATACAGGAAGGATGGTTGAAATGTCGAGGAGGAGAAGATGGTGGCGCAACAGCAGCGCACGCGGCCACTTCGGTGGTGATGTCTGTTATATGTCAAGTAGGGGACCGTGCACAATTCTGATTTGATAGAGACAGACGTGAGAGTACGGAGGAACATCTGGAAAACTTCTGAAATGCCTGCTTCGCTGCCGCTGCTACTGTGACTTTGTTAGCCTTTAGCTCCTCTGGATTGGCTACTCATAACCTGAGCCCATCACATGCACAATGACAGCTTCAATCCCATCGTAGAGCGTGACACAATAGAGTCTCAGTGCATGTTTGGAATTCTACTAAACAAGCAAAGCATCCCAAGTGAAGCAGGCTAGTACCTCTTACCTTTGCTCTTCACTGTGTTTCTAAGACTTATTTTTCCACAATAAATTGTGTAAAGGGCTAAGGTGGTGATGCGATGCAGTAACAATCCAGCAGAGTATTGCCAAGGAAAGATCAGATCTATAACAATATTCCATTCCTTCACATTCAGTGCTGCCTTCTCCTGGACAAGAGTCAATCTGTCCTCATCAACCTTGAGGCTCGAATACTGCAGATCACATCATGCTATACAAAGGCTCACTTGTTTCACATCACTTAAACATAATGACATAAACTCTTTTTCCAGCTTCTTTGATGTGCTTCTGCTTAGCCTTCTTCACCAATATGATATTATCCTGAATACTCAGCCATGAGCACCCTTGTAACATTTTCTCTATTACTACTGAGTGTATGTTCATTGCTTTCTGCTACTGTAGCCCATCCACTTCAAGGTTCAACATGCAGTGCCTTCAGAGATGCTCTTCTGCACACAACAGTTGTAACGCACAATTATTTAAGTAAATGTCACCTTCCTGTCAGCTTGAACCAGTCTGGCCTTTCTCCTCTCACCTCTCTTATTAACAAGTCATTTTCACCAATAGAACTGCCATGCACTGAATACTTTGGGGTTTTTTTGCATCATTCTCAGTAAACGCTAGAGAATTTTATGTGTGAAAATGCCAGGAGATCAGCAGTTTCTGAGATTTTCAAACCACCTTCTCTGGCACAGGCAAACTTTTTACAGTCATAGTCACTTAGATGCAATTCTTCTTTATTCTGATGTTTGGTCTATACAGCAACAGAACTTCTTGATCATGTATATTTGCTTTTGTGCATTGAGATGCTGCCATGTGATTGGCTGATTAGATAGTTGCATTAATAAGCAGATGTACAGGTGTACCTAGTAAAGTGGCCACTGAGTATTTTTGAGACAGCTGTTAGCCGATGTGGCTGCTTTGTACAGTTAAATTGTTCCTTGTATCCTCACGATCAAACAACAAATGTTCATTGGATCTGTCCAGGTGAAGGGTCTCGACCCGAAATTTCAATTGTCCATTTCCCTACCACAGATGCTGCCTGATCTGTTGAGTTTCTCCAGCATCTTGTTTGTTGCTACAGATTCCAGCATCTGCATTCTTTTGTGTCTTCATTAGATTTATGTTCATTTGCAGAGAAATAGGGGACAGAACCAGCTTAGTGAAGACTTCAGCTGTTTCAGGCTCAGTAAAACATCAGTTTTATTCAGAGTGACATCATTATCACTTCAAAGCCATACCTTTTGTACCCAACTTTGGAAGGCAAGGTTGCCTGATCGCACTGCTCCAGTTTAACTAGCTCCTCCTTCATCTTTGCCATAAGACAACAAGGGACAAATGGGGGCTGGCAGCAAATCAGCTTGGCATCTTGGTGCACGTGGATATTAGTTTAGCCTCCTGCTGTCACACTCTACAGTATTAAGCAAATCTGCATACCACTTCCACACTGAGAGCTGAACTCAAACTGTCGAGTTGAAAGACTCTAAAACTGACCTTTATCTAGTAGTGTTGGTCATTGTGAATAGTTCACTACGATCATTGGTAACCTGATCTTTTTAAAAGTTGCACAAAACTATTCACATTATTTGTGACAGGGTTGTTTTTATTTAAACATCAATTTTTCTAACTTCAAGAAATGTCTCTCCCTCTCTTTTATCATTCCCTATTCTGATTCTCCTCTTATCCCTACTCTTCTCACCTACCAATCACCTCCTTCTGCTGCCCCTCCCTCTCCCTTTCTCCTATGGTCAACTGTCTTCTCCAATCAGATTCTTTCTTCTTCAGCCCATACCTTTTCCACCCAGCTTCTTACACCATCCATCCTGCCGCCCTCCCACTTTCCCCCCTCACCTGGTTTCGCCTATCCCCTATTAGTTTGCACTCCTTCTCCTCCCCCAAACTCCTTATTCTAGCTTTTTCCAGCTTTCCTTCCAGTCCTGATGAAGGGTCTCAGTGCAAAAGGTCGTCTGTTTATTCCTCTCCGTAGATACCATCTGGCCTGCTGAGTCTCTCCACCATTTTGTGTGTGTGCTGCTTTGGATTTCCAGCAGCTGTAGAATCATTTGTGTTTGAGATTGTGTCAGAGTCCTCAATAATGCCACGAGCACATAGGCAATATGAAGTTGTTTAATGTTGAGATATCATTGACCCCTTGGATTCAGTGGTACCTTGCAGAAATTCAGCAAGATACCTCAGGTCAATTTTGAGTGATCTGTTCTTAAGACTACTTACTGGTTATCAGATTGTTGTCCTTTTCCATTCAGCTGCCAATATAATTCCTGATCTGCCCATTTCATCATTTTGGATGGTGAACCCCTCTCTATTTGTTTGTTCTGATAATAACAGCAGATCCCTCTGCTTTCAGCTGGTTGTCTGCTAAAAATTGACCTCTGTAACCACATAACCAGGTCACTCTGAAGAAAATGCAGATAATGTTATTGCGGTACCTTCAGTCCTCTGTTCCCAGTGCCCTGCACTGAATAAGACCCCCTCCCATTTACTTAATCCCATCAGCTTCTTCCTATTCTGCAGCACCATTTGAATTTCAGCAGCTTCCTACTGGCTTTGCTCTAGTCACCAGAAGCTTCACCTGACCATTCTGAACAATAAGACAACTCACCTCTCTGCCATTCTGTACTCTGTATAAACATGTTAATGAGTTACAGGGTGCTACTAGGTTTCTCTAAATCACCACATAAATCGTGATCACCACTTCAGGCATCTGATAGAGTGTCCCAGAAATGTAGGTTTGAAGATATTCCAGATGGTGACCCATCAAAATAAGGCTCCAGTATCTCATTAAATGGATCATTTATCATGCTGCAGTATAACTGTCCATTGATTAGTGTTGTGTAAATGTCCAAACTACTTTTCCAAATTGGCTTGACATTCTTTTACTCACAGATCACTGGATTTCATTCTTCCTCGTTTTTCACTTCTAATTTCTGTGATGAAATGGCTTTGAAGAACATATCCCATCATTCAAGATAAACATTAAACACTTCATGCATTTTGTTTTGCAGTATTTGCTGAGTTTTCTGTTGTGCCATATCTTTGCCCTTTCTGCCACCTTGAGTAAGCCTCATTCCATGACCTTTATTTTGTTTTGGTGTTAAAGGATTCACCCTTCTGTTTTATCACACTTACTTTTGTAATAACTCATCAATGTCACTTTAGCAATATTAACTAAGTATTTATCCTCATCACCAGTGTAGTGTCTTCAGATTATTTTAGTACTACACTGTAGACTATCACATGATCTATTTATACTAGAGCTATCAGGGGAGACAAGTGTGATTATAAATCCTCAAATAAACCCAGAGCATCGTACATATACTGTTATAATCATTGCCATAGCATTGTGTATTAAAGCAATAGTTACTCCACCAATCCTAAAGCAACATGTACACTTTACACTAAATTAGATGTACCCGTAGAATTTTTTTCTTTTCAACTAAATCTCAAATATTGTGAGTGCATTGATCATTCATTCTTTCGGATTTGGCTTCCTTCAGATTTCCCTTCCGTACATCTGTTCGTTCACCTGTAATACTACTTGCTTTGTAATGTTTTCCAATATATAAAGATTGCATTTTATTTTGTGTTTGGCATCTTGAATAATGTGTCACTGCCCTTGATCAAGCACCACCCTTTTAATTGATATTGTTACTCCTTTACACTTCAGTTAAGAAAACAAATATTTATCCTTTCAAGGAAACGTATCCAGAAATCCCACGTGTCTCTATATCTTGCAAAACCTGCTCTGTGCTGTTCCTCAGTTACTTCAAATACATTATTTAGAACCAAAACTTCCCAGATGACATTTACAAGAGGTAACAAAAATTTTCCATTGGTTAAACCATTCATTGACCCTGCATGGCACATGGGCCAATCAAGTAACTATGGCAACAGCAAATCCTTTGAGAATTGCTGTTGTATTCACCACGTGAAGTGAATGTAAATGTTGTAAACAACTTCGGCTGAAAGTTACACAATCAATTTAGAATTCAGGATCCAGGATCATACTTCAAGTAATACACACTAAATGCTACAGGAAATCAGCAGGCCAGGCAGCATCAATGGAAAAGAGTAAACAGTCATGTTTCGGACAGAAACCCTTCATCAGGAGTTCTTCCAGAATTATGTGTGCATTGTCTTGATTTCCAGCATCTGCAAATTTCCTCTTGTTTGTCATACTTAAAGCAATTGATTTGACTGTACCCATCTACCATCAAGTATTCAAAGTTCATAACTCTAAGCATTTGTATTATCAAAGTACGTATATGTCACCATTTACAAGCCCAAAATTAATTTTCTTGCAAGACTTTACAATAAACAAAGAAATACAATAGAATCAATGAAAAACTATACACAAAGACTCACAATGTACAAAAGAAGACAATACAAAAATAACAAGTAATAATTTAAAATAAATAAATAAATAAATAAAATTGAGAACATGAGTTGTAGAGTCATTGAAAGTGAGTCCGTAGCTGAGATTCAGTATTTAGGTGAGTGAGGTTATCCACACTGGTTCAAGGACTTCTGAAGTACAAATGTAGACATTGCAAATATTGAGACCAATCTTAATCCCCACAAAGTTTGAAGTATCCAGTGAGTGTTCAAGGTATCAGATCAAGGAAGAGATGCAGAGACCTGTAACTGCCACAGTTACCTCAGCATGGTTAGAGAGGAGCTAGAGGACATGATCTAGAATTAAGCTGGCAGGTACATCATGGGAGAGGGGTTTTGGGAGGGTCACATGGAAAGGGAGAGTTTAGGTGGGAAGAGTACAAGTCAGACCAGGTTTTAACTATCATAAAAGGGTCTGCAAATGTAGCAGCTTCTAAAGCATACAGAATGCAACTTTTTCTAATTTTCTGGGAGATCCTAAGCATTCTTTCTGAAAATCTGAGTCCATTTGATGGAGGTAATGAGTCACTATTCCCAATCAGACATGGATTTGAAATGCAAACATGTATGTACAGTACTGTGCAAAACTTGCAAAATTCTAGGACACACATATATAACAAGGGTGCCTAAGAATTCTGCATGGTACAGCAGGAATATTATGTATAGCACTGCACTGCTGAAAAAAAAATTCATGGCATGTGATAAACTTGATTTTGATATTTGTCTATTGTGGACTGAGAGTGGGAAACACCGGAGAGACATTCTGTAATGATCAATAAACCAATTGTTTGGAATCAAATTACCTGGCCTGGTGTTTCAGGGCTGGGTGTGTCTGTACCTATGCTACCCCTCACCCCCCCCACCCCTGGCATTCCTTCTTTGCACCTATCCCACGCCCCTCCCATGGCACTCCACCTTCATCATTCCCATCATCCTTTGCTCCTGCCAGATTTACAAACTCGTGCTCCGCTCCCAATTGTCAAATACAGTGCTGTGCAAAAGTCTTAGGCATCCTAGCTATATATATGTGCTAAAAACTTTTGCACAGTACTGTAATTCCACCTTGTTTTCCTTGAATTTATGTTACTTCATACAGTTTCCAGTGTACAGTTACAGAAACAGTATGCAGGACCACCTTTCTGCTCTATCTTGGTACACTTGACAATAATAAAGCATTATCAATAATTTAGAACATAGCAACATAGAAACATAGAAAACCTACAGCACAATATAGGCCTTTCAGCACACAAAGCTGTGCCAAACATGTCCTTACCTTAGAAATAACCTAGGGTTACCCATAGCCCTCTATTTTTCTAAGCTCCATGTACCTATCCAGGAGTCATTTAAAAGATCCTATCATATCCACCTCCACCACCATCACCAGCAGCCCATTCCATGCACTCACCACTCTCTGCGTAAAAAAACTTACCCCTGACATCTCCTCTGTACTTACTTTCAAGCACCTTAAAACTGTGCCCTCTCGTGCCAGCCATTTCAGCCCTGGGAAAAAGCCTCTGACAATCCATATGATCAAGGCCTCTCAACATCTTATACACCTCTGTCAGGTCACCTCTCATCCTCCACTGCTCCAAGGAGAAAAGGCCGAGTTCACTCAACCTATTCTCATAAGGCATGCTCCCCAATCCAGGCAACATCCTTGTAAATCTCCTCTGCACCCTTCCTATGGTTTCCACATCCTTCATGTAGTGAGGTGACCAGAACTGAGCACAGTACTCCAAGTGGGGTCTGAGCAGCGTCCTATATAGCTGCGACATTACCTCTCAGCTCGTAAACTCAATCCCACGATTGACGAAGGCCACTGCACTGTATGCCTTCTTAACCACAGAGTCAACCTGTGCAGCAGCTTTGAGTGTCCTATGGACTCAGACCCCAAGATCCCTCTGATCCTCCACACTGCCAAGAGTCTTACCAGTAATACTATATCCTGCCATCATATTTGACCTAGATAAGTGAACCACTTCACACTTATCTGGGTTGAATTCCATCTGCCACTTCTCAGCCCGGTTTTGCATCCTATCAATGTCCCATGGTAATCTCTGACAACTCTCCACACTATCCACAGCACCCCAACCTTTGTGTCACCAGCAAATTTACTAACCCATCCCTCCACTTCCTCATCCAGGTCACTTATAAAAATCATGAAGAGTAGGGGTCCTAGAACAGATCCCTGAGGCACACCACTGGTCAAGTCAAGTCAAGTCAAGTCTCTTTTATTATCATTTCAACCATAACTGCCGGTACAGTACACAGTAAAAATGAAACAATGTTCCTTCAGGACCATGGTGCTAGATGAAACAACACAAAACTACATTAGACTTTAGACCTACACAGAACTACATAAAGTGCACAAAACAGTGCAAGACAGTACAATAATTAATAAACAAACAATAGGCAAAATAGAGGACAAATTACAATATAATAATAAATATAAGCATCCATTAGTCTTGTTAAACCATGAATTTGCACCTTGGAGGGTTTCCAAGCCGCAGGCCTGGGAAAGGTTGTATGGAAGACCAGCAGTTGCCCATGCTGCAAGTCTCTCCTCTCCATGTCACCGATGTTGTCCAAGGAAAGGGCACTAGGGCCGCTACAGCTTGGCACTGGTGTCGTTGCAGAGCAACGTGTGGTTAAGTGCCTTGCTCAAGGACACAACGCGCTGCCTCAGCTGAGGCTCAAATAAATAAGGTAAATGTAAATGTAAATGTAAACAACGTAAACAATATTATAGAGAAAGAAATGAGCAAAGATTGCAAAGGGAGTGGAGTGGTGTTCAGTTGAGTGTGCGTGTGTGTGTGTGTGTGTGTGTGTGTGTGTGTGTGTTTGTGTGTATGTGTGTGTAGGTTGGTGTCAGACTAGACTCTGGGAATTGAGGAGTCTAATGACTTGGGGGAAAAAGCTGTTACACAGTCTGGTCATGAGACCCCGAATGCTTCGGTACCTTTTGCCAGATGGCAGGAGGGAGAAGAGTTTGTATGAAGGGTGCATGGGGTCCTTCACAATGCTGCCACATTTGCGGATACAGTGTGTGGTGTAAATGTCTGTAATGGCGTTAAGAGAGGCCCTGATGATCCCTTCAGCTGACCTCACTATCCGCTGTAGGGTCTTGCGATTCAAGATGGTGCAATTTCCCAACTAGGCAGTAATGCAGCTGCTCAGGATGCTCTCAATACAACCTCTGTAGAATGTGGTGAGGATGGGGCGGTGGGAGATGGACTTTGCTCAGCCTTCACAGAAAGTAGAGATGCTGCTTGGCTTTCTGGGCTATGGAGCTGGTATTGAGGAACCAGGTAAGATTCTTCGCCAGGTGGTCACCAAATTCCATGCAGAATATGACCCGTCTACAACCATTCTTTGCCTTCTGTGAGCAAGCCAGTTCTGGATCCACAAAGGAATGTCCAAATGGATCCCAAGCCTCCTTACTTTCTCAATAAGCCTCGCATGGGGAACCTTATCAAATGCCTTGCTGAAGTCCATATATACTACTTCTAGTACTCTACTTTCATCAGTGTGCTTAGTCACATGCTCAAAAAATTCAGTCAGGTCACACCTGCCCCAAAAGAGGTCCCAATGATCCAGAAGTCTGAATCCCTGCCCCTTGCTCCATACACTCAGCCATGCATTTATCCTCCACCTCATTCAGTTCCTATACTCACTGTCATGTGGCACAGTCTGTAATCCTGAGATGACTATATTTGTGGTCCTGCTTCTCAGTTTCCTTCCTAACTCCCTATAGTCTGTTTTCAGGACCTCCTCCCTTGTCGTTGGTACCAATATGTACCAATATGTACCACGACCTCTGGCTGTTCTCCTTCACACTTCAGGATATCATGGAAACGATCAGAAACATCCCGAACCCTGGCACCTGGGAGGCAAAGTACCAAACATGTTTCTTTCCTGCATCCACAGAATCGCCTCTCTGACCCTCTGACTATAGAGTCCCCTATCACAGCTGCCATTCTCTTCCTTACCCTACCCTTTTGAGCCACAGGGCCAGACTCTGTGCCAGAGGCTCAGCCTCTGTTGCTTCCCCCAGTTAGACCCCCCCCCAACAATACTCAAGTAGGAGTACTTATTGTTAAAGGGGACAGCCACAGGGGTGCTCTCTAGCATCTAATTCCTGCCCTTCCTTCGCCTGACTGTTACCCACTTATCTGTCTCCTGAGGCCCCGGTGCAACTACCTGCCTATAGCTCCTATCTATCACCTCCTCTCTCTCCCTGACCAGACGAAGGTCATCAAGCTGCATCTCCAGTTCCCTAACGCGGTCCCTAAGGAGCTGCAGCTCAACGTACCTGGCACAGATGTAGCTGTCCGGGAGGCTGGGAGTCTCCCGGACTTCCCACATCTGACACTGAGCACAGAACACCAGCCTCACACACATACTTCCTGTCTGTATTCTACACAGGCAACCTACCTTGCCTTGACCTGTTATTGCTGAAGCCCCGTAGAACCTAAGCCCTCATACTCTGTCTCCCTCTACTCTCTCACCCGCTCCTTAAGCCCGCTCTATAAAGCTGTCTCCTTTTAAACTCTTCTCGCTGTTCTAACTGGCTGAAATCCACGCGCTTGCGCAGTCATGCCTCGATCAAACCGCTGAAGAAATAACCATCTCCTTCTTAGCTCTTCTCGCTCTTCTAACTGTCTGACGTTCATACGCTTGCGCAGTCGTGCCTTGATCAAACCACTGAAGAAAAATTTTAAAAAGAACAGATGATTTTTCAAGGCCACACTTATATCTTTTTAAGCCAAGGTGGATTAAAACAGGCCCTGTTGCTGGTTTCACCATCATCTTAAAATGTGATTTGTGAATAATATTGGTTGAAATTCTATGTCTCATTAAGATCACCTTTATCTACCGTATACATAGTCCGATAGGAACTGAGTATGGACAGCAGTATAAAATAGCCTCAATAGAAGGTGGATATAAAATCACAACATAACAAAATCATTCTGTTGACAAATCCCAATCGGTACCTTCTATTAGTTGAATGGTATTGCGCTCATTGTCTTGCCCGGTACTGCCCACACAAGGATTTTTTTTTATATTCAAAGTATTATATAATGCCTAATTTAACTTAGTTTAAATTGTTGCATAACCTCAGTGAAGATATCAGTGAAAGACCAAATTAAATCAGTCAACAGCAGGAATAGGATCTAATCACTAAATACAGTTTTGAAAAACATACTCAATTGCTTTCTGGACTGAAATATCAAGTTATAATCAAGCCCTGCGCTATGCTTCTACCACTAACTTAATTATCAAAAATTACACAAATACTGTCAGTATCACTATGTTAAGTATTAATGATCAAAGTAAAAGGAAATTAATATTTAAGTACCATCAGAATTATAGACAGGCCTTACAATGAGCTTTAAAAATTAATTTTTGGAATGGGTTTCTCAAACAACGGAAGAGTACAGTAAAAACAAATTGCTGGAAGATCTCAATGGGCAGCATCTGTGGAAGGAAATGGGAAGTCAATGTTTTGGATCAAGAACCTATATCTTATATCAACTAAACAATCAACCTTTGTTTCACGTCCAATATGTCTGTGGTTTTTGTGGGGGTTGAGTTCAATTTCCATATTTTGTGTATTGTTAGTGTGGTACATTCAATACTGGCATTATTGTCAAACAGAAGCTCACCCTTGGATAACAATCTAGTTACAATATTAGGCAGCACTGCCTCCTTGACACTACCTCAGAATGAATTCCATAGCACCAGAGAAATTAAGGTATAGGGGCAATACATTCTTTTCTCAGGGTGGGTAATAAGTTAGAATTTAACTTTGCCACTATGAGTGAGAAGAATAATTAGGAGAAAATATTTTGCAGTGTGCTCTTCACTTGCTCCAACAGCACTCAATAAATTTGACACCAGGATGAATCAACTCATTTGATTGGCAACCCACCCAATATCCTGACCATACTAACACAACCATGGCAAAAGTGTGTGCCATCTACGAGATACACTGGTAACTACCTGTGATTTCCATGAAGGACAAAACCTTCAAGTGAATGGAATCACCATGGACTGCTTTCACCAGAAGGATTGCTGCAATTTGAGAAGATGGCTCACCACCATTGTCTCTAGGATAAGCAGGAATGGATAGTAAATGTAGTCTTTGTCAGAACACACAGACAAAAAATGAAAAACAAAGTTGCTGCTTTATCACTAATAGGAAAGGAGGCAAAGGGTGTCACAGGAGGAGCTAACAAACATTTGAAACAGAGGTGGACAGAGGGATATACGATTAAATGCAGATGCTGGAATCTGGAGCAAACCTCCTTTCCTTTATACGATGCTCCACCATCCCCTCTTCTCAAATTTCAGCCCATTTCACTTCTACCTATAACCTTCCAGCTTCCTACTCATATCCCTCCCTCATCTGCGTATCTCCTTCCCCCTCACCAGCATCCACCTATCATCTGCCAGCTCTTGCTCCACCTCATCCCCCCATCCTTTTATCCTGGCCATCTTCACTCTTCGCCCCTCCTCCATACTTCTATCAGTCCATTTCAAAGTTTTCAATCGGAAATGAGTACTGCTCATGACTAGTCCCTCCCTGCTACTCGCCATAGATGATGCCAGACCTTTTGAGTCCCTCTAACATTTTGTGTGATACTAAAGACAAAATGAGGTAAGACAAAACCAAGATTGTGGGGTCAATCTTAGATTCCTCTGTTAGAGCCGGAACACAGTGGGCTGAATTGCTTTCTGTGCTGGAGCTTTGATTGTCTCAAGTAACAATCCCAATGAGTCATCACTGTCTTTCTTCATTTTGTTAAATCTTCATGTGCAAGCTCATCAGTTGTTATTTAATACTTCTCCCTGTGGTTTCATCTTACACTATTAACATCACTGTTTCAATTCATGGTATATTGAAGCAGATCAAAAGAGGGTACAGAACTGAGTTTACAGATGTAGCTCTAAGTATCTAGCCATGGAAGTCCAGTCGTCATGAGGCAGAGTAGATGGACAAACTAATCATTTCCCTGTGGCCAGTTTCACATGTAGGCACTTTCTGTTTGCGTTTAATTCACATGCAGATGGCAAAAAGGAATAACTGAGAAAACTCAGCCAGGCCATCTAGTCTGACACAGTGAAGTAAAGCAGCCGCTGACTTTTCCATCAACAGTCATGCAATATCTAAAGACAGGCAGTAAAACAAAGTTGGAAGAGGACCCTAAGCCAAGTTTAAAGGAAAAAAAGAATAACAAAATATTCCTCTTCAATCCCTAAAGGCAAAGACTAGGCTTAGCAATGACGAAGTGGCATATCACCTAACACCAAGCCTCCTTTATACAAAGTATCCATCCTAATGTGCTGTGACAATGAGTAAAAAGCCATAACCATGATGTATGTTAGATAAAGTGTTTGTGTCACCCTGCATCTAACCATGCTGTGTCTGACTTAGAAATTCTTCATACTGGCAACTGGAAATAGTTTTCACTTTTGACATCAAGACATTAACTTTGTTGAGGTCTTTTTCTTATCCATTGTTGAATCCACACAATTTTGTTTTTGCTCTACTAATCAGTGGGGCAGGGAGCTAATCCCAGGTAGTGACGTTGAAATCTACCCTTGTGAATTTCAACTGAAATACGTTCCAGTTTCCCACCGCCCATGATCAGCAACACAAGGGTTTTCAGCAAAATTGTTCAGCTTGTCCTTACTATTAAAAAGAAAGTAATTAAAATGTATCTGAGTAATAGTCACAAGGACATGCAATTAGATTAATGATTTGTTGGTTACTTTGTTAGTGCCAAGAATTACAAGAGGAACACAGACCTTCTGCTCAGTTAGATTTTAGAAAATGTAACTAAATATAGAAGTTAAACATTACACTTTGACTCCTGCAGAAGAAACTAAACTGTTAAAACTGGTGGTTGAAAATGGAACTCCGCTCATACGTTGCTGGATTCATACGTTCCAATGCTGTTCATAGACTTCAGTTCAGCATTCAACACAATCATCCCTCAGAAACTGATTGGAAAGCTGAGCCTACTGGGCCTGAACGCCTCCCTCTGCAACTGGATCCTAGACTTCCTGACTGGGAGACCTCAGTCAGTCCGGATCAGAAGCAGCATCTCCAACACCATCACACTGAGCACAAGGGCCCCCCAGGTCTGTGTGCTCAGTCCACTGCTGTTCACTCTGTTGACCCATGACTGTGCTGCAACACACAGCTCGAACCACATCATCAAGTTCGCTGATGACACGACTGTGGTGAGTCTCTTCAGCAAGAACGATGAGCCAGCATGCAGAGAGGAGGTGCAGTGGCTAACGGACTGGTGCAGAGCCAACAACCTGTCTCTGAATGTGAACAAAACAAAAGAGATCGTTGTTGACTTCAGGAGGACACGGAGTGACCACTCTCTGCTGAACATTGACGATTCCTCCGTAGAGATCATTAAGACCACCAAATTTCTTGGTGTTCACCTGGCAGAGAATCTCACCTGGTCCCTCAACACCAGCTCCATAGCAAGGAAAGCCCAGCAGCGTCTCTACTTTCTGCGAGGGCTGAGAAAAATCCATCTCCCTCCCGCCATCCTCACCACATTCTACAGAGGTTGTATTGAGAGCATCCTGAGCAGCTGCATCACTGCCTGGTTCCGAAATTGCACCATCTCGGATCGCAAGACCCTGAAGTGGATAGTGAGGTCAGCTGAGAAGATCATCAGGGTCTCTCTTCCTGCCATTAAAGACGTTTACACCACAGGCTGCATCCGTGAAGCAAACAGCATTATGAAGGACCCCTCGCACCCCTCATACAAACTCTTCTCCCTCCTGCCATCTAGCAAAAGGGGCCGAAGCATTCAGGTTCTCACGACCAGACTAGGTAACAGTTTCTTCCCCCAAGCCATCAGACTCATCAATACCCAGAGTCTGGACTGGCGCCAACCTACTGCTCTCTACTGTGCTTATTGTCTTGTTTATTATTTATTGTAATGCCTGCACTGTTTTGTGCACTTCATGCAGTCCTGGTTAGGTCTGTAGTCTAGTGTAGTTTTTGTGTTGTTTTACGTAGTTCAGTGTAGTTTTTGTATTGTTTCATGTCGCACCATGGTTCTGAAAAACATTATCTTGTTTTTACTGCGTACTGTACCAGCAGTTATGGTCAAAATGACAATAAAAAGTGACTTGACTTGACTTGGATATGAAGGCTGACTGATGTGCTACTGAGTCCCACATTGAAGTTGATCTGAGTTCTGAGTGCTTTCCAAGTCATGTTAATTCTGCTAATTGCCATTTAGCCAGCAGTTAGCAACTGTCCTCATGTCTACAATATGAGAAAGGAATCAGGCATTATTTATACTTCAGATTGCAATTTTGTTTTCTGTGCCATGAAGTGTATCTGAATGTATGTGTGGTATGTGTCGATGTCAGTGTCGGCATTATGTTTTATATGTGTGTAGTAATGAGTATTTATGTTTTTATGTGTGTGTCAATGTGTATATGTGTATATTTGCTTATCAGCATACATACATGTGTGCTTCTATTTGTGCATATGTCCATGTCAGTATTTCTACAGTTGTTGCATTGCAATTGGGGTTTATTACTGGTTATTATTCATACTGAGCCTTTGGGCCTTCTCCAGGCTGCTCCAGGCATTGATCTAAGGACTCTTTTTGGTTCGGAGTGTTGTTGCTCACTTGAGTTGTTTGCATGATCTGTGTTTTTTTAATTCTCTGTGCATTGGATGTTGGTCTTTATTTTATTTTTTTAATTGGTTCTTTGGGGTTTCTTGCTTTGTGGCTGCCTGTAAGCAAATAAATCTCAAGTTTGTATAATTTGTACATTCTTTGATAATAAATGTACTTTGAAACTTGAGACTTTGAAAATGTTTCAGTGTGTATGTGTGTGTGAGTCGCATCTTTCTTCCCTCTTTTGGTCAGTTAAACATATACTGCTTATAGGGTGAAGGTCCGCCTCATTCTCCCAGAAAATGTATGTGAAATTGAGCAAAGATCTGTGGAAAGTAGTGATGTGTACAGCATTTCCTCCGCTAATATGAGATCTTCGTTTCTGCCAGGACCTCCGCCTAGCTCATAGCTGGCCAATGCAAAAGAAGTCAGTGCTTAGACAGCTCTGTATGGCAGACACCATTCAGCAGTTGTAGTGGGGATGAGGGAGAATACTGGGGACAGTTGACACAACCTGAGCCAATGCCATGAGGGGAACTGGCCTGTCTGATTCCCACGCAGTGAACGGCCTCAAGCAGTGTCGCTATGCAACCTCCTGAAGGAACCAATCAGCAGCTTGCAGCCCATTGAGGGAACGCCAGTGATTTCTCCAACATTACGGTGGCTATGGAGATGAAGGGCTGAGAGACTGGGTGTCAAAAGTGGCAGCAGTATGGCTGAGAGATAGTGGTGAATGCTTATCAATTGCAGCTCATCAGTCTGGAGAAGATCCATGTGGAGGGATATTACTGAAATGAGAACAGGAATAATAAACAAAATTCTGAAACTTTGAAAAACAAACTATCGTTGATGTTGCAAATTTGAAGTTCAAACCAAAAACATTGAAATACTCAGTAGATTAGGGAGCACCTCTGGGAAGTCTGGTATTATTATATATTTCCAATATCTGCAGGTCTTTTGTTTATTTCTGCAGCAGCGATACAGCTGTGACCAATGGAAATGCTTTGGTTCTTCCCACAATGGTTCCATTGGTTCTCACTGTGGAGATGAAGCAACGCAGATGAGGAAGGTTCTAGTATTAATTCACACTTTATGTTGGCATCGATGATCACAGTGGGATGAAAATGATGCTGCTGCAAATGAGATTCAAAAAGTTTAAGATTATGGCTTGCGCCTTTGGTTTCAGAGTCTAACTGTTGTATGAGGTCAACATCATGCCAAGTGAAAGTGTTCTGAACATAATTGTCCAGGTTCATACAAAGAATGGCCATTTAAATAAAGTCCTACGGTACACCTGACACTTGTGAGATGCAGTCCTATCTAGGGATGATGTGGTGGTATAATGGTGAGCATAATACTATTATAGCAACAAGTGGCCCAGGTTCAATTCCTGCTGCAGTTTGTAAAGAGTGTGAACATCCTCCCCATGACCTCATGGGTTTCCTCTGGGTTCCCTGGTTTCCTCCCACATTCCAAGATTAGTAAGTGAAGTTGTCACAGGTGTAATTGGGCAGCATAGGCTCATTGGAATGGATGGGCCTGTTTCCATGATGTATCTTTAAATAAATTTTTAAAAAAGATGGCCCCTAAGAGTGAATAAATAATGAATGGGTTTAGATGAGCTTCCTTGTGTAAATTGACTGCCTTGCTAGAAAACCTTTCCTAAGTAAGAGCATTTGGAGACATTTTAATTCTTACATGTTACAGTTGTGCATCTTTTAATTCTTTCTACTATAACAGAAAATCTTTGTCTCCAAGTGTGTCTGAAAAAAGTCTCTGCTCTATTTTCCTCTTTTAACTGGTAGATTGGAAGTAGGAAATAGCAATTATCTCATTACAAATTGATTAAAAATGTTCCAAATTAATAATCTCTGAAGCTGATAAATCCTTTGTTTGCTTTTGTTGAATTATTCGTCTGGTGAAGCTCATCATCAATTCCATTTCCTTGCAATTAATTATAAAATCTTCAGCCAAAGTGTTCAATTTATCTGGCACAGCATTATTGATCACACTGCTAATAACTATATACATTCCTGTTAATGAGTTCTACTAACAGATTTTTGAAGCTGCAGTTTTCTGGCACCAATAATATCTCACCAGCAGTTGTTTTGCCACAGGGAGTAGCTGCTCCTAGCTCAGGCAGTAATATCTTCAGGTCTGCAGATTTTCTTTGTCATTCAAAAGGAATGCCTGACTCACTAACCTGCCACTTGATTACAATCCTCCGGTCTCTGAAGAGATACATACAGCAGATCTGAAAATGATGGAAATACTGAGTATGTCAGGCAGCATCTGCGGAGTGAGAAACACAATTAATATTTACAGTTGATGACCTTTCAACAGAGTAGATTTGCAGAGCAGACTAACAGCGTTATTAGAGCACACTAACACAATTACATTTGGACACCTTTCAATTTGTTCCTTCATAACCAGAAAATCTTTGTATCCAAGCGTGTCTGAAAATAAAGGTGATTGTTGCATTTTCTTCTTTTCATTAGTAGATTCAAAATAGGGAGTTGCAATCATCTCACTGGAAATTGATTAAAATATTTCAAATTAATAACCTTTGGAGCTGATAAATTCTTTGTTTCCCTTACTGAATTATTCATCTGGTGAAGCTCATTTCCTAGCAATTATACAACAGTTGAAGTTTTTTTTAATTTTTAAATTGCAGCAGTTCCATTGCTCAAGCTGCCATTGAGCTGATGCTAGTTAACAAGGGGACTGCTTGGCTTATATATATTGCATGTATTGAGTTAAGCAAAAAGTTTTAGTTTCTGTGCAAATCATATATATTGACATAGTATAAAGAAAAGCAGAATGCAAAATATAGTGCTTCAGTTACTAAGAAAGTGCAGTGCAGGTATACAAAAAATGTGTGAGGGCCATGCCAATGTAGATTGGAAGATCTGAGTTCAAGAGTTCATCTTTTAGCGCAAGAGTTCAAGTGTTTCATATCAGCTGGACATTAGCTGTCCTTAAGTCTGGTAGAATCTTATACTCAAAGGGAAAGGGGAGAAGAGGGAATGACTGTAGTTGGAAGGGTCCTTGAGTATGAGGCAGTGGGAACTGTAGATGGAATCAAAATGATATGAGGCTGGTTTTCATGATGGACTGTGTTGTGCTCACAACTCTTTAGAATTCCTTGCAGTCCTGGGCAGAACAGTTGCCATATCAAGTTATAAGGAATCTGGATAGGATGCTTTCTATTGACGCTTCTGTAAAAACTGATAAGAGTCATCAGGGATATGCTGAATCTCTTTAGCCATACGTTTGTGTGCAAAGTAAATTAATTTAATTGCAAAATTAAATGAATTATAATATCCATGATTTTGATTCTGCCCTCACTGAAGGATCCCAGATCAGCACTGTGGCTCCTAACAGGATGTCACCTGTGCCACTTGCACTTGTACCTGTCTGACTTGCACCTCCCCTGGTTTATTCATGCAGAAGAAAGCATTCATAATGCTCATAAATCCTAAGTCACTGTGACATAAATAAGGTCAGCATGAGCAGGTCCCGACCAGTGCCTTTTTGGGGTCTGGTGCAGTGGTAGAATCAGCATTTATTGCCCATCCCTAATTACCAATGAGAAGGTAACAATGAGCCTCCTCCCTGAACTGATTCAGTCCTTCTGATAAGTGAACTCAGTGATAATGAAGAACAGGATGATGTACAACATGGAGAGCAATCTGCAACTGGTGCCCTTGCCCTCCTTGGAGGTAGGGTTTGCTACTTTGGCAGGTGCTGCTGAATTAGCAAGAAACGGCAATGAATTGAGTAGATGGTACATCCTGCAAGTCAAGGATGGTGCCGGGCTTCTTGAGAGTTGGTTCTGCGCTCAAGGTGAATAGAGAGTATTCCATCACAGTCCTGACATCACGCTCCTGCAAGTGACATGAAGGTTGGTGGTGCTGTGGACAGCACTGAACTTTGTCCAAGCCTTTCGCAGTACTGTATATCAAAAAGATGGAAAGTTTGGCAGAACATTGGAGGATGGATAAATCCCAAAATGTGAGATGATGATTTTTGAGAATAAGGGGTTGGAAATATACAGTAAATAAAATATTAATGGACAGAGGGACCTTCGCGTTCAAGTCCATTGTTCTCTGAAAGTGGCAACAGAGGTAGTGAGGGCATATTAAATCTGGGATTTTATGTTGCAACTTTATTGCACTGTTAAGTGCATCTCTGGTCATTAAAACACAAGAAAGACAAGGGTGCGCTGGAGAGAGTGCAAAGGAGATTCATCAGGATGTTGCCTGGTATAGGGCGCTTTAGTTATGGGGAGAAATTAAATAAACTTGGTTTGTGTTCCCTGCTGAAGGGAGACCTGATAGAGGTATATAAAATTATAAGAGTCACAGAAGGTCAGAGAGTCAGATAAAGACATAGATTAGCCTAAATTGTCACATGTACATTGAAACATCAAAGCATACAGTGAAAAGCGTCATGTACATCAATGATCAACACAGTCCAAGCATGGGATAGGGGCAGCCCCCAAGTGTTGCCATGCTTCTAGTGCCAACAAAGCATGCCCACAACTTACAAACTCTAACTCTAACCTGTACATCTTTGGAATGTGGGAGGAAACCAGAGCACCTGGAGGAAACCCATATGGTCACAGGGGGAATGTACAAATTCCTTATAGACAGAGATGAGATTGAACGCCGATCACTGATTGCTGGTGTTGTAAAGCGTTGTGCTAACTACAATGCCACTGCACAGCCCTGCTAGTCTGTGTGATAGTCAGAATCATTTCTCCACAGTAGAGATAGCAAAAACAAAAGGGCATGTTTAAGGTAAGAGGAAGGAGCTTTAATGGAAATTTGAGGGCTAAACTTTATTATGCAGAGAGTGGTTGGTATCTTGGAGTTATTGCCAGAGGAGGTGCTGGAGACAGATGTAATCACTATATTTAAGTGACATTTTTAAAGATACATTAATAGGCAGGGCATAGGAGGAAATGGACCTAATCTGGGCAAAAAGATCAACAGGGAGAAAGTAGGCCGAAGGGTCTATTTCTATCCTGCGCATGATGATTCAAGATGGGTTAGGGGTGTTAGGACATAAATCCTTCACTGAAAGATATCCAGCACTTGACCTTCTTATTGAGCCATGGTGTTCCTGTGACTGTCCCTTTGAGCTTCGGGCAGTGGTTACTGATAGTGGGGAGATCTCCATGACATAATCCTTTTACATCACAACCCTTGGTGGTAAGATTTCTTCCTGTTGGAGGTAGTTATAGTGGCAACAATGTTATTTTCAATTGCAAGATTTAAGGTTCAAGATTATTTAATGTCATTTCCAGGTCAAACGGGTAAAGGAAAATGGAATAATAATTATTCCCAGTCTGAAGCAGTACAGAAAAACACAATAAGATAAAAGCCTGTTAGTAAGTCCTACACCTAGTTGCACAATGGAGTATTTAGAATTAGGAGTAGGAGTTTGTTCACCAAGGTCTCTGGGAGCATAGTGTTGAATGCCAAACCAAAATCTAGAAGCAGCATTCTGATTTAAGTGTCCTTGCCTTCTCAGTCCATGCCTGAATATTATCTGGTTCTGACTGTGTGCAGGCATGGATTGCTCAACTTACTGAAGGAGCTTAATTTGCTTAAGTGCATGTGTAGAATGTTTAGTTCTACAAGTGGCCTTATCATGGAGAAAGGATACTGACAGAGCAGCTGTTACTCTGACCTCTCAGCTTTTCTACCAGCCCTAAGCCAGCTTCCAGACCCTGATCCTGGTCCTACATCCAGGCCTTTTCCACCTGCTTTGACCTGACTGTAGTCATGCACCTTGACCCAGAATTAGCTAAGTCATTCTGAATACAGAAAAAAATCCTTTCATCATTCAAGACCTAATCAGTAACACTCAATGTCATAGGATTAAAGCCCAAAGTACAAAGTAAATTTATTATCAAAGTACATATATGTATTTCCAAGATTCATTTTCAGAGTGAGGATCAAAATCAGAATCCGATCAGTTTTAATATCATCTACATATGCTGTGAAGTTTGTTGTGTTGCTGCAGAAGTACCGTGAAATGCATACAAAATACTATAAATAACAATAAGATATTTAGATTTTTATATAACCATCTTATTCCAATATTATATACATAATTATATAAATAAAGCAAAAAGAGAGTAAAAATAGTGAATTAGTGTTCGTGGATTGGTTCATGGTTCATTGTCCATGTAGAAATCTGATGGGGAAGGGGAAAAAGCTGTTCCTAAAATATTGAGTGTGTGTTTCAGGTTTCCATACCTTCCCCTTAATGTAGTAATGAGAATAAGGCATGTCCTGGGTGATGGGGGTCCTTAATGATGGATGCAACCTTTCGGAGCCTTCACCTATTGAAGAGGTCCTCAGTGCTGAGGAGGCTAGACCATGATAGAACTGGCTGAGTTCGAAACCCTCTGTGATGGGGATGCAATGTGTTAGAAGACTCTTTACAGTACATCTGTAGAAATTTGCTAGAATCTTTGATGACATACCAAATCTCCCTAAGCTGTTAAAAAAAAACATAGCCACTAACATGCATTCTTTGTAATTGCATCAATGTGTTGTGCTCAGGATAAATCTTCAGAGATGCTGACACACAGGAACCTGAAACTGCTCACCCATTCCTCTGCTGATCCCTCGATGAGGACTGGTGTGTGTTCCCTTGACTTTCCCTTCCTGAAGTCCACAATCAATTTCCTGGTCTTACTGATGTTGTGTGCACCACTCAATCAGCGGATCTATTTCACTCCTGTACGTCTCTGTGACTCTGCCAACGACCGTTGTGATGTTGGCAAGTTAGAAATGGCATTGGAGCACTGCCTAGCCACACAGGCATGGGTGCAACAGGGAAGCACGCATCCTTGAGGTGTGCCGGAGTTGACTAACTCTAAGGAGGAGATTTTTTTTTTCCAATCTGCAATGACTGTAGTCTCCCGATGAGGAAGTCAAGAATCCAGTTGCGGAGTGAGGTACAGAGGCCCAGATTTTGAAGCTTGTTGATTAGTACTGAGGGTATGATCATGTTGAATGCTGAGCTATAGTCAATAAACAGGAACCTGACATAGGCAATGCTATTGTCCAGCTGGTCAAAGGCCGAGTAGAGAACCAGTGAGATTGCATTCATTGTAGACCTGTTGTGCTGGTAGGTAAATTGCAGCAGGTCTAGGTCCTGGCTTAGGCAGGAGTTAATTCTGGCCATGACCAACCTCTCAAACCATCACAGTAGAAATGAGTGTAACTAGGCAGTAGCTGTTGAGGCAACTTGCCCTGCTCTTCTTGGGCACTCGTATTATTGATGCCCTTTTGAAGCAGGTGAGAACTTTTGACTGCAGCAGTGAGAGATAGATAATGTCCTTGAACACTGTCGCCAGTTGGTTGGCACAGGTTTTCAACACCCTACCAGGTACACCATCAGGGCCTGACACCTGGCGAGGGTTCATCCTCTTGAAAGATGCTGCAGCATCAGTTGATATACTGCCCTCACAACGTGTATGTTCAAAGCAATGCAGCGAGTTAAACTCCTTCTCAAAAATCAGCAAGACATAAGCTTTCTTCAGGGTTTTTTAATGAAATCTTACTTGTGAAACTGCAGAAAGTTAAGTAAAGACATATTAAATTCAATACCGAATCATCTCGGGCCTGAATATACAAACATTGTTGATTATACTCACAATCTGTGTTAACACATACTGTATGCAGTACTCCATGAGTACGCCATGTAAACAAGAGTAAACTTGTAGTGCAATATTGTCTTAACGATAAATGGTAATCATAATACTTCCTTCAAATACATCTACTAAATATTTTCTAATATTAACAGAAACATAAGAATCACAGATATTGCTGTTTCAAGAGAAAGTGCAGAGGATGGAGTTGGATGTCATTCCGCCGTGCACTACAATCAAATCCACATTAATCCACCCAGGAAATGTTATTAAAATCAAGGTAACGCCCATACAAGATGTCTAGAGGCCAAAACACTCCTTGTCTGGAATTCATAGGATGTCAAACTTAACTATTGAAACTAAAAGTAATATAATTATTTCATTAAGTCTTTGGAAAAAGAAGGATAGTCTCGGACACGGATCTTAAAGTCTTACAACACAGTCTTTAACTGTTCTCACTTCAAAAATACCGGCCTGTTGGGGATCAGCAAGAAATTCTAGAAAGTTAACCATGAGGAGAGGGTAAGCTGATTAACTTGGAGCCCTCTTATGGCATGGTCGGCCATCTTGAGATCAGTAGGAACATTGACAGATCTGGGTTGATGGCCTGATATGTTGCATTCTATTATGTACATAAACATAGAATCTTCTCGTTTCATTAAATATATAGCCAAGCACAATCCTGCTGTCAGTAAAGAACTTGTTATCATCTAGCTCTGTTTTCAGCTCTTCGGTTATCAGCAACACCAAGTTCAGGCATTGGTATGGTGTGATCTGGTTTGTGAGCAGGCTTTGCCTTGCCCAGGATAAATCCAATTTCACTATATCCAGCAGTGGCTGTGACCTTCAGGTATGCAACAGCAGCAATACTTTTAGTTGACACATCACAGAAGATGAGGACATCTTTCTTTTGAGCTGCAGGTTCTGAAATGGTGGTGTAGGTTCTTGGAAACTTCAAACCTTTAAGATCCTGAAGGGAAGAACACCATTGCTGCCATTGTTCATGTTTCTCTTCTGGGAGTCGAGCAATGTACCCACAAGTGCCAGGGGTCCACTCTCTTAATATGAAACATCCCTGGATATTGATTGATGCAGCAAATATAAGTGGGTCTGATAGGTTGTTGATTCAATAGCACTCCACAACGTGTAAAGGTCATCAGTATCAATGACCTGGAAAGCAAGGATGTCAGTTACGAGGTCTCATCCAAAGCCCAAACTGCACTTCATTGGAGGGAGTTCCTGTTGAAGATCAAGATTATGCAGACCTTTTCCAATGGGAAATGTTCACTGATCTCAGCACAGTTGGATGCAATCTTATGCAGTGAGATTAGACTGTGCCAACATGCTTTGCACTACTCTCAGCATGCTGACTCATTCTTCTGCACTAGAGAATGATCTACAACCATCATCAACATGGAAATGTCTTTCTATGTACCTCCCTGTTTCAGTCCCAATTTCCTTCTCTCCCTCGATAGATGTCCTATTAAATTCCACAGATTTCCACAGCTGGTGAATGACGGTTACAAAATACATGAACTCTCGTGTGATACTCCAGAACGGTGTCCGGTTGGTGGTTACAAAACCACAAATATCTGAGGTTGTCGCAGATCCTTTCTCACTAGGAAGTCGTGGAACATTTGGTCAACGCCTGTCATCCCTGAGGCTGACTCTGTTCTGAAGCACATTAGGTCCCCAAGCACATGAGGACCCCAGTAGAACATTGTTCAGTGATATGTCTTTGAACTATGCACTTGAATCAAAGACAATCAATTCTTGTGCAGATTTCTTGGGGTGGTAAACACCGAAGTTGGGCAAATACCAGTTTCCTTTGTTGGGTGGAGACACTAACACAGCATAACTGTTCCAGAAGAGTCCCTCCATGAACTCTGTGTAAAGATCTTTCATTTCTGATTTCCTTCTCCATGTGCACCTGAGGGACTTGAGTCATCTGAGGGGCTGTCTCTGTTATTTGGTTGGAGTTGTTGCGGCAAGCGAAAAGGAATTGTTTGACTTGTCTTCGCTAAACTCCTTGTTTACTATTCGAAGGGAGTCCTCAGCTTCAATGGAAGGTGCCGGCCTATAATCATCTTTCCAGTGACAGAAGACTAGCTAGCCTAAATCCGGATGAGCAGGGATAAGTATGTCAGGGCACCTGGTTTGCTTACCTACAACCTCTTCTTTCATATGGATTCTACGCTCACAGCGTCTGAAGTGACTTTGGTACCTATTCTCCTGGGCATTAACGTTAAATGTGCTGGCAATGGGCTGATGAGCACCATCGGGGCAGACTTCACCCACTATGACCCAACCCGGGTCCAGTCATTGGGTACAAGGTGCATTGCGCCAACTATTGCTCTATTCACATAGCTTATGTGCATGGATGATGTCTCTGCCAAGCAACAGGAGAATCTCAGCAAAAGGGTCAAATGGGGGCACCTTGTCAGCTACATGTGAATGACCAAGTACAACTTCAGGAGAGGGATTTCATTCCTGTTTTTGGGAATATGATCGCACTCAGCGACAGTTGGACAGGATAAGTAGATCACCCCTCCTATTGTCTCCACGACAAATCCACTGGCTTTTCTGATGTTTCACAACGTGCCTTTCCAGTGTATGGAGAAACAGAACTTTAAGTACTGAGTATGTTGAAGAATATTGATTTTGCCAAAGACACATTGCTCTGATCATCTAAGATCACATTGGTCATTTTTTTTTTTGCTCAGGATGTCCTTTCAGGTAGATGTTGGCCAGACATATTTTAGAACAGCAGTTGCCTTGTAAACCGTACCCACATACATCTGAGGACAAGGAAATAGCTACACCTGAAGGATTCTCAGCTGGCTCCCCGTTGAGCTCTGCGGTGGGTGTGCTGGAACCAGTAGGAGCCCAAGATGCTGAAGGAAGTGCTGGTTACTGCTGTACTCAGAACAGTGAATGGTAGCTTTACAGTCTTTGCCTTGCTGTGCTGTTGAAGGACAACATTTGAAACATACTGAGTGCTCTTTTATGATTACGAAGACACGTAGTCCTCCTTTATTGTCATTTAGTAATGCATACATTAAGAAATGATGCATTATTTCCTCCGGTGTGATATCACAAAACACAGGACAAACCAAGACTGAAAAAAACTGACAACCAACTAGAGGGGATGCAATATTGGATCTCCTGTTAGGAAACGAGTTAGGACAAGTGACGGAAGTCTGTGTAGGGGAGCACTTTGGTTCCAGTGATCATAACACCATTAGTTTCAATTCAATCATGGACAAGGATAGATCTGGTCCTAGGGTTGAGGTTCTGAACTGGAAGAAGGCCAAATTTGAAGAAATGAGAAAGGATCTAAAAAGCGTGGATTGGGATAGTTTGTTCTCTGGCAAAGATGTGATTGGTAGGTGGGAAGCCTTCAAAGGGGAAATCTTGAGAGTGCAGAGTTTGTATGTTCCTGTCAAGATTAAAGGCAAAGTGAATAGGAATAAGGAACCTTGGTTCTCAAGGGATATTGCAACTCTGATAAAGAAGAAGAGGGAGTTGTATGAAATGTATAGGAAACAGGGAGTAAATCAGGTGCTTGAGGAGTATAAGAAGTGCAAGAAAATACTTAAGAAAGTAATCAGGAGGGTTAAAAGAAGACATGAGGTTGCCTTGGCAGTCAAAGTGAAGGATAATCCAAAGAGCTTTTACAGGTATATTAAGAGCAAAAGGATTGTAAGGGATAAAATTGGTCCTCTTGAAGATCAGAGTGGTCAGCTATGTGTGGAACCAAAGGAAATGGGGGAGATCTTAAACAGGTTTTTTGCGACTGTATTTACTAAGGAAACTGGCATGAAGTCTATGGAATTAAGGGAATCAAGTAGTGAGATCATGGAAACTGTACAGATTGAAAAGGAGGAGGTGTTTGCTGTCTTGAGGAAAATTAAAGTGGATAAATCCTCGGGACCTGACAGACTGTTCCCTCGGACCTTGAAGGAGACTACTGTTGAAATTGTGGGGGCCCTGGCAGAAATATTTAAAATGTCGCTGTCTACGGGTGAGATGCCGGAGGATTGGAGAATGGCTCATGTTGTTCCATTGTTTAAAAAAGGATTGAAAAGTAATCCAGGAAATTATAGGCCGGTAAATTTAACGTCGGCAGTAGGTAAGTTATTGGAGGGAGTACTAAGACACAGAATCTACAAGCATTTGGATGGACAGGGACTTATTAGGGAGAGTCAACATGGCTTTGTGTGTGGTAGGTCATGTTTGACCAATCTATTGGAGTTTTTCGAGGAAGTTACCAGGAAAGTGGATGAAGGGAAGGCAGTGGATATTGTCTACATGGATTTCAGTAAGGCCTTTGACAAGATCCCGCATGGCAGGTTAGTTAGGAAAATTCAGTCGCTAGGTATACATGGAGAGGTGGTAAATTGGATTAGACATTGGCTCAATGGAAGAAGTCAAGGAGTGGTAGTAGAGAATTGCTTCTCAGAGTGGAGGCCTGTGACTAGTGGTGTGCCATAGGGATCAGTGCTGGGTCCATTGTTATTTGTCATCTATATCAATGATCTGGATGATAATGTGGTAAATTGGATCAGCAAATTTGCTGATGATACAAAGATTGGAGGTGTAGTAGACAGTGAGGAAGGTTTTCAGAGCCTGCAAAGGGACTTGGACCAGCTGGGAAAATGGGCTGAAAAATGGCAGATGGAGTTTAATACAGACAAGTGTGAGGTATTGCACGTTGGAAGGACAAACCAAGGTAGAACATACAAGGTTAATGGTAAGGCACTGAGGAGTGCAGTAGAACAGAGGGATCTGGGAATACAGATACAAAATTCCCTAAAAGTGGCATCACAGGTAGATAGGGTCGTAAAGAGAGCTTTTGGTACATTGGCCTTTATTAATCAAAGTATTGAGTATAAGAGCTGGAATGTTATGATGAGGTTGTATAAGGCTTTGGTGAGGCCGAATCTGGAGTATTGTGTTCAGTTTTGGTCACCAAATACAGGAAGGATATAAATAAGGTTGAAAGAGTGTAGAGAAGGTTTACAAGGATGTTGCCAGGACTTGAGAAACTCAGTTACAGAGAAAGGTTGAAGAGGTTAGGACTCTGTCCGAACGATTCGACCTCCTTCTCAGTCGCCAAAAGCAGGCAAGGCCGGGGATTTTGAGGGCTACCCTCCGAAAGATTCCCAACCACACAGTAACGACAGCAGCAAATGGGTGTTTCAGAAATTTCTCCAGATGTTCCTCTATGCTTTCACATCCATTCTCCATCAAATCAGAATTGTCCACGGCCCCTATTTAACTGATACAATATCATTTTTCACCGGAGGGCTGCGCACACGCAGGCGCGCCGGCATCTTCTCCTCCCGCCTTTTTAGAACACAGTTCCGGTCTGCGAGTGTTTTTTCTCAGAATCCTCTGCATTTCCTGAAGGGGTGAGGTTTCTTATGGACCGGGCATTGTCTATCACGATACATGATAGAAATTTCTACTTCAGTTTTATTGACTGTGATAGGGGTTCTGGTTTTCGATGCCTTTGAAAACTTAAAACTTGGGTCATTTCACATTTCTGCATGGTGGCTGACAAACCTCACAAAGAATGTAAATGGTGGATAGAGGACATGATGCTTCACTTTATACTTGAATCTTTCAGTTACACACTATTCCTGCATATTGCTTTGTGGTCTCTCCACTATCGGGTTTATTCCTCTTGCTGCATGTAGCTATGACAATAGATCTGCAAGTGCCAGGAGCTCCCGCAGTCCTTTGTTTGAGAGCTTTGGAAAATTATCAAGTCAGTTAAAGGGAGATTCCTCGATAGCCTCTGGAAAGCCATGGCATTTATCCTACTCTGCCTCAGCATTTGAAAACCTGCAGCTGGATTATTAATATGACCTGCTCTAACTCTTCTTGCATGTTGCAGTGACTCCCCATCAAGCGACTTGCAGGGAAGGTTTAGCTCTTGGCTAGGTTTGAGAATTAGTCATTCCATGGCACTGCGAAAACTTGACTTCCGAGACAGAAAACTGGCAGACTGATTGTCAAAAATTTTTAGTCCTACTGTGGCTAGGTCTCAACGAGCCAGATACCAAGACAAGTCTAATGCACCTGTGGCTCCTGAATGAGAGCTTTGTGGAGAATTGAATTGAATTGAATTGACTTTATTTCTTACATCCTTCACATGCATGAGTAAAAATCTTTACATTATATCTCTATCTGAATCTGCAATGTGCAAATTATAGCCATTTGTAATAAACAGTATGTACAGTAAGATATACAATGGAAAAGTCAATATTGCTTAGAAATACAATTGTGTCAGCATAAATTAATCGGTCTGATGGTCTGGTGGAAGAAGCTCTCTCGAACACTGTTGGTCCTGGCTTTAATGTTGTGGTACTGTTTCCCAGATAGTAGCAGCTGGAACAGTTTGTGGTTGGGGTGACTCAGGTCCCCAATGATCCTTCGGGCCCTTTTTAGGCACCCGTCACTGTAAATGTCCTGAATAGTGGGAAGTTCACATCCACAGATGTACTGGGCTATCTGCACCACTCTCTGCAGAGTCCTGCGATTAAGGGAAGTACAGTGTCCCTACCAGGCAGTCAGGATGCTCTCAATTGTGCCCCTGTAGAAAGTCATTAGGATCTGGGGACTCGTGCTGAACTTCTTCAACCGTCTGAGGTAAAAGAGGCACTGTTGTGCTTTTTTCACCACACAGTCAGTATTTACAGACCAAGTGAGGTCCTCAGTAATGTGTATACTGAGGAACTTAAAGCTATTCACCCTCTCAACCCCAGATCCGTTGATGTCAATAGAGGTGAGCCTGTCTCCATTCCTCCTGTAGTCCACGACTAGCTCGTTTGTTTTTGCAATATTGAGGGAGAGGTTGTTTTCTTGACACCACTGTGTCAGGGTGATGACTTCTCCTCTGTAGCTGCCTCGTTATTTGTGGTAAGGCCAATCAGTGTGGTATCACTGGCAAATTTAATTAGCAGGTTGGAGCTGTGGGTGGCATCCACTGTTTTGCAGAATGTATTTCCTGAGATGGGTGGAAGTTCGGTCTGTCCATATCTGTGTTAATGGGATTGGCATCAGTAGTAACTCTTGACCGAGGTCTTTGCTGTGGTAGAACTGCAGAACGAGTCATTGTGGGTCATTGCTGCTGTAAACCTTGGCTGTTAACACCTGGACTACGTAAAAGACATGCTGGTTGAGTGGTGTGGAGAGCTTCCTTTTGTAGAGCTGAAGCAATGTCTTTATTATAGCCAAAATGCATTTGGAGATGTGCTTTAGTAAGATACATTGACTGTTGTGATGGCAAAACATAAATGGTTCTGATTACAGGCTCACCACTGTCTAAGTCAACTGCTGCTTCATACGTCTTTGCTTCTGCTGAGGCAGCCTTAGCTTTATGCTCATTCTTGAGTGCACTTAATGTAGCCTCTATACATGCTGTCTCCATGTCTATACATGTGGAACACCCTGGGAAAGGTTTCACTGCTAACATAATGGTCTTTCTGTAGAAGCAGTGTTTGGGTTATGGTTAGAGATAACGGGTGGTTTGGAATGTGAGCCCTCTAATGAGGGGAGTGTGTTTTCATGCTGGGTGCCTGAGGATGTTTTCATGTTGTGTGCCCAACCCCGAGGTGATCTGGGTCTTTTGGTCAGCGGAAGATGGAGAAAGAAGATGCCAGAAAGGAGAGGTCGTAGACACCAGAAAGGAGTGGACTTGGAGTGGGACTGGGAGTTGACGAAGTCCAGAAAAATCGATGGAGGACCAGCAGACGGGAAGCCGTGAGCTCCAACTTGTGCACATTAGACTGTTTTGTTAACATGGGCCCTTTTCTTTTTGTTTTACTTTACTAACACTTTAGTCAAATTAAGAATTATAAAGCTAAATTGTTCAATTGCATATGGTGTACTGTCTTCTATTTCATGGTACTGATTTGTAACAGGGTAACACATCACGCAGCATCCACACAAACGGGAGGTTTTGCACGTCAATCTCACATGTTTGGTGAGGCCAGAGACTGTCCTCCCTAGACTTACACAGCCGATAGAACCGGAGGGTTACACTTTCTCCATGTTTATGCAAAGCTTTATTCACTTGCATCTCAACTTTGTGCTTAGCGTAAGCCATTCTCACCCGTCCCGCTTCAGCTCTGTCATGGGCCTGTGCTACGGCTATGCTAATCATGGACTCATTCCAGTATCACGAAGACGCAATAGACGCGCCACATTCTGACCTCATTTCCAGGGTTTGGTGATTGGCATTGCTCAGGTTGACATCCGGCATTCAGACTCGTCTCCAGTCCACGGGCAATGACTTTGAAGACAAGTTATCTTTTAATTCTACTGCCCTCACAGTGCATGTGCAGTGAGTTAAACACCTTCTTAAAATTGCCAAGATGGAAGCTTTCACTGGACTTTCCCATGAGCAGTTACCTGTGAAACTGCAGAAAGTTAGGTAAATTACGTATTAAATTCAATACAGAATCATTGTACTCCTGAATATATCAATATTGTCAATTATTCTCACAATCAGTGTTAACCAAGGTAATACACATATGCAATACTCCATAACTTTGACGTATAAACAACAGTTAACTCGTGGCACAATGATGTTTCAATAATAATAAACATAATGCTTCCTTCAAAATACATCTACTAAATGTTTACCAATATTAACAGAAAATTAAGACTCACAGAGCAAATAAAGAGAGGATGGAGATGAATGTCTTTCCATTCAAATCAATTGAATCCAAATTAAGACATGCAGGAAATGATATAAAAACAGGAAGTGATGTCCATACAAGACAAACTGGGACTCTAGATGCCAGAACAGATGGAATGTGCATTACAACCAGAATAATGGTGAAAAACTCCCTTGACAGATAAAATGGACTTTCAGTACTAGATCTTCCAGGTTGAGTGGGGAGGACTAAGATTGAACCGCCATGTCTGTGCACCATGAAACAAACTCCAATCCCTCTTACTTTAAGTGACTCTACTGCCCTGTCCATGCGGTGGATGGTGAAGTCCCATGCTGCATCACTGAGTCTGGAATGTTCAGGGTGAGCAATGTTTCCATGAATAAAACTACACAGCAGTCTCTTATGTCCCTCTGGTGCTGCAATCTTACTCTGTGGTCCTCAGTTGTATTTTCCAGACTCTGTACATCAACCAGCAGGGTGGTAGGATGTGAGGGGCTCAGGGTCCTGCATTTCAAATCTTACTTGCAGCCCAGTAGGCTTTCCGCACTTCCTTTTACTAAAGGGAAAGATACTTGCAACCTGATTCTGCGGTCCACAGTCCGCTGATTTTGAGGAAATACAGATTTCTAAAAAATACCTTGAAACAATGCTGCTTACTGAAATACCCATAGTTGAGACTGCATTTCAGCTGTACTGGTCCTAAACAGGGATATATCATGATTCCGTTTGGAGCTGCACAAAAAGAGTCACCAGTTTCCGGCACCATATTCCCATGTCATTTTCCTGCAGGACAAAGAAACACAATAGAATTAATGAAAACTACACACAAACAAAGACTGACAAGCAACTAATATGCAAAAGGAGACAAACTGTGCAAATACAAAAATAATCAAATAATAAATAAACACTGAGAATCTGAGTTGTAGAGTCCCTGAAAGTGAGTTCATAGGTTGTGAAAACAGTGTTGAGGTGAGTGAAGTTACCCATGCTGGTTCAGGAGCTTGATGGATAAAGGATAATAACTGTTCCTGAACTTAGTGGTGTGGGACCGGAAGCTCCTATACCTCTTTCCTGATGAGAAACGAGAAGCGAGACGAGATCATGGGCTGGATGGTGGCAGTCACGATGATGGATGCTGTTTTCTTGAGGCAGCATGCTTTGTAGATGTGCACAGTGGGTGGGGAGAGATGGACTGGGCTGTGTGCACCACTTATAGTAGGATTTTCTGTTCTTGGGCATTGGTGTTTCCACACCAGGCCATGATGCGATGAGGCGGGACACTCTCTACTACTCTCTAGAAGACTGTCAAAATTTGACATTACATGCCTATGTGTGCAAGTGTCTAAGAAAGTAAAAGTGCTGCCCTGCCTTCTATGAAATGGCACGTACGTGCTGATCTCAGGACAGATCCTCTCACGTGATAACACCAAAAAATTTAAGATCTCTGCATTCCTGAATGTCCCATCAGCAGACCAACAAAAGAAGGCTCTGTTAGTTTGCTGTCAACAGATTATTTAGCAGTCCCTTACATTGATTAGTGTGTGAGCGTGTCTCCCTTTCTCTTGTCAGAAGTTCACTTTCTTGTGAACATTTAGCTTTCTCAAAGCCCCAGCAACAATACAAACTTTGATCAAGGGTTTGCATCTCTCCTCACAGTCTTCGTGAAGAATACAGAAAAAAAGCTGTTTCACATCTGACTTCCAGATTAAAGCTTTTATGTCTGCACTCAATTGGTATATACAAACTGGGTAGTATTTCATTTGCTTCACCCCAAATTGATTTTCTTCTTCTCTATTCCCCTGCATTAATCTTTACTATTTCATATCTTCCATATAGGACATGTAACTTCACCTTTCTGCAGTAGTAGAAACAAGAAGTGCTGCAGATAGCCAAGAGGCCAAGAAGTATCTGTACAGAGAGAAAGAGAGTCAACATTTCAGATCAACTCACATTTAGAATTTACAAGCTCCTGCAATCAATACATGGCTGAATCCATCTTCGCTTGTTCTCTTTCCAACATACTGCATATAAAGTGTTTTAATTATAAACTGTTACTTATTTTAACAAAAAAACTACAGGAGGTTAGGTTTTGAGAAGAATGTATAATAACACATTCCAGTGATAAGATTCAGTGAACCAGCTGTAAATATCCCTGAAGTTCTACTTTCTACAGGACTGATGGCTGTGTACAAACTACGAACATGCTCAGTTGACTTAGAAATCTATAATGTGGAAACCGTCAATGGGTCAGGCAGGAGCCATGAAAAAAGAAAGAGAGTTAGCATTTCAACCTAACGAACTTTCATCAGAGTGATTGTCCCTCCTTCATACTCCCAGCAGGAGCAGTATTGATCTCAAAAAATTTAGGCCATAAAGTCTTGATACTTCATTCCACCTCATCTTTACTTCCCTCTTCTCTTTTCAGCTTCTCCATTAAACATATATCGCCTACCATTCTTCTTATTATCCCTCATGATCATTTATTGGGCTCAGTATCTGCTTTTTCCACATATTTTGTTAAATACTCTGAGGTACTTTCTTATAGAAGATGCATGTTGTTGGTATATCTTCCATTCTATACCCCTGCTTGAGTGCTGATGTTGTTCTGAAGTAATTTTTCATAATAGACTTCCTTCCTAACATTATGCATAGTCTTCTCTCTGCACAGTTTCTGACTCATTCTCAGAGGTGATAATGCAGACTGGTTTCACTAAAGTGCCAGTTCCAAATCATATTAAATTTTCCTTCTGCTACATTGTTATTAGTCAACTATTATTCAGTTGTCAAGATCATTTTGCTGTTGTTGATGATTAACTGTTTATTTTCAGAATGTTCCTGACACGCACACTGTGAGATAACTCAAGCCACTTGCCAGTAGTTTTGTAACTGCAATACTGAACAAGTCTGAGCAGATATTAAAGTGTAGTTTTATCCCTGCATTATTAATTACCTATTTTGGTGTGAATGTGGTCAAACTTTTTTTTTTACGGCACTCTTTATCCTTCTTACCTTTCACCATTAGGACATGAATGCTTCCACATGTTGGTAAATTAACAAAATGAATTTTATGATGTTGAATAACTCCCCACATCCCCCCATACTCTAGAAATCAAAGAACGAAAGATGCTGGAAATTGGAAATTTTAAAAAAAATCTAGAATTACACAGCAGGTCACGTAGTATCTGTGGAGAAAGTAAATGAGTTAACATTTTGGGTCAATGGCCCTTCATGAGGGTAGGGCCTCCGTCAGTCAAAGTTGACCATGGAGATTGTATCCTACCTGTCTAGATACGCAAGCCTGGGCAGTACGATATGGAGAGCAAGCTGTTGCCCATGTACCAAGCTCCCCCTCTTCACACATCTGATGAACCCAAAGAAATGTCAGAGACTGATACAGTCTGGTACCAAAAATGAGGCAGAAGTGGCTAGTCAACATTGAACTCAGTGTAGGACTGCCCTGGGGGCTCTAGCTCTGGATTTTTCCCTCGGAGTTTACTCCAGAAGTCTTCCCCATGAGTAGGCGCAGCCGCAAGGCAGCAGAGATTTGAGATCAGAGTTTTCTTTCTACTAGATGAGCTGCCAACCACGGCTGATGAACCCCAGCTGCCCAAAGTGACTGGTCTTAAGGTGCCAGCAACCCACCATTGCCCCTTCTCCTGTCAATAAAAGCGGTTCCACCAAACTTAGTAGCTAAGCCATACGTGAAGGCAGCGAGGTGGACTTGATTGTAAGAGGCCTTTTGAGGCATACACCATTGGGAGCATTTAATAGGTAGTCAGAGCTTTTCCCCATTACCACCCCCAGCTATAACAACCTTAAGGAACTAATGGCCCTTCATAAGAACCCTAATATCTCTCCTATACTTCAATGAGATAGACTTAATGGACTAAAATAATAGGAAAAGCTAGGATCAAACCGCAACCTACTGTCCACACCACAAAGATAGTGAGCCAATCCATAGGCACCCATAAGGAAGGCCATTTTATCCTTTTCCTGGAGGCTATCACAAACAGCACATTATTCTTGGAGCCTTGTGAGCAGTATTATTGCTGGCAGAATTTCACATGCTGACTGGAGGCATACACAGGCCAGATATACCAGCTAGTTGTGTGGTGTTCCAGCAACAGCCTTGCATTCAATATCGGCAAGACCAAAGAGCTGATGGTGGATTTCAGGATACGATGAGGGAACACAAACTGATCCTCATTGAGGGATCAGAAGTGGAGAGAGTGAGCAATTTCAAGTTCCTGGATGTCAGTATCTCTGAGGACTGAACTTGGACGCAACATATTGATGCAGCAATAAAGAAGACAAGACAGCAGCTATATATACTGTACCTCTTCCTAGAGATGCTGCCTGGCCTGCTGCGTTCACCAGCAACTTTGATGTGTGTTGCTTGAATTTCCAGCATCTGCAGTATTCCTGTTGTTTGAGCTATATTTCATTGGGATTTTGAGATTTGGTTTGTCAATTAAAACACTTGAAAACTTCAACAAATGAACCGTGGAGGCATTCTAACTGGCTGCATCACCACCTTCTATGTGGGGGGCGGTGGTGTCTACTGCACAAGATTGCAATAATTTGCAGAAACTTGTAAAATAGTCAGCTCTATCATGGGTACCAGCCTCGATAGTATCCAAAACATCTTCAAGGACTGGTGCCTTAGGAAGTCAGCTTCCATCATTAAGGATCCCCACCACCCAGAACATGCCCTCTTCACACTGTTATCATTGGGAAGGAGATACAGAAGACTGGAGGTACATACTCTGTGAAATAGGAACAGTTTCTTCCTCTCTGCCTTCCGATTTCTAAATGGGCATTGAACCAATGAACATTATCTCACAACCTTTTTATTTCTGTTATTTTGCACTACTTACTTTAACTGAACTATTTAATAGACATATATATATATATACTTACTGTAACAGTTTTTCTCTCTGTATTTCTTTATCATGTGGTTCATTGTACTGCTGCCATGAAGTTAACAAATATGACAGTATATGCCGGTGATAATAAATCTGATTCTGATTCTTAACTTCCCACACACCACATTTGTGCCCATTGGTGGTTGAAACAAGGCTGGTCGGAAATGGTTGAAAATTTTCAGACATGAATCCAACTAGGTACAGGCTCAACCACTACCATTTTCACACTAGTGCGTGACATGTCCATGTTGGGATGTGGGGAAGTCAACTCACAGTGCAGTTAGAATCTTGATTCAATGTTAATGGTTGCTAGCTCTGGAATCTTGACAGATAAATGGAGGCTTAAACATTTGTTCTGGAGCTGCAAGTACTTTTCTGACAGGGTTTCTGAGTCAGAATGAGCTGGAGATTTCCCACCAGTCCCATTAATTTGTAATGACCGGTGTGCGCAAAAGTCTTGTGCTGTGCAATTTGTTGCCCAGTGACAAATCGTCGCAAGCCCCATGTTGTCAACACTGGAAAAGGAATTGTATGATCATGAAATATGCTTAACGTGCCAGCGAGGTAGAAGGTGACAGCGTTTTATGCGCAGTTTAAATTCCTTTGTGCACCAGTACCATGTAAGCTATCTTTGAAAGTCTCCCACTGTTTCTCAACTGTCCCATCAAATAGCCCATGTTTCCAGTCTATGCTAAACAGCCCTTTGTACCTTTGCAGTCTCCCAAGGGGGTGTTGTTGTAGTGTGGCACACTGGCATCTACCTTGCTGAGCCCAGGTGGCAACTCGCAGACACCTCCTCATACCTACCTCTCCAAGAGGTCCCCATTACAGACTGACCTCACCCACGCCAGAGAACTCCCATCCACTGCCACCAAACTCATAGTTCCCTTACCCCACAGTGCTCACTTCTACCTTCTATCCAAGATCCACAAGCTATGTATGTCATCTGAAACAAGAAGATCTATCCCCCCTAAAGAAGGCCTCAAAGCTCTCCACTTCTCTCTTGACAAGAGAGCAATCCAATCCCTCTACACCACCATCCTCTGGCAGAATTGGTCCTCACCCTAAACAAGTTTTTCTTTGGCTCCTCCCACTTTGTCCAAACTCAAGGGGTAGCCGTGGGCACATGAATGAGCCCCAGCTATGCCTGCTCTTTGTTAGCTGTGTAGAACAGTCCATGTTTGAATGCTTCACCGGTTATACTCCCCAACTCTTCCTGCGCTGTACTGGTGACAGCATTGGTGCTGCTTCATGCACCTATACTGAGATCATCAATGTTATCAACTATGCCCCTAACTTCCACCCTGCCCTTAAATTCACTTGGTCCATCTCTGACACCTCCCTCCGCTTTCTCGATCTCTCTCTGTCTCAATTTCTGGAGACAGACTGTCAACCAACTTCTTTTATAAACCTACAGATTCCCATTGTTATCTCGACTATACCTCTTCCCCCTCTATCTCCTATAAAAATGCTATTTTGTTTTCTCAGCTTCTTCACCTCCGCTGCACTGGTTCCCAGGATGCGGCTTTCCATTCCAATTCATCAGAGATGTCGTCCTCCTTTAAAGAATGGGGTTTCCTTCCCTCCAGTATTGATGCTGCTCTCACCTGCTTCTCCTCCATTTCCTGAACTTCACCGTTCAGCCCATCTCCCCACCGCTTTAATAGTGATAGAGTTCCTCTTGTCCTTACCTACCACCCCAATCAACCTCTACAACTGCTGCCATCTCCAAAGGGATCCCACACTAAACATATTGTTACGTTACCCCTCCACCCGCATTCCACAGGGGTCGCTTCCTCTGTTATTCTCCTGTCCATTCAACCCTCCCCACTAATTTTCCTCCTGACACTTAATCCCTGCAAGGAACCAAAGTGTTGCACCTGCCCAGTCATCTCCACCGTTACCTCCATTCTGGGCCTCAGGCGGTCCTTTCAGGTGAGGCAACACTTCATCTACGAAGCTGCTGGGTCGTCTGCTACATCCCGTGTCTGGTACTTGTCAGGTACTTCCTGTCTGGTACTTCCCGTGTAGCCTCGTCTACATTGGTGAGACCCGTCGTAAACTGGAGGACTGCTTCGTCGAGCAGCTCCGCACCATCTGCCACAAGCAGGACTTCTTGGTGGCCAAACGTTTTAAGTCCCATTCCCATTCCCATTCTGATATGTCGGTCCATTGTCTCCTCATGTGCCAAGATGAGGCCACCCTCATAGTGGAGAAGCAACACCTTATATTCGATCCGGGTAGTCTCCAACCTGATGTCATGAATCTCAATTCCTACTTCCAGTAAACAAATCCTCCCCTCCTCTATTCCCCACTCTGACCTTTTTCCTTTTTTCTACCAATTACTTCCCCTGGGGTCCCCTCCTATTTCCCTTTTGCCTGTGGTGTACTCTCCTCTCCCATCAGATTCCTTCTTCTGCAGCTCTAGACTTTTCCCACCCACTTGGCTTCACCTATCACCTTCCAGCTAGCCTCTTTCCCCTCCCCCCCCCCACCCATTGTATTATGCCATCCAGTTCCTTCCTTCTCAGTTGATTATCTATTCATTTCCATAGATGCTACCTGACCGGCTGAGTTCCTCCAGCATATTGTGTGTGTGGCTTTGGACTTACAGCGTCTGCAGGCTTCCTTGTGTTTATGTGGTCGTCCTTGTTTAGACATAGTAAACTGATTTTGGATTGAACTCTGGCCCCTCCATTTGTACATGAAATTCCATCATGCTGTGATCACTCTTCCCAAGATGACCCCTGACGACAAGATTGTTAACTTTGTCTGCCTCATTGCACAGGACCAGATCTAATATAACATTTTCCCTTGTAGGTTCACTACTATACTGTTCAAGATAATCTGTCGCTGATGCATTCTCTGAAGTACTCCTCAAGAATCTTTGACCAATTTGATTCTCCCAATCTATTTGCAAGATAAAGACCACCATGTCAACTGCCGTTCCATTCTTACATGCATCATATATTTGTTGGTTTATTGCCTGGGCCACTGCAATGTTATTATTCCATGGCCGCTAGACAACTCTTACCAGTGATTTTTCTCCTCTTTAGTATTCCTAATGTGTGGGCACGTGACCAAGTGGTTAAGGCATTGGACTAGCGACCTGAAGGTCGTGAGTTCGAGCCCCAGCCAAGACAACCTGTTGTGTCCTTGAGCAAGGCACTTAATCACACATTGCTCTGCAACGACACTGGTGCCAAGCTGTATGGGTCCTAATGCCCTTCCCTTGGACAACATTGGTCTCGTGGAGAGGGGAGACTTGCAACATGAGCAACTGCTGGTCTTCCATACAACCTTGCCCAGGCCTGTGCCCTGGAGAGTGAAGACTTTCCAGTGCAGATCCATGGTCTCGCAAGACTAACGGATGCCTTTATTTATTTAGTATTCCTAATATATACCCAGATGGACTCAACATCCTCCTACTTAGGTCTTATATCATCATTAAATCAGAGTGCTACCCAACCTCCCTTACCTTCCTGCCTTGTCCTTCCATATTACCTGATACTTTTGGTTATTTACTCTCTTCTTGCAGAAGACCCTACTGCTGTTCAGAGACATCTCTGACCCTTACACCTGGGAGGCAACACATCAACCGGGAGTCCCGCTTGCGGCCACAGAAGCTCCAGTCTATACCACTAACCATGAAATCCCTTACCATGATAGCTATACCTCTCTTTCTCCTGCCCTCCAAGGCAGCAGAACCACTCACAGTGTCATGATCCTGGCTTCTGCTGCCTTCCACTAATGAGCCACCTCCCCCAATAGTATCCAAAGTGGTATATTTGTTTGGGTGGAGGTGGCTGCAGAGGTCTCCTGCAATACCTTCCTGCTACTGCTCTGCCTCCACGTCCCCATTCCCCAGGGCCTTAAACTGTGGTGTGATCATCTCACTAAACGTATTATCCACAACCTTCTCAGCATCGCGGATGCTCCAAAGTGAGACTATGTGTAGTTCCAAGGTCCCCGTACAGTCTGTGAGAAGCTGCAGCTGGACACATATAGTCATCAGGGATTCCAAGTTGCCACATTCTGCGGGAGGAACATGGCAAAGGACTGAGCTCAGATGCCATGACTAAAAGCTTCACCATGGATGCTTTGGTTTCCTCCCAAATCTCTGTTGGTAGGTAAATTGTTACTGTAAACCACCTTGGTGTAGGTGGTGACAGTTGAATCAGGAGTTGTTAATGAACCTGTAAAAGAATGGAATACATAGCCTGATAGAACTATGTGACAGCATGCAGACACTTGGTGAATTGAACGGCCCCCTCACTATCATATAATTATAACCTTAAAATGAAAATATAGAAGCCTATATGTGTGATATGTGAAGTAAAGTTTAATCTTTTTGGGTTTCAGTAACAGTGGCTTCAAGTCAAACACTTCCTGCTTGTACGCAAGTGAATTATTTTCTATCATACGTGTGATGGTGCAAGTTAAGGTAAGAAAATTGAAAGAATGAAAGAACCTGCTGGAGAGCAAAGCTGTGGAAAGAGATCCAGAGGAGGGTGTTGAAGCAGCCAGCATGACTTGGCCAAGAGACAATTACAGTACATGCATTAGTGCAGTGAGCTGGGATGTGCTGACACTTTGAGAAATCTGACCAATGCCACCAGAAGAAATAATGAATTGGAGAAATAACTACCTCAGGGATATTATGGTTAGCATAAATCATGATTTCCATTTGCTCTCTTGAAAGGTATTTTGCTTTGTTTCTTGGAATAAAGATCATGCTTGGGAATAAGTGTTCCCAATGGAAATTAATTAGAAGCCACATTAGCACTACCCAATCTACTCAAATGTACCAGAACTTTACATTCACCATTTGGAGTAATATTCCATCCAACTATCTGGGGTAGATTCAAATTTATTTTTCCGGGGCCCAGTGTCCAAATTTGTGCATTGTAAGGAAGCAGAATATTAATAATAATGATTCCTATAATTCAAAAAGGACAGAATAGTGATTCAAAAATCAAAAAGAAATCTAGGTGGAATTCAGAAGCAAAATACTGCAGTTGTTGGAAATCTGAAATGAAATAGAAAATGCTAGAGATACAGCACGTCAGACAGTATCAGCGGAAAGAAAGATACATATATCCAATGTTTCAGATCGGTAACTTGAAATCAGAACTAGTTGAATCCTATTTCAGTAAACAGCTGCTTCATCAGAACAAAAGCATTGCTGCCATACAGTAGAGCATACAGCTATGCTGGTATTCTTACTGCATTATTTCAACCTCACGAGATTAATGTCCATTAGCATTTCTCTCTAGGTGCCAGTCTCCAAGGGCTTGTTGTGCACCAGTGTGAAATATGTAGTGGCAGGTGTTAAAGCTGTGCAAACATATGGGACCATTTTGGCAGATTTAGCTTGTTGCAGCAGGCGGTGTTAAAATCCTTGGCTCTATGAGTATGCCATTCAATCTCCAGAGGATGGCCTGTTTATATATTTAAGTTCAGACACTGCCAAAATAGGCAACAGACAGTCATTGTGAAAAATGTCCAACTTCCATGAAACAGTGGCCAAAATCAAATGCAGTATCCTAACAGAACCTATACGTCGCAGGCAGCCTCAGAGATTAAGGTTAGTCACGAATTTGATGAGACACCAATCCTTGATCCCCAGCTGTGATTCAGACCTCATTCTAGCTACAGCTAGGGAATGAATAATACATTTCACACTTCAATTCCAGGATTGCTTAGCTCTGTTCCTGGTGACAGTTTTGTTGGTGCGAAACTGATATTTGCATAAAAATCTAGAGTGTATAAACAAAACAAGAAAACATTGGCAAATCTGAGCGGAAACTTGGAATTTGGAAGAAGAAACAGATCATTATAGCTGCTTAGCAGGAATTGCTGCTATGGGGAGGGCAGCAGGGGACCTTCCTTTATTTTTAAGTTGTAAAGTTGTCAAGTTCTTTTAAAAAATATATAATGTACTGAAAATATCTGGCAATCAAAATCATAAGAGATGAGCTTGTGAACTTCAAAGTTGATTGCACTTCATCTTGCCTCCTACAACACAAGAAGGCAGGCTCAATGGACTGTACAGCCTCTGTTTGTGTCAGAATGATTCTACGACTGTGATCTACTTATGGCAAATTGTGCCTGGCTTTCCCCATGCTGTTCAAGAGAGCCTTATGGATTACAATGAGTTTATAAATCCAAAATGGAGAATAATATATGAGGCTAGATGAAGGGGAGTCAGCCCAATACATCACAGGCACATTCCTCCTTACCATCAGTAGTATCTACATGAGGTGCTACTTCAAAGAAGCTGTATCTTTCCTAAAAGATCCCCACCGCTCAAACCATGGCAAATTATCACTGCTACAATAAGTCAGGAGGTACAGCAGACTGAAATGCCACACCACTAGATTGGCAAATCACTTCAGCCATTTGGTTCTTGAATCAACTTGCTCAGCCCTAATCACTACCTAACACCATGACAACTTTGCACCACAATGGACATTAGTTAGTTATAATAGTAATCTTTCCAGTGCAATTTTCTATGATTTATGTTTTTCTTGTGAATGTTGTGATTGTAATGCTATGTGCCACTGGTGCTCCTATATGTATGTTTTTCATTGCACCTGTGCACACATGTACTTGTGCACATGACTTTAAGCTCAACTTTGACACAAAACATTGACTGTCCATTTCCCTCTATAAATGCTAACTAACCTTCTGATGCTATCTAACCTTCAGTATTTTGTGTGCGCTGAGAGAAACGAGAGTCTTCAGTTGAAGACCCTTCATCAGCACCAAATTAAAGCAGCCGGAACTGATCCTTGTGATTATTGCCCGGACTCTCCAGAATGAAGATGCAGAAACCTTACGGGTTTGTGCAGAATCAGATTTGGCACCCCTAAAACTGAATAGTGGTCAACACATACCAGTTGACCAACACATAAAATATGACACCCAGCTGACATGCGGGCAAATTACTAATAGCCTCTAAACAATATTGGATCATCAATTACTACTTAAGCAGTGGAACAGATAAGAAAAAGCTGATATACTGCAAAAAAGTGCAAAAAAATTGTAATGCCTATGTTTTGTGTCAACATCTATCTGTGGATATTAAGCTTTCTTCTTTTAATTTTATTGATAAATTTATCCCTTTTGAACCTTCCTTTTTTTCTTCTGAAGCTGAAACTACTAAACTTTTTCTTCATGTTCTTCCTGTATCCTCATAAGCCTCTCCTCCCAGATTTCTACTACAATTTCTAACTTAGAAATATGGAACTGTTTAAGTATTTCAGTGGATTTGTGTTCATGCTCTCACTCAAGTCTGAAGATCGTGAATTCAACCCGTTCTGCAAAGGTACAGCTATGATCTAGACTGGTTCTTCAGTGCATTGCCAGGGGAATGTTTTTAATAGGGAATGTTGTGTTTTAGATAAGATACTGGCTCAGACTTTGTATGAGCAATAATGGCCAAATGATTGCTGCTCAGTTATCATTACTCCATGAAAATTGACAGCAGCACCAGCATATCTATGCCTGCATACTAAATGCAGAAATCCCAAGGTTTCTCCCAGTAATTCAGTGCTGCTCCATGAGCTGCAATTGTTGAGCTTACCCTATAATGTCAAGGAGGACCAACTGAAATCATGTGAAAGTAAAATATTTATGAACAGATCTCATCAGAAAATACTTTGAAAACTGTGCTTTTGAAATTCGATCATGAGCCATGTTTTTTTCTGCACCATTCTTATGGAAGTTTTTTTCAATCCTGGCCAAATGTTTCAAAACTTAACATAACTTTTTGCTGTCCATCTCCAAATTCATTTGGTTGCATATTGCTCTCTTGGACAGCATCAGGTAGGCTTCGTAGAACTTGTCACCCTCAATCAGGTATTTCTATCCACAAATCCTACCTACACCAATTACACATGCTCTGAGCCAGATGAGCCCTATATCCACCATTTCCCATGCAAGAACATTGCTGTGAGGATATATCCACGTGGTTGTAAATCGTGCCTTTATTTGGGGAATCTCAGTATCATCAAGTAGATGCTTGGTCTTCAGCAGTGTCATGTTAAAGAGATCTCCCTAAAGGCCCCAGACCAGTCTAAGAGCCTAACTGAAGTAACCACCTTTCATCACTGCTTACTTATTATCCACCATGTTCCCTATTGTCTCTCCTTTGTAGAGCCATCTACCCACTAATCTCTTCACCCTGATCACATCCCCACCTTTTTTGGACCCTCAGCCAACATTAATGGATATTTTGAGGATACATTTGAGTAGATTGTGTGTCTCTATTGCTTTTCATTACTTCTTCTCATCATGACTCAGCATGGAGGAACATCGATTCTTCTGCTAAAGGGGGAAGGGTGGAAGGTGATAATCAGAAGATTTCTTTATCCATGCTTGACCATATATCATGTGAATCCTTGGGTGTTAGATTCTGTGGTGCGGAGATCGAGAACTGCCCCTACAGCCTGCATGCTACTGTGGCAAAACTCTGGTGAATCTGTCCCTCTGCTGGGATAGTATTTACTCAAGGTCTGTGATAGAGGAGTTCAGGTTTTGGAGAAGGATTTTGCAAAGTCATCTAAACTTGACACTACATTTAGATACATTGACACATTTGAATTCAGTGCCAAATTTAACTCCATATAGTCTAAGGTGACACATCTTGTTCATGGCTGTGCCAGCAATGAGAGAACTTTATCTGGACTCTTGTGGACTGGACTTTCCACAGAGGTCACAAACACTGTGACTCCTGACTTCCACACCACAGAATCCTTCCAAGCAGAATTTCTTTCATGTCTCTTGATCATCTGCTCACTACAGCATCAATGAGATCACTCAGACACTGTTGACAAGCATGGTCCACAGAGGATTGAGTTCACATATGTAGAGTCCCTGCTCTCTGATGGGCTGATGTGTGGTTGAACAAACTCACCAAAGTTCAGGATCTCTAACAAAAATTAACTGATCTTTGCAATAATTCTTCCAGACTTCTGAAAGCTTCTACAAACTGTGCTGCATCAGAGATGACAGCCAATCACTGTACTTAAAGAGGCTGCGCCGTATACAAGCAATACCCTACCTACTGTGATATGGTATCAGTGACATTGCGGTGGCATCTTGTACAATAGGGTTTATTAGCATTTCTCGCTTTCCGTTGGCACAGGTAGCTGTCAACTGAAATAATGTGCCATTAAAATCTGGGCCTCTTCCTCTAGTGGAAAGAGATTTCACTTGCTCAGTGTTCACGTGGCTGTCAGTCATTCAATAAATGTGTTCACACCTAAGTCATGTTTCAGAAAGTATATTGAACTGCTCATATTCAGGGAGTCAGAAATAATAGTCACTTTCCACAGCTGGCTCAGCCTGGAAGGATGGTTCCTGAGAGACATGAGTTGCCCTCTGTTCCTCAGACTGTATCACACTAACTCCCAGTTTACTACAAGTACAACAGAAGCCACACGGACAGCAGAATTCTTGCACTGAACATCACTAGAATCTGAGAATGAGATGCCATAGCCTATCTCAGTCCAGGGGCACATCATGCAAGTGCAGTGACTTTACATAAGAAATAGGAGCAGGAGTAGGCCATCTGGCCCATCGAGCCTGCTTCGCCATTCAATAAGATCGTGGTTAATCTGGCCATCGACTCTTCTCCACCTACCCGCCTTCTCCCCATAACCATTAATTCCCCTGCTATGCAAAAATGTATCCAACCTTGTCTTAAATGTATTTACTGAGATAGCCTCCACTGCTTCATTGGGCAGAGAGTTCCACAGATTCACCACACTTTGGGAAAGGCAGTTCCTCCTCATCTTCATCCTAAATACACTCCCATGAATCTTTAGGATATGTCCCCTAGTTCCAGCCTTGCCTACCAGTGGAAACAACTTTCCTGCCTCTATCTTGTCTATTCCTTTCATAATTTTATATGTTTCTATAAGATCTCCTCTCATTCTTCTGAGTTCCAGCGAGTACAGTCCCAGCCGACTCAATCTCTCCTCATAGTCTAATCCCCTCATCTCTGGAATCAACCTGGTGAACTTCCTCTGCACCACCTCCAAAGCCAGTATATTCACACTTTGCAGTGGTGTGCCTTTAATGAACAATCCAGCCAAGCAGCAACAGCTGCTGAGGCTGCAGGAAGAGCAGCTTACAGACCATGGGCCTCAGGGACATGAGCACAGGCTCAAGGTGGCAGGAACAAATGGAGTCTGGAGACATGGAAGTCCCTGCAGATCACCAGCAGCCTTATCTCCCAGAAGAGTTCAGCTTAGAAAATAAAGGGCCAATAAAGGGCTCCATGATAGAGGGAAGCTTTTTGTGAAGACGCTGGTAAATCATTTTGGTCAGTGCAATCAAGGTGATAACTCTCTAAACTTCTTACCAATCCTTTGAATCAACACAATTCACCAGAAATCAACCAGTGACATAACATCTTATATCCTTCTTTTCAGGACCACCTGCACTGATCATAACAATAAGTTAATCAATCCCTGATCCATTTGCTGAAATAACTTCCAATATCCGTTTACAACAGTATGCAGTTCACATCAGCATACCATATTTCTTAACTGCTTTGTTGCATAGGGATCCTCACACCTGGGCGAGACAACCATAGTCACCTCCAGGGGAAGATCCTGTTACAATGGACCTGACCTGTGCCCAGAGCTCCTTGGTGCACAGGGTCTTTCTCTTGCTCTATATCTCCCTAATGAGGCCTTTCAGTGATACTGGATTCTCCATCCATCAACCCAGAAGACGTTTGCATGGCATCATTGTCTGGCAGCCATGATAATTGTGTGTCTTTAAGGATGGATGCCTTTTTCATGTTGGTGCACAGAAAATAGTCAGGGTCTGTATTCAATTGAGCCTGATCCCTTTGGGATTCACACAGTCCTGGGATTAAGCCACCATTACACTTATTCTCACCTATTTCTGGTCAATTTCATAAATGTTTTCATGGGATCTGATTAGGTGCTGTGCAGTTTTACCATACCAAGAAAGGGTCAAACCTAACTTCTGGGCAATTCTCTTCATCCTGTTCCTTCCTACAACACACTGTATTGCACACTGTATCTTCAAGATGAGAAAACCAATTGAGTTTTTTAAATGATATATGATAGTTTCTATGATGCATTTAACAGAAACGAACATTTTATGTCCAGATATTTAAAGCTAAAATTAAATTCTCCAATTGCCATACTGAGATTTGAACTTTAATCCTTTGAACTAATGTGATCAACAGACTTCCATAACTTGCTGAGCACACTGTCATGGTGTGAAACTCAATCCATTCATAGAGGCAAAAAATAGCAACAGCAACATTTTAAGCCTCAATGCTGTGATGAACAGCAAGTGACTGATTTTCCTAAAAACAATAAGCTGCATAAGGAACATTTTGATCAACAGTGACTCTTTGTTTGTTTTATTTTCTGGAGAAGTAAACCTCATTTTCCAGATAGGTTCATTTTCCAGGATTTTTTTTTGAAGTAGTGAAATATCTTCTCTGTTTTGTATATCAAAAAATGTAATTTACTGCAGAGATGGAACATTTGGACTGTGATATCTCTTCACCATAGAAACAAGAACAGCCAAGCAAAATAATAATCTGTTTCTCTATTTCTATCTTCCAATGCAATTCAAAGAACTCCTGTTGAGGCATTTTGGAAGTTAAATAAACATCACCTTCCTTTTATTAATCCTCCTCTGTGCATTGTTCAAAATGAAAAATACATTTTTCCACATTTAATTTAACTTCATTGATTAATGCTATAATTCAGAAGGTAAACAAAATTATGGGAAAATACTAAGGATAAAATGATTGAAGAATTAACTCATATTTCAACACAGTTCTATCATAACTCTACAAGTGAAAGGGCTAGGCTTGGTGAGATATGAGTGAGGTTGGGTAAATGGAAATGGATTCCACATACACTTGGGTAATGAGCTTTCAGAGAAATAGGCAAGTTATTTAATATCAGTACACCTAGCTAATCAATGCAGGCCGTGAAATGGCAAAGTAGTTAGTGCTGCTGATGTACAGCCCCAGCAACCTGGGTTCGATCCTGCACTTGGGCGAGATCTATGTGGAAATGGTACATTTTTCCAAGGACTATAGAGGTTTTCTAAAGTGCTTCTGGTTTTCTCCCACACCCCAAATACCTGCTAGCTGGTTGTCAATTGGTTATTGTTAACTGGTCTTAGTGTTGATGGAGAACCAGTTGGGAAGGGTACTGGTGGTGGAATTAACGGGTATGTGATGAGAATAGATTACAGGGAAATAAGTAGAGTAATGGATCTGCAGGGTCTGCTTTAGGAGCTGTTACAGATTCAAAGTGTTGGAAAACCACGTTCTATGCCTTGATGCCTTCTATACCTTACTATTTGTCTTTCATCTTTCGCACTTTTTTTTTTAACTTGAATTAATTTTATATCCTACATTGTACTGCGGCCACAAAACAAATTTCATGACACATGTCAATGATAATAAACCTGATTCTGACATGAATATAAAACACGGTTGTGGGATGCCAATTCTGAGATAGTGGAGCTTAGCAAACAAACCCAGTCAATTACAGGTAAAACCCACCCAACCATTGAGCACACCTATGTCACAGGAAAGTAGTATCCATCATCATGGACTCCTACCACCTGGGACATACCCTCTTCTCGGTGCTGCCATCAGGAAGAAGGTAGAGGAGCCTCAGGGTTCACACAATCAGTTTCAGGAACAGTTATTACACCTCAACCATCAGGCTCTGGAACCAAAGGGGATAACTTCATTCAACTTCACTTGCCTCATCATTAAAATTTTCCAATAATGTATGGACTCACTTTCAAGGACTATTCATTTCATGTTCTTGATATTTATTGCTTATTTATTATTATTACTGTGTTTGCAGTTTGTTCTCTTCTTTTTCTTTTCAAATCTTTTCATTATTATTATCCAAAATTAACACAAGTACATCAAAGTAAGCAACACTTACAATGTCTCAAGAAAAAACACATTATTTTAAAGATTGAAAAATTTTTGGTGAAAGAAGGGGAAAGAAGAAGTCAACAGACATCAAGGGACATCAATATTGACAGCTGTTTGTGTGCAGGCAGAAAAACCTTGCTCTGCACCTCGTTGCATCCTTCTTCCAAGTATGGAGGAAAGAGGAAAATATCAGACTTTGATATCAATAGTGTGGCACAATGTAAACCAAAGGAAACTGAGATTAATCAATTGTCTGATCTTAGACTATAAGACCATAAGACATAGAAGTAGAATTAAGCCATCGCCCATTGAATACGTTCTGCAATTCCATCATGCCTGATTTATTATCCCAGTCATCACCATTCTCCTGCCTTCTCCATGTAGCCTTTGTCGCCTTCAAGAACCTAACAACTGCTGCTTTAAATATACCCATTGGTTTGCCTCCACAGCTGTCTGTGGCAACAGATTCTACAGATTCACCAGCACTGGCAAAGGAAATTTCTCCTCATGTCTGTTCTAAGGAGATATCCTTCTATTCTGAAAATGTGTCCTCTGGTCTTAGACTCCCTCAATATAGGAAAAATCCTCTCCACTTCCACTGTATCTAGGCCTTTCAATATTCAATAAGTTTCAACGGATCCCCCTCTCATTCTTCTAAATTCCAATGAGAACAGGTTCAGAACCACCAAGCACTCTTTATACATTAACCCTTTCATTCCTGTGGTGATTCTCGTGAACCTTCTCCAGACAATCTCCAATGCCAGCTCATCCTTTCTTAGATGAAGAGCCCAGAGCTGCTCACTGTATTCCAAGTGTGGCATGACCAATGCCTTATAGAGATTCAGCATCATATCCTTGCTTTTATATTCTAGACTGCTCAAGATGAATGCTAACATTGCATTTGCCTTCCTTACCACTGACTCAACCTGCAAGTTAGCCTCAAGAGAATCCTGCACAAGGACTCCCAGGTCCCTTTGCATTGTGTATTTATTATTTCAGCAGCATTCAAGTAATATTATAAATATATTGTTTGATTTAAGCATTCTGTGTTCAATTAAATAGTTCATTAAGGGTTATATGTAAAAGTATATGAAATGCATACATTATCATGCCACCACATTGCATGTGCATGCCTTGCTTAAAATAAAAATTAAACTAAGAAGTACACACATTATTCCCAGGCTTTCAGTGTTTCTTTTCAATTAGTTTTATGTTTTGGAGTTACAAAACTTCAACAATGGTGATGAGGAAGTTTTAAATGAACCCAAAATGTCTACCTATCAGCTGAGATACAGCGAGACTTTCGAGTTTTCAAAAAATCGCAGCAATGCGGTTTCTTCAGAAGGGAAAAGACAGTCAAGTTGAAAAAAAAGGCAGAATTCATGGGTTCATAAACGATGAGCACCAGCTGATAATTATCATCAATTTAAAAAGCAGGCAGAAATGGCTGGCTACATCAGAATGATAGATGGGCTTGATTGCACAAGAGATAACAGGATATTGCATACTGAGTGAATTGAACAGTACTCTGAGGCAAATGAAATAGCCAATGAAAAGCAAATTCCAGTTTGCTGAGTGCATTAGGTGGGAAAGCAAACAGTGTGCTTAGAAATTTAACTGCTCCAATGAAACAGCCGAAGTGAGCTTTGCTGATATCATAAAAGCAATGCAAGGACATTTAGAACAGAATCCATTGTTGATTGCAAAGCACTTTAGGTTCCATTTCAGCATACAAGGCTAAATTGAAGAGATTGTCTGAGCATTGTCAGTTCAGTGATGCACTTAATGATGCACTGAAAGATCATTTAGTTTGTGGAACCTTACAAGAAAGCATTCAAAATGGCTTCTAACTGAAGCACAACTCACATTTTCAATAGCGAGCAGAGATGTAATTGAGTTGTAGTCAGGAATGAATGTGAGCATGAACAAAATTGCAATATCTAAACAGAAAACAGGCTGGCAGAATAAATTGTGTTACCATTGTGGCAGGGGCTCAGGTACACCAGACCAATGCAGGTTTAAATGTGAAACTTGCAGAAAATGCGACAAGATAGAGCATGTACAAAGAGCATGCAGGGCATACAAAAATAAATGGACTACACAAGGAAATTAAAAAGATAAAAAGTCAAGCTGCATTTTTAAAAAGAACACTAATCCGTATGCTGTTGATGAAGTATTTGATAATGATGAGTAACACAGGACTGGTTGACCTTGAGAATTACAATGTGAAAACTGACGATAGACAAGTATTATGGCTTACACCAGAAGTGAATGGCAAATTAATTAACATAGAATTTGACACTGGGTCAGCTGTTTCAGCAATTACACAAAATGAGTTTAAATGGCATTTCAAATATATTGAACTGAAGCTGAAGGCTGCAGATATCCAACCAAGAACATACTGGAAAACAGATAACTCTTATGGGAATGACATTCGTGACAGCAAAATACAATAAACAAGCCACATTGTGCTTCTATGTGGTAAAAACAGGACAGCCAGGATTGTGGGGCTGTAATTGGCTGAGACAACTACAACTTGATTGAATATCCATCCACCATTTGCATGCCACATCCTCTGCGATAAAGTCAACTGAAACCAAATTAAGAAAGGTACTGGATGATGCCACAACACTGTAAAACTCAAACATATCAAAGGTAAAATATTGTTAAACAGAAATACCACACCCAAATTTTACAAAGCCCTTCCAGTTCCTTATACCACCTGTGATAAAGTAGCCAGTGAGCTCAGTCACAAGGAGGCTGAAGGAATTCTTCACAAGGGTGAGCGGAGTGCAGGAGCAATGCCAGTGGTCCCAGTAGCAATGAAGAAAGGATTTGTCCGGATCTGTGACGATTTTAAGGTCCCCATCAACCCAGTACTGAAAGTAGATCAATGCCCTCTGCTCAGGATACAGGAAATCTTTAAATACACTTCAGCAAATTGAACTTAGCTGAGGGCTACCTACAGATGGAGATGGAAGAACAGTCCAAAGTGTTTCCCACTTCAAAAAATTCAAGCAATGGTGGATGTCCCAAGCCAAAAGACTTGTCACAGTCACAGCCCTTTTCAGGACTTATCAATTGATGCAACAGGTTCCTGGCTACTGTACTCTACTTTGAACTTATTACTGTAGATTGGAAAGAAATGGCATTGTGAGGTGGCTTTCAAAAAGATAGAGAAATGGTGACATCAGACACAGTACTCACACATTATGAACCACATATTCCATGAACCTCACCTTATGGTATACATTCATGTAACTTGTTACTATTGATGGAAGTGAACACCTCATAGCTTTTGCCACTGCCAAGCAAGTATATGCACAGATCGACAGAGGTCTTGAGGCTGGTTTGGGGCATAAAACATTTCAGCCAGTATTTGGATGGGAGAGAGTTTACTCCTATTATTGATAATCAACCACTAGTGTCCATTTTCAGCCCACAGAAGGGTGTTCCACTAACAGTAGCTACCTGACCGCAGAGATGAGCTCTGTTGCTTCGAGGACTCTATTACCAGATCGAATTTAAGAGGACAACTAATCATGGAAATGTTGATAGATTGTCGCATTTACTCTTGGAAAAGGAAATACCTGAAAAATGTACAAAGGAGGACTAAATAGAGCTAAATTCACCCTATTATAACAGAGATGATCCAGAGTGAAACTAGAAAAGACCCCAAGCTCTCTTGGATCTCTATGGCCACCCAAAGTGGCTGGAATGTGCATCAGAAATTGCAGTCCACCCCATTTTTACCAGCGGTGGGTTGAGATTTCCCTTAACGGAGGTTGCCTAATGTGGAGATTGAGAGTTGTTGTACCAACCAAACTGAGAGCTAAGGCATTGGAGGAGCTACATACCAGTGAAAGCATTGGCTCGAAGCTTTGTCTGGTGGCCTGGGATAGATCAGCAGATTGAACAGCTTGCCAAGCACTGTTCAGAATGCCATCAGGTCCAGAAGATGACAAGACTAGCTTCCATCCTCCCATGGGAATGGTCTGCATTGCCCTGCAGAATATCTGTGCAGATTTTGCCAAACCACTCATGGGCACAAATTTCTTGATAGTAGTGGAAGCAGCTAAAAAATGGCCAGAAGCATTCTCAATAGCCTCCACCACAGCCTCGCACATTGCTGACATGCTGAGAAGCTTCCTTCCAAGGACTGGTGTTCCTGATCACTTAATCGGTGACAATGGACCTAAGTTTGTTGTGGAACAGTTCCAGTCTTTCCTGAAAATGTATGGAATAAGACCACCATACCACCCAGCTACAAATACCTTGGCAGAAAGGTTTGTCCAGAGGCTAAAGGACACACCGCAAACAATGTCAGCAGAACACACTACACCGACACTGAATCAGAAACTCTCCAATTTCCTCCTTGCATATCACAAGGAGCACACTCCAAAACCAACAGCTCACTGGTCATGCTGTTCCTGGGTCATCTCTCGCACTCACGCTTGGATCTCCTCAACCCCAATCTCAGAAGGACAACGCAGGACAAACAGCCCAGACAATCTGAGGATTCCTCAAACAAGGAGGTTTTGTTGTGTTACTCCTGGAAAAGCAGTCCTAACCAAGTACCACAGAGGCGATCAAAGGTGGTTACTTGAAAAGATTAGGGACAGAACTGCACCACTCTCATATATAGATCAATTTACAGCTGATGTCACCTAGAGATGACACATCAATCAGTTGAGGAGAGCAGAGTCAATTGTTAGAGAAGAAAGGTGTCCAGAGCTGTCAGAACCATGTCCTGTCATCCCAGAGTCGACTCTGACATCCACCATGGAGCTGAGGCCAGAATCTGAAATTGTTTCACTGGCTGCAGAAACTGGGATCGTTTCACAGCCACAAATCTCTCCTGCCAAGTAGAGTGACATCCCCTTGTCAGGAAAGATGCTTTCCCACAAGAGTAAGAAATCCTCCACAGCAGTTAAATCTTTAGGACTGAATGGGACAATTTAAAACATATGCTGTGAACATCTATATGTATTTGTATTATATAGTATACTGTGATACTGTAGTTTGAGATGCATTCTATATGGACCTGGAGTTTATAGCTAAGCAGGGAGGAGTGTTGTGTATTTAATATTTCATTAATGTTGTAAATATATTATTTGATTAAACATTCTTTGTTTGTTTAAATAATATAATACGGGTTATATGTAGTAGAACATGAATGGCATACCTGATTATGCCACCACATTATATATACATGCCTTGCTAGAGGTAAAACAAAACTAAGAAGTACAAACATTATTGCTGGGTTCTCTGTGTTTTTCTTTGAATTAATTTCATGTTTTAGAGTACCAAACCATAACACATTGCACCTCTGATTTCCAAATTTTTTCCTATTTCAATAGTCTATGCCTTTATTCCCTCCACCAAAGTGCATGCTCATGCAGTTCGCTACACTATATTACATTTACCACTTCTTTGCCATATAATTGACATATAACATGAAAAGGAGCAGTCTCAACACTGACCCTGCAGAGCACCACTAGTCACCAGCAGCCAACCAGAAAGGGCCCCCTTTATTCCCACTCTTTGCTTCCTGCCAGTCAGCCAATTTTCTACCCACACTCGTATTTTTCCTATAATACCACAGGCATCTTACGTTGTTTAATATCTTCCGTTCATTTTAGTTGTATCTAATTAATGAAAGCTCCCCTCTGGAACCCAAACCAATGCTGCAGTAACCCCACAGAAACCTGTCCATCTTCAGTAGCTCTATCAATTGACCTCAGTGCAGTACCCCCTCAGCATTCGGAGAATGCCAGTTCAAAGTCTTCGGCATAATTCTCTGGAATGAAACTTGAACCTTTGACTTCCTACCAATTGATTCCACTTTTAGAGAAGCAGAACTCTTAGTTGAGAATAAGGATATATTAATATCCATTGCCCATAATATTGCAGCATCATTCTCACACACTGCGTCACAGAGTAGAACGGCTGATACAATTGTTTCAAATGATATTTCACATCTTTGCCTTCCAATGATGCGATCTCCCATGTATGGAATCTTATTGATGCGCGAGGAAGATGGACTGGGGTAGGAGTCCTCAAATCTGCTAAGCTGTACAGGATGTAAATCAGAAATGGTTCTCATTGGTCAATTGTTTAATAAATGTGGCATAATTTCAGCAATCGGACATGAAATAAGCGTGTAAGGAACCTTGCACTCTCAGCTCTGCCATGCACAATATTGTATATTAATGCTGAAGAACTTTCTATTTGGACGCTTCCTTTCAGCACTTAACAGTCCTGTACTAGAGCCTGAGAGACTAAAGCTCTCTGTAAGCTCTATCAGTCCTAACCCTATGTGCTATTGTTTCATTTTCTTGTGGCCTTGCTAACTGAGATTGAGATTATTGCACAATATTATCTCTATGTTTTCTTGTATAGTGTAATGTGCCCATTACTTAGTAGGAAATGAATGGAACTTGCTCAAACTGTGCTTTCCTTCACTTATTTAAGGTGGCATGGAGCTAAAGCTAGTAAAGACACTGCCTCAGAGTGGCAGAGACGTGGATTCAATTCCGTATGGCTTTCTGCCAGTGACTGTGGGCTTCCTCTTGGTATTCCGGTTTACTCCCACATCTCAAAGGAATGCCAGTTAGTAGATTAGGGGGGTCATTCTAAACGGCCCTTAGTGTGGAGGTGAACAGTAGAATCTGTGGAGAATGAGGGGAATGTGAGAAGAATATAAATGAGATTCATGGAGAATTAGTGTGAATGGTCGATGGACAGCTTCAACTCATTAGGCCGAAGTTCCTGTTTCCACACAGTACCTCCCTATGACTTTATGATGTACATAATTCACTTTCAGCTTGCAACAGTGTGTGTGTGTGTTGAGCTGGATTCAGCGACAGGTCCCAGAGATGAAAGTCAAACATCACACCTGCTGAATCACTGTGAACAATTTGTCTCTGATGATCTCTGTGTTCCCTGAGCAGCTCATGTGATAATTTAACATTGGATAGTGCATTAGTCAGTTAGCTTTTGCAAGTTAATGCACAAAGACTTCTGAAGGGGAAACAATGTGAAAGGTGATAATCATATTTTAATGAGAGTAAAGAGGGAAAGATGAAGGAGCTCAACAGGAGAAATATCAATAATGTGTAAACTATTTAAACAGAAAATGTACTTCCATTTAAATAGGACCTTGAGCATAGCTTTCAGAATGTCCCAATCTGCTTTACCACCAATGGGGTACTTTTAAAGTGAAGTCAATGTAGAAAATGTGATGGTCAGTTTGCACTGAAATTTATTCTAGACAAAAAAAAAGAAATACTGAGGGAAATATAGTTTTTAAGAAAACAATGAAGCAATGAAGACAGCGAAGGACACCTCAGGGGGGGGTCAGAATGATGTATTGAATGTACGCAAATGGAAGGCAGAATGGTGTAGCTGGTAGAGTCACTGTTTTGCAGCTCCATTGGCATGGGTTCAATCCCGACCTTGGATTCTGTCTGTGTGTTTGTGTATTCTCCTGCATAGATGCATCTGGGCACTCTGGTTGCCTTCTACATCTCAAAGACCTGAAGGCTGGTAGGTTAATTGGCCTCTGTAAGTTCCCTCTAGTGTGTAGAATCCGATGGGAATTTGGGACAAATAGTTACTGGGAAAATTAGCAGAGCAGTCGGATTGACCTGAGAGCCAGCACAGATTCAATGGACTGGAATAGTCTCAATCTGTGCATCGGTGTTTTGTATATATAAAATACTATATATACATACATGCATATAAAATACATATATTTATATAGATGTCAACATTAATAAAATGTAGGAAAAAGAGCAAACCAACACCAAGCAATTCTACTACCACTCTGTTCTAAACAAAGGGCTGTTTCAACTGCTTGCCTTTCCTCTGATTCTAACAGGGTTTTCTCATATCACCAGTCCCTCTGCTGTAAGAAAATGGAGGGTAGAGTTCAGTTCAGTTCTGAAGACATTAAAGAGTCTCTGAAGGCCACAAAACAACAGAAACTGAATACTTCAAACGTGCAGAGCTGCAGGGATCATACAAATGACAATATACAGTAAATTAAATTATACATTGGCATCCCACTGTTTCACTGGGTAAATTAAATGTTGTGTCAATTAAACAACTGAGTAATATAGATTTGAATGATCCTGGGTACTAATTCCGGACTGTACTGAAGTAACAGACAATCTACTGGAGGAATTCAGCAGGTCCAGGTCAGGCTGCAGATTTGGTGGGGAGAGGGTGGGAAATGGTATTTGCAATGTTTCAGGTTCAAACCCGATATCATGTCTCATTCTTTTCCCCTCACAGATACTGTTCTACTCCTTATATTCCTCCAGTGGATTGTGTTTTGTTCCAGATTCCAGCATCTGCAGCCACTTATGTTCCCAATCTGCTCTGAGTTTGGTCATAGATGCAGATTTACATTCCACTCGTATGCTTCTGAATTGGAGAGAGGGGAACAAATAATCTGCAAAGATTTCTGGGACCTCATGTTCATTTGTGTGTCGACAGATGAGCTTATAAACACCCTGCCCTTTCCACCACTCCTTCTCCCCACCTCCATCCTGCCTCCTGAAACTTCCAACCTGTCTACAGGCACATATGAAGCATTATGCTTGTCCGAGATATGGGTTGGTGAATGACAACCATGGAAATGAAACCCAGCAAGTGTCATTGCCTCCTGGTGCATCACCATCAGTGGAAAGATAGGGCAACAGTGATCAGAGCGTTCTAAGTGATGAAAGAGTTAGAAAGTAAAGTGAAGCAGTGCAAGGAGATGGGTGAAAAATGCCTATTTAGCAATATCAGGCTGAATATAGAATGGTTAATTAAATAACAAAAGCAAGGGTAAGGAGAGAATACACAAGCAGCTAACATAAATGAGAATCAAAAGGCATATAAATTATACATGGTAATTCAAGGAGGTTTAGGACCACAATGGAGATCTATATATGGAGGGAATAAACAGTGCAGAGATACTGAGAGTCCTACCAAAGAAGAAGATGCTGCTAAAATAATAGTAAAAGAGAGGTAGTTATGATCCTTAATAAGCAAAAACTTGATGAAGGTGAGGAGCTAAAAGGAATGATTTTAGTTAAGCCAAGTAAGGAAGATGGTATGGAAGCTGTCCTGTTCAAGACCGAAAGAAGCTGCAGAAGATCGTGAACGTGGTGCAGCACATCACACAAACCAATCTTCCATCCGTGGACTCACTCTACACCGCACGCTGTCGGAGCAGTGCTGCCAGGATAATCAAGGACACGACCCACCCAGCCAACAGACTTTTCGTCCCTCTTCCCTCCGGGAGAAGGCTCAGGAGCTTGAAGAATCGTATGGCCAGATTTGGGAACAGCTTCTTTCCAACTGTGATAAGACTGCTGAACGGATCCTGACCCGGATCTGGGCCGTACCCTCCAAATATCTGGACCTGCCTCTCGTTATTTTTTTTGCATTACCTTACTTCCCATTTTTCTATTTTCTATTTATGATTTATAATTTAAATTTTTAGTATTTACTAATTTTAACTATTTTTAATATTTAATATTTGCAATCCAGGGAGTGGGAAGCGCAGAATCAAATATCGCTGTGACGATTGTACGTTCTAGTATCAATTGTTTGGCGACAATAAAGTATAAAGTATAAGTCTTTGGAGGTTGTTGAGAGCAAAAAGAAGAAATACATGTAAGAGTGATTGGCCATAATTTTTCAACAGTCCTTGGGCTATAAGGTGGTGCCAGAGAGACGGAGGAATTTTTTTTTCCTCTTGTTCAAAACAGAATGTGCACACTATTCCATCAAACAATGGGCCATTCAGTTTATACAAATCAATGTGGAGCAGCTATTAGAAATAACCCAGGGGCAAAGGTAATAGATATTTGAATATGGAACAAAAAAAAATGAAGAGCCTGCAGATTGGTTAAAGAGGAAGTTTTCAACCAATATTCAAATCAGTATTTATCACTCTTCCGAAGAAAACTGGAGCAATAGAATGTGAATTACATAGGACCATAAGTTTAATGAGTCATATCACCAAGAGACTTCTAAGAATTTTGACGACAAGAGCTAAAAGTAAGATACAAGCTGAAATAGGCAAAGAACAATGTGGTTTTCTGAAAGACAAAGGTACAAGAAACGTAATATTGATGTTAAGGATACTATCAGAACGAGCTACTCAAGTGCAAAAAGATCTGATTGCTTGTTTTATCGACTACACAAAAGCACTTGATAAAGTGAAGCACGATAAGTTATTTGAATATTACAGAAAACTCTAAATCTAGATTTGAAAGGCCTCGGCCTCATCAGAAATCTGTACTAGGAACAAACTGCCACTGTAAGAATAGATGGAGATGTGAGTCAGTTTACGAAAATCAAGAGAGGCATTAGACAAGGGTGTGTTTTCTCCACTGATTTATTTAATGTGTACAGTGAAATACTATTACAAAGAATAAGAGACATCTTGGGAATCAAAGTTGGCAGTGAAAACATCAATAATTTCAGATATGCAGAGGACACTGTGTTAATTGCAAGTACAGAGGAAAATCTACAAAACTTAATTGATATAATTGTTGAAGAAAGTGCAAAAATGGGTCTATCTATCAATTGCAAAAAGACAGAATGTATGGTGATATCCAAAAAGAAGGAGAATCCTATCTGTAGGCTGAGAATAAACGGGGAAGACATAAAACAGGGTTAGAACTTTTGCTACTTAGGAAGCTGGGTGACATCAGATGGCAGGTGTGACTTGGACATCAAAAGAAGAATAGGAATGGCAAAAGACACCTTTACGAGAATGAAGAGTATACTGACCAATACTAAACTAGGCATGACAACCCGCCTCAGAGTACTGAAATGTTACATTTATCCAGTTATGTTATATGGCTCAGAATGTTGGACAATATCTAGTAACATGAGGAAACGAATTGTAGCAGCAGAGATGTGGTTTTTGAGGAGGATGCAAAGAATATCATGGACAAAACGAATATCTAACGATGATGTCATGAACAGAGCAAACACAAAAAGAGAAATAATGTATGAGATCATGAAAAGGCAACTTCATTGGACATGTAATTAGGAAAAAGGAGTTAGAATGCATGGTAATTATGGGAAAGATTGAAGGGAAGAAAGCAAGAGGAAGACAAAGACAAATGATGATGGAGACAGCCGCCAGAGAACTGGAAATGAATACCAATGAATTGATCTACTTGACCCGAAACAGGAGTGTGTGGGCCGTGGCAGTCAAAGCTCAAACTGGGCATGGCACCTAATGATGATGATGATGGTGATGATATTCAAGCAATCTGACAAGGTAACCGAACTTGCTGATGTGGACAACATGGGATGTTGTCTTGTCTGTAGATTTTTTAAAGGAATTTTACAAAGCTTTTGAACAAAACTGAAGTCCATTTAACTGAAGGGACTATGGCTACAATAATATAACATTGGCTTATGGACAAGAAACAGTCACTAGTGGAAACATTTGCGATTAGGGCTGGGGAAATGTATACAGCACAGTTCCAAAGTCTGTTCATGAGACCACTGCTTTTCTTGTTATGTATAAGAACTTTAGAAATTGGAGCTGGTATAGGGAATCATTGCCCCACAATATCCCTATTTCCCTTGATTTTCATAATAGTCACTCATTTTCTTGAATGAATTCTGGAATTGCACTTCCATGGCACTCAAGTGTAAATGATTCCAAAGGTTCATTGCCCTTTATGTGAAGGAATCTCTCTGCATCACAGCCCTAAGTAGCCTCCTTCATATTTTGGTTCCAGGTACCCCAAGCAGGAGAAACATCTTTCCTGCATCCAGCCTGACAAGCCCTTTCTGAGTGTATAAGTTTCATTAAGGCCATCTCTCATTCTAGGGAATACAGATCTAGTCTTCTCAAATTCTTCAGAAACATCAAACCCTCATCCTTGTATCCAATCTAGTGAAGCTTCACTGCACCTTTTTTTAGTTGAGGGGGCAAGACTGTGTTGAATAATACATTCTCACCAAAGCATTATACAATGAACTAGTTTCCTAACCCTTGGTTTCAAAAACCTCTTGTAATAAAGATTAATGTAGTATTTGCCTCCCATATAATTTGTTGCACCCATATGAAAACATGCAGTAATTTGTGCAGAAAGTTACCTTAGTCCCTTTGAATGCTGTCACTATTCAGATGCTCATCATTATCTTATTTTACTGTTCTGTGCACCACAGTAGTGCCCTCAGATTGTTCTACATTATATTTCACCTGCCTTATTCTTACCCACTCAGCTTATCCATATATTTTTTTAATCCTTTTTACAACCTCCACCTTATTGACAATCTCACTTGGTTTACTATAATTAACAAGCTTGGAAGTAAGATAGATTGGTCCTCTCAGCTAAATTATTCATATAGATCACAATAGCTGGTGCCCCACTAGTCACAACCTGCAAACTTAAGCACTGTCCTTTTGTTCCTACTCTTTGATTGCAACCCAAGCAAGGTTGCAGGACCGGATGGTGTCAGTACCAGGGTGCTCAAAGCCTGTGCCCCTCAGCTATGTGGAGTACTTCGCCATGTATTCAACCTGAGCCTGAGGCTCCGGAGGGTTCCTGTACTGTGGAAAATGTCCTGCCTCATCCCTGTGCGGAAGACACCGCGCCCCAGCGGCCTCAATGACTACAGACCAGTGGCATTGACCTCCCACATCATGAAGACCCTGGAGAGACTTGTTCTGGAGCTGCTCCGGCCTATGGTCAGGCCACACTTAGATCCCCTTCAGTTCGCCTACCAGCCCCAACTAGGAGTTGAGGATGCCATCGTCTACCTGCTGAACCATGTCTACACCCACCTGGACAAGCCACCGGGCACTGTGAGGGTCATGTTTTTTGACTTCTTCAGTGATTTCAACACCATCGGCTCTGCTCTGCCGGGGGAGAAGCTGACAGCAATGCAGGTGGATGCTTCCCTGGTGTCATGGATCCTTGATTACCTGACTGGCAGACCACAGTACATGTGCTTGCAACACTGTGTGTCCGACAGAGTGATCAGCAGCACTGGGGCTTCACAGGGTACTGTCTTGTCTCCCTTTCTCTTCACCATTGACACCTCGGACTTCAACTACTGCACAGAGTCTTGTCATCTTCAGAAGTTTTCTGATGACTCTGCCATAGTTGGATGCATCAGCAAGGGAGATGAGACTGAGTACAGGGCTACGGTAGGAAACTTTGTCACATGGTGTGAGCAGAATTATCTGCAACTTAACGTGAAAAAGCCTAAGGAGCTGGTGGTAGACCTGAGGAGAGCTAAGATACCGGTGACCCCTGTTTCCATCCAGGGGGTCAGTGTGGACATGGTGGAGGATTACAAATATCTGGGGATACGAATTGACAATAAACTGGACTGGTCAGAGAACACTGAGGCTGTCTACAAGAAGGGTCAGAGCCATCTCTATTTCCTGAGAAGACTGAGGTCTTTTAACATCAGCCGGACGATGCTGAGGATGTTCTACGAGTCTGTGGTGGCCAGTGCTGTTTGCTGTTGTGTGCTGGGGCAGCAGGCTGAGGGTAGCAGACACCAACAGAATCAACAAACTCATTCGTAAGGTCAGTGATGTTGTGGGGATGGAACTGGACTCTCTCACGGTGGTGTCTGAAAAGAGGATGCTGTCTAAGTCGCATGCCATCTTGGACAACGTCTCCCATCCACTACATAATGTACTGGGTGGGCACAGGAGTACATTCAGCCAGAGACTTATTCCACTGAGATGCAACACAGAACGTCATAGGAAGTCATTCCTGCCTGTGGTCATCAAACTTTACAACCCCTCCCTTGGAGGGTCGGACACCCTGAGCCAATAGGCTGGTGCTGGACTTATTCCCTGGCATAATTTACATATTATTATTTAACTATTTATGGTTTTGTTACTATTTATTATTTATGGCGCAACTGTAATGAAAACCAATTTCCCCCGGATCAATAAAGTATGACTATGACTATGACTATGACTATTGCCTATTAAACAAGTATTAATCCATATCAGTAGACACCTTCAATTCCATATATACTAACCTTTTTAACCAACCTCCTGTGTGGGATCTTATCAGAAACTCTCTCCAAATGCAAATACAGCACCTCCACCAGGACCAGATTGCCTATTCAGTCACATCCTCAAAGGACTTCAGCAGACTGATAAAATATGAATGCATGCTCAAGCCTAATCTGCTTTTCTAAGTGTTCTGTTAGTATATCCTTCATTACCAATTCCACCGTTATCTCCCTGAGTCACATTGACAGCAGGTTGGTTGTTCTCTGTTTTAAATAGAAGAAGTAACATTTGCTTCCCATCATTCCAGAGCAACAATCCCACAATGCATAGAAGTAGGATGATGATAACCAAGACATCTATTGCTTCTTTACCGATCACTTTCAAAACTCTGGGATGAATATTAGATTAGATTAGATTATGAGGACACTCAGTACTCGTTTATTGTCATTTGAAAATGCATGCATGGATTAAGAAATAATACAATGTTCCTCCAGAGTGATATCACAAAAAAAAGGACAAACCAAAGACTAACACTGACAAGACCACATAATTATAACACATAGTTACACCAGTGCAAAGCAACACCATAATTTGATAAAGAGCAGACCATGGGGACGGTAAAAAAAAGTCTCAAAGTTCCGATTGACTCCCAATAGTCCCCGATAGCAGACAGCAGAAGGAGAAACTCTCCCTGCCATAAACTTCCAAGCACCGACAACTGTCGAAGCACTGGAAGCACCCGACCACAGCCGACTCTGAGTCGTCGGAAAACTTCAAGCCTCCGACCAGCCTTTCGACACTGAGCACCGTGCACTATCCCTGCCGAGCGCCTCGACCCCGTCCTGGCTGCCGAGCAACAAGCAAAGCCGAGGACTCGGGGCCTTCCCCTCCGGAGATTCAGGATCACACAGTAGCAACGGCAGCGAAAAAGGCATTTCAGAAGTTTCTCCAGATGTTCTTCGTTCTCTCATGTCTGCCTCCATCAAATCAGGATTGTGCACAGCACCCTACTTGACAGATAACAGATATCATTCACCAGAGTGGCCGCGCAAGCTGCGTCGTGCCGCCATCTTCTCCTCCTCCTAATTGGATCATTTAGATTTATTGGCTTTCAAGTTCACCAACATCTTTAACACTTTCTTTTACTACTGCTTGTTTCCTTCAGTTTCCCATTCTCAACTGATTTTCCAATAATCTGGCAGAGTTTTATATCATCTTCCATGAAAATGTTCAGCTTTAATTCCTCGACCATTTCCTTCTTCCCATTATAAATTCTCCCATTTCTTTCCATGAGGAACACACATTGCCTTCATTGAACTTTTTACATACCTATAATATCCTTGCAGTTTTTCTTTACCATGAACATACAGGGCAATATTTCAAAGTTTGCAGTTAAGTCAAATTTGGAGGTATGGTGTACTGAGAAGAGGAGAGTGACAGAAATGGGAAAAGTGGATGGAATAGGCAGTCACATTGTATATGAGCACTAATCCACAATGTGATACATTTTGGTAAGAAGAACAAGGAGAGCCAATGAAATATAAAAGGCATGATTCCAGAAGAGGGTAGGAGAAATATGGATGCATAGATATACAAACTTGCACTTGCAGAGAGTTTTGAGAGCAATTTAAAAGTTTATGGAATGAAAGGCTTAGAAAAATAGAACAAAGTAAGGTAAAAGAACAAAGAAATGATGTGGAGCATCTGTCACCTATTTTTTAGCCACAATTAAAGCATCCATTTCTGGTCAACATTCTGCAGGAAGAACATAAAGAAACTCTAGAGGGTGTTGAAAGGACTTAGTAATATTTAGCCAAATTGTCCTGTGGAGAAGAGATTTAGATAGACTGAAGACACTGGTATATTTCTCACTGGAGTAGTAAAAGTTGAGAGTTGATTTAATGGAAGTATTCAAAGTTAAGAATGATCTAGACAAAGTGATAAAAGATAAATTGTTTCCATTTAAAAGTTATTGAGAACCAGGATTTGCAGACTTAAGATAACTGACAAAAGAACCAGCAGTGACACGAGGGAGAGACAATTCACACAACAAATAGCTACGATCAGGAATCTGCTGGCAAGTTAGTCAGTCTTCACTTTCAAAACAGAATTTGATAGATACCTGATTGGAAATCATTGTAAGCTTATGGACAAAGAGCTAGAAAAGACAACCATCTGGACAGCTCTTGTAGGTAATAGTGTGGTCTTGATGGGCTGAATGGCCAAGTTTCCTGTTGTCTTAGATCGGTTCTGCTCTGAGATTGATTATGTGTAGTCAGAGATGAAGTTATTATATTAACATTGCTCTAAATCGAGAATTTAAACAGAAGTGTTAGGAAAAAATCCTTTTTCTTTAAAGGGGTGGTTTTAGTATGGAAATGATAATTAAAAGCTGTTGATTAATTAAAAATTCTAAACATTAGGAAAGGTACACAGAATAGAATTATCAGGATTCTAAGATGGTAAGCGAACAGATGTGCGAAAGTATAGACCTAAGTGGCTCAACTCCCTAATGAAGTACTTGTGCAATTCTGTGCTGCTCTTCCACTTAAATCACAGACAATAAAAATTTGAACCTATGCGTAATTTTTAATTGCGTTTTGCTAGCAAATACAGGACAGGTTGAGGTGATGTTTAAATTTTTTTTCAGCATTGTAATTATCCATTTAGATAAACGAAAGGACAAAATATTGCCAGTTTATGTTATTAAAACTTGAGCGATCAACACAACCCTCTAGTGCCACCAGCCTTGATTTTACAACACAGAAGTGAAAATGCGTGCCTCCAGGGAAAAGCTGTATTGATGTAACTACTGGAATAAGTACGAACAGATGCACAGCACATAGACTAGTAGATCAAGAGAATGAAAATGCCGGTGGGTGCTACACTGAACTGAATTAATAGGATAAAGGTTTGTACAGTTTTGATGGCCTGAATTTAGTTCCTAATGCATTTCAGCCCACAAGGCAGAAAAGGGGTGTATTTGATTTCTTTTACACAACACAGTCATTTGTAATGATTAGCTGCCAATGACATTTCAACACGGAATATGTTGGAAATTTGTTTGGTAGAGGGTCTGTGGGGCTGAAGAAATTGGTTATTGCTTGGAGAAAATTTGATTTTCAGACGTCCACTTTGGATTCGGAAAGGAAATGAAAATCAAGAGCTCGGGAGTGAGTTGACACTTTGAACACACACTGCTGCCTGAGTCCCGTCTTTCCCATATTGGTAGATGGGTCAGACTGGCTCCTGAACTGCCTAATCACCGCTTCTTCAATCAAAGCCTGGGAGACACCGAACAAAATTACAATACCATTTAATGTAAAAGGGCAGGATGCTGTTTCACAGAAATACTACAGGCCTTAATTCACCCTAGTAACCTTCACACCAAAATCAATGGAATTGAATTTTGGAATCTAAGTTAAATGGTCATGTTCTATTATTTATGTTTATAATTCATGGAACTGCCAACGACTGTCTACACTAATGTATTTTAGTAGTCACAACTGAAGGATAAATTCAAGCTGGGTTCTTCAGTTCTTCCTCCCAGAGGCCTGTATTGATGGCTCACGGTTTAATAATATAAACTCTGACAATATCACCAGATCACCCAAAAAAACGGGGTTTCACTTAACATTCCATTTCAAAGAAGATGCCTTCAAGGATGCAGCCATCCCTTGATGTTGAAATAGGTGGAAAAGCCTGCTTGATGTACTCAGTTGAAGTTGCATTTGAAAATCAACAACCTCCTTAGCACAAGGGTAGAAGTGCTACCACTGAGCCACAGACACACCAGTGCAAGATGTTGGATCCCAGGATGTTTTGCCAAGATTAGAAGTTGATGTGGTCATTGTTGTTTTCAATAAAACCAAACCTGTTTACTCTAACAATCGTCAGAAACAAATTCTCCACATCGCTCTTTCCACACAGCATCCACTCTGATAAGCTGCAATCCAAGGTTTTGAAAGTAGTGGTGATTAGAAACAGTGAATACACAGGATCTTAATCTTCCAATATTCTATAGGTTGCATACTGATTTCCATGAATTAGAAGACAACAAATATAACTCCTCAATATAAGAAATGAAGGAAAAACAATGCAGGGAAGTGCATAATGCACAGAATGTAGGAAAAAAATGCTCAGTGGCAATAATTTAATAATAGTAGGATTGCAATGATTTATGAAAGAGAAACAATGCTTGACTGATCTCTTCAAATTTGTTGAGGGTGTTACTATCAGATCTTGTTCAAAAATACAGTAACTTTGATAGGATCTGACAGGATGGATGTAGGGATATGTTTCCACTGGCTGGAATACCCAGAACCAGGGCTTGGAATCTCACAACAGGGGGTCAACCATTCAGGACTGAGTTGAGAAAAGAAAATGTTTCTTCATCTGGAGGATAGTGAATCTTTAGAATTCTCTGCCTGACAGGGCTGTGGAGGTGCAGTCACTGTATATATTCAAGATAGATTTTGGATGGTAAGAGAATAAAAAGATGTGGGGCTTCTGCAGGAGAGTGACACCAAGGCAACAGTTCAGCCATGAGCTTATGGAAGGACAGAGAAGCAAATAAGTCCAAATGATTTATTGCTATTTCTATTCCCTATGTTTTAATGTTAGCCTGTGACAATATTTCTCATTCAATTGTCACTCCAGACCTCAATTTCTCACTGCTAATGTAGTCCCATTTTTGTCCAGAGTTGTATTGATCCCAATTCTGTTCATGCTACTTTCTGTGAAGGCTGAGAAAAGTCCATCTCCCTCCCCCCATCCTCACCACATTCTACAGAGGTTGCATGGAGAGCATCCTGAGCAGCTGCATCACTGCCTGGTTCGGAAATTGCACCGTCTCAGATCGCAAGACCCTACAGCGGATAGTGAGGTCAGCTGAGAAGATCATCAGGGTCTCTCTTCCTGTCCTGACAGACATTTACACCACACACTGCATCCATAAAGCAAACAGCATTATGAAGGACCCCACGCACCCCTCATACAAACTCTTCTCCCTCCTGCCATCTGGCAAAAGGCACCAAAGTATTCGGGCTGTCACGACCAGACTGTGTAACAGTTTCTTCCCCCAAGTTATCAGACTCCTCAATACCCAGAGTCTGGACTGACACCAACCTACTGCCCTCTACTGTGCTTATTGTCTTGTTTATTATTTATTGTAATGCCTGCACTGTTTTGTGCACTTTATGCAGTCCTGGGTAGGTCTGTAGTCTAGTGTAGGTTTGTGTTGGTTTTTTTACGTAGTTCAGTGTAGTTTTTGTATTGTTCATATAGCACCATGGTCCTGAAAAATGTTGTCTCGTTTTTACTGTGTACTGTGCCAGAAGTTATGGTCGAAATGACAATAAAAAGTGACTTGACTTGACTTGACTTGACATGATATAAATGAGATGACCTTGTGAATTTCAGTTAGGTCATTGGTGCATGTCCCAGGCCCTGCCTCCTCCCTCTACATGCAGCCCCCAGCAGTACTCCCTCCTTCCACTCCTGAACCTGCAGCACAAATGTCCCAAGGAAAAACATGTCTATTTAATTTGAGAAATTGGAAGAATTATCCAGTTGCAGCAGAGGTATGTGGATCCTCTAAAGATACAGGAATATATTTTTATCACATTAAAAGAAGCACTCTGGCTGTGACTGTCAATGCAAAGGTTAAGCTTGCATTATAACTGCTCAGAGTAATTAATTTCTACAAAGCTGAGCGTTTAACAAAGGAAGAACATAATTTTTTTTAAATTTCACTTCTTGTTTCTTTATTACTTTTTCCTCTACAGTTGATCAGTCAATTTTGGCTCTAAAGTATTGGCTTGGGGGTTAAAACAATAGTTACCAATTTTCCTTCATTTTTTCAACCAGATGCAATGCTGAGTGAGATTGCAAAGCCAGAATGTTGAGGATTGTTGACTCGGGCTATCATTGTTGAAGATATCCTTTTGGAAATGCTGGAGACCTCATACTGTTCCTTGGCCTTAAAATTGTTTAGCTGATGCCTCTGCCTGTTTCCTGTTTCCATCTTCCTTTGGCCAACAGGTTTCCTTAATCTGAGAAAAAATAGTTGGCCAGCATTCTTTGTCATTCATGCTTTTGATTGCATTGAGGGGATCCGTTTAAATGTGGTAACAAAATGACCATCTTGTGAGAGCTGAACATCAAAGGGAAGTACCTTTAATGAGAAAAATGACTGGTCCTTGTCAAGTAACACAATATTGAATTTTTAGCCCACCTAACTAGGCTTTCCTCCGCCTTTTCTATTCATCTATCGTGTCAAAGCTATTTCATCATATCCCACAGCAATTCCCAGTTAATCTGCTATCCAGTACATTGTTGAGGAACAATCTTTCAGCCTTTGATTCTCTGTTTCTATAAATTTCTTATCATTTTTCTCTTTACCCTTTCTCACTTAAACACTTACAGGAACATTTTCAACCAAGCTTGTTCTGACCGTTGTGTTTTGCACTTCTAACTATAACATTGACCCTTGCTTCTCTGCTCCGTCTTGCCTTACTCTGTCCAGAGTGGCCACTTTGTTTCTCACACAACCTGGCAAGTCACTGTAACACAACTGCCTCTCCTGGGCCAAGGTTTGCAACGGTGTAAGGAGGGGAACAAGCAGAGTTATGTGTAGGAAGCATGAGTAGATTTTAAACATTTGTGAGTTTACAGGACTCGGGACTTAGAATGAGAGCCAGAGAATTTCGAAGAGTGAGTCTCAGTGGTGCTAATGAGTTCCACTCAACAGCACTTTAAACTACTACGTTAACTCAGGCCTAGGGGGCCGGCGTCAGGCACGATGACGGACTCTCCACTTCTCCCTCTCCCTCATCGGTGTGTTCAGTTATCTACATTAGCCACGCTGCTATCTTCTAGGAGCATGTTTTGTTTTACTTTTGTGAAAACATACTAACCTATCCTCCTATTTGCTCATCCATGTCATTAATGAAAATCATAAAGACCAGGGGTCCCAGAACAGATCCCTGCAGAACACCACTGGTCACCAATCTCCAGGCAAAATATGCTCCATCTCCTATCATCTTCTACCTTCTGTGAGGAAACCAATTCCAAATCCATGCAGCCAAGTGGACCCCATACCTCTTGACTTTTTATATGAGCCTAACATGGCTTGTTAAGTGCCTTACTAAAATCCATATACACCACATCATGGCTCAAACTACTTCAGTTTGTTTTGTCAAAATGCATCCTGTCTTGGAGTCTAGCAATTCGGAGGAAAATATGTGTTAATGCTTCAGAGAGCTGTTTGGCTTTGCATCCCCTTTCATAGTACACTGATAAATGGGATTAATCAGAGTGGGTATTTGAAGTTTGGCTTGGATACAAAGGAGCTCAGGGCCTGTTTCTGTGTTTACGACTCTATGACTCTATAATTCAATTTCCCCATTTGAAGTCAGAAGATAGGGAAATATGAAACAATGTTGGATCCCATTTAGCTTCATAAACAGTTCAGAATTAAATCATTGAAATTGCAGACTAGTAACCAATTCAAACACAAAAAAAAAATAGTCTTGAAAAATAATCTGATTAGCTTTTATACATTCCATAGTGCCAAATCCCACACATTACATTTCAATCCATTTGGATTGGTTGTCCACCAGCATTGAGATGTTAGAATCATCGAGTCATAGAGAAGTACAGCACAGAAACAAGCCCTTCAGCCCATCTAGTCTATGCCAAAAACATTTAAATGCCTTACATCCATCGACCTGCACTGGGACCATAGCTCTCCATACCCCTACTATCCATGTACCTATCTAAACTTCTCTTAACATTGAAATCGAGCTGTGCTGGCAGCCATTCCATACTCTAATGACCCTCTGAGTGAAGAAGTTCCCCTCACATTCCCCTTAAACCTCTCACCCTTCACCCTTAACCCATGACCGCTGGTTGTAGTCCCACACAGCCTCAGTGGAAAAAGCCTGCTTGCGTTTACCCTGTCTATAGCCTTCATGATTTTGTATAGCTCTATCAAATCTCCTCTCAAACTTCTACATTCTGAAGAATACAGTCCTAACCTATTCAATCTTTCCTTATAACTCAGGTCCTCCAGACCCAGCAACTGGACCTTGTAAATTTTGCTTGTACTCTTTCAACCTTGTTTACATCTTTCTTGTAGGTAGGTGACCAAAACCGAACATAATATTCCAAATTAAGCCTCACCAATGTCTTACACTACCTCAAAATACCATCCCATCTCGTGTACCCAATTTTGATTTATGAAAGCTAATGTGCCAAAAGCTTTCTTTATGACCTTATCTACCTGTTATGACACTTTCAATGAACTATGTACCTGTATTCCCAGATTCCTTTGCCCTACCAAATTCCTCAGTGCCCAGCCGTTCACTGTGTAAGACCTACCCTGGTTGGTCCCACTGAAGTGCAGCACCTTGCACTTGTCAGCATTAAATTCCATCTGCCATTTTTCAGCCCATTTTTCCAGCTGATGCAGATCACTATGCAAGCCGTGATAGCCTTCCTCACAGTCCACTACATCCCCAATCTTGGTGTCATGTGCAAACTTGCTAATCCAGTTATCCATGTTATCATCCGGATCATTGATATTGATGATAAACAACAAAGGACCCTGCACCGATCCCTGTGGCACCCCACTCGTCACAGACCTCCAGTCAGGGAAGCTACCACTCTCTGGCTTCTTCCACAAAGTCAAGGTCTACTCTAATTTACTACTTCACCTTGAATGCCAAGCGACTGAGCCTTCTTGACCAGCCTCCCATACGGGACCTTGTAAAATGCCTTACTAAAGTCCACATGGACAACATTCACTGCCTTGCCTTCACTAACTTTCCTGGTAACTTCCTCAGAAACCTCTATAAGATTGATTAGACACAACCTACCACGTACAAAGCCATGCTGACTATCCTTAATCCATCCATGTCTATCCAACTACTTATATCCAGTCCCTTAGAATACCTTCCAATAATGTTCCCACAACTGATGTCAGACTCACTGGACTATAATTTCCTGGTTTATGTTTAGAGCCTATTTTAAACGGTAGAACAACATTGGCTATCCTCCAATCCTCTGGTACCTCCCCTGTCACCAAGGATGATTTACATATTTCTGCTACGGCCCTGGCAATTTCTGCACTTGCCTCCCGTAGAGTCCAAGGAAACATCTTGTCTAGTCCTAGGGATTCATCCACCCTGCTTTGCATCAGGTTAGCAAACACCTCTTCCTCTGTAATCTGTACAGAGTCCATAAAGTTGCTGCCACTTTGCCTCACTCCTACAGACTCTGTGTCCATCTCCTGAGTAAATAGAGATGCAAAGAATGTATTTAAGATCTCCTCTATCTTTTTTGGCTCCATACATGGATTAACATTCTGGGTTTCCAGAGGACCAATTTTGTCCCTTGCGGACCGGCTGGTGGCGCAATGGCATCGGCGCTGGACCTGGGAGCGGAGGTTCCCAGGGTTCGAAACCAGTAGGGTCCGCTCCAGAGTACGCTTTCCATCCGTGCCGGGTTGAGTGTCGAGATCACAACTCGCCCTCGTAAAATAAAGGGAAAAATACTGCGAAAAAGTCTGTGTGGGGAGTGGCGCGCCACACAGTCTCTCTTTCTCGCTCCACGCCTTGTAAAAAGCCATGAAAAAGACATCATCACAGACGCATGCATGCAGATGCACACGCACACGCACACGCACAGACTCGCACGCACGCAGGCACATGAAAAAAAATCTGTCCCTTGCAATCCTTTTGCTCTTAACATATCTGTAGAATCCCTTAGGATTTTCCTTCACCTTGTCTGCTCGAGCAATTTCATGCCTTCTTTTAGCCTTCCTGATTTCTTTCTTAAGTGTTCTCTTGCATTTCTTATACTCTATAAACAGCTGATTTGTTCCTACTTGCCTATATCTGCAATACACTTCATATTTTTTTCTCTTAACTAGGGCCTCAATATCTCTTGAAAATTAAGGTGTGTTATCATTACCTTTTATTCTGACAGGCACATACAAGCTTTGTGCTCTCAAAATTTCACCTTTGAAGGCCTCCCCACTTATCAAGTATACCTTTAACAGAAAACAACCTGTCCCAATCCACACTTGTCCATGTTCTTCTCACACTGGTTTAAGCGGACCCAATAGAATGGTCTTGCAAGCTACTTCCACACCTGAGTGGGGCTCTCTCAGTGGTCAGCATGTCTAGCATACTCTGGCCTCTTCCAGATCCTTGTCAGTACCAGGCCAAAACTACTAACTGTTATGTTCATGACAACAGTATTCAAACCCTCTGCTTGAAAATACTTGCTTTACCGTTCTTTGACCATGTGATGCAGATCTGATTTGAGTATATGTTGTAATGGCTGTGTTTTCAAGTCTTATTTGGTCATTATGTCAGTACCATCACTAAAACCAACAAACCCTGGCATAATTATTGGAGTGAACAGTGTTAAAGTGGAGACTTTGAGGCTTTAGTTCTCTGAGGCTTCAGCAAGGAAGAGGCTTGAGTGAGAGAAGATGAAAGAGCTGTAGGTAATTCCCCCCACCCCCAGTTTATTTATTGTTTCCAGCTTTATATTTGCACAGTTAGAACAGTAGGGAAGCCAGGCATGTCAGCTGAATGCTCCATTTGTGAGATGTGGGAAGGCAGGGAGATCTCCAGTGTCCCTGACAACTTCACTTGCAAAAAGTGTATCCAGCTGCAGCTTCTAACACTCTGTATTAAGGAGCTGGAGCAGGAACGGGATGAACTCCAGATCATTCGGGAGGCTGGGAAGTTGATGGATAGGACATATAGAGAGGTAGTTACAACCAAGGTGCAGGACACAGGAGACTGGATGGCAGGCAGAAAGGGGAACGGCATTAAACAGCCAGTGCAGAGTACCCCTGTGGCCACCCCCCTCTGGGTGATGACATTATAAAATAAAGCAACTTGAATATAAATATGTATGTTGATCATTAAACACTGACATTTTAATATTAATTATTTAATTATATGCATAGATGTGACATGTACCACTTGGGAAAAGGCAAAATGTAAATTACTGGAGAAACCAAGTGGATTGAGCAGTCAAAGATTCAGGCTGGGATTTGGTGTCAGGACTGAGAGTGGAAAGGGACGATATCCATTGTAAAGAAGGGAGAGGGAGGGATGAGACAGGGACTGGACTGTGATATGTGAAACCAGGTGGGTGGATCATGAAGTGGGGGGGGGGGATGATCAGCAGACGGAATTGAGTATGAGAGAGGATAGCACAGGTGAACCAAGGGGAAAAAACCCAAGTGCATAGGAATGTAAGTGATGGGTGGATAGAATCTCATAGGAGAGGGTGATGAGTCTACGTAATGAGGGAGGAAGAGATGGAAAAGGGGAACAAAGAGAGGGGAATCCTGGGCAGACTTGTGGAAATGGGAAAGGAACACAGGGTGCATGGGTTACCAGGTTCACTTTTTCTATCTCTTCATTATCTGGACTTATTTCCCTGCCCACCCAACTCCACTCCCAATCACTACTCCATTTTTTGGTTCTACCAATTACCCATCAGCTTCAGTCCCCATCTGCCCTCACCTAGTTCCTTTTGTCTAATTGCCCCTGCCTTTCATCTGTCTAATTGCTCCTGCCCTCCATCTCCTGTGTTTTCCTATCACCTACCAGTTCTTGTCTCAACACTCCCTCTCACTTCCTATACTGAGTGTCTTCCCTCTGCACTCTCAGTCCTGACGCAGGGTCTTGACCTGAAATATCAGCACACCCTTTGCCTCTACAAATACTGCTTAACCTGCTGCGTTTATCCAGCAGTTTATTTAATATTTTCCCCAGATTCCTGCATCTGCAATCTCTTTGTGCCTCCACCTTTGCCTCTGACAGTCAGAAGAGGGAACCTGCGAAATGGGCAAAGGGTGCTGATCACTGTCCACAGGTGAGATGAGGGTCAGCTTGTAACTCCTACAAAGCTAAGCAGTTTTCTCTGCTTTGGACACTGCAGCCACGGGTGACAACGAATCGCTCTCTGTAGTTTTTTCCAATTCATCTGCTTCAACTCTTAGCACACATAATATCAGACAAGGCTAGAACGCAATTTAACGAGCATGTGGGTTTTGCAGCCTTTAATGCTGGTATTAAAGTTGATGAGCATTTACCCAGGGCCAGATTGCACTCTACACAGTCCGTATCCCACAACTGACTCCTCCAACCCAACCATACTTGCTAGCCCCACAGCATACTTAAGCGTTGTGGCTGTGCTTCCCTCAAATGCTCTGTAGGCATTGCTGCTTTGGCAGATCCCAAAGATGGAGCAGACCACATGTAGCCACTTGGCTGCCCCCAGACCACCATGACCCCTCCCTGACAACCCCAGCTGGTGATCAGAGGCACTGGAAGCAGTTGAAATAGTTAATGTTACAGTCAAATGTAATTTGCTCTTACATATATTATGTGAAAGAGATAAATAAATTTTAAAAAGCTAACTTTTCTTTCTCGAATCGCATTTCTTAATAGAAGCAGAGATGATGCAGCTTTGCGTTGCAACACATTTGGGATATGGTCCATTTACCAGGAATGCAACCACTTGTAATGGGGCCAAGGTTATGGAAGTGAGGGTATTTCCTGTATAAGGCGACTGGGCAGCACAGTGCTTGCAGCCAAAATGGCTGCAGTCTTACAGCTCTCAAAGACCTGGGTTCAGTTATGACCTGTCTGTGTTGTAGATTCTTGAGAGTGGGAAGATAACTGGTTAAGAAGGCCAATAGGATGCTGGCCTTACTCATTAGGGCATTGAAAACAATAGCGGAGTAGATTTAATCTAGTTTCATTGACCATTCAACTTTGATACTGGTCAAATCTCAGTTGAAGTACTGTACATTTCTGGTCACCACACTATCGAATGATTCGATTATGCTAGAAACAGAACGGAGCACAATTCATAAGGATGTTGCCTGCAATAGCACATTTTAGATGTGGAAAGACCAGAGAGGCTGAGTCTATTTTCCCTGAAGTGGAGGAGGTTAAGAGGGGCCATGATTGAAGTACAGTCAGTGATCACTTTATGAGGTAATGCTCGTTCGTGCAAATATTTGATCAGCCAATCAAGTGGCAGCAACTCAATGCATAAAATCATGCAGACGTGGTCAATAGGTTTAGTTGTTGTTCAGACCAAACATCCGAATGGGGAAGAAATGTGATCGAAGTGACTTTGACCATGAAATGATTGTTGGTGCCCTACGGGGTGGTTTGAATGTCCCAGAAACCGCTGATCTCCTGGGATTTTCACACAAAACAGTCTCAAGGGTTTACAGAGAATGGTGCAAAAGACAAAGTAAAATCCAGTGAGCAGCAGTTCAGCGAGCAAGAATGCCTTGCATGAGAGAGATCAGAGGAGGTCCAGACTAGTTCAAGCTTGAAAGGAAAGTGATACTAACTCAAATAACCACAAGTTACAACAGTGGTGTGCAGAAGAGCATCTTTGAAGCACAACACACCAAACCTTGAAGCGGATGGGCTACAGAAGCAGGAGACCACAAACATACACTTCGTGCCACATTATTAGATACAGGAGCTACATCATAAAGTGGCCACCGAGTATATATTAAGTGATAAGGAATGCAGATTTGGTAGATGCAAAATTATTCTCTCCTTATCAGAGGCAGATGAAACAAAAGGGCATAGAATTAGTATAAGGGATACAAAATTTACTGGGGACCTATGGAGGTCCTTCTCTCTTAGATGGTGGTGACTACCTGGAATGCACTGCTAGGGAGATTAGTAGAAGCAGAGTCACTGAGAGCTTTTCACAAATATCTAGGCATTGAGGATTATGTACCAGGTACTGGAAGATGGGATTAATATGGACATGTGCCTACTGATTGGCATGGACATAGTGAGCTGAATGCCTGTTTCCATGCTGTATGCTTAAGACAAGTTGCAAAGCGGATGATAGAGGTACTTCACATCAAAGACAGAGAGAAACCCTTCCCATTGGCAGATAAGTCAAAAACAAAGGAACATACAGTAAAATGATGGACTAGAAAACAAATAAAAAAGGCATGACAAAATATTTTCTTACTCATCGTGTGATCTGGCTATGAAATACACTGCTAGATGTAATAGCTGAAATAGGTTGAATTTTAACTTCCAAAAGGGAGATGGATAAATAACTGAAAGGAAATATTTGCAGCAGTATGGACAGAAGGTGAGAGAGTGGGGATTGGCTGGATTCCCCAGAGCTGGTATAAAATCAATGGGCTGATTGGCCTCCATTCATAACCATAGTGATTCCATGAGTTACATTGAAAAACATTTCAGATTCAGAATCACTTATTTATCACATGTACATTGAAACATATGGTGAAATGCATCATTTGCATTAACAATCAACACAACCCAAGGATACTGGGGAGAGCCCACAAGTGTTGCTACACATCCATAGCATGTTGACAATGTTCAGCTGAACAACACAAGCAACAACAACAACAACAGAGCAATAGCAACAAAACAGAACAACACCAAAAAAACAAGCCCCTTTTCTCCCTCCCGTCCACTCACACACATAGACAGGCTATCAAAATCAGACAGGCTGCTTCCGGGCCTCCACTTCTTAGCCCTCGTCAAAAATACGCTATGACAATCAGTTTGTCCACCTGCTTCCTTGAAGCAGTAACCAGGGAAGAAGGTACATTGGTACAATGGAAATGTTCCTGAACCTTTGAGGACAACAGGTGATAGGTGTCATCCGAGACAGGAATGTGAACGTTTTAATTAAGGTTATGTTACTGATTCTGTTAGTCTCTGCTATATTGCCTATGCTTGTTGTAGTATTGTAGAATCGTAGAATCGGAATAAGAACCTGGTTTAATATCACTGCATGTGGCGTGAAATTTGTTAACTTAGCAGCAGCAGTTCAATGCAATGCATAATATAGAAGAGAAAAAAATTATAATAAATAAAATAAAAATAATAATAAATAAGTAAATCAATTACAGTATACATATATTGAATAGATTTTAAAAAACGTGCAAAAAACAGAAATACTGTATATTAAAAAAAGTGAGGTAGTGTCCAAGGGTTCGATGTCGATTTAGGAATCAGATGGCAGAGGCGAAGAAGCTGTTCCTGAATCTCTGAGTGTGTGCCTTCAGGCTTCTGTACCTCCTACCTGATGGTAACTGTGAGAAAAGGGCATGCCCTGGGTGCTGGAGGTCCTTAATAATGGATGCTGCTTTTCTGAGACACCGCTCCTTAAAGATATCCTGGGTATTTTTTGGCTAGTAACCAAGATGGAGCTGACTACATTTACAACTGTCTGCAGCTTCTTTCAGTCCTGTGTAGTAGCCCCCCCCCCCATACCAGACAGTGATGCAGCCTGTCAGAATGCTCTCCACGGTATATCTATAGAAGCTTTTGAGTGCATTTGTTGACATACCAAATCTCTTCAAACTCTAAATAAAGTATAACCGCTCTCTTGCCTTCTTAATAACTGCATCAATATGTTGGATCCAGATTAGATCCTCGAACCTGTATCCAGGTTAGATCCTCGAATCAATATGTTGACATCCAGGAATTTGAAACTGCTCACTCACTCCACTTCTGAGGATTGGTGTGTGTTCCTTTGTCTTACCCTTCTGGAAGTCCACAATCAGCTCTTTCATCTTACTGATGTTGAGTGCCAGGTTATTGCTGCAGCACCACTTCACTAGTTGGTATATCTCACTCCTGTACCTCCTCTTGTCACCACCTGAGATTCTACCAACAATGGTGATATCGTCAGCAAATTTATAGATGGTATTTGAGCTATGCCTAGCCACACTGTCATGGGTATGTAGAGAGTAGAACAGTGGACTAAGTACACGCCCTTGAGGTGCACCAGTGTTGATCGTCAGCGAGGGGGAGATATTATCACCAATCCACACAGATCGTGGTCTTCCGATTAGTAAGTTGAGGATCGAATTGCAGAGGGAAGTACAGAGGCCCAGGTTCTGAAACTTCTCAATCAGGATTATGGGAATGAGGGTATTAAAATGCTGAGCTATAGTCGATGAACAACATCCTGACATAGGTGTTTGTGTTGTTCAGGTGGACTAAAGCCACATGGAGAGCCATTGAGATTGCATCTGCAGTTGACCTATTGTGGCGATAGGCAAATTGCAATTAGTCCAGGTCCTTGCTGATGCAGGAGTTCAGTCTAGTCATGAACAATCTCTTAAAGCATTTCATCACTGTAGATGTGAGTGCTTCTGGGCAACAGGCATTAAGGAAGCTCGCAGTATTTTTCTTAGGCACTGGTATGATTGTTGCGTTTTTGAAGTAAGTGGGAACTTCCACCCATAGCAGTGCGATGTTGAAAATGTCCTTGAATACTCCCGCCAGTTGGTTGGCACAGGTTTCCAGAGCCTTACCAGGTACTCCATTGTGACCTTCTGCCTTGTGAGGGTTCACTGGCTTTAAAGACAGCCTAACTTTGGCTCTGAGATAGGGATCACAGGTTCATCAGGTGCGCAGGGATCTTCACAGCTATAGTTGTATTCTCCCTTTCAAAGCAGGAATAGAAGGCATTGAGTTCATCTGATAGTGAAACATGGCTGCCATTCATGCTATTGGGTTTCACTTTGTTGGAAGTAATGTCTTGCAAACCCTGTCAGAGTTGTCGTGCATCCGATGTCGCCTTCAACTTTGTTTGAAATTGTCTCCTGAAGTAGCCCTCCGCATAGCATACCTGGTTTTCTGGTACAGGCCTGGGTCACCAGACTTGAATGCCACAGATCTAGCCTTCAGCAGATGACGTACCTCCTGGGTCATCCACGGTTTTTGGTTCGGAAATGTGCAGTAAGTCTTTGTGGGCACACACCCATCCACACAGATTTTAATGAAGTCGGTAACAACTGCAGCATACTCATCCAGGTTCAAAGATGAATCCCTGAATACAGTCCAGTCCACCGATTCAAAGCAGTCCCGGAGGCTTTCCTGTGCTTCCCTTGTCCATAACTGCAATGGACGTATTTTTGTAGTAAAAATGACAGGCTGCCTTCAGTCCTCTAGCAGAGTTGCATACTCACAGACTTTGGGCTTCGAACTTCCCAATAGGCTCACAGATTCACAGACCCAGGGCTTTGGACCATCGGGCTTTGAACTCAGAACTCACCAAGTCACTGGCGTGCGGTTACCAGCCTTTGTACCTTCTGCACACATTGATCTCTAATCCCTGGATTCATCAACCTGAGGAAACTCACCAACCTGGAAGGTCACCAGCCCTCATCCTGTCTGGTTTACATCCATGGCGTTCGCTGACCTAACATCCACCTGTGGGGATCACTGGCCTTTGCATGGAGCACTCCAACATGTACCCCATTCTAACCTCTAATTCCTCCACATCCTTGTCCCTAAACCCTAACCTGACCTCTAACTCCCCACTCTGGGCTCAAAACCATCCCTACAAACCAAAATCAACCAAGTCTAAACCATGAAGTGAACATTCTTAATGGAAATTAAACAAAATAATAAATACAAATTAAAATATAGGGGAACAAAAACGGAAAGTTTTTACTGCCCAGGTATGCCATGTTTTGAGTATAGTCCAAAGCACGACACATGTACTCAATCAACTAGTCATCACTTTATAGTGGTCCCTGGCTAATGTCAATTAACAAAAGGAGAGGTAATCAGTTTCTGTCCGCAGACAGGATCACTGTAGGCTTGTTTGTAAAAGTTTATTTTACCTGAACCTTGCCTATTTTCCTTCCTGTCACTGTTCTCTTCTCTCTGTCTGCCTTTCAAAGGGTTACCGAATATGCTGTTTGTTCAGGTAATCTTCTTAATGCTGCTCTTTGGTTAGGGTAAATGGAAATTTACTGTACTCTTCCAATCCCAAAATCAAAACCAGCCTACGGATTCAAAAACTGAAAACAAAGCCAAGATTCAAGTAAGTGTTAACCCGTCTCAATAACCATCATCCCGCAGCTCTTATACCCACAGTGATGAAGTGTTTTGAGAGGTTGGTGATGAAACATATTAACTCCTGCCTGTGAAGCAGCTTGGATCTTCTCCAATTTGCCTACCGTCACAACAGATCCACAACACATGCAATTTCGTTGGCTCTTCACTCAACTCTGGAACATCTGGACAGCAAAGTTGCAAACATCAGGATGCTCATTATTGACTACAGCTTGGCATTCAATACTATCATTCCCTCAAAACTAATTAATAAACTTCAAGATCTTGGCCTCAATATCTCCTTGTGCAGTAGCAGCCAGAATTTTCTCACTTGCAGACCCCAATCAGTTTGGATTGACAACAACATCTCCTCCACAGTCTCCATCAGCACAGATGTACCGCAGAGCTATGTGCTTAACCCCTGACTCTACTCGCTTTACACTTGTGACTGTGTGGCTAAGCACAGCTCCAATGCCATATTTAAGTTTGCTGATGACACCACTGTTATAGGCCGAATCAAAGGTGGTGATGAACCAATATATATGAGGGAGATTGAAAATCTGGCTGAATGGTCCCACCACAACCTCTTCCTCAATGTCAGCAAGGCCAAGGAGCTGATTATTGGCTTCAGGAGAAGGAAACAGGAGTTCCATGACCCAGTCCTCATTGGAGGGTCAAAGATGGAGAGGGTCAGCAACTCTAAATTCCTTAATGTTATCATTTCAGCAAATCTGTCCTGGGCCCAGGACATAAGTACAATTATGAAGAAAGCACGACAGCACCTCTACTTCCTTAGGAGTTTGTGAAGATTCTACACGACATTTAAAACATAGAAACATAGAAAATAGGTGCAGGAGTAGGCCATTCGGCCCTTCGAGCCTGCACCGCCATTTATTATGATCATGGCTGATCATCCAACTCAGAACCCCGCCCCAGCCTTCCCTCCATACCCCCTGACCCCCATAGCCACAAGGGCCATATCTAACTCCCTCTTAAATATAGCCAATGAACTGGCCTCAACTGTTTCCTGTGGCAGAGAATTCCACAGATTCACCACTCTCTGTGTGAAGACCTCGACAAAACTCTAGAAAAGTGTGGTAGAAGGTAGAAGGTATAATGACTGGCTGTGTCACAGCCTGGTATGGAAACACCAATGCCCTTGAACAGAAAATTCTACAAAAAAAAGTACTGGATATTGCCCAGTCCATCATGGGTAAGGCCCTCTCTACCACTGAACACATCTACGTGGAGCACTGTTGCAGGAAAGCAGCATCCATCATCAGGAACCCCCACCACCATGGTAATGCTCTCTTCTCACTGCTGCCATCCAGGAAGAAGGTACAGGAGCCTCAGGACTCATACCACTGGGTTCAGGAACAGTTATTACCCCTCAACCATCGGAGTCCTAAGCCAAAGGGGATAACTTCACTTGTCCCATCACTGAACTGTTCCCACAAACTGTGGACTCACTTTCAAGAACTCTTCGTCGTATGTTCTCAATATTTATTGTCTGTTTGTTTGTTTATTGTTTTTCTCAGCTCAAGCTAGTAAAAACCTAAGGTATAGGGATAGTCAAGCACACTCATTTGTCAATTGTTAGGGGCATTCAGAGTATTCTAGTGGTGTTTAGTATTGTGGCTTTCTGAAGAGCTACATAGATATTGGGGTGTATGGGGTGCCTAGGGAGGGGTAGCACCTCTGGTGGGGGGGCCTGCCGTGCCCTTTTTCAGGGCAGCTCGTTCACCTTTGGTTCCCCACCTGGCGCACAGCTCTCACCTGTGGCTCCAAATAGCTGTAACACGCACAGCAGCCACACCCCGGTAAATGTCTCGGGCAAACCAGGTGAGGGTAGCCGACGGGTCTTGGACCCTCAGTGAGGTAGGGGATCTGTCTATCCCAGCGTGTGAAGTCTGGCCCTGGCAGATTGAGCAGAGGAGACCGATTAATGGTCCAATGATCAAGAAGGCAGGCCCAGCAGACGTTGTGGAGCGTTAAGAGCACGACAAGACACTTAGATGTCCTGGTCATCCACTGCAGCAGGAGAGGTCTCCAGCCGTAACGGTTGTCCGTGCCACTGGATCAAGGTCTCTTCTGCCGAGAGAGTGGGATTGCCCATGAAACGGCTGGTCCACTTCAAACTCCATCATGCACCGGTTTCTGTCGTGCGATTCATCTCATTCCAAACTCAACTCGTCAAGCCCTGCGGCGATGGGGGAATGGCAAAGCAACAGGTGGAGATGACCACTGTACGTAGGCGGCCTTTGGACCACTGACCATTTGTCTCTGAGCACAACCTGTGAATCACTAACACGATGTTCAGACTTGCAATCAAGTACAAAACAAATTGGATGCATCCCAGGTCCAAACACTGGCACCTACTTGACTATGTCATAGTACGCCAGCGTGACCTTCAAGCCATCAGCATCACCCAGGCCACATGAAGTGCGGAGTGTTGGACAGATCACAGGCTGGTTCGGTCGGTCCTCAACCTGCACGTAGCCCCTTTGCATCGTAAGCAACCAAAGACTGTCAAAGTGTCATTCAACATCGGCAGACTGCAAGACCCAGGTCAAGTCCAATGTTTTCAAGATGTACTTAATGAAAAACTCTCCGGCAATTCACCGCTTGCGGGAACCTGTTCTGAAAAGTGGATGCAGTTCAAAGATGTCATCACGCAGGCTGCAACAAGAACAAGACCTATGCAGACTGGCAGAATGACCCGTCATCTGTCTCAAAGAAAGACAAGTTTAAACACCTTCAGTCCAAAGTACAGGCGGAACTGCGAGAAATGCAGGACGAGTGGTGGCAGAGAAAGGCAGAGCAGGTGGAACGCTATGCAGACATGCATCCCACCAGAGAGTTCTTCAGCGCCATAAAGTCAGTTTATGGTCCTTCTAAATCAGGATGCTCCCCCCTGCTGTCATCTGAGCCCGACCAAAGATCAGGAAGGACTGAAAAACCGCTGGGCTGAACACTTTTCCAACCTACTCAATAGGCCGTCCACAGTTGATTCTGATGTCTTACAGCAGATCCCTCAGCAGCCAGTCCTGGATGACCTAGACCTGCCGCCCTCTACTGATGAGATCAAGAAAGCGATCTCGTAGATGAACTCAAATAAAACAATAGGGCAGAATGGCATTCCTGCCGAGGTGTACAAAGCATTTGGCCCAAACGCTTTACAGGCATTCCAAGACATCCTGAAAGACATCTGGATCACAGGGGAGATGCCTGACGACTTCCGCAATGCCCTCATCGTAGCTCTCTACAAAAACAAGGGAAGCAGATCAGACTGTGGAAACTACAGGGGTATCTCACTGCTGTCCATCGCAGGCAAGATTTTTGCCCTCATTCTCCTGAAAAGACTTGTCACTGTCTCAGAAAGGAACCTCTCAGAGGTGCAATGTGCCTTTCATCCAGAACGGAGTACAGTAGACATGATATTTGCTGTGAGGCAAGTCCAGAAGAAGTGCATCGAGCAGAACAAGCCTCTTTATTCTGTCCTCATTGACCTGACACAGGCATTTGACATTGTAAACATGGAGGCTCTCTGGATCATCCTGAGACATTACGGATGCCCGAGGAAATTTGCGAAGATGATTCAGCTGCTCCACGACAGAATGACAGGACAGGTTCTTTGCAGTGGTGATACGTCAGCTGCGTTTGCCATTTCCAATGGGTGAAGCAGAGCTGTGTACTAGCCCCAGTCCTGTTCAATCTGTTCTTCACCTGCATGTTGTCACGTGTTGTCTAAGGTCTGAGGGAGGGAGTGTACATCAGGTACCGATTGAATGGTTTTCTCTTTAACCTTTACCGCTTGAACACATGGACCAAGTGCCTCCATACAGTCATTCAAGAAACCCTCTTGCTGATGACTGAGCTCCTGGCGCACAAAGACAGTGATCTTCAGTTGACGTTGAACAAATTCTCAGACGCTGCTACGTCCTTTGGCCTGACTATCAGCCTGAACAAGACTGAAGTACTTCACCAGCCCGTGCCAAACACCAACCCCACAGAACCAAAAATCACTGTTGTTGACACCCAGCTGACAAATGTAAACAGCTTCAAATACTTGGGAAACATCATCTCGAGAGGTGGGTCTTTGGACAAAGAAATTGACTCCAGGATCAGCGAGGTCAGCCAGGCACTGGGGAGGCTGCGTACCAGAGTGCTCAATCAACACAACGTCCGCATCTCCACAAAGCTGAAAGTCTACAGAGCTGTGGTCATCCCTTCTCTCCTATATGGATGTGAGTGAGACCTGGACTCTGTACCGACAACATATCAAACAGCTGGAGAAATTTCACATGCGCGCCCTCCGCTCCATCCTTGGCATTCGTTGACAAGACTGTGTCTCCAACCTGGAGGTGTTGGATCGCGCGGAGTCCACCAGCATTGAGTCCCTGATCATCAGAGCCCAGATGCGGTGGGCAGGACACGTCATCAGAATGGACGAGCCAGCTGCTCTATGGTGAACTGAGGACTAGAAAGAGACTTCAAGGTCATCCACGCAAGCGCTACAAAGATGCTGTGAAGGAACCCCTACGCTACTGTGACATCCAGCCAAGGGAACTAGAAGCTGCGGTTGCTGACAGAATCCACTGGCGAGCCCTGTGCTATGAAGCCTACACCAGTTTTGAAGACAGGCACTGCCAAAAACTGATGGAAAACCGTGAGCAGCGTCACAGAACAGCAGCCACAATTATTACAACAACTGACTTCCAGTGCCGCCATTGTGCCAGACTCTGCGATTCCAGACTGGGACTGCAGAGCCACCTCTGTGTCCACAGAGGAACTGCACAACAGCGTGTCTTCTTCGAATACGAAGGACTACCACTAGATACTCGAGAGGCATCGACGAGAAGAGGCGGAGGACAAGCTTGCTCACAGTTAGTCTTTACAATGCCTCCTGAGATGGTGATATGCCTCTCATGTGAGATGTGGCAGTCTTGGGGGAACTCCAGCAGAGTCACATCTGCCAGAAGTGCATACGGCTGGGCATTCTGGAAGACCATGTAAGGAATCTGGAGCAGCAGCTGGATGACCTTCGACTCATAAGGGAGAATGAGGCAGTCATAGTTGAGAGCTACAGGGAGGTAGTCACACCTAGGCTGTCGGAAGGAGGTCATTGGGTGACGGTCGGGAGGGCAAAGCGAAGGTGAACAGACAGGTAGTGCAGAGCACCCCTGTAGCCATTCCCCTGGATAATAAGTTTACCGTCCCGGATACTGTTGGCGGGGACGACCGACCAGGTGTGAGCCACGGTGGCAGGGCCTCCGGCACTGAGTCTGACCCGGTGGTGCAGAAGGGTGGGACGGAGAAGAGGAGAGCTGTCGTCATTGGAGACTCTATAGCCAGGGGAGCAGACAGGAGATTTTGTGGACGTGAGAAGGATACCCGCATGGTTTGTTGCCTCCCGGGTGCCAGGGTCTGGGATGTCTCTGACAGGGTGCACGGCATCCTGGTACGAGAGGGAAAGCAACCAGAAGTCGTGATACATGTTGGGACCAACGACATAGGCAGGAAGAGGGATGAGGTCCAGAAGTGTGAGTTTCGGGAACTACGCAGAAGGCTGAAGAACAGGACCTCAAGGGTGGCGTTCTCAGCATTGCTGCCAGTGCTACGTGACAGTGATGGTAAGAATTGGAGGAGATGGCAGTTGAATGTGTGGCTGAGGAGTTGGTGCAGGGAGCAGGGTTTTAGATTTTTGGACCATTGGGATCTCTTATCGGGAAGGTGGGACCTGTACAGATTGGATGGGTTGCACCTGAACTCGAGAGGGAGCAATATCCTTGCAGGTAGGTTTGCTAGCATGGTTCAGGAGCGTTTAAACTAATTTGCGAGGGGGATGTGACCCAGAGCGATAGAGCAGTGAAAGAAGTGCATGGAGTAAAGCCAGATCTAACATACAGAGAGGCTTTGAAGAAAGAGAAGCAGGATAAATGGAGTAAAGGTAGTAAGGTAGAAGGGCTGAAATGTGTGTACCTCAATGCAAGAAGTATCAGGAACAAAGGTGATGAACTGAGAGCTTGGATACATACATGGAATTATCATGTCGTGGCCATTACAGAGACTTGGCTAGCACCAGGGCAGGAATGGATTCACAATATTCCTGGATTTCAGTGCTTTAAAAGGGATAGAGAGGGGGGAAAAGGGGGAGGAGGGGTGGCATTACTGGTCAGGGATACTATTACAGCTACAGAAAGGGTGGGTAATGTAGCAGGATCCTCTTTTGAGTCAGTATGGGTGGAAGTCAGGAACAGGAAGGGAGCAGTTACTATATTGGGGGTATTCTAGAGGCCCCCTGGTAGCAGGAGAGATACAGAGGAGCAGATTGGGAGGCAGATTTCAGAAAGGTGCAAAAATAACAGGGTTGTTATCATGGGAGACTTTAACTTCCCTAATATTGATTGGCACCTGATTAGTTCCAAGGGTTTAGATGGGGCAGAATTTGTTAAGTGTGTCCAGGACGGATTCCTGTCACAGTATGTGGACAGGCCGACCAGGGGGAATGCCATACTAGATCTAGTACTAGGTAATGAACCGGATCAGGTCACAGATTTCTCAGTGGGTGAGCATCTGGGGGACAGTGACCACCGCTCCCTGGCCTTTAGTATTATCATGGAAAAGGATAGAATCAGAGAGGACAGGAAAAATTTTAATTGGGGAAGGGCAAATTATGAGGCTATAAGGCTAGAATTTGTGGGTGTGAATTGGGATGATGTTTTTGCAGGGAAATGTATTATGGACATGTGGTCGATGTTTAGGGATCTCTTGCAGGATGTTAGGGATAAATTTGTCCCGGTGAGGAAGATAAAGAATGGTAGGGTGAAGGAACCATGGGTGACAAGTGAGGTGGAAAATCTAGTCAGGTGGAAGAAGGCAGCATCCGTGAGGTTTAGGAAGCAAGGATCAGATGGATCTATTGAGGAATATAGGGAAGCAAGAAAGGAGCTTAAGAAGGGGCTGAGAAGAGCAGGAAGGGGGCATAAGAAGGCCTTGGCAAATAGGGTAAAGGAAAACCCCAAGGCATTCTTCAATTATGTGAAGAAAAAAAGGATGACAGGAGTGAAGGTCAGACTGATTAGAGATAAAGGTGGGAAGATATGCCTGGAGGCTGTGGAAGTGAGCGAGGTCCTCAATAAATACTTCTCTTCGGTATTCACCAATGAGAGGGAACTTGATGATGGTGAGGACGATATGAGTGAGGTTGATGTTCTGGAGCATGTTGATATTAAGGGAGAGGAGGTGTTGGAGTTGTTAAAATACATTAGGACAGATAAGTCCCTGGGGCCTGACGGAATATTCCCCAGGCTGCTCCACAAGGCGAGGGAAGAGATTGCTGAGCCTCTGGCTAGGATCTTTATGTCCTCGTTGTCCACAAGAATGGTACCGGAGGATAGGAGTGAGGCGAATGTTGTCCCCTTGTTCAAAAAAGGTAGTTGGGATAGTCCGGGTAATTATAGACCAGTAAGGCTTACGTCTGCGGTGGGAAAGCTGTTGGAAAAGATTCTTAGAGATATGATCTCTGGGCATTTAGAGAATCATGGTCTGATCAGGGACAGTCAGCATAGCTTTGTGAAGGGAAGATTGTGTCTAACAAGCCTGATAGAGTTCTTTGAGGAGGTAACCAGGCATATAGATGAGCGTAGTGCAGTGGATGTGATCTATATGGATTTTAGTAAGGCATTTGACAAGGTTCCACACAGTAGGCTTATTCAGAAAGTCAGAAGGCATGGAATCCAGGGAAATTTGGCCAGGTGGATTCAGAATTGGCTTGCCTGCAGAAGGCAGAGGGTCGAGATGGAGGGAGTACATTCAGACTGGAGGATTGTGACTAGTGGTGTCCCACAAGGATCTGTTCTGGGACCTCTACTTTTCATGATTTTTATTAATGACCTGGATGTGAAGGTAGAAGGGTGGGTTGGCAAGTTTGCAGACGACACAAAGGTTGGTGGTGTTGTAGATAGTGTAGAGGATTGTCGAAGATTACAGAGAGATATTGGTAGGGTGCAGAAGTGGGCTAAGAAGTGGCAGATGGAGTTCAACCCAGAGAAGTGTGAGGTGGTACACTTTGGAAGGACAAACTCCAAGGCAGAGTACAAAGTAAATGGCAGGATACTTGGTACTGTGGAGGAGCAGAGGGATCTCGGGGTACATGTCCACAGATCCCTGGAAGTTGCCTCACAGGTGGATAGGGTAGTTAAGAAAGCTTATGGGGTGTTAGCTTTCATAAGTCGAGGGATAAAGTTTAAGATTCGCGATGTAATGATGCAGCTCTATAAAACTCTGGTTAGGCCACACTTGGAGTACTGTGTCCAGTTCTGGTCACCTCGCTATAGGAAGGATGTGGAAGCATTGGAAAGGGTACAGAGGAGATTTACCAGGATGCTGCCTGGTTTAGAGAGTATGGATTATGATCAGAGATTAAGGGAGCTAGGGCTTTACTCTTTGGAGAGAAGGAGGATGAGAGGAGACATGATAGAGGTGTAAAAGATAATAAGAGGAATAGATAGAGTGGATAGCCAGCACCTCTTCCCCAGGGCATCACTGCTCAATACAAGAGGACATAGCTTTAAGGTAAGGGGTGGGAAGTTCAAGGGAGATATTAGAGGAAGGTTTTTTACTCAGAGAGTGGTTGGTGCGTGGAATGCAATGCCTGAGTCAGTGGTGGAGGCAGATACACTAGTGAAGTTTAAGAGATTACTAGACAGATATATGGAGGAACTTAAGGTGGGGGCTTATATGGGAGGCAGGGTCTGAGGGTTGGCACAACATTGTGAGCCGAAGGGCCTGTACTGTGCTGTACTATTCTATGTTCTATGTTCTATACATAGATATTACTGTGGAGCCCTAATTGCTTAATGCTATTGTGTAGTGCCTTTGGGATGATACCAGTTGTAGATATTACCATTGGCACAATGAATACCTTGTTCATGTTCCAAAGAATTTCCTCTTTTAATTTAGCATAATTCTGGTGTTTATCACATTAATTTCTGTAAGTTGTGTGTGTATTATTATTATGATTATGATTATTGTTATTATTTATTGTTTTTCTTTCTTTTTGCACTTGTACTCTTTGTTGTCTTTAGCACACAGCTTGTCCGCCCTGCTGGTGCAGTCTTTTATTAATTCTATCATGTTAATTCGATTTATTGAGTATGCCTACAAGAAAATGAATCTCAGTGTTGAAAATAGTGACATCGATGCACTTTGATAATAATTTAACGTTGATCTTTGAGTTCACCTCTGATATGACACCGAATGCTTTTGTATACTTCTTTTAGAATAGCTCTTGAAGATTCGAAGATACATATTCACCTTGGACATTAATGTGAAATGGAGAAATAGGGTGAACCACTTCTGGTATAGTGTCATAGGACAGATAGCATTGAAGGAAACCCTTTGACCCACTGAGTCTATACCAACCATCAGTCTATCACTTACCAATGTCGATCCCCCTTTCTTGTTCTTCCTATATTCTCATCAATTCATCCCTGGTTCTACCACTCACTTACACACTGGCGGTAATTTGCTGTAGACAATTAACTTACCAACCCCTTGGTCTGTATGATGTGATGGGAAACCAGATTGGAGCAGTCAGAATAAACCTACATGGTGAAAAGAAGATCATTCGGACTCCACAAAGACAGCGCCTGAAGTCAGGATTGAACCTGCCGCTCGAACGCTATGAGGCTGCGGCTTTATTAAATGCACTGTTGCACTACAGGCAAATGAACTCCCATCATCACTAGACTTCTCGAGGTAGAGATTCTTTCTTTGCAGTAATGTACTCAGTAAGCTTACAGTGCAGTAAAATTTGCACATTAAATTCTGACTTGATATTCGGATTCATTACCACTCACCTCGATTCGATTCGGTCGTCCCTAGTCCGCGGATCACTTCAGCTCTAACCCTGAATCCAATGGCCCTGGATGCTTCCAGATGGGTGAAACAATTGTCAACAACCACAGTTCCAAAGACCCGGAGCTGAAAACTCTAACTCTTCATTACTACTTTGATATTTTTGCCGTATTGTGTACTTAGCACATACAATGGAGGATGAATTTCTATCCGTTAGATAATAGGCATGGGACCACAGGCAAGACTTTCATTTTCCATCAAAATGTCAAAGAAATTCTTATCTAACCTAGGTCAAATGGAGCATCCTGTGATCAAGCAGAAAACACTTCTAATACACATGAACCAATAAAGAATGAACTTCCATTTATATCACATCTCTCACCCTCAGGCATACTCCAACAGACTTCAATACTCATAAGCTAACTTTTAAAGGCAGTCGTTGTTAAAATGTGAGCAATCACAGAACCAATTTGTGCACATCAAGGTCCCACAAGCAATGATATAATAAATGGCAGATTAACTGTTTGCTTTGAAGAATGAATATTTCCCATAAAAACTGTAGAACTCACCTGCTCTTCATTGATTAGTGCCATAGGATTTTTGCATCTATCCAAGGAGAGAGACGATGACCTCTATAATTCATTAGCAGCATGGGACCTCTAACAATGCTGGTCTCTGTCAGTACTCAATGAGAAGTCAGAATGAATTATGTGCTTCAAATTCTCAGACTCGTTGTTGCATGACTGACAAGGCCATTGAGAGAGTTCTTTTTTTTTTACTTTTCTTGCGGAGAGTCATTCCAATTTGGCATGTTTGAAATGATATTCCGAGCTGGACAAAACTCCAGTAACAGCATCACATGTGGTGCCTTTTATATTTAACTTCAAGATGAGGAATGGAACATCGAGCACATCCAACTCAGAAATAGGACAACCAAATATAATTGTTTTGGAGTTTAAGAGCTGAAGTAAAGTCATTCAAAATAACTTCAGTTGTCACCCATTCCATTGAAGATTAATAAACCCTCACACTAAACTCAAGCTTTCAGTCAATTAGCTCATAACCATGCGCCACTCTGAAGAAAGCTCTCATTGATAGGATTCTTAATGTGAGACCAGATGATATGTAGCTCTGTCACCATACCTCCACAAAAAACACAGCAAATTTATGTTCTCTCCACAAAGGTGGAAACAAAGAACATGCTTTCCCAACTGTACTCAAGCACTGGAGGTCTCATAGATTCAACTGTGGAGATCAAATATGAAAATCCCATCACAACCACACCAGAGAGACACCTATTGAATTTGCGTCAGGTTAGATCTGGCACTGGAAGAAGAAATCCACTGAATTGTACTGACTTATATTCATGAGTGAGTGAATTTACATATTTTTGAATTAATTGAATTAAGTTAAAAGTATCTTTTTGTTTTAAGATTCTTCTAGTGCTCTTGTTTGTTTTAATTTTTGTGATTTTAAATTATTTTTAAATGTTTCTGAATACCAGAGGCATTCAGGGACATTGAAATAATTTGATGTTTGGTGCTAAACCAGGATAATTTGTAGACAAAACATTTTCTGCACCCTGACTCTTCTGTTGACATGATATTGTACTAGACTTTGTCATCAGTTCAGGCCTCATTATTAAGTAGTGGATGACTTTGAATCACATTGACAACAGGAGATGTAATTTCATACTTAACACCTATAACAGAGGCAACTATGAACTGTTTGTAGTCAGCAACAACTTCTGGCTGACAATGAGAGCTCAAACTGTACTTTACAAGTTACGTAAATAATAACAGCTTCTGCATTTGATTGGCAGTGTGAAACCTTGTGGGAGTAGCTCCAGGCCACATAATTCCAATGTAATCTGACACCAACTGCTGGCTTTGCTCAAAGTGACTACTAAATGGCTAGTAGAGCAAATGGAATGTTGCCAGACTGAGGAAATGGTTTTAGTTCATGCAAAACCCAGAGCAGACCACATTGTAATAAGAAAACAAAGCAAGTTTTCTTGTTCTTCTAATCATGCTGATGTGTCATTAAGAAGCTCCAAAAGTTACTCCACTTGGAGCAAGAAACTCCAAGTACATCAAGGTTACAAGATAAAAATTCCAATCAGTTGAGCCCCATTCCAAATATAGCAAAGATTATTTTATACTGCAATTTGAAAACAGTAAATCAGTCTTGTGACAAACTTGGGTCTCAGCAGAAACCTGGCAAGGCAAAGCCATTCGCGGCTCTTCTTAGTTTAATGAGTAGAAGAATTTCATTTCATTGACTATTCTGTAGCATGTACGCGCAGCGACAAATTTAATTAGCAAAGCAGAAACAGTTATGATAAGGCGAATGTCTCTGTAATACCTCACACCTATCTTGGCTATTCTTCTAGTTGTTGACTTTGCAGTGTATTTAATATTTCAGTAATATTTGAGTAATATTGTAAATATATTGTTTGATTAAGCAGTCTCTGTTTACATAATTCCATTATGGGTTTTATATAAGAAGTCTGGAAATGGCGTTCGTCGTCATGCCACCACATCATATATGTGAGCACCTCACTAAAGGAAAACTAAGTAGACAACTTTATCCCAGCTCCTGTGTTTTCCTTTCAATTCATTCCTGCAGTTACAGAACACAAGAGACTTCACTGTGCATTCCCGAACCAGCTGGCCCTCTTATATTTAGGACTTCTGCCCAAGTTAGCAGACTACAGTCAGTGATGTGACTAGATATTGTCAGTTCAGTGTCGTGGTCTACAAAGACCGAGACACTTAGTTCAATTGATTTACAAAAATGGTGCTGATTCACTGGAGTGATATCTGAGACGCTTGGACAGGTTTGGCTTGTCTCCATTAGAATTCCGAAAAGTGGCAAGTAATTATATTTAAACAGATACGATCCTGGGCCTTTTAATGAAGTGGATGTGGAGAAGTTTTCTTTTATGGAGAAATCTAGAATTAGAGGGCAATGTTCAGAAATAAGGGGTTTCCTGTTTCAAGCAAAGGTAAGCTATTATTTTTCCTTACAGGATAATGAGTCTTTGGAACAGCACCAGAAAGTTGCTCTCCAATCCACACACTATCCTGACTTAGAAATATATCATCGCCCCTTTACCATCACTGGGTAATAAATCCTGGAACACTTTCCCAAATAACATTGTGGGTACACCCACACATCAAGGACTGCAGTAGTTCAAGAGAACAGCTCACCACCACCTAATCTAGGGCTATTAAATGGCAGCATTGCCAATGAAAACACATCCCTTGAATGGATGTAATAATAAGATTGCTGGACGTAGAGATTTTATCTTTTTTTGAAGGAGAGGCAGAGAGAGTAATGATAAAAGATCAGTGTTATTTGTTACGTGTACAGCGTTTGAACGCTTTTCAAACGTTCGCTTTACGAAACCTCACTGTTACGAAAGACCAACATTAGTACCCTATTTTCGCTTTCAGATGGTGTTTTCACTGTTACGAAAAAAAATTCAGCGCGCGCCCCGAGCAGCCGTTCTCTCCTGGGTTCGGAACTGCTTTGCTTTAACACGTGCCTGTGAGCAGCCGTTTGCAAGATGAGTTCTATGGTATCGGAAGAGCATGAAAGAGCTCGTAAGGGTGTTACACTTACGGTAAAACTAGACATAATTAAGCTTTTTGGTCATGGTGAACGAAGAAAGGACAATGTGAGTTTGGCTTGTGGAAGCTGACGAAGATGATGTTGAAGAGTTTATGGTATCCCATCACCAAGAACTGACAGATGAAGAGCTGATGCAATTGGAAGAAAAAAGGATAACAATTGAAAGCGAATGAGTAATGATAAAGTACGACTTTAATTTTGAAAGGGTACGTCGGTTTAGGAGATATTTGCAGGATGGTTTGAGTCCTTATTAAAGAACTGTGTGATAGAAAAATGCGCGAGGCTCAGCAGTCAAGCAAGTCTTCCACATCAGCCACGGCAGACGACGAACCTCGACCTTCGACATCGAGACGGGCAGAGATAGAAGAAGATGAGCCGCCTGCTCTAATGGAAACAGACTACGAGATGACACCACAGTGTCCCACCACCCCAACCCCCAGGCCATGGACAGATACTGATTCGCGGAGAATGCAATGGTAGCCGGGAGGCACACAGCACATCTTTAAGAAAAAAGCTGAAATAAACATACTAATTAATTAGGTGCCGCCAACACGTAATTGTCGGCCCAGATCAGAGACGATGCGATCAGAAATCGGCACTGATCTGGGCCGACAATTACGTGCTGGGCGGCACCTAACTAATTAGCTTGTTTTGTTTCAGCTTTTTTCTTAAAGATGTGCTGTGTGCCTCCCAGCTACCGCTGGACCCCTGCATGCTTCGCGGCAGTGTATCGCTCGGTGGCCTGGAGGGTGGGGGCCACTGCACCACCCAACCTGCAACGACTCAGTCTAATACACCATCATCAGTGTGCTCGGCAAGCTATCTTCCCAATTCCCGTAAGTGATACTACACTGTACATACATTATTTCTACTTTATACAGGCTGTGTATTTTTACGTGTTATTTGGTATGATTTGGCAGCTTCATAGCTTAAAGATTACTGGACAGAGTGTTCTTGCCAACAGCGCTTGCCTGTGATTTTCTGCTGACGGCGTTTGCGTGAGATTTTCGCTGCGGAGAACAGTTCAGTAATGATTGTGGAAAAGTATTTCTACTTTATATAGGCTGTGTATTTATCTTATCATTCCTGCTTTTACTATATGTTACTGTTATTTTAGGTTTTATGTGTTATTTGGCATGATTTGGTAGGTTATTTTTGGGTCTGCGAACGCTCAGAAAATTTTCCCATATAAGTAAATGGTAATTGCTTCTTCGCTTTACGACATTTTGGCTTACGAACCATTTCATAGGAACGCTCTACCTTCGGATGACAGGGGAAACCTGTACTTTGAAACATACAGTGAAATGTGTTCTTTTGCGTCATTGACCAACACATTTGGAGGGACAGCCCACAAGTGTTGCCATGCTTCTGACACCAACATAGCATGCCCACAACTCACTAACCCTAAGCATACATCTTTGGAATGTGCACCCAGAGGAAACCCACATGGTTCTGGGGAGACCATTCAAATTCCTTATAGACAACGGCGGGAATCGAACCCCCATCAGTAATCACTGGCACAGTAAAGTGATTGTGCTAATCAGCACACGATTGTGCCACCCAGATTAATAAGGAAGTGGGTGAAATGTTATCCAAAGTAAGTGGGAATCTTGAATTAAAGTTGCAATCAGATCAGCCTCATTCTTAACAACTGGAGCAGGTCTACTCTTACTTCTAATTCCAGTGTATGTGGATATTGCTTATCATCGTGCTTTGTTCTGTAAGCACACAAAAAATGTACAGAACAGCAGTTAAAGTAAAGTATCCCCGAGGCTCAGTTAAATAGAATAAGTTCATTTCTGAGAGAAGAAAAAATAATACCAAATAGTGCAACATCCAGATTAATGAATTCAATTGCATTATTTTTCTGACCTGTAATCTGCACTATCCCAACAATTTTTGTAATTTGTTATTTTCAGATTGTTATTAAGTGCGTGGGGTAATCTTGACTTTGTGAGACAGTGTTGGAAGGCTAATAGCACTTTGGTATTTACCCTTCTCTCAACCTTCGTTGCCATTGATTACAATAGAATTAAGTCAGGAGAAATGTAGAGCTCATATTAACTTGCTCTTCTACTCAGGCAGTCCCTGGGGGTCAAGGATGTCATCCTTCTACTCCATCCTTTGGATTCTGATGTGACTGATGCAGTCAATGTAGGAACTGAAATGTTGATTCAAATGGGGCAGGATAGTGGAGACTTTAAGGGAGGGTGTACTCTTTCCACCATTTGCTCTGGATTTATGAGTGCTCTCCACAACAAAGCTTCAGGATTTTAGTACCATCTGGAATGTTTTTGTCTCTGTGGTAAACCATGTATATATGTTGTAACTCGGTGGATACCTGTCTGGACACACCCCTCTGCTGACTGCCCCTGTGGCTCCTCCCACAGAGTTCTGTATAAAGGTGTTCGCCTTGCCCCTCCCCCTCAGTCCAGGGGCAGACACTCACTGTGGAGGTCGTATTGTACAGCGAATAAAAGCCTTTCAGTATTTTACCAAACCTCAGTCTTTTGGAGTAATTGAAGGTGCTTCAATTTTATTAGCTGTACATTTTAAAACATGGAACAGGCCATGAGACCAGACAAATTAGAACCCGATCCGCAAATGCCTGACGCTGGAAACGCTTTCAAACTCTGGCTGGCCTGCTTCGAAGCGTATCTAGAGAAGATTAAAGTGACCGACCCCGTAGCGAAGCGCAGAGTTCTATTCTCCAGGGTCAGTCCACGGGTTTATTCGCTGATCAGAGACCAGCCGAACTACGACGGCGCGATGAACGCACTCAAAAGACAATACCTGCGGCCGATAAACAGCGTCTATGCTCGGCATCGCTAAGCGACACGGCAACAACGGTCCGGGGAATCGAGTGCTGAGTTTGTCCAGGCCCTACAGACACTCGTGCGAGCCTGCAATTGCCAGGAGCTGACGGCGGCGCAGCATGCAGAACTCCTAGTGAGAGACGCCTTCGTCACGGGGACCAGGTCAGTGTACTTGCGCCAGCGGCTGCTGGAAAAAGCCGATCTTACCCTAAGTTCGGCGATCGAGCTGGCTGAAACGTTGGAGGCCGCTCTGCATAACTCCGAGACTCTCCAGGCACGTGATCCCCTGATGGCCTCGTGGGCGCCGCCGACCCCGCAACCCGCCGGCGAATCGACCTCGGCTGCAGCCAGTCGTGAGTCCGCGAAATGTTACTTCTGCGGACTGGAGAAGCACCCCCGGAAACGCTGCGCAGCCTGACAAGCTACCTGTTCCAGCTGCGGAAAGAAGCGCCACTTCGCCAAGGTCTGTAAGTCAAAACCGCGAGCGGGATCGAGCAGCGCCGCGTGCGAGACGTGGGGGTCGCCATCTTCCCTGCACGCCGCCACCACGTGCGAGACATGGGGGTCGCCATCTTCCCTGCACGCCACCACCACGTGTGAGACATGGGAGCGGCCATTTTGGTCGGCGCCACCTCCCACCGCCTACGATCAACGGTTGCTCACGGACCACCCCACCGCGCCGGACCAAGACAGCGACCCCACCCTGGCTTCTGTGACCCTCGACCAAAGCGCTCCCCACCAGCTCGCAAGGTCAATGATGGACATCCTGGTGGAGGGGCACAGGACAAGCTGCCTGTTTGACACAGGCAGCATGGAGAGTTTTATCCACCCGGCCACGGTGCAGCATTGTGGACTCATGATACGGCCGGTGAGTCAGAGGGTCACCATGGCCTCTGGGTCGCATACAACAGACATCCGGGGGGGTTGTGTAGTGACGCTAGTGGTGCAGGGCACAGAATATCGGGACTTTAAGTTACTGGTCTTGCCTCAACTGTGTGCCCCTGTGCTGTTGGGGTTGGACTTCCAGAGCCACCTGAAAAGCATGACAATGAAGTATGATTGGCCCCTCCTGCCAATTACTGTCATAAATCCCCTGTTTTGTAGAGATATGTCATGTACCCCGCTACTGACCACACACACACACCGACCCGCGCATCCCACCCAACATCATGCCAACTGCCACACTACCGACACCACTTGCGGCCACTCCACCATCAGGATCCCTCCCCCACCGCTGTTCGCCAACCTGACCCCCGACTGTAAACCTGTAGCAACTAAAAGCAGGAGGTACAGCGCGGGGGACAGAGCTTTCATTAAGTCAGAGGTGCAGCGGCTGCTCAGGGAGGGGGTCATTGAGGCAAGCACAAGTCCTTGGAGGGCGCAGGTGATGATTGTTCGGAACAGGGAGAAGAATAGGATGGTCATGGACTATAGCCAGACCACCAATAGGTTCACGCAGCTCGACGCGTACCCTCTACCCCGCATCGCAGATATGGTCAATCAGATAGCACAGTACAAGGTGTACTCGACCATAGACCTAAAATCCACTTACCATCAGCTCCCCATCCGCCGGGAGGACCGCCCTTACACTGCCTTCAAGGCGGACAGCAGGCTTTATCAATACCTGCGCGTCCCCTTTGGTGTCACAAATGGTGTATCTGTCTTCCAGAGGGCAATGGACCAGATGGTGGACCAGTGCCAACTGAAGGCCACGTTCCCATATCTGGATAACATCACCATCTGCGGTTATGACCAGCAGGATCACGACAACAACCTCCAAAAATTTCTCCAAGAGGCCAAATCTTTCAACCTCGCCTATAACAAGGACAAGTGTGTATTTGGGACCACCCGACTTGCTATCCTTGGGTGTGTCGTGGAGAATGGAGTCATTGGCCCTGACCCCGGCCGTATGCGCCCCCTGTTGGAACTTCCTCTTCCCAATACCCTCAGAGCCCTCAAAAGGTGCCCGGGCTTCTTTTCATATTACACCCAATGGGTCTCTAACCATGCAGACAAGGCCCACCCCCTGGTCAAGTCCACCACATTCCCCCTCTCTGCCGAGGCCCACACGGCCTTCAACCGCATAAAAGGGGACATTGCCAAAGCAGCAATGCATGCGGTGGATGAGGCCATTCCCTTCCAAGTAGAGAGTGACGCCTCCGACTTTGCGCTGGCTGTTACCCTCAACCAGGCAGGAAGACCAGTGGCGTTCTTCTCCCGTACCCTTCAAGGCCCTGAAATTCGGCACTCTGCGGTAGAGAAAGAGGCCCAGGCCATAGTGGAATCTATAAGGCACTGGAGGCACTATCTTGCCAGCAAAAGGTTCACCCTGCTAACTGACCAGTGCTCAGTCGTGTTCATGTTTGATAATCAGCAGCGGAGCAAAATCAAAAATGATAAAATTCTGAGGTGGAGAATCGACCTCTCCACCTACAACTATGACATCATGTACAGGCCTGGGAAGCTCAACGAGCCCTCCGATGCCCTATCCCGGGGAACATGTGCCAGCGCGCAGACCGACCAGCTATACGCCCTACATGTAGACCTTTGCCACCCGGGAGTCACCCGGCTTTTCCACTTCATGAAAGCCCGGAACCTGCCTTACTCCCTTGAGGAGATCAGGATGATGACCAGGGACTGCCAAGTCTGCGCAGAGTGCAAACCGCACTTCTACCGACCCGAAAAAGCACCACTCATCGAGGCCACCCGCCCCTTTGAGCGACTGAGTGTTGACTTTAAGGGCCCCTTTCCCTCCACCGACCGCAATGTGTACTTTCTTAACGTAATTGACGAGTACTCGCGGTTCCCCTTCGCCATCCCCTGCCCCGACACCACTACCACGTCAGTTATAAAGGCCCTGCGCAAGCTCTTCACTCTGTTCGGATACCCATGCTATATCCACAGCGACAGAGGGTCCTCGTTTATGAGTGACGAGCTGCGCCAATATCTACTGGCTAGGGGAATTGCAACCAGTAGGACCACGAGCTATAATCCCTGGGGGAATGGACAGGTGGAGAAGGAGAATGCCACGGTGTGGAAAGCCACACTCTTAGCCCTCAGGTCAAAGGGACTGCCGGTCTCCCGCTGGCAGGAGGTCCTTCCCGAGGCACTCCACTCCATCCGCTCCCTGTTATGCACAGCCACCAATGCCAGCCCTCATGAGCGGCTCTTTTCTTTTCCCAGAAAATCGACCACTGGAACCACCCTACCAACTTGGCTGACGTCCCCGGGGCCAGTGCTGCTCCAGAAACATGCGAGGAGCAATAAATACTCCCCGATGGTCAAGAGGGTTCACTTACTTCATGCGAACCCCCAGTATGCCTACATGGTTTTACCTGATGGGCGGGAGGACACGGTCTCCATCCGCGACCTGGCGCCCGCAGGAGCTCCGGGCCCCTACCCTGAACACTCCGTGGTGACTATTGACCCCGTACCCACCAATGTATGTACCTACAAGACACCGTGCACCCCAAACCCTATACAGACACCACACGACACTCCCATACCGGGCGCGACGCACACGCACGAGGGATTACCGACGCCCACCCCAAACCCTATACAGACACCACACGACACTCCCATACCGGGCGCGACGCACACGCACGAGGGATTACCGACGCCCACCCCAAACCCTATACAGACACCACACAACACTCCCATACCGGGCGCAACGCACACGCACGAGGGATTACCGATGCCTAACGTGCTGGCACCTGAAGTCAGGCCGGAGCCAGCACAACCGCCATCGCCGGTGCTACGTAGATCACAGCGACGGACTCGACCGCCTGATAGACTTAACCTGTAAATATACTTCTTGTAAATATTGTCAGTCACTTCACCCCGCGGGACTCTTTTTTAAAAAAGGAGGGGTGAATGTGGTAAACCATGTATATATGTTGTAACTCGGTGGTTACCTGTCTGGACACACACCTCTGCTGACTGCCCCTGTGGCTCCTCTGACTCCCCCTGTGGCTCCTCCCACAGAGTCCTGTATAAAGGTGTTCGCCTTGCCCCTCCCCCTCAGTCCGGGGGCAGACACTCACTGTGGAGGTCGTATTGTACAGCGAATAAAAGCCTTTCAGTATTTTACCAAACCTCAGTCTTTTGGAGTAATTGAAGGTGCTTCAGTCTCCCTCCAAAAAAGTTACAGTCTTTATCAATTCCATTCCCTCATCAAGAGCAATCTGCCAATCACTAATCCCAATCCCAATCCCTACCCACCGATTCACTCCTCTATCTACCAATCACTGACCATTCCCGCTTACAACGGAGTATATCAAGCCTAACAAGTCTAACCCACAGATTGTCCCTTCCCTAACACTAACATTAATCTCCTCAAATCCTGAGGCAGTTGCCCCTCCCACTACTGCACTATCCGTTGACTGCTTCTAAATCTTGGGCTTCTCAATGGTGTGGCTCCCCTACTTCCCACATCCTGCAGTCAGACCCTGATCCCGAGTGCAACTAATCCCATCTGCATCCTCTGCAATGACAAAGGAAAGTCCTTCAGAGTTTTAGCAGAACACAGCTGGACATGATCTGTCACGTGTCTCTTTAGACTGCCTGACAATTACAGGTCATTTATCTGTTCATTGAGAGTAGAATTTATTTTGAGATATGGATTATAAAGCAGTTCTCTACAACCCTGAATTACTTTTTGATCTGTACCTATCCTTTGGCAAGCTTTAGAAACTACACTTTTGCACTTGCATTCTAACACAACCTGAATAACTTACTGTATAGTTTCATCTCTGCACTTACGGAGTCATTGTCAGATCAAATTCCTCTCCCTGCCTGTGAGAGGTATATGGAGCGTTAATGCATGCAGTGTTTTTCCCTGGGATCAGGAATCAAGAAAACGAGGGCATAGGCTTAAAGTAAGTGGGAAAGGCTTAACAGGAGCTTGAGTGCTAACATTTTTACACAAAGGATGATACATATGTGGAATAAGCTGCCAGAAAAGTGGTTGAGGCAGGAACAATAATAACCTATTAAAGACAGATGGTCAGGTACATGGAATGGAAAGGTTTAGAAGGTTATAGGCTAATCATTAACAAATGGGACTGTCTTGGATCAGACATCTGGGCTAGCATGGACCAGATGGGCTGAAATAATAATCTGCAAGTACATAATTCACCCATCCCAACATCATGTATATTAGTAGGTTAGTTAGCCAGGTAAATTGCTCCTAATGTATAAAAGAGGGGTAAAATTTTGAAGAGGACTTGACAGAATGCAAGGAGAATTTTTTAAAAAGTAGGATTAATGTGGGATTAATTTAAATGGCTGTTAATGGTCAGTGTGGACATACTGGGCTGAAATGTTTGCTTCTGTACTTTATACTCTATGACTCTATGAAAATATTTCTTTCTGTCCTAGTTTCCCTCATTTTCCATAGCTGCAAGCCACAGCAAACTTTTTTCTTTAATTTCATATCCAGTTTACCACTAAGATTGTATCCTGCAATCATTTCATAGATATTTTCTTTGTCTCCATCTCTACAGAAATCCTATTCCATGATCTCAACAATGTTTTCTTTTCCACTTTTAATCTCCTTCACTTCCCTATTTCTACACCGCATCATTTTCATGAAATTGAGAAGTCTCAGATAGTCAGCATTTCCATACAGATAAAATGAGGATTACAATATAATTCCAGCTCTAGTGAATTCATCAGTCACTGAACTTGCTAGCATTGGGAACTACTTGAAGTGATGTATCAATCATCGTACTGACTGGGTCACACAATATTCAAATGTATTGGCACATGAATTTTTTTCTTACTAGTGCATTCATGCCAAATTATGACACTGAACAGGTAACAACACCAAAATTTGGCAAGAAATTTGAGTCCAAGAGCTGAGAGTTAACGTAGCAGCTCTATCTAACCCTGGTTGGACCACAATTGGACTATTGTGCTCTCCTCATTATAGGAAGGATGGGGAAGCTTTAGAGAGGGTGCAGAGGAGTTTTACCAGGATGCTACCTGGATTCAAGAAAATGTCTTATCAGGATAGGTTGAGCAAAGTAGGGTTTTTCTCTTTGGAGCAAAGGAGGATGAGAGGTAACTTGACAGAGGTATACAAGATGATAAGAGACATAGATTGAGCGGATAGCCAGAGACTTTATCCCAGGACAGAAATGGCTAATTCCAGGGGGCATAATTTTAAAGTGATTGCATAGGCAGGATGTCATTCTTTAAACAGAGAGTGATTAGAGCAGGGAATGCCTTGCCAGGGATTGGCACAGAGGGAAGTTACACTGAGGCATTTAAGGAATACTTAGATACATACATTGATTATAGAAGACTGGAAGCCTATATAGAAGAAAAGGATTAGATGGATCTTAGATTAGAACATTGTGGGCCAAAGGGCCTGTACTATGTTGTAATATTCTATGTTCTATTTTCTATGTTCTAAATTCTGCAAAAGAATTTTGTAGAAGAATTTGAAATAATTCTTATTTAGGTATAGAATATATAAAGAAGAATTCCTTCAAATTGTGCGATATACTGAGTCCTATCGCAGCTATTGATCTTAGTTAGCTTTCATCAGAAAATTCCTAGGTCAGGGGCCAAGGCCGATGGTCTGGGATGTCACAGAGCTTAACAAGAGATGAGAAGAAAATGGGACAATTATAATCACATGGATCTAAGGCTCAAAGAACAGAGAGTTTCAGTTTTAGAGTCTCTGAGAAGAGAAAAGTATGGTGAAGTAAAATGATCAGAATTTGTGAATGTCATCAGTAATTTTGTGGATTTAATTTAGCATCTAAGTTATCTTTCTTCTTTAGAGAGCAGCCACATTGTCTTGTATCTAGTCATGTAATTTCATAACTGACACATCTCCTTCCAGTTCAGACTGGACATTTGTATTGTTTACACATTTCTACAATCAATCCAAGGGCACTCTGAACTCACATTAGAAAAATTAATGCTAAGTTCTGTTCATAACTTGTTTTATTCCACAATTAGATGACAGAGCAATGAGTATTGTAAAAATCCCTCCATTCCCTTTGACCAATATATTTCTGTGTGCAATGTTAAGCTGAAAAGATCTTGCAAATCTATCTTCCTGCAGTCTTACGTAACAAATTGAATAATGTCTTTGCATTCAGTCCAACAGCCTCAAGCAAAAACTCCTCTTTTTGCAACCACTTGCAGTCTAAGAGTCTGCACGGCCCTCATTATAAAACCAAGCCTATTCTCTTGGCTTCTGTGCTCAGATTATTAATACCTCTCTCTCTCTCTCTGTCAGAAAACTTGTTCCTCTCACAACCAACAGAGATCAAATAGGATTGAAATACAATAGATTTAAGTCTCAAGCAAGCTACTAAATTGCATCTCTTTTTTTTCCTTCTTGCTTAGCCTTTTGGAAAGCAACTTTTGATTGGTATAACCATCATTTTTCTACTGGGTGCCTCCTTTGTTTAAGTATTTCATTTTAAAGATTAACTCCTCTCCCTTGCCTCTTTGTAGAAAAGCAAGACATATGGTAAGAGAAAAATTATTTTTGAGAATAATCCATAATGTTATTAGAAGCCATGAAGGGCGAAAATGCTAGAAGCACTAAGCAGGTCACACAACATCTGTGAAAAGAGAGAACGCCAACATTTTCAGGTCCTGACCCTTCTTCAGTACCTTTCTACACACGAGCAAGTAATATAAATGACAATAAACAAATCTTTCTAATCCCAATACTGGGAAAGAGAGAAAAGATAAGTTATTTTAGACAGTAGAGAAAATAGGACCCATTGGATTAGACAAATTTTCATCATTCATTGAATGAAGTTATTTTATATTACTGTAAGTAATCAACATACTGGCCAAATTTCAGTTTAACTTATGATTTATTGGCAATCTGCGTAAAGGAAAAATAGTAATCAAATATTGGATACTTCACTAGATTCATGTCACTTTGTGGTGTAACTGTGAATTAACTCAGTGTTCTAACAGAGGGTACAAGGGCATTTCTAGGGTAGTCCAGAGAAATACATGTATTAAACTTCCTGCCCTGGATTAGTTCACTGCCAGATACTGTTCCTCATTCCTCACTGGCTATCGGAAGACTGAAATACATAAGTGGTTCAACGTTGGATGATCATTCAATCTTGATTATTTAGTGCTGGGATAATTCCCAAAATTAGTGAAGCAATGAGTAAAGATTTGATGTTGAGCTTCTCTCTCACAGTCGCAAAGTATTCTATTCAAATGTAAAATCCATTTCCTGGAAAAGCATGTATCCAAGAATCTGCTGTTTCCCAGAACTAAATTCAGATTCATTTTTTCCCCTGATCTTTATTCTTTTCTTTCCTGAGGCAGTTGATTCACACAGAAGGATACAGTTCCGCATCACTTCTATATTGCTCAAATTCTAAAGTGAGCCGGGACAATGACTATCAGGAAACTACTCACCATCTTCACAACTGAGCTCAATCTGGCAATTAGCTGAAATCCTTTTACACACAGATTTCCTGCAGAGCCCTTTGATGGGGATCAGCCACGGGAGCCCTAGCTGCTCCTCCATCCCACCCCAAATCTATTTAAAATAAATCTAATTACTGCATTCTACTCCTGTTCTAATTAGGACAAACTAACTCGAACCTCTTGCAATTGCTATTCGAGAATCTCTTAACATTATTGGCATAACTCGTGGGTTAAAGTCTCATAAAGTATCACTTTATGCTGATGACTTACTTTTATATATTTCTAATCCTCAAAAATCTATTCCTGCAGCTTTAGATTTATTAGCACGATTTAGTCTTTTCTCAGGTTATAAGTTAAATCTCAATAAGAGTGAATTTTTCCCGATTAATAAGCAAGTTCCCTTATATCAGAACTTGCCGTTTAAATTGGTTAATAATCATTTCTCATATCTTGGGATTAAAATTACCTGTAAACATAAGGATTTATTCAAGACTAATTTCCTACCCTTAATTTACCACATTACATAACTTTCCTTTAAATGGTCTCCACTTTATTTGACTTTGATTGGTCGTATTAATGCTGTTAAGATGTTTATTCTGCCAAAATTTTTATATATATTTCAGGCATTACCGATTTTTGTTCCAAAATCCTTTTTTGACAAAGTTGACTCTAAAATTTCTTCATTTATTTGGCAAAATAAAAACCCGAGACTGGGTAGAATACATCTACAGAAAGCTAAGAGAGGTGGAGGTTTGGCATTATCTAATTTTAGATTTTATTATTGGGCAATTAATATTCGACCCATGCAATTTTGCTTACTTGACCAAGATACACTATCCATTCCTGAATTGGTAGTATTGGAATTACAATCTGCTCAAGGTTATGCACTTGGCTCCATTTTAGGTTCTTCTCTTCCTTTCGATTTGAAATGCCATAAACAGGTTTATAACCCGATAGCTAAACATACCTTACGCATCTGGTTTCAATTCCGAAAATTTTTCGATCTTAATCAATTTGGGCTAGCAATTCCTATTTTAGGCAATATATTCTTTCCCCCTTCCTCTTCGAATGGATGTATTTTACAACATTGGAAGGAGATTAATGCCCCAACTACGTTTATTTGGTTTTCTCAAACGATACTACATTTAAATTTGGAAAAAATCAGAAGTAATCTTTATGACACTTCAGTTAAATTTGAACAGACCTGGAGATCTTTTATTCAACATTTTCATTTAATGTAACTGTTTTTTTTTCTCTTTGACCATATTTACATTCCTTTCTTGGTTTTTAACTGTTATTAATGGAGGTCGGGTTTGAGGACGTGATTGTTTAAGTTGTTTAAGTCTACTTGGTACCTAGTTGGCCCATTGCTTTGTTTTGCTTTTTAGGTTAGTTGCATGGTGGGTTTTTTTTGGGGGGGGGGGGGGTTCTTCTCTTTATTGATACATATGGAAAATTAGTTTACTATTATATTACCTCGTTATTTTATAACTAAACTGCACTGATTGTATTGTTTTTTATGTATTAATATCTCTTGTAAATTTATATCGCAACAGTGTATTAGTTTCTATATGTCTTACCTTTTGTGTACTAATTCAATAAAAAGATTTAGAAAGAAAGGACAAACTAACTCACCACAGAAAGCGAAATCTTCATGTTCTGCATATTTCAATTTAATTCAGAATTCTGCATTGATCTCCTGAGCTGCACTATTTTAGTCCTAATTTTAACTCTTTCAAGTGTCAAATCCAAATGATCTTAATGCTGATGCTCCTCAACGGCTTAAACAATAAAATATCTAAAATTATCCTCCTCACAAAGGATTTTTTTCTCTGCAAGCCTGAACATGTGGAGCCGGAAGTCAGTTTCAGTCTGAACTTTCTTTCTCCTCTTTTTGTTCTAAATCTTAAAATCTCCCTCCAATTTTCAAGCATCTTAGGTTATTCCAGATTCTGGAGAGATTTTATTTTCCTGGAACATTCATTCTGGTATGAATCCATGCAGCATTTTCTACTGTAAAACATAAAGAGGTTCATTAACTACACAAGCGCTTGATCATAAAGTAATAATTTATACCCTACTTCCTTTCTTGTGCTTTGTATTCCATCTCAAAGCAGTTGAAAAGTAACAGAAGCTCTCAGATGCAACCATGCACTTCAAGTCACAGCAGCTACTTTCCACAATTACTTCTAATGTTCCTTTTATCGTCATTCTTGCAATTGCAAAGCTCTGGATTCTTGTGTCGCTGATGAATTGTATGTCTATTCCTCTGAGGTCTGTTTACTTTTCTCTCCATTTACATCTCAAAGAAAGAGTTGCAATTAAATCCTATAATATCTTTCACAGCTTTAGTGCTCTACAGAAATTAAGCACTTTTGGAGGACACTTAATGTTGTAATGCTCACAATGTATGTCCGCCACACATCACATGTCACCCATTAAGGGGCTTTATTTGTTACAGGTATTGTACAATCTTAAAAAACAAGCATATAATAAAGTTAGCAGGCCATGTCTACTGCTAAAATACTTCAATGCTATCTTTTATAAAAGGCTTTATGATGCAAACCATGTCCTGAAAATGCACCTGTTTTTAGCAGATCTTCATAAACACAGCTGCATCCTTAGCACAAGAAAGCATATTTTACATTAATCTCTGATCCTTATAAAGTGCAGTGCTTTTCGTGTCACCATTTGTCTGCCATGTGTAATTTTCTTGTATAGGTATGTATCGCTAACTTTCATCAGGAAACTATTTAATGGAAGACCTTGAATACTTTACCTGCAAAGGTATTAGTCACTCACTGAAAGTAGGCTCTTCCTTGTATCTTTGATCCAGCCCTCCAGACTCATAAACTTCTAGATTCACAAGACAACCGTCAGTATAAGCTCCAATTGCGAACTTTACCACACTTGTACCAGAGAAGCTAAGGCCAAGTTTACTTCATCAGTTGCTGGCCTGGCTTAAATCAGTTAACTCAGGACCCAGGATCAATTCTTCTGCAAAATTTGAGCATTATATCTCACAGAAACAACCAGCAAGGTGTTTATCCATTCAGCCAATGAAAATCTTGTCCCTTGATATTTTCAAATTCTTTCCTAACTTTCCCATGAAATACTAGCTTTGGGATATTTCTGACATAACAATTGCAAGTGTACTGCAGAGTGTGATATTAAACAGTGGTGAGTGATGTTCCAAATTCAGTACATTGTCTTCATTGTCCTGTGCTTAGGTCAGGTAAAGGTGCTCCTAGTCCAACCCACTCCATTGCCTGGGAATTCAATTACATGATGCTGTTTTGTTCAGTTTAATCGAGTTTTCCCAAGTGAAACATGATAATAAGCAGTTCTGGTTTGCTCTGCGACACTTGAAGAATTCAACAAGTCATTTCCAGGCATGAGACCTGTAACCATTGATGTGGTTTGTATTTCATACATCATTCCCCATGACGCATTCTGCTTGGGACTTAGAGAGAGGATTAGGATCATCCTGTCCTAGTTATATCAGTTGCTGCGTATTTCAAGGACATTATCTGTAAAATGGGAATACTGCAAGCTCACAGAAAAAAAGAGATAAATCTTCAGTTCCAATCACTACCGACTCCCAAATCATCCAGGAGGTTCCCTAACCACATGGCTTGTGCCTTTCCCTCCCAAACTCTATCCATCCTGCAAATTTCCCCTTACTCAATCTTCCCAGCACTGCTGAGTACACCTACAAGGAGCACTGACACAAAAAAGCAGCATTCATCACCAAGGACCCTACATGCAGATCATGCTCTCTTCTCACTGCTGCCATCAGGATGGAGGCGATGGAGTCCTAGGTCCCACACCACTAGGTTCAGGAAAACTTATTACCCTTCAACCATCAGGCTCCTGAATCAGTCTGGATATCTTCACTTACCTCAACTCTGAACTGATTCCACAACCTATAGATTCACTTTCAAGGACTCTACAAGTTATGTTCTTGGTATTATTTATTTACTTGTCTGTTTATTGTTACTTCTATAATTCGTCTTCATTTGCACTGATTGTTTGTCAGTCTTTACATGTAGTTTTTCATCGATTCTATTGTATTTCTTTATTCCAAAGGTTTCAAAGGTGTCAAAGGTACATTTAATTTCAGAGAAATGTATACAATATACATCCTGAAATGCTTCTAATTCACAACCAGCCACGAAAAACAGAGGAGTGCACCTGAAGAATGAATGACAGTTAAATGTTAGAACCCCAGAGTCCCCCCCACCAGCTCCCTTCCCTTCCATGTGTAAGCGGCAGTAAGCAACAATCTCGCCTCCCCCCCACCAGCAAAAAAAAAGCTTCAGCACCCGCCACCAAGCACTCAAGCGTGAGCAAAGCAATAGCAAAGACACAGCCTTTACAGTACCCCAAAGACTACTTGTTCACCCGGTATGCGACATACCACAGGCTCTCTCTCTCCCTAATAAGGGAGAAAGAGGTGTTTCCATTTCATAGCGAGAGGAGAGACATAACAAACAACTCACTGGTTTACGATGTTACAATTTCTTGTGAGAGCCTGCAAAAATGTATCTCAAAGTAGTATGCGGTGACAAATACATACTTTGATAATAAATGTTCTTTTAACTTTGATCTTTGAACATTTTCCATGCAATCCCATCCTCGCATCCTCCACAGTCTTATTTACCCTTACCTCCATATCTTCTACCTTCAATCTCCTCTACCCCTTCACCTCAAGGAGATGCAAGAGAAGCCCAATCCTTCTTCCCTTCACCCTTCCCATTGTCCCCCTTCCTTCTGATACATTTCTGATCTGCTGCTGGAAGGTTTTGCTACCTGAGAGCTAGTTGAAGGAACAAGTATGGTGCATATTGTTGCTAAAATGTATTATTACAAAGGCTTGCTATCATGATGTTCCATCTAGATACGTCTAGTGAAATGTCGTCATTATTCAGTAGTGACTCAGTGCCTCTTTCTCATTGTCTCTCTCTCTCTCTCTCTCTCTCTCTCACTCTCCCCCCTCCCCACACAGACAGACAGATACACACACACACACACACACACACACACACACACACACACACACATGCGTTTTGAGAACATTAGCTCTCTAAGACTTGGGAATTATTCAGTGAATCATACACATGCAGATGTTAGCAACTGACCTGCCAATTATTAGGTAATTTCAATAATAAATATGAAAATCTGTGATGTGATTCATCTTTACAAGGCAACATGGAGTCCTTTTTTGGGGTTGGCTTGTAAGTGATTGTAAATGAGCCTTTGTGACAAGAATCAAATATTTATTACAGTATGCCTCCTTACTGTAGGGGATGGCAGTTCAAAACACCACAAATTCCTAGAGATAAAAATAATTTCTTTTCTTTACTAATTGACTGTTAAATTTGCCATAGGACAGAGTGTTCCCACACTTTGTTGGATGTGACAAGCAATGAAAATGGACAAAATGCTACAGATTATTATGCAAACATGTTTCGTCTTACACTATTTCCCATTGCTGCAGAACAAAAATATTTTAGCTTTCTGGTCATTTGCCAGTAGATTTTAAAGCACTGGTTCTGGATCAAAATAGAGTTATTTTTCAGGACAGAGCATGCCAAAGAATTTCTGTTTCTGAGTGTCGGGGGTATTAATTCCTTTATTTTCCTTTGGAACCTCGCCAAACCTAGTCCATTTTCCTCACAGTGAGCTTTACTAAATTAATTTACTCTGGATAATTTCATGCGGCCAGCTAGATTAGTGTCCATGCATATTAATTTCCGACGTGCGATCACAGGAGTGCTTGGACACAGGCTAAGGGTGGAAACTTTACGGTGAGTACTTGTTCTGATGTAGCGTTCGCTTTTTTCCAAACTGAATATTTTAGTTTTATTTCTGAATCTATTTACATCATGGAAAGATCAGTATTTATTGCTTATCCCCAATGCCTATGAAGCATCTTCTTGAACTCCTTCAGTCCTAAGAATTAATATGAGAATTCAAGAACAGTAATCCCATTGCCTGGAAAAGGGAGGAGACTGGAATGACACTTGCAGTGTATAAATGAAATTTGTTATTCATCTTTGCAAGCCTAATATGTTTTCCATGGCTGTACGTAACCATGGAGTGCTTCCACATCAGAGAATGCACAAGTGGAACTGAACACCATCTTTAAAGATGCTTTATTTTAGTCTTTCGTGTAAAGTAATGCCATGGATGAAACAAGTGTAAGGGGGTTTCGATTTTTATGTTACTGCGGAGGCTAATTAAAATGGCGTTTTTGTTATGTTCATCTGGGGAATGCGGCTTTGTTGTGCTTTAACGCTGAGAAAGTTTGCGCTAGCAGCTTATTGTGGTTTAGAGGGTGATAAGAAAGTGCTATTAACCAATTGGGATAGTTGTTATGGTTTTGGTGTATTTGAAGATACTGTATGCGCGGGGTTTTGGGGCAGAAGGCGGGAGAGCGAGACAGAGGATGGACCAGGTGCTGTGAGTCCGCTAACGGGGTCGGACCCCGAGCGGGACGTTCGGCGAGGAGACGGAGACGGACTCGTGTGGAGCGTCTGGTCGACCACCGTTGTTGGTCCCAGGCGGCCGGTCGAGGTGGTCCGAGGGGTCACAGGGTGAAGAAGAAGGTCCTTGAGCTCCAACGGTTTTGTGCACGAAGAGATTGAACTTTGATAAGTGTGGCGCCTTTTATTTTCCTTTTATATTTTATTCTCTTTTAATTATATAGTTCCAGTAATATCTATAAACTGTAAATCATTTAATTGCATCTGGTGTATTGTCTGTTATTTGGGCGGGGTGGGGTACCTCACACAGCATCCACACAAACGAATTACCCAGTTTGGCGGGGCCGAGGCTGTTTCCCTAGACGACAGTGAGCCGAGCGACCCTGAGGGCGGCCAGGGGTCTACATTGTGGGGGCTCATCCGGGATGCTTGAGTCTGTTGGTATGCTGTGTGGGTGCCCTGATTAAATCTGTAATGTGTGTCTCTGTGGGTTATTTGCTGTTGATTGCTGTATGCGTTGTGGGTGCGGTCTTCGTTCGAGTTCAGACTAGCATTGACGAGTTAGAGGTGGCACTCGGGGCTGTCCATGCAGTTGGGAGAGAGAGGAAAGAGTGGTCTGATTTGGAGGTAGAGTCTGCGAATAAATGTTCTAGCTCTGGCAGGCTCCGCCTGGCACTGGGGATAGTGTCCACCCCAGGAGGGGCGGAGACGTGCGAGACGTGGGCGGAGCGGATCTCTCAGTTGTTAGATGAGTGGCAGTGCTTGGTTGAGGGAGAGCGACAGGGATTGGTTGAAAGTTTGAGTAGGCGGGCTGGTGACGGTGTTAGAGCTGTCAGGTTCACTTACACCGTAGTGACAGCTGTCAGTTATTTGAAAGAGGGGGGAAAGTTTTCAGTGTGTCTTCTCTGGCGAGGAGGGCGGCTAAATTGCTTGTAGTGCCAGGGGGATCATTTCAGGGGATCAGTTGTTCAGCTGATCAGAGAGGTGTCGGGAAACTTAGTGGAGGCCCAGTGGGGGGGGAACAGCTTGGGGTCTCTGTGGAAGCACGTTCCCAGCAATGTACCACTGAACTTCCGAAAGGAGAAGACCCTATTCCTGAAGGCTTAGAGGGGCCACGCCCCAGGGTGTCGTTATGGATAGAGGGAAGCGATGCTAAAGCTATCTTCGACCCCGGGGCACAGGTCAAGTTGTTGGACAGTTCGTTTTACAACCGGTGTCTGAAGCATTTACCCTTGACAACCGCAAGGGCACCGGAGACTTTGGGTACTAGTGGTAGTAGTTATCCAGAAGACGATGATTGGTTAATGACCCTGGAGTTCATGGGGGCATTGTCTGGGCACCCAGCGTGTCGAGTTGCTTCTGAGGACGTGTGTAGCAGCCTTGAGCCGGTACCGAATTTAAACGAGACCCAGCGGTGGTACGGCTTGGGGAAAGTAGCTGAGGGTGAGACCCTCTTAGTAGATGCTCCGAACCACCACGAGGGAGGGGAGTTGACCGCTGAAGACACCTCAGTGAGAGAGAGGTCGCGGCAACTGGACCCTGGCGGCGTGGAAGATGAAGGCAGCGTGTGTGTGGATGATGCGACGTGGTTTAATGTGCTGCATCTGAGGGGTGGATGTTGCCAGATCCTGAGGAGTGCGGCTGTTGATCCGAAGATGGCCTTTATTAGTTCCCTAGGATTCTTCCGATCCGAAAAGATGCCCAAGGGCATATCCGGAGCCCCTGCATCCTTCCCGCGGGGCATGAGGAAAACCGTGGGGGAAGTGAAGGTGTGTGGAGTTTTGACGTATGTGGATGACCGCCTAGAGCTTGGATTCGCCTTGGGGGACTATGAGGCGAGGCGAGTGGCTGAGCCCGGGCGACCGAAGCGAAGTGTCAAATGTGGAGGAGTTTTTGGCCGGAGGAGTTTGGTGCAATGTGAGGAAAATGACCCGACATACCAGTTGAACTTCCTGGTGTTGGGACAGACGGTGGTGGACCGGGGGATGGAAACCCAGGTCGTCAATCTGAATGAGACACAGGGAAGAGAGGGGATTTGCACCGCACTGCGGTCATATACTGACAAATTAATCCAGCGAGAAGAAACAATGACCCACCTTCGAAGGTATCAGCAGAAACTCAAGACGTCCATTCAGAACAGATTGGAAGATTTACAAGTTGGGGAAGATCAAGGAAGTGTTCTGACTAAGGTCAACAGAAAACCGAGAGCCCAGGGAGGGGAGTTTGACTACACTCCTGAGGAGGTAAAGAAATGGAGGACAGATCTCGGAAAAGGGAGGCGGACGCTTGAAAGGAACCTGAAGGTGACAATCGTGAGTTTAAATGAAGTGGAAAAACTGAAGGTTGACCTGGAAGACGCCCTCAGGAAGAAACAACCGGAGGCTGAACATCCTTTACCTGCTGCTTTTCAAGTCAGGGTGGAAGAAGCTGGTGGGGTAACTGCGTCCCAGATTGAGATATAGCCAAGTCTCATTGCCCTGGTGAGTTGCATCAGCAATGTCCCAGAAATGACATGATTGGCCTCAACAACAATGATCACCTTTTAACTAGTAAATGTATTTCACACTATCCTTTACTGTTCAGCTTTACCAGGAGCCATGGGTCCAAGTGCTGCCTTCGCGTCAAGAGCAATCGCTTTCACCTCACCTTTGAAATGAAGCTCACTTCCTTCTCAATTCTGTGGACCAACATGAGCCAAGTTATCTTAGATGGGTGGACAAACCCACACCCTCCCATAGCTGTACAATTGAGCTGTGTTACTCTATCATCATGGAGCTTCGTGTATTACTTTCCAGAAAATCTATAGTAAACAATTTTGCATGTGATACCATGTCATTCCTTTAAACAAGGCCACCATTTTATTCATACATGACTGCTTGGAGTCAAGTTCACTGAGGTTAGTCATGCAAAAACAATGTAGTTATTTAATGAGTTCTAAAAGGATTGGACTGACACTGCATCATCACTACCCCCTCCCCTCAGAAATTCCAATTGCCACTGCGAGGCAAGTTTCCCTTTCTTATTGGTTAGACATTTGCGCTCTCTAAAATTCATCGAACACACTGGACAACAATTTCTTTTTAAAGTGTTACTTCCTCAGAATTGTGTTTTTTTTTTGTATATGGTAGACCACTTGAAGCTGAACACAAATATAATTTCAGGCTACTTGTATCACATAGGAATTTAGAGAAACCAGAAATGAACTTTTATTGAATAAAATGCATTTAATTTCATAATGGGGCAGAGGCTTTGCAATAGTTCAACTAAGCTAAAATGTTTTATGGATGATTTTCATTTGTACTCTGAGTCTGAGGCTTCTTGCTTAAGTTTCCAACAATAATCAGCCATCATTGACGGATTCTCGTTACCCTGATACTGCTTGTCCATGACCACAATGTCCTGGTGAAACTTTTCATCATGCTCATCAGTGACAGCACCAAGATTTGCAGGGAGTAAGTCTGTGTGGGGATGCAGAAAATGAATCTTTAGTGACATGTTGCACTTCATGTTTTTTTATCCTTGAAGCATGTTGTCAACCAGCTGCATGTAGTTTGGTGCTCTGCAGTAGCCAAGAAAATTTTCCACAACATCCTTGAACGCGTTCCGTGTGATTTTCTCTGGTCCCACTAGAAGTTCTTCGACTTGCCTGTCATTGATGACCTGTTTGATTTGTGAACTAACAAAAATGCCTTCCTTAATCTTGGCATCAATATTCTTGAATTATGAATTAAAATAACAAATATAGGCAATTTCAAAAAAAATGGTGTGCGATAGGAAATTTCATGGTGAATTTCATGATCAGCAGACCAAAATCCATAAGATCGACCCATAAGTATTCGGGAAGCAAAATCTTTGTTTTCCATGATATCAGTTTCAACGGGGCACTAAAATACACATTACTTGCTTCATTTCAAATATTAAGAGGGGAACATCGACTCAGACCGTGAGAGGCCTGCGTCGGGCATTTTCATGCCTTACAAGGCACAGATAGAAGACATCAGGCATATAAAATGTTGTACGTTTTCATATAGACACTACATTTCAGTACTTTGGTACATAGCCTTAGTCATCCATAAGCTACTCAAATAACGGTAGGGTTTCACAACTTTTGAAAAATCGTCTACTACATGACTTAAATGAAATTGGCACATAAAAACTTGAGGAAACATAATCAAATTTCCAGACATTCATCTGGATTTACCTCACCATCTTCACTACTTCTCTCAACCTGGTCTGTGGCCCACTGGATTTTTTATTTAAAATATCTTGGTCACAATTTTGGTCTGGAAGTGAAACTTCAATGCTTGGAGTCCCAAGATTTCATTCCTGACTTAATAAGCATAAGTGTAGTTAGACTGGCAGATTATAAAAGCAAAAACATTTTTTCCTGCCCTTGTTTTTCTTTACTTTAGGGTGATTTTTATTAACTGTGGATTTACAATGAAGTTATTCTGCAAAGATTCTTACAACAAAGAGAGGGACAAAACATTACCGTTAAAAAAATGGGTGTGGCAACTCGTTGAACCAATTGTTAGTTCAGCTAAACAAGGGTTAAGGAGTTGTAGAATATTAACTTATTCCAAAGAAGTTCCCTGTGAGGGAAGAAAAATAGGAAAGCATTTTTTTAAGCTTTCCATTTGGCAATCAGTCATGATCTGTCATCCACTATGATTTATATCTGTTTTATTTAATATATAATAGACACATGCAACTTATATAAATAAGCATAAAATCAGTGTTTATACTAGAATTTCCAAATGAAATGAAATCCAACTTTTGGCTGGGTGAAAGTAATATAATTTTTGACAGGTTGGCTGATTGAAACCTTCCCTGAACTGAGGTTTCTTTAAACGGGTGCTCTTTGAGATTCTTGTTTCTTTTACAGTTGTACCGGTTTCATCAATAACTTCCTGACAGAGTTTGGGAAGAGAAATGAATGTGAAGCAATCAGCATTCTGATGATTTTTATTATTATAAATCTCAGTGTGTTGGTTTATATGATCCAGGGGTGAACAAACATGTAAGGCAACAATTATAAAGGTTAAATGGTATATTGGCCTTATGGGAAACTACTTTGTGGACAAAACTAAGGAAGAAATACTGAGATTCGGCAGAAATTGGATTTGACTTTCAGTTGGTTCACTATGCATAGCTCTGGTCTCCATATTTAAATAACATTATGCTTGCCTTGGTATCATTGTATTAGAGATTCGTGAGACTGATTTCTGGGTAAGAGGATTATCTGTAGCAGGGAGATTGAAGAAAACTAGATTTAACTCTCTGGAGTTTAGAAAAATGAGCAATGATCTCATTGAGTCAGACAAGACTAGGATTGATAGGATGGATCTTCAGACTTAAGAATCCAGTGACGTGGTGCAGGGTCTCAGGAATGGAAAGATGCCATGAGGAGAAATCTCTTTATGCAAAGGATTGTAAACCTTTGGTATCTTCAACTTCAGATGATCACAAGTGCTCATGTAGTGTGTACATTCACGGTTAAAATCTATTAATATTTATATACTAATGGAGATATAGGGAATTGTAGAAATATTGAGGCAAATAACGGCCATGGTCTTACTAAACAGAGAACAGGCATGATGGGCCAGATGGTCTACATCTGCTTCTGTTTTCTATTCTCTTATGTCTATGGATGCTTTTCACGTTTCTAGATGAGGCAGGCCTATAAAAAGGAAATATATGTCAGGAAAATAGACACAATTCACACCATTTGTTTCAATTATGTTCCAATAACCCCAGCCAAAAAAAAAAATCAAATGAGAACAAAGATTTTGACATCAGAGGCCTGATGAGGGGTTTCAGCTCAAACCGTCAACTGTTTACTATTTTCCATAGGCACTGCCTGGCCTGCCGAGTTCCTCCAGCACTTTGTGTGTGGGTGCGTTGTTTAGATTTCCAGTATCTGCAGATTCTCTCTTGCTTGCTTTTCAAAGTTTTTTTTGACCGCTTTCTTCATGCAGCCCATTTTAATGGATGTCTAGACACAAGAGATGTCCAATTTTCACTGCATCATAAGTAACTTAGTGAATTTATGTCCTCTAGAATCTAAACACCAACTCGTAAAATGATTAATTTCCACAAATCTTTTGTGTACATATCACAGAAAGAAATCAACTAACCTGAAGCATTTAGCCCGAGCAATAATTTCAGAATGAAATCATACCCATTGTGATACTAGATTTCCATCACAAGTATGTTATAGTGGCTTGTGATTTGCCAGTTTCAGAACCAATAATACACTTCATATGAAATCCATTTCTTTCCTTCCCAACATAAGTTAGAGTTCAAAATGCAATTGGTGTCCTCAGCAGAATAGTCTCAGTAGAACTAGGAGCGGCTGGTGTTACTTTTTTGCTTTTATCTTTATTTAAAGTGACATCCTGCTGACATCAAGAAGCCTAACTAAGAGCTTCAGAAGTGACCAGGAGGCTCTAACACATCAGAAAGTCCACAGAATGTGCTACAACTGTCTATGCTGTCTTGCACATTTAGCTGCTGACATACATTCAGTGACTCAGTGGTGACACCACTAGCAATGCTCCAGTGGAGCGACGACTGGCCCTTCAGGATGGATCAGAGAACTCAAGACAAGAGACGGACACATCCATCAGAGAAGCCCTTACACCCACAAAGTCTTCAGAGACATCTCAGTTCTACTTGGACGCTGCTGGGAAGAAAATTAAACTGAAAATGTAAGAAGCACTCTTCAGGTCAGGCAGCAACTTTGGAAAGAGAAGCAGAGTTAATGTTTTATATTAAAGACTCTTTGTCAGAACTGTGAATAAGGAAAAACCAAATTGGTTTTAAGTTACAGAAAAAGAGGGAGTGGAAGAAATATAGGAGAACAGGACTACTTGTGATAGAGCGAGGGCAAGGTTGTCCAGAGGATAAATTATAGTTGATGATAAACACAGGAAATTCTGCTGATGCTGGAGATCCAAAGCATCGTACACACACAAAATGCTGGAGGAACTCAGCAGGCCAGGCAGCATGCATAGAAATGAATATACAGTCAAAGTTTCAAATTTTCAAACTACACTTATTATCAAACATTGAGATTTGTATGCCTGTAAGGCAGCCACAAAGCAAGGAACCTTAAAGAACCCAATTAAAAATATAAAATAAAGATCAACACCCGATGCACAGAGAAATGACAGAGAAAACACAAAACATGGAAACAATAGAAGCGAGCAACAACATTCTGAACCAAAAATGAGTCCTTAGATCTGAACCCCGGAGCAGCCCAGAGCAGACCTAAAGCCTTGGTATTGGGTACAGAGCACAGCAGCTGGGGCAGTCTTCAGAGCCTCAGCACCATGGAGAGAGAAGTGAACATCGTGGGAGAGCTCACCTCTGATCCTAACACTCTGTCTTTCAAGACTATCTGAGCCAGCACTTGAATTGTCCAAACCGTGCATCGTACCTCATTCTAGGACCTGGGCACCACTGCAATGAAAGGCTCTGGGCCGAAACCACACTGCCTAGTGACTTGCTCCAGGCCCAGATTTTGCTACCCAGCCCAAAGTCACTCTCAATTCCTCTACTTGTGCAGGCGTTGAAACTCCTCTGCCTCAACTTCTCCTTCCCAAATGGCTCACTTCACCTGCATCCGTCCTGTAAGGTACTGGCACAGTTCGTCCCTCAAATTCACTTCACCTTCACTCATCCGTTCCTTGTCTGCGGTGATAATTTACCACAATTTACTTCTAAAAAGATGTCACTAGTGACGTTTTCAGTAGAGCTTCTTGCCTTTTGTACTGTCAGTGAGCTGTGGCACATGTTCAGTTGTGCCATCTTAAACCGGAAGTTTCGAGCCAAGATCCTTCTTCAGGTCATGCTTATGGTTGATAGAAGGAGTTAGAGGAGGGTAATATAAATGGGTGCAAAACACTTCAAAATTCAGGGCTGTCAGACAAATACTGGAGGTCAGCCTGTGCTATTTATTAGCGAGAACATGGACAAATATCACAAACAGATACTGTCAGTTAAAATGGTCAGTACTAATCCAAATAGAGAAATTATTCATCTGAGATTTAACAGGTAAGGCAGACAAGCTTATGGCATGGATGGGCTGTGAATATAACAATATTGCACACTTAAAATAAACATTTCTGAGAAAAACACAGGATTGGCAACTCACTATTCCAGGGTACAGATGCTATAGGCATGCGGTAGGTACAGGTGAGCAAGAAAGGGGTGTAGCCTTTTTTGAAAAGGGAGGACAAAACAGCAGTACTTATAGATGATATTCTTGGGGGACCTTCTACTATAGTAGAACATAGAAACAAGAAGAGGACGATCAGTATAATGGGGGTGTATTATAAACACCCCAATTTGTCAATGGGAACTTGAGGAGCAGGAGTGTAGAGAAATTTCTCATAGTTGTATAAATAAATGTTTTTATTAGCGGGATTTTTTCATTTCCCTAAATTGACTGGACTTCCCAAGGTGCTAAGGGCCTGGAAAGGGTGAAATTTGTCAAATCTATCCAGGAAATTTTTCTGAGTCAATATATAGAGGGCCCGATTCAGAAGTGTGCTATTCTGGACATCCTTTTGAATAAGAGGGTAGGACCAAAGCCCATAAGATATAGGAGAAGAATTAGGCAATTTTGCCCATTGAGCCTGCTCTGCTATTTCATCATTGCCGATCCTTTTCCCTTTCAGCTCCAATCTCCTGCCTTCTCCCCATATCTCTTTGTGCTCTGACTAATCAAGAATCTATCAACCTCTGCCTTATATAAGTCCAATGACGGCCATCACAGCCACATGTGCCAACGAATTCCACAGATTCATCACTCTCTGGCTAAAGAAAATCCTCCTCATCTCCATTCTAAATGGACATCCCTCTATTCCGAGGCTGTGTCCTCTGTTCCTCAACTCCCCCACCAGAGGAAAATTCGTCTCCACATTCACTCTATTGAGGCCTTTCAACATTTGGTAGGTTTTAAAGAGATCCCCCGCTCATTCTTCAGAATTCCAGTGAGTACAGGCCAAGAGTCATCAAACACTCCTCATATGATAAGTCTTTCAATCATGGAATCATTTTTGTGAACCTCCTGTGAACCCTCCCCAGAGTTAGCACGTCTTTTCGTAGATAAGTGGCTAAAAACTGCTCTCAATACTCCAGTGCCTTAAAGAACTTAAAATTGCATCCTTGCTTTTACATTTCAATCCTTTCAAAATAAATGTTGACATTACATTGCCTTCCTTCCCGCAAAATAATTTTAAGGAATCCTACACGGGAAACTCACAAGTCTCTTTGCAACTCAGATTTTTGAAATTTCCCTCCATTTAGAAAATAGTTTACACCTTTATTTCTTCTACCAAAGTGCATAGCCATACACCTCATGCTACAGTAAATTCTTTGCCCATTCTCCTATCCCATTCTGTATCCCCTCTCTTTCCTCAACAGTACCTGACCCTCCACCTACCTTCGTATCATTCACAAACTTGGCCACAAAACTATCAATTCTATTATCCGAATCGTTGACATATAACATGAAAAAAGTGGTCCCAACACAGGCCAATGTGGAACACCACTAGTCACCAGCACTTAAGCAGAAAAGGTTCCCTTTATTTCCACTCTTTGCCTCCTGCCAATCAGCCAATGCTCTATCCATGCTTCTATCTTTCCTGCAATACCATGGGCTCTTAATTTGTTAACCAGTCTCATGTCTGGCACCTTGGCAAAGGCCTTCAGAAAATCCAAGCATGCAATATCCACCGATTTTCCTTTGTCCACCCTGCTTGTTATTTCTTCAAACAATTCCAACAGATTTATGGCAAGACTTTCCCTTAAGGAAACCATGCTGACTTCAGCCTATTTTAACGTGTGCTTCCAAGTACCCCAAAACCACATCCTTAACACTTAACTCCAACATCTTCCCAAACACTGAGACAAGACTAATTGGCCTATAATTTCCTTTCTTCTGCGCCTGTTCATTCTTGAATAGGGGAGTGATGTTTGCAATTTTTTAGGCCTCCAGTTGTTGCTAGGACGAGGCCGAGGACGAACCCCAGTGCAGAACACAGGCGCGGAGGCAGAGTTGTGAGGCGTTATCACCGCCACGAACAGGGAACCGGTATCCAAGAGAGTCTTTACACGGAGTCAAGGTTTACGTAGAGTATCCAGGAAATGATGCAGAGCTTAGAACTGACAGTCCCAAGGAATCAAAAAACGAGGTTTATTCACACTGGAGTCGACCAACGAACTGGCAAAGCATGGCTGTGCGGCCCGAGTTCTATCCTATGTTCACTAATGGGAACCAGGTGTGCTGTAATTGGGAACTGGGAACAATTGGAAATCAGACAAGGGGATTAAGGCCCAATTAAGGAGGTAATAGCAAGATGGGGAATTGCCAGATGGGACCATGACAGTATTCTCCCTCAACAGGAGCCTCCAGGCAATCCTCCAGGCTTGTCCAGATGGTCCCGATGGAAGTCTTGGATAAGGGAAGGGTCCAGGATGAAGGAGCAGGGAGCCCAGGAACGCTCCTCTGTGCCGTACCCTTCCCAGTCGACCAGGTATTGGAGGCCCCTGCCCCGACAGCGCACATCTAGTAGCCGCTGGATGGTGTACGCCGGATGGTTGTCGATGATCCGGGCAGGTGGAGGGTTTCATCGGAGGACACAAGGGGCTGATGGAAACTGGTTTTAATCGGGAAACATGAAAAGTAGGGTGGATGTGCATAGATCTTGGTAGTTTAGGTCAGACTGCTGTGGGATTGATGATACTTTCGACCTTGAAAGGTCCCAGGAAGCGAGGGACGAGTTTTTGAGAGGGATGCCTTTGGATGAAAGCCACACTATCTGCCCAGGCCGATACTCAGGCGCAGGAGTCCGGTATCGATTGGCAATCCTCTTATGCGATCGGCTGATCTGAGCAGAGCCGTGCATGTGTCCTCCCAAACCTTACGGCACCGATCGATATGGGCCTGAACAAATGGCACCGCAATCTCCTCTTCTTGCATGGGGAACAGCGGGGGTTAGTACCCAAGGGAGAACTGAAAGGGAGACCTTCCGATGGCAGTACTAATCTGAGAGCTCTGGGCATACTCAACCCACGTGAGGTGGTCACTCCAGGTTGTAATACAACGTAGCATCACCTCCAAGTCCTGGTTGACCTGTTCCGTTTTCCCATTCGTCTGTGGGTGAAAGCCGAATGACAGGCTGACCGAGGCACCTAAGGCTTGACAGAAGGCCTTCCATACCTGCAAGATGAATTGGGGACCTCGATCAGAGACAATGTCCGCGGGGATTCCGTGGAAGCGGAAGACATGGCGGACAAGAAGGTCTGCGGTTTCCTGAACAGAAGGGAGTTTAGGGAGGGCTACAAAATGCACCATCTTGGAGAACCGGTCTACCACGGTGAGTACGGTGGTGCTTCCATGTGAAGGGGGTAGACCGGTGATGAAATCTAGGGCAACGTGTGACCAAGGACGACCAGGGACAAGTAGGAGACGAAGTCGTCCTGCAGGTGGCTGATGGGAGTGTCGTCCGGCTTATCAGGGTCCCCCTTTCTACTGGTAAGCTGTCCCTTTTGACCGCAGAGGACAGGTATCCCGGAAATGTCCCGGCTGGCCGCAATAGTAACAATCTCCAGCTCACCACCTCCGAAGTCGTTCAGCAGGGGAGAGACGGTTCCATCCTAGCTGCATCGGTTCCTCCCCCAGGGTAGTGGGGACGGTCGAAGCAGGAGCTATACTTGGAGTGGCTGGGGAAGGGAGGCTGGCTGAAGATGGTAAGGTGGGACGTGGGCTGACCTGAGGAGCAGGCGACTGGTCTTTTCTCTCAGACGCTCTTGAAGTCGATTATCAAGCCTGGTGGCTGGAGAGATCAGTGAGTCCAGGCTGTCCGTGTCATCCCTTGCTGCTAGTTCATCTTTTACCATGTCTGAGAGGCCCTGTCGGAACACCTCCCCTAGTGCCTCGTCATTCCACCCAGAGTTGGCCGCTAATGTTCGGAACTTGATGGAGTATCTTGCTACGCTTCGCGAACCCTGACAGAGAGTTAGCAAGCACTTAGCGGTGTCCTTACCGTGAATGGGCTGTTCAAAGACCTTCCTCATTTCAGAGACGAAGGAGGGGAAGGAGGAACAGATCTCTGGTCGGTTGTCCCAGATCGCGGTGGCCCATGCCAAGACATCCCCTTATAACAACCCCATGATGTATGCATTCTTTGATCTGTCCATGGTGTACGTACGTGGCTGTTGCTCAAAGACCAAAGAGCATTGTAATAAGAAGGCCCTGCACTTCCCTAGGACCCCAACATTGGGTTCTGGTTTGGGTACGTACGGCTCTTGAGGGGATTGTGTTGCCGATCCAGGGGGCGTAGCCATCCCAGGCTGTGTGGTTTGGTCAGTCGGGGCTCTTGGAAGGTACGGAGTAAGGGAAGCAGATACCCAGTCAACCTGCTCACTGGCCTTCCTCACATTCATGGACAGCGCACAAAGGTTTTCCGTGACCTCTCTGAGCAGTTGGTCAAGGGCGCCCAGTAGGTAGCCCTGGGTGGCGAAGGCCTGTTGCAGGAGGTCCGTGTCTGCTGATTTCATTCTTGGCCAGTTTGTTCTGTTGCAAGGACAAGGCTGAGGACGAACCCAAGTGCAGGACACAGGAGCAGAGGCAGAGTCGTGAGGCGTTAGCACCGCCACGAAAGGGGAACCGATATCAAGGAGAGTCTTTACACAGAGACAAGGTTTATGTAGAGTATCTAGGAAATGATGCTGAGCTTAGAACTGACAGTCCCAAGGAATCAGGAAACAAGGTTTACTCACACTAGAGTCGACCAACGAACTGGCAAAGCATGGCTGTGCGGCCCGAGTTTTGTCCTATGTTTGCTAATGGGAACCAGGTGTGTTGTAATTAGTGGAACTAAGAATGATTGGAAATCAGACGAGAGGATTAAGGCCCAATTAAGGAGGTAATAGCAAGATGGGAAATTGCCAGACGGGACCATGACACCAGTAATATTCCAGAATCCATTGATTCTAGAAAGATCATTAATAATGCCTCCACAGTCTCTTCAGCCATCTCCTTCAGAATCCTGGAGTGCAGACCACTTGGCCTAGGTGACTTATCTACTTTCAAACCTTTCAGTTTCCCAATCATCTTCTCCCTAGTAATGGCAACTTCACTCACTTCTGACCCAGGCACTCTCAAACTTCTGGCATACTGTTAGTGTCTTCCACAGTGAAGACTAATGCAAAATACTTATTCAGTTTGTTTGCCATTTCCATATCCCCCATTACTACTCTCCAGCATTATTTTCCAGCAGTACTATGTCTACCCTCACATTTTTGTTACACTTTATATATCTGAAGAATGTTTTAGTATCATCTTTAATATTGCTGGCTAGCTTACCTTCATATTCCTTCTTTATGACTTTTTTCGTAGCCTTCTGTTGGCTTTTAAAGGCTTCCCAATCCTTTAATGTCCCATTAATTTTTGCCCTATTATATGCACTCTCTTTAGCTTTCATGCTGGATTTGGCTTATCTTGTCAGCCATGGTTGCATCACACTGCCTTTGGAATACTTCTACTTCTTTAAGATGTATCTATTGTGCATCTTCCAAGTTGCATCCAGAATCTCCAGTGACTGGTGAAATCTATCATGTTACGATCACGGTCTCCTAAGGGTTCCTTTACCTTAATCTCACTTACCAATTCTGGTTCGTACCATAGCACCCAATCCAGAGTAACTGGTCCCTTAGTGAGGTCAACCACTAGCTGCTCTAAAAAGCCATCTCATAGGCTCTTGGGATCCAGGACCAGCCAGTTTTCCCCAATCTATCTGCATATTGAAATCGCCCACAACTATTGCAACATTGCCCTTTTGACATGTATTTTCTATCTCCCATTGTAACTTGTAGAGGACATCTTCGTAACTGTTTGGAGGTTTGTATATAACTCCCATCAGAGTCCTTTTTACTCCTACAATTCCTTAACTGTACACACAACAATCCTTCTCCTTGTGATCCTAAGTCACCTCTTTCTGAAGGTTTGATTTCATTTTTTACCAACAGAGCCACCCCTCCCCCTCTGCCTTCCTGCCTGTCCTTTCAATATAATATGTATCCTAGGATGTTAAGCTCCCAGACATAATCTTCTTTCAGCCATGATTCAATGATGCTTACATCATACATGCCAATCTGTAACTGTGCTACAAGTTCATATATTTTATTCTGTATACTGCCCACATTCAAATGTAACACCTTCAGTCCTGTACCCCTTTTGATTTTGTCCCCCTTTTATATTGGAACTCATCCCGTTGACTGCCATTTTGCCCTATCATCAGCCTCTCCTTGCTAGCAGTCTTACTACACACTGGCTCTGTTTGTAAACCAACTACCCCATTGTCAGCCCTATCACTCCAGTTCCCATCCTCCTGCCAAATTAGTTTAAACCCTCCTAAACAGCTCTAGAAAACTTGCTCGCATCGATATTGGTCCCCCTTGAGTTCAGGCGTAACCCATTCCTTTTGTACGGATGTCAATGATCCAGATATCTGAACCCCTGCCCCATGCAACAGCTCTTCAGCCACACATTCATCTGCCAAATCATCCTATTCTTACCCTCACTAGCTTGTGGCACAGACAATAATTCAGAGATTCCTATCTTGGAGGCCCTACCTCTCAGCTTTCTACCTAGATCCCTAAAATCTCTCTTCAGGATTTCATCAGCTTTCCTACCTATGTCATTGGTGCCAATACGTACCAAGACATCTGCCTGCTCACCTTCCCCCTTTAGAATGCCATGGTCCTGATCCAAAACATCCCTGATCCTGGTACCTGGGAGAAAATATACCATTCTGCTGTCTCTATTGCGTCCACAGAATCTTGTCTCTATTGCTCTAACTATGGAATTTCCTATCACTACTGCAGTCCTCTTCACTTCTCTTCTCTCCTGAGCCACAGAGCCAGTGACCCAGTTGCTGCAGCCTCCCAGTAGCTTGCACCCCCTCAATAGTATCCTAAATGGTATGCTTATTATTGAGTGGAACAGCCACAGGGGTACTCTGCACTGGCTGCCCATTGCTCTTCCTTCTCCTGCCAGTCACCCACTTACCTGCCTCGTGCAGCCTAGGATTGACAGGCTCCTTGTAGCTCTTATCTATCACTTCTTCAGTCTCCTGAATGAGCCAAAGGTCATCAACCTGCAGCCCCAGGTCCTTACCATGCTCTCTGGGGAGCTGCAGCTCTGTGCACCTGGTGTACGTGTGGTTATCTGGCAACGGACGTCTCCCAGAATTCCCACATCTCACACACAGAACAAAACACTACCCCGGGAGCTATTCGCCACTGTGCTAACTGTGCCATGACAGATGAGAAATAAATAATAAAGAGGAAAAAGAAACTTACCAGATACTTAATCCACCCAGGCCTGATCTCACCGAAGCCTGATGAGCCAAAGCCACTCCAACACTGGCCCACTCGCACAACGGCCACTCCACTTGCCCCTGACTTATTTTTATTCACCATTTCTAATGAATCCTTTTCACTGATTGGGCACAGTCCAAATCCGAAAACTGCCGCAAAGCACTGCCTTTTTAATCTTCTGCCACAGATCTAAGTGAAATTGTAGTTTCTTCTCATGTTCCCGCTCACTGTTGGGGTGCAGGACAAGTAACAGAAATAACAGTCAGGCAACACATTGGCTGTAGTGACCATGATTCTATTACTTTCAAGATAGTGATGTAAAAGGAAGAAACAGAACAACAAGTCAGACTCTTAAACTGGAGATTGGAGGAATCAGGCAGGATCTAGCAAAAGTCAATTGGGTGATCCTGTTTGAAAGGAAAGGAACAAATAGCAAGTGGGAGGCTATTCAGAGTGTGAGATCAAGTGTCTAGGAACAGCACTTGAGTTCATGTTGAAGGCAGACGATCCAATCTGCTTTTGGTTGAATCAATGCAGAGGTGACCACTCTGCCAACACTGAATGCAGTGCACTAGATTGGAAGAAGTGCGAGTGAGTTGCTGTTTCACCTGGAAGGACTCTTCCCCTCCCACCATGAACGGTGGCAGGAAAATATTAAGAGGATCGGTTTTTTATCCCCTTTTGCTGCATGGGGAAATGCCTTAAGAAAGGCTGAGATTGGTGGGGATGGAAGAATAGATCAAGAGTTGTGAAGGGAGTGGCCTCTTCTGAGTGATGAACTAGAAGGTGTGTGACCCATGAGTGTAATGGTGGATTCTTGTTGGAGAAGGTGGAAACTGTAGAGGATGATCTGTTGAAGGAAAGGCTGATGACATGAACGGTGAGGATCTGGGGGAACTCTGTCCTTGGTCCATCCAAGAGGAGAGTTAACCAACTTCACAATTTTTGGCAGAACTCCTGATCGGGCTTTGACAAGAAAAAGTAATGGCTCCTGAGTACAATCAAAAGGATTGAAAATCAAACATTTAGGCTCCAGAGATTTGATTCGTTGCATTATAGATATGTGCAGATTGTGATGGGAGAGGAGTTCAGAATCCAACATGGTATGGGAAATTTGATATTTAAAAGATGTGAATGAAGTGTTTTCTCACGTTCTTTTGGAGTTTAATCCACTTTTACGAATTCTTGACAACTGACAGGAAACAGAACTTTTCTTTCCATTGGCCATGTCTGGATTTGAGGCCAATGTATCACCAGTCAGTCCAAGGAATGTTGGCAAGAGTTAAAAGGCCTGATTATGTTTGTAAATGTGAAAAAAAAGTTCAGGATTGTGTCACTCTGAAAGATAAAAATGCCGTTTCTCCACATGTTAACCAAGACACAGGGTACCAGCTCATTGCTCTACCACTTGGTGGTCAGTTCCGATGAATATCCACCTGTAATAGATCAAACAACACTTTAAAAATATAGCATATCAGGAAGGAATTCAGGCTCAGGAGTCGGAGTCTTCTGTTATGCCCAGGAAGTTGCAGACAATGGTAATACTGTATATTCATTGAACTGGAAGCTTTACCTCAAGAAAAGACAAGCCAAACTGCTGTAAAATTCAATTGTACAAATGGTCCAAAGCATCCACCATTAGGTCAGGGTTGATTCAAGATAGTTTACTATCACTCTTCAATACAACAGTGTAAAGAAGAGCCAAATGATTGTTACTCCTGATCTGATGCAGCATTAAAAAAACACACATTAAGAATAAAGAGCACAATAAAAAAACAAAAAAAAATATAAATATAACTTATCCAATAAAGCACAATGTACAAGTAACTGTTATAAACCTTGACTGATTGTAAGTACATAAAGTGACACTAGGTGGTGGGGGAGGGTAGGTTAGGGGGTCAGAGTGTTGATGATAGAACCTGCATCAGAGAATTGAGGGAATTAAGGAGAAAAAGGCAAATTTGAGATGCGACTGGCAAGGTGAAGCTGAGGTCATGATCCAGCAATGGTGCAACCATGAATTCATTCTTAATGGGCACCTGTGTGCAGATGTTTCCCAGCATTAGACTTCATAGACTGGGAGCTACTGAGATAGAATGCCTTTAAAATTCGCTGAGGTTTACATGCTTGCCGTGGCAACTCAATTGCACCTGAACAGTCTCTGCCTTCCATGAGCCATACATGGGTGAACAAATTTCAAAGTACAATTTGTATCTACGTTAGTTTTTGTTGGTTGCTGATGTAAGGCTTAAGAAGATTGATATGGAGTTAAGTGTGTTTTTTTAACCCCTCTCTGGCTTTACTATCTTGAAGCAAGGGTCACAAAACGATAGGCAGCTATTCAGGACATTGTGCTCATCACAGACACTATGGGCTAAAGAGCCTGGTCTGTGCTGTACTGTTCTATGTTCTATAAAAAAGATGAGAAGAAATCCCTTCTCCTATTGTGTGGCAAATCTTTGGAAGACTCCACCCAACAGGGCTGAGGGCTGGTCAAAGAACACTGAGGCTGTCTACAAGAAGGGTCAGAGCTGTCTCTATTTCCTGAGGAGACTCAGGTCCTTTAACATCTGCCGGACGATGCTGAGGATGTTCTACGAGTCTGTGGTGGCCAGTGTGATCACGTTTGCTGTTGTGTGCTGGGGCAGCAGGCTGAGGGTAGCAGACACCAATAGGATCAACAAACTCATTCGTAAGGCCAGTGATGTTGTGGAGATGGAACTGGACTCTCTGACGGTGGTGTCTGAAAAGAGGATGCTGTCCAAGTTGCATGCCATCTTGGACAATGTCTCCCATCCACCACATAATGTACAGGTTGGGCACAGGAGTACATTCAGCCAGAGACTCATTCCACCGAGATGCAACACAGAACGTCATGGGAGGTCATTCCTGCCTGTGGCCATCAAACTTTACAACTCCTCTCTTGGAGGGTCAGACACCCTGAGCCAATAGGCTGGTCCTGGACTTATTTCCTAGTATAATTTACATATTACTATTTTAATTATTTATGGTTTTATTACTATTTAATTATTTATGGTGCAACTGTAATGAAAACCAATTTCCCCCGGGATCAATAAAGTATGACTATGACTATGAAGCTCATTCTCTGATATTGATAGATTTTTACATGTTAAGGGAACAATGGTTATGGTGTCAGTGAGAAAAGGTTCACTGATTAAAGTCAAAGTCAAGTTTATTATCAAATGCTCAAGTACATGTATACATAGGTGCAATGAAAAACAGTAGTATAGTATCATATAAAGAGAAACATAAATTATACAAAAATCTTTACAAGAAAGAAAGTAATTAAGACAACAGAACTGCCCACTGTAATCCAAAGTGGTCATAATGTTGTTATACTGAGGTAGTGACTGGGATTGTGCCAGCTCATCCCAGGATATAATGATTGAAGAGAAGTAGCTGCACCTGAACTTGGTGGTGTGAGACTTCAGGCTTCTGTACCTCCTGCCCAGTGCTAGCTGTAAGAAGATGTCAAGGCCCAGATGGTGGGGCTCTTCGATGATGGATTTACAGGAGCAACCATGATCTTACAGAAGAGGAGCAGCACAAGGGGGTGAATAGATCCCCACCCCCAGCTTCTATCCCTTATACCCTTTGTCTGCAACACCACACATTGTTTGTGTCACATGCACAGAGGAGCCAAAAACAAAATCACAAGGTTGGAGATTTACATACAGTATATTAACGCTGCAATATCATTCTGTGTTTCATCTTCTATCGCTTTGTGCACATCACCTTACTTACTGTACTTCCTGCTCCAGAGCTGGGAAATAGATGCTATCAATAAGAGAGACAATAACATAGACAAGTACAAATTAAATGCTGGGCAACTGGACCCCATAGTCAAGAAATTAGAGGTCTTTAACAACTCTATATGCAGAAACCCAATGTGAGTTCACATAATTCACTTAGAGTAAATATATTTAGAAAAACAATATGAAATAACTAAATGCCACTTGAGTTCATATGATACAATTTGGACAGGATTCATGGATCCTGCATGTGCTCTAAGGTCCATTAATACACCAGACTATGTTTTGGTCTGTCAATATAATTTGCCACTAGAGGCAATTTTTTGCTGCTGGATCAATTCTCTTTCTCATTCACCAACTATTGACCTTCCCATTTTCCTGTCTCTGAATTTGCAGTGAACTTATTATCTCCCTAATGTGTGTGTTTTTTTTTTGTTATTCCTCCCAGAATTCACAGTACAAAACTGCTATATCCCAAGAGATATAGCTGCCAGTGATCAACTCTGCATCCACCCAGAAAATAACTGAGTTGTGGTATGGGCTCCCAGTAAGAATTATAATGCTCTTCAAGGTTTCAGTATAATGACACATTAGCTAGAGTAGCTTAAATAATTCAGGACAGATTGTTTTTCAGTCTGAAATTAGAAGGTATTTTAGAAGGTCTAGTTAGGACAGATGCACAGAGATGAATGCACCTTCACTCCTTGTCCTTCTCAGAATCCGAGAGTTCAAAGTTGTCAATAAACTAGCTAATTCAGGAAACAAAATAGACAAGTATGAATTTGTCAGTGGGGAACCTGGCTCCTGCAGTCTACACATTACAGATCCTCAGCAATTTAGTATGTGGAGTCCCACTGTGTGTTCACATAATTTATCTTGATTAAGTATATCGAGACACAAATTGAGGTAAACAAATGACCCATATATACAATGGTCCTTGTGTTTTTTTAAATATCAAATAGGACAAAAGTTTATGGAAATATGCAGACCTGAGCCAAGTTTTGGAGGCATAGTCATTTTAGTTTTAATTAATAATTGTTGCTGTTCAGGAAGTACTTATCGAGAAATTTCCTAAATACCTCAACTGATGAGTTAATGTGAACAGGGGAATGTTTACGAGACCTGTGGAAGAAATCAAATCAAGTATGCAAGAGAGGTCCATGACTGGGTAGATTGTGTCTGGTCTGAGTGGGCTCTTGAATAGATATTCTTCTGTTGGGCCTGTCCATTGACATATGAAAGAATTAGTTGTTGTTTTTTTTTAATTGGTACCTGTTTATTTTAATATCCGTGATTTTCACTATCTCTGAAATCCTGGCAGAAGTTCATGTTCAGGAAATCCGAGTCTGAATCTGGGTAGCACTGCGGAGCAGCTGGAGAAGCTGCTGTTTCACTTCTTCAATAAACCAGATTCAATCCCAACCTCAGGAGCTTGTGGAATTTGCACATTCTCTGTGTAATGTGGGTTCCCAGGTTGTTTTCCCACATCCGAAAGACCTGTGGGCTAGTAGGCTAATTGGCTGCTACAAATGACTCCCAGTGTGTAGTTGAGTGGGAGAATCTTGTGGGAAGGGGGAATGCTGTGGGTTGAACAAAAGGGAATTGCTTCCAGTGCCTCTTACAGGAGTTGTCCAATATGGAGGAGCAGCGATATATCAGTTGAGGGAGTATGGTAGCTGACAGTCAGGAGTCAGATTCGATGCCCAGTTTTTACACAATGCCAGGAGGCTTCATGGGCATGAGGAGGTTATTGCTGTGAGCTCCTGGGCCCACTCCCTCCCTCCTGTATACCACAATTCCACCCTCCCTGATGGATCTGTCCTGCAGGTGGGATTAGATTAAATCAGGGGAGTGTGATGGAAATTGTCTGCAACAGCCTATTCTGTAATTACCAGGAATTAAATTCCTCTGGCTCCTGACAGCATGAACGTCAATTTCTCAAACTTCTGATAATTCTCTCCCTCCCCCTCTTCTCCTTTTCTATTTCCCATTCTGGACCCCCTCTTACCCTTCTCTTCTCCTCACCTACCCATCACCTCCCTCTGGTGCCTCTCCTCATCCACTTTCTCCCATGATCCACTCTCCCCTCCTACCAGATTCCTTCTTCTTCGGCCTTTTATTTTTTTCCACCTGTCACCTCCCAGCTCCTCACTTCATCCCTCCTCCCCCCTCCCACCTACATTCCCCACGCTTGGCTTCATCTGTCACTTTCCAACTAGTGCTCCTTCCTCTCCCCACAGCTTTTTACTCTGAATTCTTCCCCCTTCCTTTCCAGTCCTGATGAAAGGTCTCAACCCGAAACATCAACTCTTTCTTCCTCTTCATAGATACTCCTGAACTGCTGAGTTCCTCCACAATTCTGTGTATGTTATTGTGTAATTGTGATTTCGGTATGTTGCTTGGATACCAGTGCTCAGATGTTTGTGAGGAGGACTTTGCAAAGACTGACTGACTCTTGATGCCAGGTCCATTTGGTTTCATTATTTTGAGGAATTAGTTCCTAAATACTGTTTTTTTTTCGGGGGGGGGGGGGGTTCCTAAGCTAATTGGACAGTAAGACGCCCAATGCTCAGTACTACTGATGGCTGTGAAAATGAAATGGAAGACTCTGACAGTGACTATGACAAGTGGGAAACTGTAGCTGGTGACAGGAAAAGAAATGCAAAAGCAATGTCTTGATTAGAGAGATATCATGAGATGACCCGTATTTTCAACAGTTACCTTAGAGATGAAGGTGCCATAATTATGACTACAGATCTAAAGATCTCCTGCCATTATTTGTAGTAGCTGGAGTGTACTCTGCCTGGTGATTGGTAACTAGTGATGTTCCACAAGGATCTGATCTGGATCCCCTACTCATTGTGATTTTTATTAATGACTAATGAGGAAGTGGAGATGTAGTTAGTAAATCTGCAGGTAATACAAAGGTTGGAGGTGTTGTGAATCGTGTAGAAGGTTATCATAGGTTACAACAGCGTTGGGCAGAGAAGTGGCAAATACAGTTCAATCTAGAAAAGTTTGAAGAGACACACTTTGGAAGATCAAATTTGAAGACAGAGTGCAAGGTTAATAGTAGGATTCTTGGCGATGTGTAGGAACAGCAGGTGTTTGGGGTCTAAACTGATGGATAACTCAAAGCTGCTATGCAAATTGCACAAGTTGATAGGCTGGTTAAGAAGGCCCTCACTAGTCAGTGGATTGAGTTCAAGAGCCATGAGGTAATATTGCACTCTGTAAATCTCTAGCTTGGCCTCACTTGGAGTATTTGTGTTCAATTCTGGTTGTCTCATTATAGGAAGGATATAGTAGCATTAGAGAAGGTGCAGAGGAGATTTACCAGAATGCTGCCTGGATTAGAGAGCAAATCTTATGAGGAAAGTTTGAGCAGGCTAGGGCTTTTCTCTTTGGAGCAAAGGAGGATGAAAGATAACGAATGAAGTGTATAACGTTATGAGAACCATTGACAGCTGGCACCTTTTTCCAGGGTGGCAATGACCAATCCCAGAGGACATCATTTAAGGTGAGTGGAGGAAAGATTAGGTGAGATGTTAAAGGTAGATTTCTTTACACAGAGTGGTGGATGCCTGGAAGGCACTGCCAGGGGTGGTGGTAGAAGCTGATACAATGGGAACATTCAAAAGATAAGTACATTAATAAAAGAATAATGGGGGGTGGCGTTATGTGTTATGTAGGAGGACAGGGTCAGATTGATTATGGAGTAGGTTTACATTGCTTGGCACATTGTTGAGGGCCATCGGGCTGCACTAGACTGTTCTATGTATTACTTACTGAACATACTTGCAGTTATACTACACATAATAGACTCTGTGTCTCCATGATGGAGTCACTCAGATGCCTTCTTTCCTTAATTGTGTCCTCCATCTACCACAGCTGACTGCATCGAATCTATATCCCACACCTCTGCCCTCACCCCTTTGACCCTCGGAGAGAGCAAGGATGGAATTTCCTTGGTTCTCATTAGCAACCCTACCAGCCTCCCAATAAGTGGATCTTCTCCTTTAATACGCTTACACCAGCATCTTCCCTTCACCTCTCTTTCTACATTTCAAAGAGTCTATTCCCCTCATGCTCCACATATTTGCATACAGCAGCTACTCCCTTGCTTACAGCCCTAGTTCATGCAACCACAGGAAATGAACCGCCTCTTTTTACCTCTTACCTCCACGCCATCCAGGGACCCAAATCAGTCCTTCCTGATGAAGCAGTGATTCATTTACATTTCTTCCAATCTAGTGTACTGTGTTCAGTGCTTACCATTCATTCTCCTCTAAGTTGGAGCACCCATGCACTATTGAGGGGTCACTATGCAAACACCAGCATTCAGTCTGGCCTGAGCTCACTTTCACTTCTTCTTCCATCTGGGTACACAGTAGGCTTCTGAAACGAATACTGAAATCGACAATTTCAAGTAACCCACTCACCCTGTCTATATCAGAATTGGCCTAACCTCAATAACATTTCCTAAAATTTTGTATTTCATAATTTGTATATTGTTCTCCCTCTAACTGCTCTCATCTCACAGTTTTAAGTTTCTATGCTCCCATTCATCATCATCATTATGTGTCTTAGGCAATCATGATCCAAAACCATGACTGTTCTTGGCAAATTTTACAGAAGTGGAATGCCTTTTTCTGAGCAATATCTTTACAAAATGGATGACCCAAGCCATTATCAATACTCTTCAGAGATTGCCTGCCCAGCATCAGTGGTCACATAGTTAAGGACTTGTGATGTGCACCAGCTGCTCATACGACCATCCACACCTGCTCCCATGGCTTAATGTGACCCTGATTGGGGGAGCTAAGCAGGTGCTGCATCTTGCCCAAGGGTGACCTACAGGCTAGTGCAGGGAAGGAGCGTGTTACACCTCCTTTGGTAGAGTCGTATCTCCACCCTAACACTTTAGACCATGACCATAAGATATAGGAGCAGACAATAATTGATCAATTAGAATACTTCATCAACCTCTTACCAATACAGAAACTTTGCCTAATAACAATCTCTCCATTCCATTCATCTCTAAATCCTCTCAAAAACTTGGCATATTTCCTCCTTTTCCCAAACTCTGATGAAAGTTGATTGAACTGAAACACAAACTCAATTTCAATTCCAACAGATGCTGCCCAACCTGCTGAGTGTTTTCAGCATTTTATGTTTCTAATTTCTGCCAATACAGAATTGACTTACTCTATCATCAGTGGAAATACAGAGCACAATACAGCTGCAGCAATGTCTGAAGCTGTATGTTCATCATGATCATCAGGACCATTACAACCCACCACTAATGGATCTCCAACCTGAATCATTAATTCTTTCTCTCTCTACAGATGCTGCCTGATCTGTTGCATATTTGCAGAGCATTTATTCTTCTCCTTGGGATGTGGGAAGGCAGGGAGATCTCCAGCGTCCCTGACAACTACACCTGCAAGAAGTGCATCTAGTTGCAGCTTCTAACAGACCATGTCAAGGTGTTGGAGCTGGAAATGGATGAACTTCAGATCATCTGGGAGTCTGAAGGGTTGAAAGACAGGGACATACAGGGAGGTACTGTAGTTACACTCAAGGTGCTGTCACAGTTAACCGGGGGGACCGTCAGGAGGAGAAAAGTGGATAAGCAGCCAGTGCAGAGTACTTCTTCAGCTGTCCCCTCAGAAACAGGTATACCGCTTTGGATGCTGTTGAGGGGGGATGACCGAGCAGAGGAAAGTCACAGTGATCAGGTCTCTGGCACTGAGTCTGGCTCTGTGGCTCAGAAAGGAAGGGAGGAGAGAAAGTGAGCTGTAGTGATAGGGCAGTGATTGGTTAAGAGAACAGAAAGGAGGTTCTGTGGATGAGAATGAGATTCCTGGAGGGAATGTTCACTCCTGGGTTCCAGGGTCAAGGATATCTCAGATTGAATCCATAGCATTCTGAAGTGGAAGGGTGAGGAGCCAGAAGTCGTGGTCCATGTCGGTACCAATGACATGGGTAGGAGGGGTGATGAGGTCCTGAAAAGTGAGTTCAGGGAGTTTGGTGCAAAGTTAAAGGATAGAACCTCCAGGTTTGTGATCACAGGATTGCTACCCATGCCATCTGTAACTGAAGCTAGAAATAGGAAGATCACACAGTTTAACAGGTGCCTAAGGAGATGGTGCAGGAGGGATTTTTGGATCATTGGGTGCTCTTTCAGAGAAGATGGGACTTGTACTGAAGGGATGGTTTGCACTTGAACAGGAGAGGGACGAATATCCTAGAGGGAAGGTTTGCTCGTGCGGCACAGGAGGTGTTTAAAGTAGACACCCAGAGGAATGGGAACCAGAGCACCAGAACAGATAGTGGGGTAGCTGAGGAGAAAGATGTGTTTAAGCCTACATACAAAGTCATGAAGATTTACCCTGGTGGGACTAATGCTCGGAGCTACATATATTTCAATGCAAAGAAAGGTGGATGAGTTTAAGGTATGGATAAGCATGTGGAATTATGACATTGTAGCCATTAGTGAGAATTGGTTGCAGAAGGGGCAGCACCAGGAACACAGTGTTCGGGGGTTCCTTTGTTTTAGACATGATAAAACAGAAGGGATTAAAGAAAGAGGTGTGGCATTGCTAGTTAGTAAAAATGTCAGACCAGTACACAGTCAGAACAGACTGGAGAGCTCGTCTAGTGAGGCCTAATGGGTAGAAATGAGGAATAAGAAAGGTATGACAACGTTAATGGGGCTGTATTATAGACCACCCAACAGTCCGTGGGACTGGAAGGAGCAGAATTGTAGAGTGATCATGGACCTTTGCAAGAAACAATAGGTTATGATAGTAGGTGATTTTAACTTTCAACATGTTGACTGGGACGCTCATATTGTAAAAGGTATGGATGGGGAAGAATTTGTTAATTGTTTTCAGGAAATTTTCCTTAATTGGTACACAGAATTTACATTGAACTTTTGAACTTTAGAAGTCTCAAATAGAGAGAGTGTGATACTAGATCTTTATTAGGAAACAAGACAGGGCAGGTGACTGAAGTTTGTATAGGGGAACACTTTGCATCTACTGATCATAATGCCATTAGTTTCAAGATAATAATGAAAAGGATAGGTCTGGTCATCAAGTTGAGATTCTAAATTGGAGATAGGCCAGCTTTGATAGTATCAGAAAAGATCTGGCAAGTGTGGATTGGGACAGGTTGTTTGCTGGCAAAGGTGCATTTGGTAAGTGGGAGGCCTTCAAAAGTGAACTTTTGAGAATAGAGTCTATGTTCCTGTCAGGAAAAAAAATGGCAAAAATAACAGATTTAGGGAACTTTCATTTTTGAGTTCTGTTTAAGGAAAAGGAGTTGCATAGCAGGTATAGGCAGGTAGGAACAAATCAGGTACTTGAGGAGTATGGCAATGCAAGCAAACACTTAAGAAGGAAATCAGTAGGGCTAAGAGAACTCGAGGTTGCCCTAGCAGACAAGGTGAAGAAGAATCCTAAGGTGAAGATACATTAAGAACAAAAGGATAGCAAGGGACAAAGTTGGTCTTCTGGAAGGTCAGAATGGTAATCTACGTGTGGAGCTAAAAGAGTTTGCGGAGATCTTAAATAGATTTCTTTGCATCTGTATTTACTCAGGAGACGGACACAGAGTCTATAGAAGTGAGGCAAAGCAACAGTATGGTCATGAACCCACTACAGACAGGGCCGCATTAAGCTAGTGCGGGGCCTGTAGCATAGATTATAAAGGGGCCCTAAATTTTAAAAATGCACATAAGTATTAAAACATAAATTATTTACTTGCATAGTGAAGTAACTCAATTCTTTCATTTGGTAGACAGCCAGGTAATACGACAAATGCCTGACACTTCAGTAATAGTATTACTAACATGTAGGTATCAATTTCAAATGTTAAAAGTAACAAAACTACAATTTAAAAGTTAGATTTTCTGGATTTAGCATGAGCAAATTTGTTGATGATACTGGAAATGTCTATTTCATGCAGAAGTTCATGTTCAATGCTCATTAGAGTGAGATTGTTCAATCTGTTTTGACCCATGGTGTTCCTTAGTTCATTTTTAATCTTTTTTAGTTTTGAAAATGAGTGTTCTCCACTGCAGTTGGTAACCATGAGTGATAAATAGATGCACAAGGCATTTTCTACATTTGGAAAACATGACTCCAAAGAATTGTCAGTTATCAAACGGTACAACTGTAACTCTACAAGGTCTTGTTTGGCACCAATATGAGAAGCAAGATCAGTTTTCAACAGTTCAGTAAACTGCACAAATTCTTTGTCAAGACTTTCTTCCAGTTCTTCTGGATATGATTTAATAAGATTTGATGACCTCTTTACGATCTGTGCAGGTGTAAACGACTGTAACTGGTGAAGGAATCCAAAAACACCATTCACATTTAGATAAGCTTTCTGCCTTTTTGAGAGGGCAGAAAGCAAGCTGTCAATAATGGCAAGAAATATTTGGCTTTTAAACTTCTGAAAAGGCGTTTGAGATTCAACAAGTGGATCAAGAGTGCTGGAAACACTGAAATCATCGTACGCATGATTTTGCTTGTGTTTTCTTTGAGTTTGCTGTTGATAATCTTCACACTTAGTCAGATCCTTGGCTTTTTGCTCAATGTCTGAAAAAGTAGACCGCATAGCATGCAAGGATTCATAGAGTGCACAAGCTGTGTTCAAGTCTTGGCCAGAAGATTGCAAAGAAGCACTGGTCATTTGAAAACGCTGTAATACTTGATCCCATAATATGAACATTATTCCTGTTTCCAACTTCATCATGGTTGAAGGGAAGAGAAGATGGCGGCACGACGCAGCTCGCAGCGGCCACTCCGGTGGTAATGTCTGTTATTTGTCTAGTAGGGTGCCGTGCACAATCCTGATTTGATGGAGACAGATGTGAGAGCATGGGGGAACATTTGGTGAAACTTCTGAAATGCCTGCTTCGCTGCTGCTGCTACTGTGTAGTCCAGAATCTCCGGAGGGGAAGGCCCCGAGTCCTCGGCTTTGCGTGTTGCTCAGCGGCCAGGGCGGGGTCGAGGCACTCAGCAGAGGATAGTGCTCGGAGAGGCTGTGTCAGAGGGGCTGGTCGGTGGTTCGAAGTTTTCAGATGGACTCAGAGTCCGCTGCGGTCGGGTACTTCCAATGGTGCTGCATTGGCAAGTTGGCGGTGCTTGGAGGTTCATGGCAGGGAGAGTTTCTCCCCTCTACCATCTGCGTGAGGTGATGGGGCTATTGGAACTTTGAGACTTTTTTTTTACCGTGCCCATGGTCTGCTCTTTATCAAATTATGGTATTGCTTTGCACTGTTGTAACTATATGTTATAATTATGTAGTTTTGTAAATTTTAGTCTTGGTTTGTCCTGTGTTTTCTTGTGATATCATTCTGGAGGAACGTTGTATTATTTTTTATTGCATGCATTTCTAAATGACAATAAACGAGGACTGAGTGTCCTCATATTCTAATCTAAAATATAAAGTGGTCCATGAGCCTGTTGTCAACACTCTGCCTTCTGATCATTGCTATTTAAAATGTCATCCAAGACTTGTTTTATTGCAGAAAAGCTGTGTAAATGTGCTTTTGTTACATCTGCATGAGCTGACCACCTGGGATCTGATATTCTTTTCACAATGGGCAAATGAGCACCACCATCAGATTATGCAGCAGAAGGGAGATCCCACCGATAAGTAGAAGCAGAAAAAAATGTGTACAGGCTTTCCACAAATTGAAAGAAAATTAATGCTTCTTGACGACATTCAGCAGCACATTTTCCAACCAAATTTAGTGAATGTGCAAAACATGGAATGTAATCCGCAAACTCATTCAGCTCTTTAATTCGTGCTTGTAAGCCACTATACTTGCCACTCATTTTGCTGGCATTGTCATAACTTTGACCACGGCAGTCTTATATATCAATGTCATTTTCCTTTAAAAAGTCAAGTAAACTTTGAGGGAGCTGTTCAGCACTATGACCTTCCATATCCAAAAAACTTCACAAATCTTTCAACTGGTCCAGACAGCAAAACATAGTGCACAGTCAAAGTCAGCGGCGCACCTTCCAACGGCGTAACAGCGCACGCTGCAACGGCTTGGGAGTGTGGGAGATAGCACAAAGGTCACCACAACACAGGAAAAAGCCAACACACGCCTGCACACACATACCATGCAACATGCAGCTCCTCCGACATGAAAACAACAGCGTTGCTAGATCATCATGAGAACACAGTGAGATGCCAATTTCACCAGACTGCAGCTCGCAAGCATTTAATGCGGGGCCCTCGAAAATGTAGGGTCCGTAGCATATGCTACTTCTGCTACTAGGTTAATCCGGCCTTGAATACAGATTAAAGAGGAGGAGGTATTTGTTGCCTTGAGGATAAATCCACAGGTGTTCCCTCAGGCCCTATGGGAGGCTAATGCAGAAATGCAGAGACCCCAGCCAAGATAATTAAAACATCCTTAGCCCCAGGTTAGGTGCCAGAGGACTGGAGGACCAGTAATTTGATTCGCGTTTTAAGAAAGGTTTCAAGAATAAACCAATTATAGACCAGTGGGTCTGACATCAGCAGTGGGAAAGTTATTGTAAGGTATTCCAAGGAATTTGGATTTTTCAGTACTTGGGTAGACAGGAATTGATTAGGGATAGTTGACATGGCCTTCTGTATAGTAGGCCATGTCCAACTAATCATGTAGAGTTTTGTGAGGATGTTACGAAGAAAGGTCATGAAAGCAAGGCAGTGAATGTTGTCTACATGGACTTTTGCAAGGCTTCTGACAAGGTCCCTCATGGGAGGTTGGTCAAGAGAGTTCAGTAGCTTGACATTCAAGATGAGGTAGTAAATTGGATTAAACATTGGCTTTGCAGAGAAACTAGTGAGAGGTAGTAGATGATTGCCACTCTGACTGGAGACCTGTGACTAGTGATATGCCACAGAAACTGGTGCTGGGTCCGTTGTTGTCAGTCATCTATATCAACAATCTAAATATTAATGTGGTGAACTGGATCAGCAAGTATGCAGATGACACCAAGATGAGGGGTATAGGATAGCAAGGATGACTATCAAAGCTTGCAGCGGGATCTGGACCAGCTGGAAAAATGGGGCTGAAAACTGGCAGATGGAATTTAATGCAGACAAGTGTTAGGTGTTGCACTTTGGGAGGACCAACCCGGGTAGGTCTTATACGGTAGAATAGAGGGATCTGGAATACAAATCCATAACGTTGAAAGTGGTATCACAGGTAGATAAGATTATAAAGAAAACTCTTCGCACATTGAAATTCATAAATCAATGTATAGTGCATAGGAGTTGGGATGCTATGTTGAAATTGTACAAGACATTAGTGAGACCTAATTTGGAGTATTGTGTGCAGCTTTGGTCACCTACATTTAGGTAATATATAAGTAAGATTGAAAGAGTGCAGACAAAATTTACAAGTATGTTGCCTGGACTTGAGGACCTGAGTTATCCAGAAAGGTCGAATAGGTTAGGATTTTATTCCCAAGAATGTAGAAGATTGAGGGTAGATTTGATAGAGGTATACTAAATTATGAGGGGTATAGATAGGGTAAATGCAAGCAGGCTTTTTGCACTGAGGTTGGGACAGACTACAACTAGAGGTCTCGTGTTAAGGGTGAAAGATAAAATGTCTCAGGGGAACATGAGGAGGAGCTTCTTCACTCAGAGAGTAATGACCGTATGAAACAAGCTGCCAACGCAAATGGTAGATGTGACAACACACATAAAAATTGTTGGTGAACACAACAGGCCGGGCAGCATCTATAGGAAGAGGTACAGTCGAAGTTTCCGGTTGATGTGGGTTTGATTAGAACAATTAAGAAAAAAATTGGATTGGTATATGGATGGGAGTGGTATGGAGAGTTCTGGTCCCAGTGCAGTTCCAAGGGACTGGTTCAGCATCAACTAGATGGACTGAAGGGCCTGTTTCTGTCTGTAGTATTCTATGACTCTATGACTCTTTAACCATTCATGGTACTTTGTTCTGTGTAGATATTTTCCACTCACAATAAGGGTTACTTTCTGATTAAAGTAGAAATCTATGAGAGGCAGTGATTCATTTGCATTGTACCTCATTTGGTGTTCCTCTACACTGGAGAAACTAAATACTGATTACATATCCACATTAACACTAACTACTCAGGTGTTGTAGCAGGCTATATATCTGTACAGGAGAGTAAACTAAAATCTGCAGATACTGGAAATCTAAAACTAAGTCTGAAACTGCTGAAAAAGAATCAGCAGGTAAGGCAGTATTTGTGGAAAGGGAAAAAACAGAGTTAACATTTCAGGCCGACAAGTTTCTTCCCAACCAACCTATGTGGCTTTGTACAGACTTACCCAATTAGCAACACAGAAGCAAGTGCTGCAGAGATGACTTTCAATAATCGCAACTGTACACTCTTGTGTTAAATGACTGTTAACCACATCAATGCAGGTGCACTGAAATGCAGCAACAATATCAACAGTGCAAATACTACTTCAATGACTCCATTTCAAGAGTTCTCCTGCATAACAGAAATGTTTAAACAGATTAACTGATAAACATTACAGTGGAGGACAGAGTTCAGAGCATGAACGGACAAATGCAGATATTTTGGTTTGGGTACCAATTACACTCAAAAGCATGCTTTTTTTGGGAATGATTTTTGGCTCAAAATTCTGCTCAAACTATTTCAGCAATTACAAACATAGAAACAGCCCAACAAGGCTGTGCCTTGATTCATAATATTTCATTTTCAAATATAAAACATTAAAAAATATTGCTTGAAGTACTCTCAAGTTTTAGATTATGTGGACACTCAGTCCTCGTTTATTGTCATCTAGAAATGCATGCATTAAAAAATGATACAACATTCCTCCAGAATGTCACAAGAAAACACAAGACAAACCAAGACTAAAACTGACAAAATCACATAATTATAACATATAGTTACAGCAGTGCAAAGCAATACCATAACTTGATAAAAAGCAGACCATGGGCACGGTAAAAAAAAAAGTCCCAGAGTCCCGATAGACTCATCATCTCATGCAGGCGGCAGAAAGGAGAAACTCTCCCTGCCATGAAACTCCAAGCACCGCCAACTTGCCGATGCAGCACCATTGGAAGTACTCGACCGCAGCGGACTCTGAGTCCGTCTGAAAACCTTGAGCCTCCGACCAGCCCCTCCAACACAGGCTCTCTGAGCAGCATTCTCTGCCGAGCGCTTCGACCCCGCCCTGGCCACCAAGCAACAAGCAAAGCCAAGGACTCGGGACCTTCTCCTCCAGAGATTCTGGACTACACAGTAGCAGCAGCAGCGAAGCAGGCATTTCAGAAGCTTCACCAGATGTTCCTCCCTGCTCTCACGTCCGTCTCCATCAAATCAGGATTGTGCACGGCACCCTACTTGACAAATAACAGACATCACCACCAGAGTGGCCACTGCGCGCTGCGTCGCGCTGCCATCTCTTTTAATCTGAGACTGTTCTATTAAAACACTAAAGATCAGTATATTGTGAACACTAACTATGTCAGCATTCTAATCTACATCTGGCGGTAACTGAACATTACCTTACAATAGTACAGAATTATTTACTGGTTCCATGTTGTATAACAACAGGATTCCTAATAGTATCAAATACTATTTTTCATACTTAAATGCTTTTAAGTGTATACTATGTCTGAAAAAAACTTAAATGGTCATCATCTCTTTGGGCTCCAAGCTCTGAAATTGTCCCTTAAGGTTTTCTTTTTCCTTCCTCTTTCCTGTTTCAAGAAATTCCTTAAAATCTTTTTCTTGGTTCAGCTGTCTTGACTTTCCTCCCCACTCTCCACAGATAATGCCTGACCTCCTGAACATTTCTAATATTTTCTGTACTTTTTTCAAGTTTCCAGCAAGTTCAGGTTTTTCCTTTTTTGGTTTTGCTAACGTCTCTTTCTTTGTCTTGGAGTGAACTTTTGTCAGTCACAGAGGGATAAAATACCATGTCAGGGAAGCTACATAAATTCTAGTATTTTATTTTGTTATTGAGCCATACATGAGCTGTACAGTGTAGATCTTAATGTATTGTCAGCCTTTATGTGTTGGGCACTACTATGTTCCGAACGCAGCAGATTCATAAGGCGGAACAAATCCTTCAAGCAAGAAATTTAAGTTGAGAGCAACACAGTTTGATTTTACCAGAGCCATGCTGGGAATGTATTCAATGCCCATGCTGAAGAAAGGAAGGAAGATTACGATTTATTAAATAGCATGCTGAGGGCTTCACAACACAGCATTACCAAAAGCCACAAAGGAAACAGCGAAAAAGAACCAGCTGATATTCAAGGAAAACAAAGTAAGACACCAAGGGCCATGTGCTTGTACATCATATATTTTCACCTTTCCTCCTGCAATTTTCTCTTCCCTTGTTTCAGGGACTGAAAACAAGTGATATTTCAAGAACACTTTCCTACATGGCTGATGTTATGGGCAAGCAAACAATTAATGTTCTGGTAAAAAACTGTTTTATCCTTTGTTTTCACATGAACATTAATCCATTTAAAGCTAACGAATTAATGCCTGTGTGATAGAAGGTCATGCTGGACTGTATACCTTTCACCTGGTCCACATAGCCTCACACATTCAAGGCACAAAGTTGATTAGAAAGATAGTTCATTTCTTGAAAAGGAATCAGATGAAGTTGAGTCAGTATCAGCTATAGCTCTTTAGACTGTCCTCATTGGCGGATATAGACCACTCCAGGGCTAATAAGCCCAATCCTATCCAAATAGATGATGCCAAAGTAGTTGGGAAGAGGAAAGATGGGAACAACGAGAGCAGTAAGAAGAGAAGGGAATTCTTTTGAAATGGGATGTGGAGAATGATGGAGCAAGGAGAGAAGAGTAGAGTAAATCTTGGGGCTGAAGAGGGTAGTCATTGGGAACTAAAATGGTGCACTTGCATTTGTGTTGAGATGGTCTAGATATTTCTGTCTAGAGAGATCTCATGCTTTATGTGTACTTGGTGACACCTTTTCATATCCAGAGAGTTCAATGTCAGTTTCTGACCGGGTTGCAGCATCAGGTGTTTCAATCAGCTGCATATTGGGGCTGATTTTTAAGTCTAACCATGCAAACCTATGAATGGCTTGCACTCAAGTATTTAGCCTCAGGCTCTAGACGAGCAGACTCCTCTGAATTAAATGTTCTTTACTAACTTTGGCAATGGCAATTACAAAGCCCCTGTTCACATGGGGCCATTCTGAATGTCTAATGAGCACTGGCTATGTAAATAACCTAATGGATGTTGTATCCATTTGAACTCAGGCAAGAACAATTAACATAATTACACTCTTCTGTGAGCACTGACACATGCTGAAATATAGGCAGTGGCCGCAGCTTGGCACCTTACTCAATTGGCTAGATACCGCAGTGCAAACGAGAGGGGAATGGGAATGGTAGTGAAGATGGAGTTGAAAGGATTGGGGGATGGAGTGGGAGGGGTAAACATCAAAAACAGAACTGAGCTTTATTAGTTTCCTTGTCTACTGTCAATCAACGAAGACACTCCAGAAGAAATCACTAGACTATGCACATAGAAGGAGAAACTCAAATTAATGTTGTACACCGACACCAAGACTCAGTGTGTCCTTCATTTCTCCAGTCCACTATGTGTAGCATTCTAATGCTATTATTTTAACCTGCTGTTCTCAAGGTTCAAGGATCAACTTTATTCACCATATATGTTTACAGGAGTTAGGAAATTGCTGTGATGTGTTGATGTCACGTGTAACAGAAAACAACGTCCAACAATTCTAAAGAATAAAGAATTATGTGAAGGTAAAGATAGAAGGACGGACATGGAATAAAATGTGCATAAATACATAAATGCCAGCATGTATTTACAATGTAAACAGCATAATAAAAAGTGGTTTAACGTGTTTACTGTGCAGTGCGGTGTCTGAAGTAATAAAAAGGGAGGGGGTGGGAGGCTAACTAGAATGTCTGATCAGATCAACCACCTGGGGAAAGAGACTTTTAAGATGCTGTTAAAAGTTTTTGTTTTAAAAGCCCTATAGCGCTTTCTAGAAGGGAGGTTTTGGGAAAGGCCGTTTGCTGTGTGGGTATTGTCCATAATGATTTTTCCTGCCAGTTTCTTTGCCCTGGACACATACAAGTGTTGTAACAAGGGTAGACTGCAGCCAATGACCATTTCTACTGTCCTGACAGTTCGTTGTAGTTTTCGTACAGTACTGTGCAGAACTCTTAGGCACCCTAGATTTTTTAAATGGTTTCAGAAGGTATGGCCTCCAGAGAGCCCTGATCTCAATATCGAAGTTACCTAGAGATACAAAAGCAAAGCAGACAGCCAAACACGAGGAAATCTGCAGATGCTGGAAATTCAAGCAGCATACCCAAAATACCGGTGGAATGCAGCAGGCCAGGCAGCACCTATTGGAAGAGGTACAGTCGACGTTTCGGGCCGAGACCCTTCGTCAGGACTAACTGAAAGAAGAGATAGTAAGAGATTTGAAAGTGGGAGGGGGAGGGGGAGATCCGAAATGATAGGAGAAGACAGGAGGGGGAGGGATAAAGCTAACAGCTAGAAAGTTGATTGGCAAAAGGAGACAGCCAAAGTCTGCAGAAGAACTATGCAAGTTCTCCAAGATGCTTTAGAGCAACCTTCCAGCCGATTTTCTTATAAAACTGCATGAAAATGGACCTAAGAGAATTGATGCAGTTTTAAAGGCAAAGTGTGATCACACTACATATTGGTTTGATTTACTTTTTTTGCCGCTGTTTATAGTTTTTTTTTGATATTTTGAAACTTTTTATTTTGTTATTTTTAAAGCATCTTCACTTTAAAGATTTTTTTCATATGTGCCTTAGACTTTTGCAACAGTACTATATATTGTGAGAGAATGCTGCAGCAAATCGCACTGTAATGGTTGACGTGAGGATGCTCTCTATGATGACAGTGTGGAATTGCACTAGAATGTTCTGGGGGAAATTGAATTTTACCAACAGCCACAAGAAATACATCCTCTGCTGAGCTTTTTTGTTAATGAAGGTTCTCCCACATGATTAACTGTGAAATAATGATGCCCAGGAACCTTAATGTTGAGGCGCTGCTAACTGTAGAGTTGTTGATGATGAGTGGAGAGGAGACAGGTTTCTCCTGAAGTCAATAGTTTTCCATTTCTCTGCCCCTTTGTTTGTTTTAAGTTGAATGCTTTTAGGGAGGATCATTAGTAGGTAATAACTATGCGGACAATTGTGTATTTTATGGAAGTTTCAATGAGCAATTTATGCCTCTATTTCTAACATCCACAAATTTAAAAATCATGCAGATTTGTCTCACAATATCAGATTCCATATCTGTTGGGCAGGGTTCATATTGACACCAATTTTATTTTCCAATATCCAAGGTTGTATCAGCACAATTTTAACTAAGTATTATACCATTCTTATTTAAGATTGCTATTACCTCTATAGAATCGTGTATCCCACAGTCCACTGGTTTTATTTCCTTTGAACTTAACCTGTAAAACAAGCACCATTATTAAAGTAATCAATTTACTCAAATTATAAATATTTTACCAGACAGTTGATCATCGAATATGCTTACCAGAGGGAAGACCGATGCAACGGAGGACGAAATGCATTGCTTGACATTCCATACACAAGTTGCACCAGCTTAGCAAAGGTGCGCCTCCATATTAAGCAGGCTTTCACAGAAATGCTCGGTACCCACTTTAATCCTTCTTATAATAATGTATTATTGCCCTATTCTGGTCATTATTTTTCTACAAGCACTAGGGCCGAGCATTGCCTTCAGCAAGAAAGGTCATTTTTAATTATATAAAACTACTTTGAAAGATGTAACTGTGGACACAAGATGATAAATGGTTTGACCTCCAGCAATGTTTCCTTATGATAGGTGACAGACTCCAGCATTCACTTTTGAGAATCTATGAGCTTTCCAGTTGGTAAATGGTGCCCACATGCAATCTAATGCTCAGAATCAAGTTCAGACCACTTCAAGCAACACACACAAAAAATGCTGGTGAACACAGCAGGCCAGGCAGCATCTATAGGAAGAGGCACAGTCGACATTTTGGGCCGAGACCCTTTGTCAGGACTAACTGAAAGAAGAGAAAGTAAGAGATTTGAAAGTGAGAGGGGAGGGGGAGATCTGAAATGATAGGAGAAGACAGGAGGGGGGGTGTTGGAGCAAAGAGCTGGCAAGTTGATTGGCAAAAGGGATATGAGGCTGGAGAAGGGAGAGGATCATGGGACAGGAGGCCTCGGGAGAAAGAAAGGGGGAGGGCCTCCCCCTCCTGTCTTCTCCTATCATTTCAGATCTCCCCCTCTCCCTCTTACTTTCAAATCTCTTACTGTGTCTTCTTTCAGTTAGTCCTGACGAAGGGTCACGGCCCAAAACATCAACTGTGCTTCTTCCTATAGATGCTGCCTGGCCTGCTGCGTTCACCGGCATTTTTTGTGTGTGTTGCTTGAAATTCCAGCATCTGCAGATTTCCTCCTGTTTGAGTCAGACCACTTCAACCCCACTTTAGAACTACGACCTATAGATATAAATCTACAGATATTCTCATTAACTATTGCTTCTCACACCCCACCAGTAAGCATCCTGTCCAGGTAAATCATGCCTTTGTACAGCAACTGCCCTGCCAAACGCCACAAGAAACTGCAGGGAATTTTGACCGCGGCCCAGTCCATCATAGAACTTAGTCTTCACTCCGTGGTCTCTATGCACACTTCCCACTGCCTTAGTGAAAACAGTTAACATAATCAAGGACACCCCTCCCACCCCGCCGGTCATTCTCAGTTCTTTCCTTTGCTGTTGGGCAGGAGACTGTAAAGCCTGAAAGCACAAACCTCCAGACTCGGGAATAGGTTCTATCACTCTGTTATCAGGCTCTTCAATGGACCTCTCATACACTGAAACACGAACTCTTGAACTCCTGCTCTCTCTGTCTTACCAGGATAGCATTTCATGGAGAGACTTGCAGGACAAGTAAATTAATGACCTTCATCCTCTCTCCTCTGCCCCGTTACACAATAACTGTGATCCCTGCACTGCTATGACCCCCACTTCCTCAGCAGAACCACACCTAGATGGACCTGCGACCACTAACCCTGATGTCCAGTACATCTTCAGCAATATCTGGGCATTTGCTCTTGAGGTTTTGCAGTACCAAGATTGTTTCATTATTGTTTCATTACTGTAGCTACCTCATGCACCCTCATCTTTCAAGAATCTGTCATGGTTCCTGAGGACTGGAAAATTGCAAATATAACTCCACTGTTCAAGAATGGAGGAAGGCAAAAGAAAGGAAATTATAGACCAGTTAGCCTAACCTCAGTGGTTGGCAAAGTGTTGGATTCCATTATTAAGGATGAGGTTTCACGGCACTTGGAGTCTAATCATAAAAATAAGTCAAAGTCAGCATGGTTTCTGTAAAGGGAAATCTTGCCTGACAAATCTGTTAGAGTTCTTCGAGGAAGTAACAAGCAGGGTGGACAAAGGAGAAGTAGTGGATGTCATATACTTGGATTTTCAGAAGGCATTTTATAAGGTGCCACACATGAGGCTGCTTAACAAGATAAAATTCCATGGCATTACAAAAAAGATACTGGCATGGATAGAGGAATGGCTGACAGGCAGGAGGCAGCAAGTGGGAATAAAGGGGGCCTTTTCTGGTTGGCTGCCAGTATCTAGGGTTGTTCCTCTGGAGTCTGTATTGGGGCCACTACTTTTCACATTGTTTGTTAATGATTTGGATAATGGAACTGATGACTTTGTGACAAAATTTGCAGATGATACAAAGGTACTTGGAGGGGTTGTTAGTGCTGAAGAAGCGATGCGATTGCAGAAGGACTTGGACAAATTGGAATAATGGGCAAAAGGGTGGCAGTGTTGGGAAATGTATGATAATGCATTTTGGTAAAAGGAATAAAAGTGCAAACTATTATTTAAATGGGGAGAAAATTCAAACATGTGCAAAGGGACTTAGGAATTTTCGTGCAAGACTCCCAGAAGGTTAATTTACAGGTTGAGTCTGTGGTAAAGAACACAAATGCAATGTTGGCGTTTATTTCAAGGGGAATAGAATACAAAAGCGAGGAGATAATGCTGAGGGTTTATATGACACTGGTCAGGCCACACTTGAGTACTGTCAACAGTTTTGGGCCCCATATCTCAGAAAGGATGTATTGTCATTGGAGAGAGTCATGAAGATGATTCTGGGAATGAAGAGGTTAACATATGAGGAGTGTTTGACAGCTTTGGGCAGTAGTCACTAGAATTTGGAAGAATGCAGGGAGGGGGGAGGTGGAAGGATCTCATTGAAACCTATCAAATGTTGAAAGGACTAGCTAAGGTGCATGTGGAGGGGATGTTAACTATGGTGGGGGTGTCCAGAACTAGAGGGTACAGCCTCAAAATTGAGGAGTGACCCTATAGGACACAATTAAGGAGGAATTTTTTTGGCCATAGAGTAGTGACTCTGTGAAATGCTCTGCCACAGACAGCTGTGGAGGCCAAGATCGTGGGTATATTTAAAGTGAAAATTGATAGATTCCTGATCGGTCAGGACATCAAAGGATATAGTGAGAAGGCAGGTATATGGGTTGGGTGGAATCTGGAATCAACCATGATGGAATGGTGGAACAGAATTCATGGGCTGAATGGCCTAATACTGCCTCTATGTCTTATGGTCTTATGGCCTTATGATTTAACATGACTGTTTTGAACCTCAGCAAAGTGATCTTAAACTCTTCATCCTTAGCTATAACTTTTGCTATTATTCTCCACTACATCTCCTCCGGCATCCTTCAGTCCCCCACCTCTAGTCTTCTGTGCATCACCACTCTATATGTAGCAAGATGAGATGGCTCTGTAGCGTAGTGCTATTACACCACCAGCAACCCATGTTCAATTCTCACCACTGTCTGTAAGAGGTTTGTTCTTTCTCTCCATGACTACATGGGTTTCCTCCAGGTGCTCCAGTTTCCTCCCACATTCCAAAATATAGGTTAATTGGTCACATGGGTGTAACTGGGCAACACAGACTCACTGGGCTGGAAGGGCCTGTTACCATGCCGTATCTCTAAATAAAATAACAAATAAAAGATGTCTTCCTCTTCCTACCTGCAGTCACGCACTACCCCTCAAACATCTCCACCTTTGCATCTTTAAGAGCCTACTTCTGGCACAAGGTGGAGGTCAGCATCATCACAGGGTGCACTATCTCAGTGACACTGTTCTCCCTAGCCATGACCATGCTCACTAAGTCTGCTGAACCAGAGTCCAGAGGGCCCAGAATGAATTCCGCTCAACGGCAACCACCTATCAGGGCATTCATGGATGACCTCACAGTCACCACAGAATCAGTCCCAGGCTGCCGGAGGATTCTGCAAGGGCTCGAAAAGCTGGTGGAGTGGGCCCGGATGCGTTTCAAACCAGCCAAATCAAGATTGATGGTGCTGAGGAAAGGGAAGGTGGAGAACAAGTTCCGGTTCAGCATCGCAGGCACAGCCATCCCAAACATCACAGAAAAGCTGGTCAAGAGCTTAGGCAAAGTTTTTGACAGCTCTTTAAGGGACACAACATCCATTCAGGCAACCTGCACCGAGTTGGATGGCTGGATGAAATCTGTGGACAAGTCTGGCCTACCTGGGAAGTTTAAAGCCTGGGTGTATCAGCATGGCATTCTTCCCAGAATCCTGTGGCCTCTCCTTGTCTATGCAGTTCCGATCTCGACAGTCGAAACCTTAGAGAGGAGGGTTAGCAAACCACCTCAGGAGATGGCTGGGGCTGCCAAAGAGCCTGAGCAGCATCGCACTCTATGGACACCACAACAAACTGCAACTGCCATTCAAATCCTTGGAGGAAGAATTCAAGGTAACAAGAGCCAGAGAAGTGCTACAGTATAGGGACTCAAGTGACCCGAAGGTGGCTAGAGCAGGGATCCAAGTAAGTACTGGCAGGAAGTGGAAGGCAGAGGAAGCCATTCAGGAGGCAGAGGCGAGGCTGCGTCACAGGAGGCTGGTGGGAGCGGTCAAACGAGGCTGAGCTGGGCTAGGATCCTTTCCAACTCGCCAAAGGGACACCAGGGGGAAGGAAAGGCATCATCTAGTTCAGGAGGAGGTGAGGGCAGTAGTGGAGGAGACGAGAGCCTGCAAGGCGGTGGGAATGAAGCAACAGGGAGCTTGGACAAAATGGGAGAATGCAGTTGAGAGGAAAGTGACCTGGGCTGATCTTTGGAAAGCCGAACCACACCGCATCCAATTTCTCATCCAGGCAGTGTACGATGTGCTTCCTAGCCCATCAAACCTGCACACATGGGGCAAGGCAGAGTCATCTGCATGCCCACTGTGCTCCAAGCGAGGAACCCTGGAGCACATCCTCAGCGGCTGTGCAAGGGCACTTGGTGAGGGACAGTACAGGCGGAGGCATGATCAGGTCCTCAAGACCATCGCTGAAGCCATCAGCGCAGGAGTTGAGTGGGCGAAGCGGTCCCGACCCACCAAGCAGACCATTGCCTTTGTCAGAGCTGGGGAGCAGCCAATACCTGCCAAAAGGACATCTGCAGGCATTCTGACCTCTGCAAGGGACTGGCAGCTGTTGGTGGACCTCAAAGGGCAACTGAAGTTCCCCAACCATATCGCAGCCACCACCCTGCGACCAGACATTGTCCTAGTGTCTGAGTCTACTAAGCAAGTGGTGCTGCTGGAGCTGACAGTCCCATGGGAAGATAGCTTGGAGGATTGGAGGAGGCCTTTGAAAGGAAGCTCTCCAAGTATGCAGGACTGGTCAGCAACTGTCAGCAGGCTGGATGGAGAGCGAGGTGTCTCCCAGTGGAGGTTGGTTGTAGGGGATTCATAGCCCGTTCTTTAGTTAGGGCCTTCAGCATTTTGGGCATCGAGGGAGAGAGGAAGAGGAGAGCCATCCGCAGTACCACCGATGCGGCAGAAAGGGCCTCAAGATGGCTATGGCTCAAAAGAGGGGAGCCATGGAATCATAAGTAGCTAGCCATCTGGACACAAGCTGGGGTCTGATCAGCCCCGGCTGGGTCACCTGGAGGAGGTTGTATGATGTTGAAAGACCCGAAACACCCGATGATTCCAGGAACATCACTGAAGATATGTCCAGAAGCATCAATAGATGTATGTACACAGTGATTCATTTTCTCAGCAAAGCCTTTTCTCCCCTTTTCTGACGTTCTGGCATTAGCAGGCTTGTTGCTTCCCGACAGCACCTCAGGAAGAGATTGCAAGCTAAAAGGTTCTGAGGGCACTGTTGTGGGAGCACCATCAAAGCACGCTTGTAAAGACCCCACTCCTCAGAGCTGGCGTAGCAATTAACGTATAGGAAAAACGATCCCCATAACAGAAGTTAAATATAAATTTTTCACCCTGCTGCGTTTTCATTGTCATAAAAATTGACTTTTAAGATAACCTCTTGAGACAAATGAAAACTAAATTTGGTGTCTTTTTACACGTAAGTCAGCAAAGTTGAGGCTCTCCTGGAACCAAGCAGAACATCACAAGGATCTCAATAAATTATGGTCAGGATTTACTATTTGGAATGATCATATTGTTCCAATCAAAGTCAGACACATTCATTTATTTTTTTTTACGGCAAAAAAAATTGCTGTTTGGCAGCCAGCATGATTTACTTAATCTAGCAACATATTAAGATGTAGCATTAATAACTGTGATGTTATATGAAGTGACAAATTATAATGTAAGGTTAATAGAAAATGTATTAAAACACACTAGAGGCCTGTCAGCGGCTTTGAAGAGAAAAGATGGATTTGTGGAGGCTCCTCAAAAGACTAAAGAGCATGGAGTTTAGCTGAGGGCCAATGCTTGCAGCTTGGACCATGCTGCCCTCAGCTTTATGTCCTGTGGGGTCACTATCCTCTTGAGGGGAAAGTTTAATTGTGGGGAGAGTAGAAGCAGTTCTAGAAGCTGGGAAGAGGTAGATGGAAGTGACAAAGGCTGAAGACGATGGAATCTGAAAGAAGAGGAGGGTGGAGCATGGAATCAAGTAAGGGAAGCTGGGGAGAGCAGATGGGAACAGTGGATGAGGGGTATCAGACAGAGGAGTGTGTGAGTGTGCTTGGCAGATGGAGTGAGTGGGGTAGAGGAAAGAACTAGGTGATGTGTGGCTGGGTGGGTGTAAGAATAGATAGATAGGAGAAGAGAGAAAAGCGATGGAGGAGGAACAGTATCAGAAGATGGAGGATTTAATGTTCATGCAATCAGGTTGTAGACTACATAGGTAAACTACAAAGTGCTGATCCTCGAGCTTGCATTTAGCCTCAGCATGGCCGTATAGAATGCAAAGGACTGGAATACAAAATGCTGGAGGAACTCAGCAGCCCAGCAGCATCTATGGAGAAAAAATACAGTCGATGTTTCGGGCCAAAGCCCTTCGGCAGGATGGCCCGAAACGTCGACTGTACTTTTCTTCCATAGATGTTCCCTGGCCTACTGAGTTCCTCCAGTATTTTGTGTGCGTTGCTTGGATTTCCAACATCTGCAGATTTTCTCTTGTTTGAGGACTGGCGTGTCGGTGTAGAAATGGGGAGGAAGATTAAAATAGCTTGACGAGCGTGTGCAGTGATGGGCCAAGTGCAGAGGGAGAGACACAGAACCAGACAAACAGTTCACTGGCCTTTAATCAGAACGGTGCAGAATAAAAGAAAAGCAATAAATGCTTGGTCAGCAGTGCCATTAACTAGAACTCTCAAAATGAGAGCTAATGCCGACACTACGGCTCGAAAGCTGTAACTTAACACTGAAAAAATACCTATCCCTTACAGGGTCAACCTAAATGGTAGTCTTCTTTCCCAGAACAAGAACAAAAGTAAGCAGGGAGTGTTGACATTGTTGCGCTTTTGATCAAGTCTCGACAAGACCAAAACAAGAGGAAGAGAGATAAATAGCACTACACTAGAACACGAATTGGCTGGAAGGTGCATACTGCTTGATTGCCAGATCAGTTCCGCAATCCGTCAGCAAAGATGCTCAGACCCCACCTCAGAGTCCATGGTTGTGACAGGGACCCCTCCCTAGGCGCAGCTCCTGAAGCACGAGAGACCTGTGCCCGCTGGAAATCTCGGATGAGAGACTTAACCAGGATGTCCTGGGCTGGAACCCAAGAAAACTCCTCAGGACCATTTCCCTCCCAATTCACAAGATACTGGACCCTGCTCCATGCCTGGCATGATGCCAGAAGTGCCATACAGAATGGACCAGGGGCCCATTCACCAAGCAGGGAGAAGGGGGATGAGTAGAGGCGGGAGAAAGGGGGAAACATGGAACACTGGGTGAATCTTCAATGATGATGGTAGGTTCAATCTATATGAGACTTCGTTGATAGCCTTTTCCACTATGAAATGTCCCATGTAGCATGGGACCATCATTCAGCTCTCAACTTTCAAAGGAAGATCTCTAGGCATCAGTTAGACTATCTCCCCCGGCTTGAGAGGCCTCACCTGTCAGTGGAGTCGATCAGCTTAAGGGCATGTTGTTTCTGGGTGCACAACAGAGAAACCCTGGCCCATCTCCACAGGCACTTGTAATATTGGACTAACTGTTCAGCAGCAGGAACTCCCATGTCAATCCCTTGATCAGGGAAGAGCGGTGGCTGAAATTCCTTCTGCCATTCAAAGGGAGACATGCCAGTGGAGGGCAGCTGGAGGTTATGGTGAGCAATCTCTGTCCATACCAGTGGGGCTGGAGGAAACAAGGCAATGCAGGGTTGCCTTCAGCTCCTGATTCACCTCCTCAGTCCCACAGTTAGATTGCGGGTGGAATCCAGTTGAGAGGCTGGTTGTGGCTCACAAAAGAGAACAGAAAGCCTTCCACAATTGAGCTGCGAACTGTGGTCCTTGATCAGACACTATGTCCTGAAGGAAGTTGTGCAGACTGAAGACATGCTGAGCCATGAGGGTGAAACGATGGGAGCTTAGGGAGAGCAATGAAGCGCCAGTATTGGAGAATCGGTCCACAGCCACCTGTGTGGTCCTGTCTTCATCAGATAGGGGAAGACTAGTGATGAAATCCACCGAGGTGGGATCAGAGGCAGTAAGGCACAGGCAGTGGGCAGCGCAGACCAGCAGGGTGCTGATCTGATGTCTTTTTCTGGGCATAAGTGGGACAGGCAACAACAAAGTCGTGGACATTCTGGGACATAGACTGCCATCAAAGTCATCTATGAATTCCAAGATCCATTGAATTCTAGGATGGCCAACCAAATGGGAAGAGTGACCCCACTCCAACACACTAGGGTGCAAAGTAGCAGAGAGAAACAGCACTTAAAGGGTCCACCTGGGCCCAGATCCAACTGTTGGGCAGCCCTAACTTCCACCTTTATTCTCCAAACTACTGGAGCATCTATGCACAAGCGAAGAAGGATGAGCCCTGGATTGCCATGTTCTCAGAGATGTCAAACTGGTGGAAGAGAGCATTGGCCTTGGTGTTCTTGCTGCCAGGATGGTAGGTGAAAGTGAAATTAAACTAGGTGAAGAAGAGAGTTCAACAGGCCTGACAGGAATTGAGTCTCTTGGTGTCCCGAATGTAAGAGATGTTCTTGTGATCTGTCCAAACTAAAAAGTGGGGACCTGCCCCCTCCAGCCAGTGTCACCATTCAGGACCTCCTTGACAGCCAGAAGTTCTCAGTTCTCAAAATTGTAGTTACCTTGACAAGAGTCAAGCGACAGGAAAGAAAGGCACAGAGGTGCGGCTGATTATCTGTGGAAGTGCGCTGGGAGAGTACAGCTCCACTGCCGACATCTTATGCATCAGCCTCAACAATGAATACATGAGATAGGTCTGGGTGTTGCAGCACCAGGGCAGTGGTAACACATTGTTTTAGTTCTGAGAATATTTGGTCTGCTTCACTTGCCCATAGGAACCCTGCAGAGGTCTTCTTGGTGAGTGCATTTATGGAGACTGCAATGAACTGAAGTTTCTGATGAAGCGGTGACAAAAGTTTGCAAAACCCTAACCCAAATCCTAAACAGCACCTAACCTGTTTGAACACTCCTTGACAGCCTGAACTTTACATGGATCCATTTGAACTCTGGAAAGGGTGAGGATATAGCCTAAGCATGACACCTGATCTTTATGAAATTTACACTTCTCTAGCTTGGCATAAAGATTTTTCTTGAGGGTTCATCTGAGAACCTTCCAGACATGTTGGATGTGTTCATGGTGAGAGCAAGAATAGATAAGAATGTTGTCCCAATACACAAATACAAACTGATTCAAAGCCACACACACAAAATATTGGAGGAACTCAGCAGGTCAGGCAGCGTATATGGAAAAATGAGAACAGTTGACATTTTGGGCTGAGGCGCTTCTTTGGGACTAATTTAACATCTCCTAGAGCACACCGTTGACCAGGGATTGAAAAACAGCGGGAGCGTTGGCCAGACCAAATGGCATTGCAAGTTACTCATAGTGGCCAGTGGAGGTGTAGAATGCTGTCTTCCACTCGTCCTCTTCTTGACTATGAACCAGGTTGTAAGCATTGCACAGATCTGTCTTGGAAAATATGGTTGTTCCCTGGAGATGGTTGAACGCAGAGATAACCAGGGGAAGAGAGTATTGGTTCTTCACTGTAATATTGTTGAGGGGCTGGTAGATAATGCTGGGATGAGACTACATCTTTGATCTTTGTTGCTCACAGAAAAGAAGCTCACCCCAGGTAGACATGCATATGCGTCCCCACTCTTGAAGCATATTTAGGGACCAGTCATTGGGTATGTTTAGGGCAGAGGCTGAAAGATTCTTGATTAGTCTGAGCACAAAGGGATATGGGGAGAAGGCAGGAGATTGGGGATGAGAGGGAAAATGGATCTGCCATGATAAAATGGCGATGCAGTCTTGTTGCACCAAATGGCCAAATTCTGCTCTTGGATCTTATGGTTTTATGGTGTCCAGATAGCCAGGGAAGGCCAAGCACCAACAGCATTTCAGGCAAGTCAACAAGATAGGAGAGCTGTTCTCTATGGTCAACTTCTAGCACGTTGGAGGTGTTCTGAGGAGGGGTGGATGTTGCTGGTGATTAGAAGCTGACTATCCAGAGCGCTGACATCAATATTCTTGCTAAATTGCTGAGCTGGATCTTTCCATCTTTGAGCCAGAGAGGTCGCCACGAGGATCCCAGCTGTCTTGGAGTCAAAAAATGCCGGAAGCTCATGAGTCTGAGACTCCCACAACAAGGAAGCTGGGATTAAGGGAAGGTGCTTGCAGAGAGATTTGATCTATCAAATTCCGCCCCCCCCCCCCCCCTGCTGATGGAATCCCCTTTTACTGAGTGCTTTGGACATGACATCTGGAAGTATTCTGGATCACCACAGTAGAGACAGGAGTCTGTTGGCCTACACCAATCTTGTTTCTCCTGAGATAGATACGTGTGCCTCACCTACATAGGCTCCTTCGTGGACTGTGTTCTGGGTAACGTGGAAGGGGGGGAAGACAGATGGTGATCAATGTAGTAGGTACCTTGGGGCATTCTTTCTTGGCGCTAGTCAGTTGCCTGGTTGTCAGGTCAAGCGGCCAGATTTATCAGGTCGTGCAGGCAGTCCTGCTGATCACACATTGCAACCTCATGCCAGACCCGTGTGCTCAGCCCACACTGGAAGGCAGTGATGAGGGATCTCTCATTCCACCCTGCTTCAACCGCAATTAGAACTTTACTGCATAGTCCTTCACTGTCCCTTTCCCTTGGCACAGGTCCAGTAGTCGGTGGGCAACTTCCTGACTCCATACTGGAAGATCAAAAAACTTTGAACTTAACTACAAGTTGCTGGAATACCTGGGCTGTGGAGGAACCCTGTTCCCATAGAGCATTAAACAGGCTTTGCTGGGAGTTCACCATTTTAGCCAGTTTGTGCTCATTATCACCAAACCAACATGCCTGGACTTGGCAAGTCAGCTCACACAGGATAATAAAATATCCGCAGCCACCTGGGTGACCGGAGTATCTGCCTGGTGGAGGAATACCTGCTTCTGGCCCGGTCATGGCAGTTGGGGCATCAGTGGCCAATACTAATGAGACTGTTAACGTGGAGGATGTGGGAGACGCCGGGAGTGGGATAACCTGACTGAGGCCTACTGATTTGCAGCAGCAAAAGTAGTCATGGCTACCACCTGATTCTGGCTGTCAGTAGTAAGTTTATAATCCGCGGTCCTGAGAGCAGTAATCGCTGCCACCTGATTCCGGCTGTAGTGAGCTACTAAACTGTTGCTGCAGAGGCTGGCACCTGTTCTTTCTGCTTCGACTGGGCTTGCTGCTCTGAAAGTAGTTGTCGTACTGCATGAGACACTTCTGCCAATCCAGTCTCTATTCATTTTAGCTTCTCTTCCACGAACTTCAGTTTGGGTTGGGCTTGTCATTCTGCGAGTAGCTGTCGCATAGTATGAGTCAGCTCTGCCAACACAGCCTCCATTGACTGTGACTTCTATCTTACCTGACCAATGAATAGCAGGGCCATGGCCAGCTGTTCACTCTCTGCTGCGTCCATTTTGTCGTTTGAGTCTTCCTAACAAGGATGTGTGGTGATGGCCCAGGGGCTGAGGGGGATAAACAGTTCACTGATGTTTAATAAGAACTTTAAGAATAAAGGAAAAGCAATAAATGCTAGACTTAAAAGGCCATTAGCTAAAACTGAGAGCTAATGCCGACACTGTAGCTCAGAAGCTGTAACAACACTAAATAAATATCTCTCCTTTATGGTGTTAACTTAAACAGTAATCTTCTTTCCCCTACCAAGGACAAAAGTAAGCAGAGAATGTTGACAACAGGAATTCTGCAGATGCTGGAAATTCAAGCAACACACATCAAAGTTGCTGGTGAACGCAACAGGCCAGGCCAGGCCAGGCCGGGACCCTCGGCCTGAAACGTCGACTGTACCTCTTCCTAGAGATGCTGCCTGGCCTGCTGCGTTCACCAGCAACTTTGATGTGTGTTGCAGAGAATGTTGACATTGTCATGCTTTTGGCTAAGACAAGACAAGACTGAAATGAGCGGGAGTTACATAGCACTACAATGAAGCACTAATTGGCCGGAACATGCACACTGATGAGTGTTATTGGCAACCCCATTCCGCAGCCCGCTCATGTGGGTGCTTAGACCCCTTGGCAAAGTCCATGCTTATGGCATAGTTAGCAATCAGGAGCTCTAGACGGCCCTGGTGAATGAAGCATCAGTGCCTGGTAAAGTGGTTGGCCAGTCACTGAGGCCAAATGAACGTTCCCATGCAACTTCAAAGTACCCAAGTATCTGTGTCAAAGAAACCATCCCTTTCTAAATTTACCTGTAAAACTGTACCAATATATCCATGTCCTTAAGAGAAATATGTTTGAATGAGGATATAACTATGCCCATGTAAAAGAGCCCAGGCAAAACACAGAAGAGGAGATGAGAAAACATTTGGTTGAGAAACTAGACTCCATGCTGAGACATAGACAAATGCCTGATAATACAACAAAAACAACAAACCACGTTCATCGATTATTCATTGACATATTTTGTCTGTAGTAAAATCCTGAATAAAAATGAAATAGGTAATCTAGAATAAAATTAAACTTAAATGCACTGAAGAACTGTCTTAGGCACCAAATGTAAATTCCGTTGTGGATGCAAACATAGTGGCAAATCTGGTTCCTCAGGAATGAACTAAAGAAATGACGCCACCTGCTTTTTGTGATTGTCAAAGTGATGGATGCTGTGTAACTTCGACCTCCATCAGAAATTCAGGTGCAGTACGATTTGCTACAGAGTAAAGCTTCCTCCACACTTTTTCAGTTGTATGTCTAAGCTTCAACCTCTAACCAGCCTCCTCTGATCGTATCACAGTAAGAGACATGTCATCACTGTGTACACCGCCTAGCCTCAATCTTTCCAAGTGAGTTGGCAATTTAGAGAGAGGCTCTCTACTGTGTGTTTACAACCACAAAGGAAATGGATTGAAGCTGCCTTAAAATAATTTTACACAGTGCTTGTAATGAGAGAAAAATGATCATCACATAATTTGGGTTGATTTCAAGACCTAAGAATGAAAGGTCAGCATAGAGACAGAAAGCACCACCCAGTCCCCCAGCAGAAGCCCCTTAAAATCAAATTGTTCCTGGTCTGAGTTTTTATATCCCTCAAAAGGAAAATTTGCCAATAGCTTGATTATAACCACAACACACAGCCAAAGTGATATAATACATAGATCTCATGTTCCTTGCCGTAAACTGATTGCTTTCAGCTGTGAAATCTTGGTAAATGAAGGTTTGTTTTCTCCATGTTATACAGTCTCATTAACAGCATAAATTACAAAAAGACAGGCTTCGTATTGAATCTATGTCTCATACGTTGGTTTTATCTATGCCTTGCTACAAAAACAGTAATACGAATTAGGATTGTGTTATTTAGGATTCAGAATAAATAAAAATCCCATTGCCGTACAGATATTGCTCCAATATTCTGGAATAAATTCCTTAAATAAACCACTCAATGTCTTATTTGGTACCTGGAATATGATGAATAGAAAAACTCCAGATCTCTCGTCTACATTGTCTGTCATTTTTTGTTATTTCAGCCAAGAAATTAACAAAGTCATGACAATTAACCTCTGTGCTTCTTAGGTAAGGTGTAGTAAATAAGTTAGCTCTTGCTCTTGAATATTCCAAAAAAGGCAAAGATTTGGATTCCAATAGCGATTTCAAAACAGTTACTGAATTGCAAAGACTCAGTGGGTAGAGAAACCACTCATGATCACATGAAATAACTAATCCTCTCCTCACACATTCCATCAGGGATCGCTAAACAGCAGTTAGGAACAACAAGAAACGCTGATGTTTTCTCCCCATCCTCCTAAACACCAAACAACAAACCAGGTGTTACTACCACCCACTCTACATTACCTAACTTGCAGACAAATCAACATTGAAACTTTTGGGACCTGTATCAACCTGAGATTGAGGAAGCTCACTTACAGACAATTATTTGTGCCTTCTTCAGTCTGCTGGGTATGATTTCTTGCGAATAATTGCCACCTCTCTTAATAAATGTATAAAGTATCGATTCTGTGAGCAGAAAATTTGCCAGTTGTTTCACAGAATAAGTCCTAAAGGCCAGGGGGAGAAAAAGAGTCTCAGATAAAGTGAGCTTATTTTGTCTTTTTGTTGAAAAGCAAAATTAATTCCATAGGGGCAGGAAAATCATTGCAAATTATTTAACTGCATCCAAAGTGGCTGTACACACAGCAGAAAATAGAATATCAGAGGAAATCAGAAATGTTTATAACATCCCAGCTGACTCATCCTAAAACACTTTAGTTGGTCAAAATCTATATATCCTCTCCTCCTCCTCCTCATCTCCATCCATTGCTTAGGAACTTCCTCCACAGCCAGTCGAATTGTGCAGCCCAGAGTTATTTGGTCTGATGGCTCAGAACAAGATGCAAGCTAGTTTCACTGTGGTGTTTAATGAAGTTCATATGGTTCTACAGTAAAAGGTCAGGAGTTACAAGGTGCAGCTGTAAATTTGATTATTAATTGGCTGGAAACCAGAAAAGGCAACACAGTTATCTATAGTAACATTTATAATTGGGGAGCTGTGAATCTCAGGAGATACTCCAGGGATCAATCATACTCATTATGTCACCTTGCAGCAACATTTCATGTTAAACACTGGAAGTGATTTTAAGAAAAGAGTTAAAGACAAATACAGTGACCCTCTGTATGGTAGATTCTCTGAGTTGAAAACAATGGGCTTAATCTTAACTCCCAAAAATAGCTGGATTAAAATGCAAAATACCTAAAACCTGTTCAGATTTGAACACTTTGGTTCCGATAGAGAAAGAGAAAGTAGTAAAAGGCCAATACAGTAACAGGAGGGTGGATGGTTAAGAAAATGTTATAATGTCTGTCTTTCTTTTAATAAGTTAATTAACTCATGGCACAATTTTTTATAGACAGAGGAAATTCATGACACAAAAGGGGACCATTCAGCCCACCATGTTTGTGCTCATCAAAGAAGGACCTAGTCCCACGTTCCAACACAGACCGTAACCCTGCAGGTCACTCCTCCTTGCATACACCCCAAGTATTATTTACATGGGATGACCTTCCAGCTTCTCCAACTTTTTTCAGGCATTATCTTCTGATCACAACCACCATCTGAGGGGAGAAGGATTTTCTGATGTTCCAATCCTCCTACCAATTACCTTCAATCTATGCTTGGGTTTTCTAGACTTTGGTGAAATCGGGCACTGAAAGGAGGCAAGAAGGGGTAGCATCATCTGCGAAATGTCTCTTCAACAATGGTCCCCACTTCTGGGTACACAATCCACTTGGAGATGTGATTTGTAGTGGGTGGTAGCCTATTGGGAGGATGGCAAATATTATAGGGTTTCTATATCATTGAAATAACTTAGAAAGTGCACAAAATGCAAATGTAGATATACACTCAATGGCTACTTTTTAGTAAGTACCTCCTGTACCTAATAAAGTGGCTACTGAGTGTTTGTTTGTGGACTTCTGCTGCTGTAGCCCATCTATTTTAAAGCTCAACATGTTGTGCATTCAGAGATGATCTTCCGTACACCACTGTTGTAATTTGAGGTTTTTTGAGTTACTTTCGTCTTTTTGTCAACTTGAACAATTCTCCTCTGATCTCCCTCAGTAACAAGGCATTTTCGCCCACAGAGCAGCTACCCACTTGGTGTTTTTTATTTTGTTTTTTACACCATTCTCTGTAAACTCTGTGCATGAAAATCCCAGGACATCAGCAGTTTCTGAGATACTCAAACCACACCATCTGGCACCAACAATCATTCCATGGTCAAAGTCATTTAGATCACATTTCTTCCCATTGTAACGTTTGGTATTAACAAGAAATGAACCTCTTTACCATGTCTGCATGCTTTATTGCAATGATTTCCTGCCGCTCGATATTTCCATTAACGAGCAGGTGTACAGGTGTACCTAATAAAGTGGCCACTGAGTGTAGTGACCCTGGCTGGAGAGTTGAAAGCTGATCCCAGGAAACTGTAGGGCAACCTGGACTCATTAAAAGGAGTAACCCAAAATGTTTTCAGATGCATAGGCAGTAACCTCCTTCAGGCCACATTATACCCTACCTTATCATAACTGGGAAGTCAGTAAACCTGCATGAGCAGATCCTTTCACCCTTAAACTGGGACAACCCAGCCCAATATAACACACTTTTCACCTGTGCTCTTGTGCAATATAATCATAGAAAGAGACACCACAGAAACAGGACTGCCAACCTACCAAGTTAGCAGCCTCTGTCAACCACCCATTTGCACTTGTCTGGCAATAATTCCATTTGTTTGCATTAACTCTCTGCCCCTCTCCCCACCACTCACTGATACAATTGGGGCAATTTACAGTGGCACAATTTAACCAACCCACACACCTTTGAGTTAGGAGGAAACCAGAGTCCTCTGCAGAACTCATATGGTCCGTGAACCAGGACCCCAAATTTGGGCCACCGGTACCATCTGGGGGGAATAATTCTTTTAGTGATTTTTGGCAAGGAATACACCCCTTGTGCTAGAAAATATGTGATAGCATTACAGCGGTGGTAGCTTTTTGTGAGGGGGACTGGGAGTTGCACCTCCATGCTATAAGAACCATGATCCCATGGTGCTTTGCCTATGATAGGATGAATTATGCCAGGTACCTGTCCCCTTACTTTGCTCAGATGATGAACCTCCCAGAGAAGAACCCTTCTGCGTATGAGGCCTTCAAGACAGGCCAATTCTCAGTGCAGCTGTCAAGTAACAACCCCTTTGGGCAGATCCCTGTAGACCAGGCTATTGACCACGGTGAGCAAAGACACACAGACTCCTGGAGGTACATCACAGTTCAGCCTGAATGCTGGAGCTATCAAGCTTTACTACATAACAGCAGAGCACTGCAGTGCATTCCTCGGACAGTTAAGGGAGATGATGCAAGGCCACAAATCAGAGCTTTGTCATGCGGAGCTACAGCGGCCAAAGATCCAGAAAGATGAGGAAGCAGTTTCAGCAGAGGTTAGCCTCATACATGATTGGGTCAACCCACTTGCAGAGAAGCGGGACCTCAATAGCATCTCTACGGCAAAGGCAGCCCCCAAGGACATTGCCTCCAATTTGATGAAGGCATATGAGATTGGTGAGCAATGCTATGCAAGCTTCAAGGATGAGAGACTAGAGGAAGACCCACCAGCAAAGAAATTCCATGACCCAATGAAAACCAACAAGCTGAAAACATTCAGTGATATGTGTAAGAAGAGAGAAGTGAAATCAAATGGGAGGGCGATCACCTTGAAAGCAGACAGGTCTTTGTTTGGACGCATCATAGTGATGGCACAAGGGCGTAGTCTATGTATGGAGGATATTCTTTCTCATCCCCTTGGACCATTGCCCTGGGCCCTGTCCACACCAGAAGGATTGCTGAGAAAGTCAAATAAAGCTACTTTAGCCACAACCTTGCAGAAAAATGTAGCAGTTGAAGAGCAACTCCCTCAAAACTCTGCTACAGTGGTTGATGGAATGAACTTGGTCCAAAGGGTGAAAAGTGATCTAGTTACTGTACTTTCAGAGATGTTGCCACAACAATTCTGGGTATGGCTCTGAGGGAAGGCAGTCAGAGTAGCAGAATAGACACATACAAAAGGAACTCTATCAAGAATAGTGAAAGATCTCTACGGGGTGAAAAGACTGGTCATGAGTTGCAAGGTATCACAGGCACACAGATGGTGAGGCAGTGGAGGAGCTTCCTGACCAAAGTCAGTAACAAAAGTAGTCTCATTAGCTTCATAGTCCGTGAATGGAGGAAGGCGAAGTATAGAGCAAAGCTACAGGAGAAGATTCTGTATGCAACTGTGAATGACAAATGTTACAGAATCACATCTCAAGACAGTGAGGAGGTGTCAGCTCTTCAGTGTCAACAAGAAGAAGCAGATGGCCTCCTACTTCTCCATGCTGCCCATGCTGCACAAGAGGGATACCAATCTGTAGTGATCTGCTCAGAAGACACAGATGTCTTTATCATACCTTTAGCATTTTGTGATAAGATTGAAGCCACATTGTTCCAGAAGTGTGGCACTAGAACCCGTACAAGGTTTGTAGACATCAGGAAGGTTGCTGCCGCTGTTGGCATAGAGGTTTGTAGGACTCTCATTGGGTTGCACGCATATACAGGATGTGACACTGTAAGCACTTTTGCAGGCAAAGGGAAGACAAGTGCCCGAAAACTTCTGACCAGCAACAGGGAAACTCAGGACACATTCTTAGAGTTGGGTCAGGAATGGGACCTCTCCCCAGCACTGATGGACAAACTGAAAGCATTTATATGTCTACTGTATGCCCCAAAAGCATCGACCACCAAGGTCAATGAGCTCGGGTATCACCTTTTCTGTGCTGAAGAAGGTGAAATCGAAAGTCATCAACTCCCACAATGCAAGGACTGCTTAACAAATCATGCACAGCGAGCCAACTACCAGGCTGGTATATGGAGAAGATGTTTGGAGAAGGACCCACAAGTGCCAAGCCCTGTTGGCAGAGGATGGAAGATGGAGAGAGAAGAGGAAGCTGAACAGTTGGTGGTGCACTGGATGGAAGGCCAGCCAGCACCCGATGCCATCCTGGATCTACTGGCCTGTAACTGTCCAAAAAAATGTTCACTCCCAAGATGTATGTGTGTTGCAAATGGCATCAGCTGTACTGACATGTGTAAACTGGCAGACTGTGAGAACCAGGCATCCACCTCAGAGTGTGGAAAGTTCAGATGAAGATGTGGAAGACTTGGAAAATTATTATGATTATTAAATAGGCTATGAAAATATGGAAAACAAAGTATGGAAAGCAGCCTTTGATTAAATATATTCATTTTACAACCAAATGGGGCCTAGGTTATGGCTGTGTGGAACCCCACATCTGAATTATTGTACTGTAATTCTATATGCTATGACAAAAGCTTAAGATTGTTTTGATTTGATACAACACTATGGAAAATATCATGCCATTGATAAAACTGCAGAAATCTCTCCAAATGAGGTTTTTTACCTCTTGGGGGATAGGGTAACTTTTTCTGCTGTACTAGTGTTCATATGGAATATATACAAAAAGTGATTACTTATTTGAAGTAATAAAGCTACCACTGGTGCGATGCTATCACATATTTTCTAACTCTAGAGATGTATACCTTGCAAAAAATCACTATGAGCATTATTCCCCTCAGATGGTACCGACCAACCCTCCTGGCTCACAGGTTAATACGCTCACAGAAAGACATACAAACTCCACATCGTCAGCATCCTAGGTCAAGGTTGTTCCTTTGTCTCTGTCACTGTGAGGCAACAGCTCCCCTAACTTTGGCACTACGCTGACTGTGCTGCCTATCATGCCTCAAGCCTACTAATTTGGTAGGAAACCAGTCAAGTGGCACATTGCAGATAAATATTGCAGAGCACCGGGAATCTTTCTCTTCGCAACTTCTGAAGTTCAAAACTGAATCCCCATTCTGCCTGCAGTTACACTTGTCACCCCAACCTCTGCCGCCCACCCAACATGCCACAATGCAATCATCTCCTCCCAGTAACCTAACTCCACACATCGATCCAGGATCCAGAGAATCACTTCAGTTCAAAAGTCTGTTAGTGAGAACTCTAACTCTAACTCAATTGATCACGCAGGCAATTGAAACACGAGGAATTCTGCAGATGCTGGAAATTCAAGCAACACACTTCAAAGTTGCTGGTGAACGCAGCAGGCCAGGTTCTTTCAGTTAGTCCTGACGAAGGGTCTCGGCCCGAAACGTCGACTGTACCTCTTCCTAGAGATGCTGCCTGGCCTGCTGCGTTCACCAGCAACTTTGATGTGTGGTGCAGGCAATTGACATGGTTTTGATTTGTTGGTACAAACTATGAGCTCTAAAAGACAGAACTAATGCAAAAACAAAAATCTGAGGTTGAGGTTATCCGCAGCCTAGAGCTCTTGGGAATGATTGAACAGGAGTAATAATTAGTGGGATGAATGTCACCCGCTGGGTGAAAGAGCAGAGAGTTCTTCAAGGTGACAATTTCTAAGACAAGTAACAATAAAGTTAAGGGCAGCACAATGATATAACTAGAAGAGCTTCTGCCTCGTGGCTGCACTGACCTGGATTAAGTCCTGATTTCTAATACTATATGTGTGAAGTTTACGCATTCTTCCACCAACCTCTCTGTTTTGTTCCACAAAGAGGATATGAGAAGAATAAAGTAGATGAGTGTAGAATTAAGGCAATTCAGTGCCTGATGTTCAGTGCACACACAGTCGGGCAAACGGCTTTTTTTTTCTGTGCTGTCGGACTCTGCATCCTTAACTCACCATGAGTTTAGGTTAAGGAAATGTTTGCCTATCAGATAACAGTTGTATCTCGAACTCAGCTGAAGAATGAGACACGAGTCGCCACGAGCCTACATTTGTGGAGAAAATAGGAAAGCAGCTTGTTCTGAGGAGACTACCCACAATAAGCAACTGAGTGTAGGAATTGAGCCCACCATAGCACAGCACGCCAGTCATGTTGCGGCCAATTTTATTGGTGTGATCACGTTCTTCGTCTGGGAGCTGCTGACATGAACACTTGCACAGTGACAGCTCCTTCCTGTTACTCCATGTAAAAAATACGTTAGCAATTGACCTGGCTGCAACTTCGAAACTACCACGCCAATCATCACTCAAAGAATAGATACTTGGGAAGAGAGGCTGTCTGTACTCATGGCAACATATTTCAGCAAGTGCCCACACTTTCAAGACAATAAGGAAGAGGAACTTGGGGGCAGGGTGGGGAAGAGTGGTGGGAAAATGAATGTTCCTTTTGAAGCAAAATACATTTCTTGATCATTTTCTAAAACCATGAGAGTTTGATTAACTTACTGTCTTGCAAACAGTGCCAGCTCTGGGTTATCCTGCACATTGCAGCCCCAGGAGTCTATTAAAGACAGCTGAAATTTTAACAAACATACAAGTGAAAAATGTTACGTCCTTAGATTAGAATGTTTGTGTGCAATTTTGTACTTCATCTTGTTCCTTATGCATTGGTAGAATTTATTGTCTTCTTTATAATTTGTAGCAAGACAGTATAATGAAAATGAAGCATCATGATACAGAGGCTTCAATGTGACTAGGTACATAGGAAGCTATGAAGAGTTGCATTGTGCATACATGCCATTCGAATAGTAATGTAGTAATGGAATTGGCTACAAATACAAATTTCCCATGCTCTAGAGAGCTGTGGCATTTACTGGAGTGGCACCTGGGAGTGTTGGGAGTGTTGGGAGTTTGATCTGATCGACTGAAGTTCAATAACGAAGTCCCACCAGACACCAAGTTCATTGTTCCTGGATCAGCAAACCCTTCGTCAGAAGTGTGGCAATTGCTGGAAATATTCAGCAGCTTGGACAGACAGAGGGGAAAAGCAAAGTTAGCTTTACAAATTTTTATCGATACATTGCTGCGACTATGGGAACTGGGATTTCAAGAATGGAAGAGAAGTTGGGTGGTGGTATTAACAACAGTGCAAGTTGAAGCATATTTCACCCGTGTCTATGGTACTTGTTATACCTGTAACTGACGGTCAAAGGTATTTTCCTTAATTCACAGATCATTTCCACATTGCAGGCTGACTGCCACTCTGCTAGAAAAACTTGAGCAACTACTTGTCTGCAGTCAAGTGCTTTTGCCTTTCTTTCAGTGCTGGTGTTCTGATTCACCTTCCAAACATTAACGGGAAGTGGGGAAGTGGGTGACTCTCAGATCAGAAGCACATATTGATGTTTATTGATGTGTGAGGGGATCGGGGGTAAATCATGGCACTGCACAAAGTGTTCAACACCTGCTGGTTTCCTGGTGAATAAGAGTTGAGAAGCAGATCACTATGATACATCTTAATTTATTGCTCTGCAGGGAATTTGGGGAATAGTTTTATGTTTGATGTCAAGAATGCACATTGCAGCACCAAGCCTAGATCAGGAAGCTGGGAGTTGTGACTTGGTCCATTGGAATTTCTGAGTTAAGGAAGAGACAGCCCAGGGCAAGCCTCCCAAATAAATGGTCTCAAATATCTTAGCTCCCACTGTGAATTGTCACCTCCTTGTCCCTTTCTGGTTGCTTCAAAGTAAAAACTAAATGAGAAGGGACAAAGTCATAAACACGAGTTTTCCCGTGCTCAATATTTACAATGAGAAGGTTCAAGATCTTATGCTAATTTAATTGTACTGAGTATTTGGCTTTATTAACTTCAAAAATAAATGCAGCTGCTAAAATTGGGACAGTCTAATGGAGCACATTAATGATGCCCCAGAGGGAGTTATTTCAGTTCAATGCTGCGTGCCTCACTGTGACGCCAATTCCCCTTGTTGAAAGCATGTTGCCTGTGGCACTATTTCCAATATGCTCTTTCCGACGTGGGACTTCCTCCACTGGCTCAGCAGTTGTTGGTCCAAACTTTCCTCAATCATACTGCTTTGTGTCTCCATTGAACTAGCAGTGATGACAGGTCAAGTTTTATGTAGCTGCTATTGCTTGTCATTTCCTTTTGCAAGTTAAGAGTCTGACTCTCTCTTTGTGTGATTAAATGATTGATAACTTACTTAGCCAACATGGCACTAGAAAAATGGAAACTAAATATCCATTACACCAGTTTCTATTCAATGGGGTTGAGGATGATCCGGGATCAGCCATGATAGAGTGGCAGAGCAGACTCGATGGGCTGAATGGCCTAATTCTATGCCTATTTCTTATAGTTTTCCTGTACATCTCCATCCCAATACCAAGGCTGCTGTTCTTCCTAGTGATAAACCATACTACCCGGTCTATTCCTACCTCAGTCTCCATGTTTGTTTCCGTCCCATCCATCTACATTCAGACTCCCAATCCACCTTGACTCCATCCCAGATCAAAGTCCTCCATTCCTCCTCTCCCCCACCCTCCCCCAACCATGTCCATCTCCATTGCAAAGTCTGTAATTGACAAATACATGACAGAATAAGAAGAACATTGTTTCCTGGTTGATCGAATAGCACCATGTCAGTACAATGTGGTGCCGTGCAATATATTATATGGCAGGAAGTCCTAACTCTAATCCTTGATCATCTAATCCAAGCTCAGGCATCACATACAGTTGGGCTTGATGTCAGTTCCCCACTAACAAAGAAGATAGCCCAAATCATGATTCTCACTTTCTCTGAGGAGAGTGCTGACTTAGATAAAACAATATATCCATGGCAAGCTAGCATTGTCGGCACAGGCAAGATTTATAATCTATGCTGAGTTAATTTGATTTCAACTACGGTGAGTACTGAGATAACAATATTCTACCTCAACCTGGCTGTGTATTATGGGGGGGGGGGAGAAACTGGTATTGTTCACATGATGGTAAATTAAAACTGAAAGAACATATGTAAGGATACTGAGTGAGAACGAAATTTATTTCATCCAAGAACAACAATCCATACTCGTGAAGTAATGGTATTTAGGCGAGAGACATAAACGATGCCCCTGTCCTTGAGTTTTAGTCTAGCAACATCCAGACCCTTGAAGAAGGAGAGTGGGACAAAGAGAATTTTCCATTAATTGCTGCTGAAAGTTTTTATAGAACTCTCTGAATTTACTCATTATATCCAAATATTATTTCAAAATGTGGTTAAAACCATGGCTCCTGATAAACTATTCTCCAATAGGGCTCTGAAAAAATTACCTTTGATACATTTCTAGATTCTCCATTTGAATTTAAAATATGGGTTTTATTGCCAAGACTGTTGTCAGGAGTAAAAAGAATATTTTATGCACGATTATTATTGGTGAAGGATTATCTATTGTGCATTGGAAGTGGAGGATAAAAATTCACAGCTACGCAGGGAAAGGAAATGTAGTCCAATCCAGTTTATGTGTCTAATCCAGTTCTGGTTTTGCCACACGCCAGAGGCTGGTGCTTGGAGTAGCTGTGAGATGAGGGCACTGTGTGCGCTCTTGGTATCACACAGAGGTATGAGGTGGGAGCTCAGCCCCAAATCCGTGCAGTGTGTTTCACAGACACTGAAGGGGAAAGAGAGAGACTACATATCCACACACACGCTGCAAGGGCAAATCACTTTCTCGGCTGCTGTCCTCTCCCCAGTCTTCCTGGATCTCCACACTGCAAAAGGCACAACAGAACCAGGTGACTTTCGACTGTATTCAGCTGCTGTGGGTCTAAACGGACTTGCAGCACAGTCTTCCCGTAGTCCTCTCCCCGTCACATCTGCGAAGGAGTAGCATTTGGACTTGAGCGCAAAAGCAGGGCAGGTGTGGAGGCAACTAGTTAAGAACATGAGCCGAGACGACACCACGGATGGGTGATTAGAGAAGCGATCCGTGCACTGTGTGGTTGCTAGTCGATTCCTAGAGTGTTAAAGCCTCCGCTAACAAGGTAATTCGGGCGAGTGCTTACCCCGGGTGCATACAGAAGCCGCTTGACTCTGAAATCAAGGTAACAAAAGCCTCTTCTGATATCTACTTGACTGTTAATAATTAGATGTGTATATTATTTTGCAATATTATTAATCATGAATTTCTTAGCACATGTCTACTGTACTGGAGAAGAATTAATCTTAGTGTAACTGTCTTTTACTAACCTTTCGTTTACTCCGCCTTTAAGCGAAACAGACTTGTTTGTAAAGGATCCCAAAAGATGTTTTAAAGGGGAGTTTCTAAATCGGAGATTAGCAAAACCAAAACTGCGATTAAAACCGTTATATAATTTCCCCCACTTCACTTCATTAAAGGATTAGAGGAACTTGTAAATATTTGGTTTTGCGTGAGCTTTTACAATCGACTGCGCTGCCTCTGACCAGCGCAGTAGCAATGTCTTACTTATGTTATTTAAATGGTTCCTTTGCACTAACCACTGGCAGTAGCTAATAGATAATCTATTGCAAAATGAAAATGCTTTCGATCATTGGTAAAGCGTGCTGTGATTGGCATTTATTAAACCCGGGAGGGGGTGGTAGAGAAATCCGATCACTTCATAAAAGGCAGAGGAATGATTGGGGAGTGCCTTTTTTTTTGCTGGCTGTAGCTTTGCTATGTGGCGGTGTACAGGTGCATTGAAATAAGGTTCGGGTTTCGTTGTCTGAAAACGCTGTTTTACATTCATCTTTCACCGGCTGCTTGGTTCTTTGTCAGCCTCCTATCGCGGTTACGATCGTTAGTTCTCTTTTAATGGGGGAGGGCGTAAAACGGTTACTTCGTGTTGTTTTTATCCGTGTATTTCGGACAGCATTCGCTCCTGATGAGGTGGTTTGCGACTGCCCTGGATTTCGAGGAACGGCGGCGTGTAGGGCAAGGGAGAGAACTGGGGCTGGAGGTCCTTTTACGGAGCTCAACCCTCTCCCTTATCTTGACTAACCCACCCAGCCCTCCCACTCCGCTGGTAGAAGAGGACGGGATGATTGCAACATCCCGACCGAGCATTTGCTAATTCATTATGGGCCAGTGAAGGAATCTGGAAGAGTTCGGGGTAAAAATAAGATCCGGTAGGATTTGGGATGAAAGCGAGTTCAGTGTTTAGGAAACTAGTGGATACTTCCTAACCAATAACATGCAACTACTGTTAACTACCTCCCAACCTTTTGCAGCTATCAACACTTTCCTTACAGCAGCTATTGTCTATTCAGTGTTCCTGTCAACTGAAGATCACGGGGCAGTCTCTCATTCGTGTGTTTAAATGGTCGTGCTGGCATGTAACACATCTCCCTGTATAAGCCCCTCTGCCAGGAGAAGCTTTTTTTTTGCGGTTATAGTATCTTTATGGTGGTTTCCACAATTCGCTCTCATTGCTTTAGGTGTTGAACCTAGTCTGGGATGAGATCTTTGCTGCTTTGATTTTAATGTATTCATACAAACACAGTGATCAGGTGTATTACATGAACAGACATTAGGGGAAACTATAAAGATCCATTTAGGAAACGGTATCTGTGATTAAATGGTGAATACTTTGCAGCTTTTAGATAATATCACAAAGTTCTCAAATCTCCATGAACAGAGATGGAAAACATTGAAATGACTGATATGCTTCTGTGACTCTGATGAATCAATATATTCAGTAGGGGGATGAGTGCAGACTGATTAGTGCCCAACACTACAGCCAAGTGGCTTAATTGATTCCAGCTTTTCCTTTTATCAGTGGTCAAGTTTAAGAATGTAGAGTCTATCATTTCCCATTTTGTGTCCAGAAACTTAAAGAAATGAAAAGCAGTTTTTTTTAAATCCTGCTATTTTATTTCAGTGTTTGTCTCTTATAATGTGATGACTGTTTAAATTCACAGAATCGTTAATTGTATTATTCCCTGCTTTGTCTCATTCATTGATTTGGTTCAATTTTTGCAGAAGACGGTAACCTTTAATCAGCTTGGAAGGGTGGGGATTTCAAGTCAATTATGACAAGGAAGATTGGGGGGGAGGAATATAAACTCTCCTCTCCCTTAATTTACCCCTTCTCTTTCCCCCGTTCCTTCCCCCCCCCCACTCCCCACCACCCTCCAGACAGACTAACTCTTAGAACTAACTTGCTCTACCTTGCAACTGTGTTCCATTATGTCTTACTACAGTGGATTAACTCCACTGTTGTGACTACTGTTCTAGATTAGAATGGTCCCCATTTTTTATCAAGAAGTTATTACAAGAGGAGGACATTAGCCAGGGCATTGTATTGTTCCTTAAAAATTGTTACATTCCCCCTATGAGCTTGACCCCTATGAGCTAAGCAGTATTGCACCCATATTGGACTGTCTCAGTACTTTTATATTTGTATGCTGTAGCACTTACTTTTTATTTGCCGTTATTTTGTAAATAATACTATTCTTGTGCACTTCTGGTCAGATGCTAATTGCATTTCATTGGCTTTTGTATCTGTACTCAGAACAGTGACAATAAAGTTGAATCTAATCTATGAAAGTGATCTTACATTTAATATAGGAACTGATTGTGTCAACCAAGATGATGCCCATGCCCTAGATTTGGGTTTGAGTGCACAAAATTAAGACTTGCCATTTCCTCATTTCTAACTCTGTGGTGAAAATTAAGGTGACCAAAACTGTGTTGATATTTAAATTAGGTTCAGAAAATGTCAAAACTGAAAAGGCAACCAAACTCAGTCCGTCAGACAGTGTAATTTTAATAAAGAGCCTATCATTTAAAAATATCAGTTTTCTTCATATGCAAAATCTACTTCAATAAATCAAATGCAATGTGTCCCAATTAATGCATCTGATTAGATAGAATATAGAACATAGAAATCTACTACACATTACAGGCCCTTCGGCCCACAATGTTGTGCCAACCACGCAACCTACTCTAGAAACTACCTAGAATTTCCCTAGCGCATAGCCCTCTACTTTTCTGAGCTCCATGTACCTATCTAAGTGGCTCTTAAAAGACCCTATTGTATCCGCTTCCACCACCCCTGCCAGCAGTTCATTCCACACACCCATCAGTCTCTGTATGGAAAAACTTACCCAATATCCCCTTGGTACCTATTTCCAAGCACCTTAAAACTATGCCCCTCATGTTAGCCATTTCAGCCCTAGAAAAAAGCTATCCATACGATCAGTGCCCCTCATCATCTTATGCACGTCTATCAGGTCACCTCTCATCCTCCATTGCTCCACGGAGAAAAGGCTAAGTTCACTCAACCTATTCTCATTAGCAACACCCTCCAATCCAGACAACATCCTGTAAATCTCCTCTGCCCTCTCTCTGTAGTATCTACATCCTTCCTGTAGTGAGGTGACCAGAACTGAACACAGTACTCCGTGGGGTCTGACCAAGGTCTTGTATAGCTGTAACATTGAATAGAAGTTTTGAATATTTAGAGAATTTTCTTTTTAGATAAGCTGCTCTAGTAATTTTTTCATTACCTTTTCAGTAAATCAATTTTCTCTCCTTCATGAAGATAATCATTATTTTTCCTAGCTTTTTAGATGCTCTGCTGATACTAGAATGCCTGAACTTCAATAAAACCAGCTACATTTTAAGATGCACTTTAAAACCTAGCTCTTCATTCAGTCTCTTTGAGCTTTCCATACAAGTTTATTTTGCCTGCACCCAATTTCTTTCATCATCCCTATGTGAAACATATTTTTCTATACTGAAAATATCAGATCAATGATTTGTGAATCAAGCAAGAAAAACAGTCTCATAATTAGTGTGGTAACCTACACAATTAAATAGTTCATTGGCTCTTAATTAGATATGGAGCTTGAACTCCAAAGCTGAGCATGAATTGGCAGAATAGATGTTTAATTCATTACCTGGACACCCACTGCAACTACAAAACAGTTGTTTCCTACTGGAAACAAATGGGCAAGACATTACTGTCACATGGTTGCTCCTGATTTCTGCTGTAGTTAAACTTGTCCAGGTATATTCAGGTTTCTCGTGTTTCTATATGGCTTGTGGCTGAAAATGTAATTTGATCATAATGAAGTAGAGCATGAATTAGACATAACAAACAATGTGAACCTCTTCAGCAAACAATTTGGAAGGTGGTGAAACAAACAGTTCAAGGGTGGTGAAGCAGGTATGAGTCAGTGTGGATCAACTCAATATTAGATCAGGTATAGAAACAAAGAGAGCTAATAGACTGGGCAGAGAAAGAATATACAAGGCAGATAATGCAAATTTTAGATCTGAATATCAAATCTCCAAAGGCAATTAATGCCTGATGGAAAATTTCTTCCTGGTCTTGTTCTTTTCTAATCTTAACCCTGATAACCTCTGAGATCTCTGCACTCCTACCTTTTGGCCAGTTTTGCTAACTCTATCTTCATGCTCTGGCTATTACATAGGCCACACTGTGAAATTTCCAATCTCTGCCTCTTTGTTTTTCACTGCTTCTTTAAGAAAATCAATAAAACCAAATTTCTGTGTCATTATTTGTCATACTTTCATTGGCTAATATTGTTTCTTTGATTACTCCTTGTTTTCTGCATTGAAGGTGCATTCAATGCAAGTTGCAAAATGTTGCCAACAAAAGAGATGTTTTACAATTTTAAATTTATGGATATATTTAATAAAGATACAAAAAGGTTTAACAGTAACTTTTAATAAGGAACTTTTCAAAATGTAGGTTGATGCTGCCTTTTGCAGGTTTGCTGATGTGTTTTTAGCTGGATTTTGTAAGGTTACATTTGTTGATATCCTTTTCTGAGATAGCACAGGTATGCTGATTTATTTACAATAACAGTCTGGCCGGGATTCCAACCCTCTGGCACTTCCTCCATGTTTTGTCCTAGTGTAACTTTGCTCAGTATCAGGTGAGCTTCTTCTGTGCCTTGTATTGAACTGACTGCTCAAACTTGTTCTGAGTCATATCTATTTGGCTCTGGTGTCAAATTAAATCAGCATCTGGAGATGGGAGTTTAAATGAGCAAACACTACAGTAATGTCAGTATAAAAATTTGATTCCTTTTCTACTTGTGCAGCCAAAACTGGTCATCCTTGTCCCGTTGCAAAATAATTGGCTTTTTTAAAAATTTCTCAGGAGTAAAAGGAGTTAATTCAATGTAGCTGGACATTGAGAACAATTTTATCTATCCTGTTGTGTAACAAGATTCCTCACAGAGCTATGAGCATCCCTGGTGCAAAATACTGTTGTGTGTGAATTATGCATTTGACACAGGATAACTGCTTTTACTTGCTAGTTGAATCAGTGTGTAGGAGTATCTTCAAATTGTTGGGGGTTTTTTTTGTAGCTTATTAAGTACTATGTAACTCCCAAATACACATGGAAAAGGCTAAAAGTCTATGGTCAATATGTGGGGGGTGGGGTTAGTGCACCTAATTGATTGTTCCTCATTGTCAGGTTTACAAAACCCTCTACACACCAAGAATAATTCATATCTCTGTGGAGTTCAGCCAGAATAATTATTGCTCAGGATTTTAGGGACAAAATGACTATGGAAATATTGATCCAAACTGTTTCAAATTATCCCTGTTCAGAAGAAAACAAGCGTAGTCCAAGTTTTCCCACTGCATTAGGTAACAGTAAAATGAAATGTGTTCTTTGCTCTCCAAGTGCTTGTCTTCCAACTTGCCTGTACCACTAAGTGAGAACCTTTGCATTTTCACTTCTCAAACCTGTTAGCAGTTCTGGTGGTGTGTGTACATAGCATTGTTGCAAGTGGTGTTGAGAGAAGTGGGGGGGGGGGGGGGGGGAGTGGCAGGAAGGTCTTCTTGAGTTCCTGAAGAAATAGCACCAGCTTGCAGTGATCAGTTTGGAATGGAATGGAATGGAATGATTCCATTGCTGTTTACTGTGTTAGCACAAACTCTGATTTATTTGTAAATACATCTGCTTGGGAGGATTGTTTTGCTACTTTTGTTGCCTTAAATGTGATCATTTCTCTGAGAATCTATTTTGAAGGGATTTTTAAATTTTTGATTAAAATTGGGCTGTAATTTTAATTTTCTCAGACTAAATGCGAGCCGGAGGAGAGACGCTTCTCAACCTGTCCTTGTTGAGGCTATTAGCAAAAAGCTGTTGCTGATAAAGCAGTAATGGAACATTATATTTATGCTTTATTTTGAAGAAAAATACTGTACAATTTTTTTAAATTAGGAAAGTATCCTCTATTCCTCTGATCTGCCGTTTGGGACCTCATTACTGACACTTCCCAAAACAGACAAAACACAGGTCTCAGTAAAAAAAAAGTAAGGGAAGCAGGCACAAGGGACAGGCACCACCCGCATTCCTCTCCAACCCATACTACCCTTCATTGACACTGGCCCTATATCCTAGAATTCTCTGGATTAATAAGATTGGACATCTTCACCAAAAGGACTGCAGCAATTCAAATTGTTGGATTATCACTGCTTTCTGAAGGGCTGTTGGGAATGGAAATAAATATTGGCATTCTCAGCAATGGCCAGATCATATAAGTGAAAATAATTATGTATAGCCTTTGAAGCGAATAGTAATATGTGATTTGTTTCTCGGGGTAGTCCTGCTAATAGCATAAAATGAGGATGGTTAGTGTGGGCTAGTTCTGTCTGTCTGTATCTTGTTTTACGGTGGTTGGCATCCAGCTTAATGGTGCATTACCGCCACCCTCTGCTCCAGAATGTGCACTAGACATACATTCTAAATCCCTTCACCCAATCTCTCTCTCTCTTTCTCACACACACACACACACACACACACACCCCTACACTTCACCCTCCCATCTTTGACCATCCTAGTATCCTATTCCTGTTTATTCGTCATATTCTACAAAAAAAACCCTGTACCCCTTAAAAATGCTAAAAATACCCGGACTTGTGCTCTCTCACCCATGCCCAGCAACCCTTTTAATGTGAATTCCTGCATCCCCAACTCCCTTAATTTATTTCTCATCATCTCTCTCTGTACCCCATACTTCCTGCAACTCAGAACTACATGTTCTACTGACTCCTCTTCCTGACATTCCTCACACAATCCTGTCTGGTGTTTCCCTATCATTTTCAATGTTTTGTTTAATGCACAATGCCCCAGCCTTAACCTAGTCCACACAATTTCCTCTCTTCTGTTTCCATTACCTACCCTAGTAACTGCAACACTCTTTTGTATTTGATATAAATGCCTCCCTTTCCCCTCCCTGTCCCATCTTTCTTGCCACATTCGGTTGACTTTTTCCCAGATTACATTTATAAAGTCAATCAAGTGAATTTAATGAGGCCAATGATTTATCAATATAATTTGGTATTATTGACTTGTTGGATAGTTCTATTGATGTAGATTGGACTATTTGGCTGTTGTGCTGAACTCAGGCTTTCTCCTTGGTTTACTATGTAGATCGGGTGCCACGGTAGTGTAGCAGTTAGTGCAACGCTATTACAGTTCAGGGCACCAGAGTTCAATTCCAAAGTCTGTACGTCCTTCCCGTGGAATGTGTGGGTTTTCTCCCAGTGCTCTGGTTTCTTCCCAGTCTAAAGACATACCGGCTAGTAGGTTAATTAGTCATTATAAATTGTCCCATGATTAGACTAGGATTAAGTTGGAAGTTGCTGACATAAGGCAGCTCAAAAGACCTATTCCATGCTGAATCCCTAAATAAAAATAACATAATGATTGACTTGGTTTTGCCAAACTAAAGGAGTCGTGCAACATCAGTTTTGACAAAAATACCAAGTGCAAACGTTGCTTTTTCTTCTACAAAGAGTCAACAGGTGGACTCAAGAATAATTTCTTGTTGCTGGCATCAGATCCCAACCAGATACTGTTTTAACAGAGACTGTGTATGGATTCCAGGGCTTCCAGGCCTAGAACCTGCAAACATGAAATTCCACTGAGGAATATTTTTGAGAGATAGGATTATCTATTTACCCCTTGGATACTGTTTTGTCATTTGCTTGCACTGTAACTGTGACACAATTGGGGTGATAATGGTCACACATTGAAGAACTTGTCATATTCCAGTAGTGAACAATGTGCTGGAGAAATTCAGTGGGTGGAGCAGCATCTGTGAAAGGAAAGGGACTGTTTGCATTTTGGGTCAAAACTCTGCATCAACACCGATTGTAAAACAGGGTTTCAATCCGAAGATTGTTCAGTAGATTTAAATTCCTTGAGGTTAATATATCAGAGTATCTGTCCTTCTAGCAGGCAAGTGCCATTACGAAGAAGGCACGACAGCACCTCTACTTTCTGAGAAGTTTGCGTAGGTTTGGCACATCACCAAAAACTTTGCCAAACTTCTATAGTTGCACAACGCAGAGTGTCATAATTGGTTGTATTATGGCCTGGTATGGAAACACCATTGCCCAGAAAAGGCTACAGATAGGGATGAATAGAGCTCATCTATCACAAACAAAGCCTTCCCCACCACTGAGTACATTTATATGGAGCTCTGCTATAGGGAATGTGCCAAAAGGTAGCATTTGCTGCTTATTTATTTTTATGAGCAATTTAATGCAGCATTGTTCATTTCTTATAAGATTTAATGAGGGGCTGTCTATTTCAATAGAAATCCGGGGGAAAGGCAGATTTTTCATTGTGATTAAGTGAGGGGAAGAAGCTAAGAATTGAGATATATTGGGAAATATCCACTTCCCCTGACAGTTCTTGGCACAATGTTACTCTCTATTAGCTTACTGATCAGACTTCATGGGAGCCGACTGCTTTCTCTCTCTGTTCATGCTCTGTTAAATCAATTTTTGGCATTTAAGCAAATATCACTGAAATGTCAGTGCTTGAGTGGCAGCATTCTCCGACGATAATTTTCTCTGTCAAAGCAGATGGAACAATTATCAATATTTGTGGAAGAAATTTCTTTATGCGAAAGATGAGGGATTCATTAATCCAGCCGTCTCCAAGAAAGCAGTGATGAGACCAGATGGGTTTTACATGCTGACTTTTGAAATATCCTGAAGGGGGCACTGAAAGTTTTATTCAAATAAGAAGCAAATCAAATCTTATTCTTTTCCATCCAGTCCTTGAAAAATATGGGGGGAAAAAAATCTGAGAAACATGACATGACAGGGAAATGCAGAAGTAAGGAATATTCATATTTTGCCATAGTAAACTGAAAGCTGTTATTAAAATTTTGGAAAGTTAATCACAAATTAGCAGAGCAAAGGTTTTGTTTGCTGAAAGCCAGTTTGGCTCCAGTTCTGTTGGGAGGCAGTTCCACTTATGATGTTTTATATATTTGTAGTTCCATTAATAGTGGGAGAGCAGAAGCCAGCTCATTCTCTTCAGATGTGATGACAATGATGCTGATATTCAGTTCACATTCCGGAATTATTTCTTTTTGAAGCAATGTTATACCGGTGCTCCAGAGCACAGCAGTGAGCTGACATTTCTGTTTGGGTAATAAATCACCTTACACGCAATCTCTTACCCCATACCTGAAACATTCACTTCACAAAAGTCCACTTGATTGCACCAATTGGGCCACAAGTATATTCAGTGTTACCCAGTTGGATGTTTTTTGATTATTTAAAGCCATATAGCATGCAACTAGATGTTTCAGCCTAACTAGACCATGCTAGCCAATGTGCTTGTCTAAGCTAGCCTCATCGTCCCATGTTTGACCCATACCCTTCTATCCATGTTCCAAACTGCCTTATAATCCCTTTTTTTTTAGACCATCTCTTCAAGGGAGAGGAAGATCGCATGGCTTAGAATCTGGACTGATGAATTGTGTAGAAAAGTTGAGGCTCACTCAAAATTTCAGAGGCAGTGCCAATGGCTGTAGTGGTATATGAGAAAGGAACTTGTCTTTGCTTCAAAGGCAGTGACTTTTTTTTTAGATCTACAATGCTCTTGCTGATACCAATGCTAATAGGAGTTTCGAGCATATAACTTAAATGTATTTGATTTATTCCCAGCACATTTCCCAACCTACAGCTACAGTTCAGTAGATGAAGACAACATCTATCTCCCCAACCACAGGAAGGAGTAAACACCTTGCTATCTAGAGAGGGCAGAATTGGAACTACCTGTGATCTCCACATTTTGCACATTGGTCGTTGTTTAACAGTGTTTGTTTATATATTTTTTATAAGTTCTATTGTATCTCTTTATTTTTCCTGCAAATGCCTGTAAGAAAATGAATATCAAGGTAGTAGTAAATGGTAACATATAGTAGATATTCTTTGATAATAAATTTGCTTTGAAGATTCAGCAAAGTGATTAGGCCCCCACACAAAGGAATTTGATAAATGCGAAGAAACTCACTAATTCTCTGCTTGTCTTGAAAAATCCTGAAATTAAAGGTTAGTTGCTAGGAAGGGACTGGAGGACATTAACATTGGAAAATTTCTTATTTTGGAAAATTTGTTATGTTAGATGAGTTTTGGGATGGAGAAATGGAAGAAAATTGGAGCAGGAGATTGGGCATCCTGTGATGCGTTTTCTGGGATTGCTTCCAATTAGCATAGATAATGGCCTGCGTCACGGACATTCGGACTGTGCGTCTTTCACCATTGTATGTCAACACCTTCAGGAAGAGGCGGGGGGGGGTGTAAGGAAGAAAATTGGAGTGAAGGCAATGGGCTCTCCTTTCACTGCCAAGGGATGGATGTTGAAAGGAGTTAATTGGTAGGGATCAGTTGAGGTAAAGATGATCTTCCGTTTACTGACAAAACCCATAATTAGACTCGGAACAAAATGCTTCTTCAACAACATAAGACTATGTTTCAATCCAGGCTGCTATCATCTGCTTCAAAATCTGTCGAGGCATTCTTGTAACATAAGATGTGACCCTTCCATTTCAGAAAATCAGCAATTTGACAATTTACAGGTTCTCAACTGTGCTCCTGTTTTCCCTGCTGTGGAGTGTGGATTATATCTACTTTCCTCAAGACATTGGAATGTGACCTGTGTGATGTCAAACCATATTAACCTGTGATCATTCTTGATGATAATATCTGTAAAATAGTAGACCTGGAAGGCATCATATCTGGCACCTCTTGTCATCGGGGGCTCTCAGCAGTACTCGCAATGGAAAACACCAAATAGCAATTGGAGAAGATTTGTTTTAGAAAGTGAAGCAGTGCAATAGTGAAGCAGCTAATGATGCTGTGTCAAAGATCCACAGAGTCTGGATGTGATCTCAACTTGGGTACTGTCTATTTGGAGGTAACACATTCTCTGTTGACCTCTTGGTCGTTGGGAGAATATTTAACTTCCACTTAGACAGGTGAAATAAGGTTCTTTGGTTTTCTCTAACATGAGAAAAATGTGCTGGTTAACTGCCTAAACTGCTCCTAATTTGAGCAGGTGGTAGTGAAGGTGCAAGCGGGGAAAATGGATTTAACATAATTGGGTTCTTGATGATCAATATATACACAGTGAGACAAAGGGCCTGCTTTTGGGATATTTGCTCTAAATCTCTTGTGGGTTATTCAAGTTGCATCTAGCTAGAATCCTATCACACTGCTAACTTGTGCATTGTAGGTGGTTATCAGGATGATGCCATTTACAAATTACAATATCCAGTCTCTGGTCTGCACTCTTTGGATATTGATGGTCCCAAAGGAGTTCATGGTGGTGCATTGGGCAAAGGTAATTCTGTTGAATACCAAGAATAGGTGCTTAAGGTTTCTTTTGCTAGACATTATTATTGCATGGCACTTGGTGACATGATTGTTGCTTGCCACTTGTCAAATCATGTTACTTAGGTCTTGCTGCATGCATAGGCGACTTCATTTGCTGGTTTTATCACAGCCTGCTATGAGAATGTGAATGCCCTTGACTGGAAATGCCCACAAGAAGTCGTGGATACATCACAAGCAATTCCCTCCCTCCTTCTCCTGCCTACCATCGAGTACATCTACAGGAGTGCTGTCACAAGTAAGCAGCATCCATCATAAAGGACCTCCACCATCCAGGCCATATTATCTTCTGGCTGCTGCCATCAGGAAGGAGGAGCAGGAGCCTTGGGTCCCACACCACCAGGTTCAGGAATAGTTATATCCCCTCTACAACCAGGCTTCTGAACCAGCAGGGATAACTTTCATTCACTCCAATGCTGATTGATTCCACAACTTATAGACTCACTTTCAATGTCACTACAACTCCTATTCTCAATATTTTTAACTTATTATTTTGTTTTCCTTTTTGTACAGCACAATTTTTCATCTTTTTTGCATGGCTGATTTGATTTGAGTGTAGTTCTTCATTGATTCTATTGTATTTCTTTGTATTTATTGTGAGTAGCCACAAGAAAATGAATGTCAGGGTAGTGTATGGTGATATTTATGTACTATGATGAATCTACTTTGAATTTGAAGTTGCAAATTGAATTGATCATTGTGCTGTCATAAGCAAATATCCTATTTGTGATCTTGTGTGATAAATTAATTATTGATAAAGCAGCTGAAAATGATTGGGCCTCACTGAACTGGGGAGCTGCAATTGTAATGTCCTGGGATTGACCTCCATTAAGTCTAACTATTTTCTGTTGTGTCAAATACAAGTCAGACAACTAGAGCAGTTTTCCCAGTTTATTGTCTTCAGTTTCAGAAAGGTTCCTTGTTGCTGCCCTCAGTCAAGTATCACCCTCATGTGAAGGACAGTCTCTGTCACTTTATTTTGAGAATTCACCTCTTTGGTCCATGTTTGGACTAAGGTGGTGATGGTGTCTGGAGTTGAAAAGTCCTGCAAAACCCAAACTTGGCATTGATCGGTAGGTTATCAGTAAGTAAATGTCACTTGGTAACCATGCTGACAACACCTTCTCTCAGTTTTGCTGATGATTGAGGGTAGACTGATTGGATGGAAATCAGCTGGATTGGTTTTGTGCATTTTTTTTGTGAATAGAGCAACTTGTTACAATGACAGGTAGCACTTTACTAGATGGGCCTGGTCAGTGATATCAGGGAAATTAATCTTTCAATCTATTCGTAATTTGTTCAAGAAACTTTGAACCTGGGACCTATGCTGGTTTAGTGTGAGGGGCAGCATCCAGTACTCCAAGGAACCACAATCGCAGAGCTTGCATACAAACTTGTGCACAATCACCACAGTCAACCTTTCTGCTGCCAGCTCCTCTGTAGTGGGGCAGAAGACTTAAAAGAGACTGAGATAGAGAAGATAATGGAGTTTAGAAGAATGAAGGGTGCTCTTACTGGAACATACCAGATCCTGAAGGGGCTTGACAAGAGTAGATGTTGAGACGTTTTCACAGGTGGGAGAACCTTGAATGAGGACATAGTTTCAAGAAAAAGGGCCAAGCTTTTAAAACCAAGAAATCTAGAACATTTTTCTTGCAGACGAGCATGTCACTAAAATTCTCTGCCTAGAGAGTTGTGAAGGCTATAAGAATTACAAGAATTTAAAATACAGGTAGACTTTTTTTTAGAAATCAAGGAAGTGAGGGCTGTGGAGGTAGAGGTGGAGCTGAATCCTGGGACAGTTCAGACATGATCACTTTGAAAGACAGAGTAGGTTTGAGAGGTGAAGCAGCCTACTCTTGTTTACTTGTGCTTGTGTGCAGGTGATCCAAGGGGGTGACCCTGGGAAGGATCAAGATGAGGTGAGGGAAGGATCAAGATGAGGTGAGGAAAGGACCACATTGGAGGATGAGGGGTGAAAGATTACAACAGATGTAGTGAGTATCAGAGATAAGGAGTGAATAGTGGCGGACTAGAGTATACTAGGAAGACTGGGAGTTGGCATCAGAGACGTTGGAGGCACAGAATGGGTATCGGAGAAAAGATCCTGGGCAAGAGGAGGTAGTGAAATGATCAGTGCACAGGAGTTGGGTTGATGACTGCTCCAGGGAGAAGTTCAGAGAAAGTTGTAAATTCTAATCATAGAGTTGATCACTAAACATGTGAAGAGACTTTGAACCTTACCTAACTGAAGAGGGGGTCCATCTTTAGAAGATTTTTTTTTCACCGCCTTTCTGCCAGTAGTCCAATTGGAAAGAACCCCTACTGTAACCCAGGAATAGATATTAACACCTCCATTAAAGCTTGCTTTTACATCCATCTTCACTCTGGAAAACACTAGCAGTGTGTCAGGTGTTGTGAGGTAAGAGAAGTGAGTGCAGTTACTATTGCAAGGGAGAAGGTGCTCAAAAAGCTGAAAGACTAAAGGTACATAAGTTACCCAGACCAGAAGAGCTGCACCCTAGGGTTCTGAAAGAGGTAGCAGTAGAGATTGTGGAGGTATTAGTAATGATATTTCAAGAATTATCGGATTCTGGCATGGTTCCAGAAGACTGAGAAATTGCAAATGTCACTCCACTCTTTAAGAAAGGGAGGCAGAAGAAAGGATATTATAAACAAGAGAAAATCTGCAGATGCTGGAAATCCAAGCAACCCAAAATGCTGGAGGAACTCAGCAGGCCAGGCAGCATCTATGGAAAAAGAGTACAGTTGACGTTTTGGGCCAAGACCCTTCGGCAGGACTGGAGAGAAAAACATAGCTGAGGAGTAGATTTAAAACGTGGGGGGAGGGGAGAGAAACACAAAGTGATAGGTGAAACCTGAAGATGGATTATTCTAAAGATTAACTTGCAGGTTGAGTCAGTGGTAAGAAAGGCAAATGCAATGTTAGCATTCATTTCAAGAGGTCTAGAATATAAGAGCAGGGATCTAATGTTGAGGCTTTGTAAGGCACTGGTGAGGCCTCACCTTCAGTATTGTGAACAGTTTTGGGCTGCTTATCTCAGAAAAGGTGTGCTGGCATTGGAGAGAGTTCAAAGAAGGTTCCTAAGATAATTCTGCAAATGGAGGGGTTATCGTATGAGGAATGTTTGATGGCTCTGGGCTCGTACTCGCTGGAATTTAGAAGGATGGGAGGAGATCTCATTGAAACCTTTTCAATGTTGAAAGGCCTAGGCAGAGCAGATGTGGAAAGGATGTTTCTGTGGTGGGGGAGTCTAGGACAAGTGGTCACAGCCTCAGGATAGAGGGGCATCCATTTAAAACAGCGATGTGGAGAAATTTCTTTAGCCAGACGGTTGTGAATTTTACCACAGGCAGCTGTGGAGGCCAGGTCATTTGGGTGTAATTAAGGAAGATATTAATAGGATCTTGATTAGTCGTGGGAACAAAGGATACAGGGAGAAGGCCGGCAGGGGGCTGGGGAGGGGGAGGATCACCCATGATTGTCTGACGGAGCAGACTCGATAGGTCAAATGGCCTAATTCCCTTCCTGAGTCTTATGGTCTTCTTCAGTGGAGGCCCTGTAGCACTGGTAAACTCAGGGTGCACAATAGAAAATAGTGTTGGTTGTCTGTTGTTTATAGTTGACGGCCTTGAGTGTGCCCTGTAATGAATGAAAGAAAATACCAAAGTTCAAAGTAAATTTATTATCAAAGTGTCACCATATGCTAACCTAATATTCATTTTCTTGCAGGCATTCACAGTAGAGGGGCGGCGTGGTAGTGTGGTGGTTAGCACAATGCTTCACGCTATCAGCGACCTAGGTTCAATCCCAGCCGCTGTCTGTAAGGAGTTCGTGCATGACGGCTCTGGTTTCCTCGCACAGTCCAAAGACGGACCCGTTGACGGGGTAGTTGGTCATTGTAAATTGTCTGGTAGTTAGGCTAGGTTAAATGAGGGGTTGCTGGACGGTGCAGCACGAAGGGCCGGAGGCACCTACTCTTAAGCTGTGTATCAGTAAATAAATAGAACAATAGAATCAATGAAAGACTACTGGCAAGCAACCAATATGCAAAAAGAGACACAAATAATTAAATAACATTGAGAAAATGAGTTGTAGATTCCTTAAAACTGGGTCCATAGGTTATATTGTGTTCATAACCAACCATTTGCCACAAAAAGCAATGAGATGACCATTTTAGTTTCTGAAATAATTGTACTCAAAAACATTGAATTTTAAGCCCTTTGTTCAATCTAGAGGTAAATATGTAATAGTATGAGTCTGTACATAAGCTTGAGCATCACTGTTTGGGTTTGACAGATGAAATTGTGTGGGTATTGGTGTGTCAACTTGTACCATTGCTCAGTATAATGTTGTGATGGAATAATGCTGAGAGATGATTGTGAGGTCAGCCATAGCGTGTGTGGTTGTGGTCAGTTAACTCTGCAAAGGTCAATGATCAAAGCAATGACACTTCTCAGCCAAAGGAAATAAGCAATGAGTAGGAGAAGAAAAAGGACTGTGATTGAAACTTTGATCACATGGCCAGAAATTCAATGCACAGGCATGATGGCTTTCTGATTGTTTAAAAGTGCATCTAATTGAGACAGTAACTTATCAGCACCAGTGTTTGCGCAGGCCGTTGGTATGAGCTGCTCCAATCTTGACCAATTTTCTTGGTGCTCTGCTGCTCCTAAAGCTTTGTGAAAAACAGTTTGAACAATTATAGCTGCAAACATAGATGTTTCAGGACTAATATGCACAATGAATTTATTAATAATACTAATCCTTGGAGTAAAGAGATTGATAAGAGACTATATAAAAATGCAACAAACCAGGACAGTTTAGATATGGAAGCTATTCTTATTAGTGATTGGTTCAAGGGGCCAGAAGGCACAGATTTAAAATTATGATTAGCAGATACCCTGGGGAGTGTTGGGGGGGGCAACATTTGGTTTCTTACAGAATGTAGCTATGATCAGACTCAATGGTTTATGGTACAGTGGAAAGGATATTGATCAGGGCTTCCAAAAAGTAATTTTTTATTCAGTTGAGAGAAAGTGGTTTGCAGTCATTGGGAAAGAGCGGGGAATGGATCAGAAGGGATTGTTGTATGAGTAGTCAACAGAGAATCAATGGGACGAATGGTCTCCTCCTGCATCATGACGACATTTTGATGAATCATACTGAGTGGTCAGAATATCTCACAGTGAATTAAATTTAGAAACAAAAGGATTTCTAAACACAGAAAAATGTCACAACTAATAATTTCCCACAAAGGACTGTGCAAAGTATAAACAGTTAGTGTATGCTTGAAGTGCTTACAGAGGACATTGGGGAAAATACTCTACTCTTTCTCATGCATGGCCCTGGGATGATTAATGTCTAGGGCAGAGGCCACAGAATTGAGAAGACAGACTATGATTGGAATTATACATCAGTACACCCACCAGTGAGTTATAGTTACTAGCTATTTTAGTTCTAACAATGAATATGAAAGTTCAACTAGACTTCAAATCTAACCCAGTACTTTTACCCCAATTTTCATCTGTTTCATAAAGAGAACCACTGTTGAGATGGTGTCTTAGTAAATGGAATACTGTAAATTTTTTTCCCCATAAGTTCAACATAATTTGAAAAATTCCAATTCATAAATTATTTCAAAATAAATGTATCACTTTTTTATTTCTTAGTTATGACGCCATAATTCAGAAAGTTTCACATTTCAAATTAAGCAGTTCATACAGTTCTTAATTTGTGCATCAAATGGTTCTGCAGTGAACAGTTTCTGTCTTCAATTCAATTTTTCTTCTTTGCATTGTTGATGACTTTCCCTGAGTTTTTCATCAGTTGAAAACAAAGTACTGTATATCTAGGATTTGTATTGGGGCTCAATCTTATCTTGCATGATGACTTTGGTGTCAGAATAGATTTCAGGCTCAAATAGATATTATGTTCAAGCACTGGAACATAAAAATCATGACTGACACTAGTGAAGAAGGGACCACGTTATCAAACCAAACTTTGGAAGCTCCAGTTTCTGTCAGTTAGATAGAAAAAGATGCATGGCTGTGTTTTGAATAAATTATCTATATTTATCCTCAAAACAATTCCACTAGAAGAAAAGAACATTTTATATTGTTGGAGGAGCTTGCTATATGAAAACAGGCTCTACATTTCCGATATTACAACATTGCCCTTACTTAAATATTTCATTGGCTGTAATGGAATTTGCCTATGTTGAGTTAATGAAGGGTGCTATAAAAATATTTTTCTTCCTCTTAACTTATCTGAAATCTACAGTCAGTGTTCTATTTTTTCTACCATTGGAGATGCAAATATGCTCTTTACATGAAAATAATCTCATTGGTCTTGGGACTTGACTTTTAATCAGTTGGCATGAACAGTTTTTATTATTGGTTTAATGTTTGGAATAATTTGCTGGGACATTCTGTGGAGACAAAGTTTTGAATTACTGAGAACCTTGCTAAACTGAAGGAAACAAATGTGGGGGGTGGGTAGGTGGTGGTGAAGAACCTTTTGCACATCCGCATTTTCCCATTCTTCACTTCAATTCTGCTGCTAATTATTTCAAAGTTGCCCTTTCCATGGAACAAGATGGCAAGGTAAAAATATTGAATGAATATAAAGGTCATTAACATAATGTAAAAGATGGTATTGAATGTTGTTTAATAAAGTAGTGAAGGATGAAGAAGACAGGTCAAAGACTCAAAGATATTTCAGATCTCATATCTATTTAAAATTACATTATTAGATTCATTAAAGGTATCAAAAGGCTGAAGTTCAAAGTAAATTTATTAAAGTACAGGTATGTCACCATATACAGCCCTGAGATTTTTTTTCTTGTGGACATACCCAAAAAATCTACAGAATTATAATCATCCCCAATATTACTTTTATTTTAACATTGCTGTTTATTTTGGCTTTACACAACAGATCACAAAGCATCATAAGCAATCTGCCCTTGGAGATAAATTACGCTGCACCTGCTGTCTTGAGGGTTATTTACTTAGCGAACACCCGTGGTAGATGCCCCGTGGAGCTGTCGTTTTTGAACTCATAGGAGCATCTGTGCCTTATCACCAGAGGGCTGCTGGCAGTGTAAGTGGATTCAAAATGCAAACTGGATCAGCTGATGTATTGAGAAGACATGGTGAGGAATCAGGCAGTTGTGTGTAAGGGTTAGAGTTGTCTGCCTAAGCCAAATGGCCTTCTGCTGACCCCAAGATTTTTGAATGCAGCATAAAGCAATTTCCCCGTTTAATGCTGCAGAAGATTCCTGGGGTCTAAATTGATAGAAAGGAGGAAGTTCCATGTTTGAAGCCACCATTTCTCACGTGACAGTGAGCTTTGGAAATACATTATCTGATCTTTCACCTACTTGCCATTGATGGGCATGAGCTATGGACAAACTGGCTGTGAATTTACTTCTACAACAGTAGTACTCTACTGTCTGTAAAGCACTTTTGAGATATCCAGTGAAAACAAAATTTGATGTAAATGTTTCCTTTCTTTGGGTAAGTGCCCATGAATTTTCAAAACCCAAGCTCCTTTTGTTAAGAACAAGCTGAGGATCTGCTGTGTTGCTCTGTGTTTACACACTTGATATCTGGTTGACTGAAGCTCTTTATCTTAACCAGACAAGGGGAAAAAAAACTATTATGTACAGTGGCATGCAAAAGTTTGGGCACTCCTGGTCAAAATTTCTGTTGCTGTGAATAGTTATGAACTGATCTCAAAAAGTCATAAAGTTAAAGATGAAACATTCTTTTCAACATTTTAAGCAAGATTAGTGTATTATTCTTGTACAATTCTAGAGTGGGGGGGGGGGAGGAAAGGAGCACCATGCAAAAGTTTGGGCATTCCAAGAGATTTAAGCTCTCAGATAACTTTTACCAAGGTCTCAGACCTTAATTAGCTTGGTAGGGCTATGGCTTGTTCACAGTCATCGTTAGGAAAGGCCAGGTCATGCAAATTTCAAAGCTTTATAAATACCCTGAGTCCTGAAACCTTGTCCCAACAATCAGCAGCCATGGGCTCCTCTAAGCAGCTGCCTAGCACTCTGAAAATTAAAATAAATGATGCCCACAAAGCAGGAGAAGGCTATAAGAAGATAGCAAAGCATTTTCAGGTAGCCATTTCCTCAGTTCGTAATGTAATTAAGAAATGGTAATTAACAGGAACAGTTGAGGTCTGGAAAACCAAGAAAACTTTCCGAGAGAACCGCTTGTAGGATTGCTAGAAAAGCAAATCAAAACCCCCTTTTGACTGCAATAGACCTTCAGGAAGATTTAGCAGACTCTGGAGTGGTGGTGCACTGTTCTACTGTGCAGCGACACCTGCACAAATATGACCTTCATGGAAGAGTCATCAGAAGAAAACCTTTCCTGTGTCCTCACCACAAAATTCAGTGTCAGAAGTTTGCAAAGGAACATCTAAACACACCTGATGCATTTTGGAAATGAGTCCTGTGTAAAGTTAAAATAGAGCTTTTTAGCTGCAATGAGCAAAGGTATGTTTGGACAAAAAAGGGTGCAGAATTTCATGAAAAGAACTCCTCTCCAACTGTTAAGCACAAGGGTGGATCGATCACACTTTGGGCTTGTGTTGCAGCCAGTGGCAGTGGACCACTTCACTGGTAGAGGGAAGAATGAATTCAACTAAATACCAGCAGATAACAGCTTTTTTACAGACAGTGAAGATGAAAAAAGGATGGCTTCTACAACAGGGTAATGATCCTAAACACACCTCAAAATCCACAATGGTCTACCTCAAGAGGCACAAGCTGAAGGTTTTGCCATGGCCCTCACAGTCCCCTAACCTAAACATCATCGAAAATCTGTGGATAGACCTCAAAAGAGCAGTGCATGCAAGACAGCCCAAGAATCTCACAGAACTAGAAGTCTTTTGCAAGGAAGAATGGGCGAAAATCCCCCAAACAAGAATTGAAAGACTCTTATCTGGCTACAGAAAGCGTTTACAAGCTGTGTTACTTGCCAATGGGAGTGTTACTAAGTACTGACCATGCAGGGTACCCAAACATTTGCTTCGGGCCCTTTTCCTTTTTTGTTATTTTGAAACTGTAAAAGATGGAAGTAAAGTAATCTTGCTTAAAATATTAAAGAAATATGTCATCTTTAACTTTATGCCTTTTGGAAATCAGGTCATCTTTTACTCACTTAGCTATTCACAGTAACAGAAATTTTGACTAGGGGTGCCCAAACTTTTGCATGCCACTGTATATGTATTATGTGTATATATACAATATATTTAAAAACTTTAGAATTATAAATAGTTTTCAAATTTTTTTTATATGTTGAAGTTTATGCAGAGATGAGGAAATTGTCCTTTGAAGCGATATCCATGAAATTACAGGATATTTTCTTGTACAATCCTCTGTTAGGTTTGGACCAAGAATTGTGGGTTAACTAGGCTTCCCCTGAAAACCTTGAAGCACTAGCTTACTGCTGATATCAATGTCAGTTAATGACATGTATCATTTTGAAATGCTTTTATTAGTTTGAACTTTGAAATTTAAGAGCAGGTTAGATAGATTTTTGCACGGTAGCAGAATTGAGGGTTATGGGGGAAAGGCAGGTAGGTGGAGGTAAGTCCGTGGCCAGATCAGCCGTGATCTTATTGAATGGCGGAGCAGGCTCGACAGGCTAAATAGCCTACTCTTGCTCCTATTTCTTATGTTCTTATAAAATGCCTTTATTTAACGCTGCTTGTTTTATGTGGATATAACATCAGAGATTGTACTGTGTATAGAAACAGGTAAACATAAGAGCAGTGTTTCTTGGACACACCAGATTAAAAATAAAACACAACAGATGTTGGAACTCAGAGCACTGGGAAGATTTAACAGGTCGAACAGCATCTATTGAGAGAGGACCAGTAATGACCATGTAAGAGTTAGAATTTAGGATGGAACCTGAAACTTGTCTTTGAATTTGTCTTCTCACTTGCTGTTGTGCGTGCTCATTCTATCACACTTTTCATCATCTGTCTTGTGTACCCCACCCCACCCCCTCTCCCTCTCTCACTCCATCCCTCTTACCATCCCTATCATTCTTGTTCTCTCTTACGCTCCTCACAATTCCTCTTGCCGCTCTAAACTCCTCCCTCTCTCTTGCCTTCTCTTGCATCTCTCGACCCTCACTTTGGCTCCATCGGGTGATCTGAATATTGGTTGTGTTCAAATTGAGTCTCTTAGTCCCTTAGTTACTGGTGACGCATTCCTGAGTGTCTAGTTTGATTGTTACACGGTTCAGGCCCATGTCTGGCTGTGAGTGGAGATGGTACTGGAATGTTTCCCTCTGGAAGTCCACACCTCGTTGTGATGGAAAGGCTTGTGAGATCCTGAGATCCCGAGAGTGATGCTGTCTAGGGTTTAGCCCCTGGTAGGGTTATCCACGGCAGTAAAGTTGAGGGAGGAAGGGGGTCTCCAGGCAAAGTGTGATCCAACCAGGACCTTAATGGTGGTGCTGGCAGATGATGACGCATTACAATGGCAGAGGAAGGCTGTAGCAGTGAAGGGTCCTCAGTCACCTTGCACTTCATGCCACTGGATCTTGACATTGATCTGTTAAGGACTGTGGTGGCTGCCCATGCTTCAACCTCTGCTGGATCCTGACCCTGATCTGTCAAGGATCGTGTGCTGGCTGTCCATGCTTCAGTCTCCCCATGTTAAATAAAGTCATAAGCAAGTGTTCTTCATTAAGGGAAACCACTTACACCAGAATATGTGGATCACGGGTCGGCCTCTGCAGCTACCTGAGCAGCCAACGATTCACAGCCCCTTTGGAGAACATCGTACTGTACTCAAGTGATCACCCTACTACTATTGGAGTATGACACTTTTACTTTTGCAGGCCCTGAAGAAAGAAACAAAGGATTATACATCACCAACATCATCCTGCACAGTTTAGTGTAAAGAAACTCCAGGGCGAAGAAAAGTGTGGAGGCAGCATTGAGGAAAGTAATACGGAGAGGAAAGTTGGTTGTGTATATCCCTGTATAAACACTTGAAATGCTTGTTCTAACCTCCTTGGCATTTATTAAAAGCAGATGCTATCCTCATACTGCAATCGACAAAATGAGCTAAGTCTACATTGTAAACATATTGCCAGAAGCTGTTTATGCTCAAATGCCAATTAAACTGAGGACTTTCATGCGAGGAACTTTCTTTTTACATATTAGGGAATTGTAAACAGACAGACTTTGGCTTGTTTGGGTGAGGAAGTTGAGATTAGCCAGTGGCCAGACCTACAACACCTGTAAAGGAATTCTGACACCCTCTTCATCCCTCTGGGAGCCCAGTAATAGAGACCATAAAAATACCATTTTTCCCCCCATTAAATCAAACCCATTACATTGCTTTGACTTGAATTGGACCAAAGAATCTACAAGCACATATGTAAAAAGGGCTGAATTGGTTTGTCTTTCGAAATGAGTATTGGCTTGGGATCCAATCAGAGCTTTCTTGCTTGTCTGTCAAATTCATTATTACAGTGAAGTATTAACTAGAGTGTGTGTTGAAGATTCTAAAGTGGGGCTTGAGCCCACATAATGGCAAGACTGTTCCTACTGAAATGAGGCTGATGTTGCGCAGGCACCTAGGACTGAACTCCAGGGAATAATCATTCCAGTTCTCCACTTAGATTGTGAGACAACAAGAATAGGAATTAGAATAAAGTGTTAACTAAAATGTGTTCTGTGCTTAAAATCAGTACTTAGAAATCACTGACTGTAAAGGAACTGATTGGAGTGGTTTTTAGCATACCGTCTTGCAAGAACATCATTGTGAGAGTGGAGTAATATAAAGATGTTCATTGTAACTGACATTAATCAGTGGAAGCATGTGATACAGTCGCAACACCCCTTTTACTGAATGTGATCTGTGTCATCGTAGAACTTGCACTTATTTTATTCAATCTGTTCAGAGTAACATTATAGCAGCACAATGCATGAATACAAAATTCAGATTATCAAGAAATAACCTTAGTTCAATATCATTTAATAGTCTTGCTGATTCTCTTGCATTCAACAGGAGATTCATGGTTGAGATTGTGAGTGTCTGCCTTTGAGTCCTGAGCCCATTTTCTGATGCATGCACGTACACTGCTGAGAAGTTCCAGGGTTAACCCTTTAATTATGCAATACACTCTGTGTTAATTTAACATTTTGAAAATATTGCAAGGCAGCTGCTCCACTGCAGAATCTGTTTTAGTTAAGATGACAAATCATGTATCTAATGCTGATTAAGTTTTTAGCAGGTGTTATGCACTATCAGATATTGCTCTGAGGCAAAGTTTATTTTTGGCTCCTGCAGTATTTGGCTCTGAATTGTTAGCCCATTTTCAAATCGAGTAAAATTAACATTGTAATTGATTCAAGCCTTTCATCCTGCCTGTCTTTCTCCTCTATGGTTTTTGAGAGAAATCTTTGATTCCTTGCTGAATGATTGGGACTGATGGAAGAATGCCATCACCTCAGCAATGAACAAGCTTTGCAAAGACTTTCTTCTTCTTGCCCTATCCAGTCTCACTCTCACCGCCTCGTCCCATCCCACCATCCAAAGGTTCTCTCCCACCCATCCTCCAGCCTCCAAACCCAGTTTCCTCAGATATGAAAATATTTACTAGTTAATAAATATTCAGATGCATTTTAAAAGTTATCTGTTTCTCCTAACCACTCATGTAGTCATTACAGTCGGCCCTCCGTATCTGCGGGGGATTGGTTCCGGGACTCCCCGCGGATACCAAAATCCACGGATGCTCAAGTCCCTTATATAAAATGGCGTAGTATTTGCACATAACCTACGCACATCTTCCCGTATACTTTAAATCATCTCCAGATTACTTATAATACCCAATACAATGTAAATGCGAATGCTCGATTCGTTCTTACTGACCTTATGGACCACTTCAGCAAGCAACATGCCACTTTTCAAAAGAGCTAAGATTTTTATTTTCTCGGTGAGGGAGCACTTTACGCTCCCTCTTAGCATTTGAGGAATTGCTTTGACCACTTAATTGTTTTTCGGAGCCATTTTTTTTTCACAGAAACAAAGGGTGCACACAACAGAAGTGGCGAATGAGCGAGACGCGAGGCAAACAATGCTCAAACAACGGGTGCTGGAGAGAGAGTTCCGGGAATTTTTTTTTTCCAAATGCAGCATTTTCGATTTGCGGTTTGTTTAATCCACGGATGCGGAGCCCGCGGACACGGAGGGCCAACTGTATTTGTAATTTTCAGCATTTTGTCTCCCTCTGATTCTTTTACCAATTGCTTCATTCTGTGTTACTCTTCAGACAGCAGGACAAACTAGAAAACTCAGCATCCTTAACTTTGGCACTCAATTAACTAGCATTGCCGCTGATCATCCAAAAGAGCTTCATAATCAGTGAAGTACATTTGGAAAGTTGTTGCTTTACAATAGAAGAAATATAGGTGTCAATTTGCACACAGTTTGCTCTCTTAAATGATAATCTAATGCTTGTTCATTTGTGCATACAGCACCCTGCACTGAGGGGCAGCAAGGAATAATAAAATCAATAGTGTCCGTACTGGAAATGCAGTCAGTTTAACTAAAGGCTTGGACTCCTCAAACTTTTGAATAGTAAAGCAGCTGAAGAATTCCTACATTTTTAGGATGTTATTAGGTACGAAAGTATGTGGAAAATATGTCTTTTAAGGGTAGAGGTAATGGATGCTGATCTTAAACATAGAGAATAATAGGATCAACTTTTCACTGACGATGAATAATCAGTAGCCTATAGTTTGGTGCATTAATATTGTAACTTTCAGAATGGAAGAGCTTATGCTGGAAATCCAGAGCAACACACAAATTGACGAAATCAGCAGGTCCGGAAGCATCTGTGAAGAAAAACGCACAACCTTCTCTCTCTCTCTCTCCTTTCCAGTCTTGATGAAGGGTCTCGACCTGAAACATCGACTGTTTATTTCCCTCCACAGATGCTGTCTGATATGCTGAGTTCCATCAGCATTTTGTGTGCATTGCTCAAGGTTTCCAGCATCTCCAGAATCCCTTGTGTCTGTGAACTTGAGTGTTTGGCTGCGGTGGGAAATTGGGAGAAATGATTTTGTGACTGAGGAGGAATGTGGTGTTTCTGAACAGTGAATACTGTCCAATGGCAGTACCAGCTAAGGACAAGACCAGCTCTTGGACGCAGAGTCTTGAATGGGAGTAGCAACTTCCATAGCTGTATTACAAACTCAGTCAGGAGGGGGACAAAGGAAAGTAGTTCAATTTGGACTAGGAAGGAATCATGACATGAGATTTATAGTCGGGATAGTATTTTTCATGGGAGACAGTCTGCAGGTAAACTGTATAGAATGCTTTCTGCCTGATTTCTGAGTTGGTTACAGCACTGAATTTAACACTGATGTTGCACTTTACACATGATACAGGGATGACCTATGTCATCCACTATTAATAGACTGGGAATTTTATTTCAGTAATGCATGTCTTTCTGCAGATTTTGAACCAACCAGGCTTTCTGACAGGCACTCATCTACAAGAGAGATTTGCTGCACTGTTTGCGTTGTTGCATCTCAAGTTATGGAATCTGAGAAATGCATGGGAGACCACAACGGTCTTCCTGTCCCAACAAATAACCGACGTCACACATCAAAGCAGAAAGTTTTTGTAGTTATGGGGGGGAGGAAGAGGTTGGGAGCGGGATTTATATTTATTATTGGAAGGTTGCCATAGAAGATGGGACCTTCATTTGCAGTGAGGTTATACTGTCATCATCTTCACCAGGTGCCATGCCCAGTTTGAGCTTTGACTGCCATGGCCCCCACACTCCTGTTTCAGGTCAAGTGGATCAATTCATTGGTATTCATTTCCAGTTCTCTGGCTGCTGTCTCCATCATCATTTGTCTTTGTCTTTGTCTTCCTCTTGCTTCCCTTCAATCTTTCCCATAATTACCATGCATTCTAACTCCTCATTCCTAATCACATCTCCAATGAAGTTGCGTTGCCTTTTCATGACCTCGTACATTATTTTCTTTTGTGTTTGCTCTGTTCATGACATCCTCGTTAGATATTTGTTTCGTCCATGATATTCTTTGCATCCTCCTCAAAAACCACATCTCTGCTGCTACAATTTGTTTCCTTATGTTACTAGATATTGTCCAACATTCTGAGCCATATAACATAATTGGATAAATGTAACATTTCAGTACTCTGAGGTGGGTTGTCATGCCTAGTTTAGTATTGGTCAGTATACTCTTCATTCTCGTAAAGGTGTCTTTTGCCATCCCTATTTTTTTTTGATGTCCGTGTCGCACCTGCCATCTGATGTCACCCAGCTTCCTAAGTAGCAAAAATTCTGTACTTGTTTTATGTCTTCCCCATTTATTCTCAGCCTGCAGATAGAATCCTCCTCCTTTTTGGATATCACCATACATTCTGTCTTTTTGCAATTGATAGACCTATCTTTGCACTTTCTTCAACAATTATATCAATTAAGTTTTGTAGTTCTTCCTCCATACTCGCAATTAACAGTGTCATCTGCATATCTGAAATTATTGATGTTTTCACCACCAACTTTGATTCCCAAGATGTCTCTTATTTTTTGTAATATTGTTTCACTGTACACATTAAATAAATCGGGGAGAAAACACACCCTTGTCTAATGCCTCTCTTGATTTTCGTAAACTAACTCACTTCTCCATCTATTCTTACAGCGGCAGTTTGTTCCCAGTACAGATTTCTGATTAGGTGGAGGTCTTTCGAATCTACTTCGAGTCTTTGGTAATATTTCAAATAAATTGTGCTTCACTTTATCAAATGCTTTTGTGTAGTCGATAAAACAAAAGTCTTTTTGCACTTGAATAGCTCGTTCTGATAGTATCCTTAATATCAATGTTATGTTTCTTGTACCTTTGTCTTTCACAAAACCACATTGTTCTTTACCTATTTCAGCTTGTATCTTACTTTTAGCTCTTGTCATCAAAATGCTCAGAAGTATCTTGGTGATATGACTCATTAAACTTATGGTCCTATGTAATTCACATTCTATTGCTCCAGGTTTCTTAGGAAGAGTGATAAATACTGATTTTTTTCATCTCTTCTGGTATTATTCCAGTCTCATATATGTCATTGATTAAATCAGTAAGTTTTTCAATTCCATAATCTTGAAGGGCGATAATTTGTTCTATTAGTAATTCATCAGGACCTGCTGCCTTTCCTTTCTTTGTCTTATTTATTGCATTACAAACTTCAGATTTTAAAATACTTGGAGCTTCAATGTTTTTCTTAATTTCTGGTTTTCCGCCTTGATCCTGTTCAAACAATTCCTGAATATACTCTGTCCATCTGTTCATAATCTCACCTTTTCCATAATAAAGGTAGTATAAAATAGTTTGTAAAGCTGTTTGATTATATAACGAGGCATGAAGAAACATTGAGCTTTAAGCTATTTGAGACTATAACCTGTGGCCAAATGTATCATAGGCCAATGCAGTAAGCCATAATGGTTTATATTAGAAAAGCAATCTTTAGGCTTCATCTGCTCTTCTGAGAGCAGTTTTATTACAATTGTTATGAGGTATTGACATAATCTAGATGGCAATGTGCTGGGGATAACTTCCACCTGCCTGGAATTGTTCAGACTCCATTTGACCAACAATTTAATTCCTCCTTGGAAAAAGTGTTCTATTTTAAAACAGCCTCCACGTTGTGCTGATCAACTAATATAGTTTTAGTTGTCTTCCAGTCAAGATGCACCTGTAACTAACTCTGCTAAGGTCGTGTATCAGACTTGTTTCTTTTTCCCAGTTTGCACAGTTGGGGAGAGAGTGGGGGGTTAGATGTGTCAGAATAGGTTTTAGGGACAGGGAGTCATCTTTACTACTTAACTAAAAAGTGCAGGATTAAGTAAAAGAGGTACAAACACAACATAGAAATCCTACACAAATGCTTCTTAGGTAGTTTCTGTGTTAAGGAATCGTGGATGAGATTATCTGAATTACAATAAATCAGCAGCAATTGTTAATATTTTGATAATATAATTTAAGTGACTTGTTTTTCAAAAGACATGGTTCTGATGTTCCTTTTCTTTCCTCTTCCCTCTCCTGTCAATATGCTGATCGTGCTTGGTTGCGGATCCATGGATACTTGTAGATCACAACAGAAGGTTGTGTGCTGACAGTGTTTAGTTATACACTTGTGCAGATAAAACTGCTGAAGGATTTTATTAAGTTCATTCTGATGAGTTATTAATGTGTGATGATTTGTTGATCATCTTCCCTGACAACCTTCAACTGGTTAGACAACATTTGTGGAAAAAGAAACAGTTAACATTCCAGATCAGTACCCTACATCAGATCTGAAATATTAACTCTGTTTCTCTCTCCAGAGATGCTGTCTGACTTGGTGAGTATTTCCAGTAATTGCTGCTTTTATTTCTTATTTCCTGCATGTACAGTTTTTGATTATTTTTAAATCGACTTGCCCATGTTTGGTAGAAATTATGTGTTGTGTACTTAATATTTCAGAAATAGTTGAGTAATCTTGTAACTATATTGTTTAAGAATTCTTTACATAATTCATTGTGGCTAGATCTAAAAATAAGTGAGTTGCATATGTCATACTACCACATGATACGTGTGTGCTTTGCTTAAAGTAAACCTGAAGTTAGACTCACATTTCAAACTCTAGTCCGTTACTGTTTATTAGTCTAATGTTATGGAGTTACAAAGCATAACGGTGGTGACAAGGTATTTTTAAAATGATCCAGAGCCAACTACCTACCTGTTGAAGTACAGGGAAAGACTAGAGTTTAAAAAAAATAATTCACAGCAATTTTTGTCTTCGGAGCTGTATGTGTTTTCAGAAAAGGCATGATTGAATTTTTTTTTTAAAAGCAGAAAGTGGATGAATACAGAGGCTCATAAACTGTGTGTATCAGTTGTTCATGACAAAACAGCAAAAGTGACTGACTACATCAACAGATGACTGGATTTTATATACTGAATAGATGGAGCAGTATTTTAAAGTAAATGGAATAACCAGTGAGAAACAAGTGCCAATTTTGCTGAGTACATTGGATTTAAAGGCATACAGTTTGCTACAAAGTTTAACTGTTCCAACCAAACCAGCTGAAATGAGCTTCGCTGATATTGTGGCAGTAGAACCAAAACCATTGATTGCAGAATGCTTTAGGTTTCATAATTGCAATCAAACGGAAGGGCAGTCCACTTCGGCATACATGGCTGAATTGAAGAGATTGTCTGACTAGTGTCATTCCAATAATGGGCTTAATGATGCAGTGAGAGATCATTTAGTTTGTGGAATCTTGCAAGAAGGCATTCCAAAATGGCTCCTAACTGAAGCACAGCTTGTATTAAAAAGAGCAGTTCAAATTACTGTATCGTGGAAGCAGCAGACAAAGACACAACTGAGTGACAGTCAGGAATGCAAGTGAGCATGAATAAAATTGCAGCGTCAAATCAGAAACCAACTTGGCTGACCAAATTATGTTAAGGTTGTGGCAGTGATTCACATGCACCAGACCAATGTAGATTTAAAGGCAAAACTTGCAGAAAATGCAACAAAGTAGGACACGTATAAAGAGCCTGTTGGGCAGACAAAAATAAATGGATTGTACAAGGAAGATAAAAAGTCAAGTTGCAGTTTCAAAAAGAGGACTAATCTGACAATGTGAGCGACACAGGACTGGCTAGCTTTTTACAATGTGAAAACTAACAATAGACAAACAATATGACTTGCACAAAAGTTAACAGCAAATTGAACACTGACTTGTCTGTTTCAGTCATTGCACAAAATGAATTCGAATGACATTTCAAAGATGCCGAAACTGGAGCCTGCAGATGTCCAAATTGTACTGGAGAAAAGATCATTCTTGAGGGAATGACATTCATAACAGTGAAATGCAAAAACCAACAAGCCACATTGGAATTGAATGTGGTAAAAATAGGAGGAACAGCATTGTGGGGGTGAACAACTGAGACAACTACAATTTGATTGGAGATCCATCCACTATTTGCATGTCACTTCTGCAATAGTCCACCAAAAGCAAATTAGGAAAGGTACAGGATGGTGCCACAATTGTCTCCAAGCCGTACACCATGAACCACTGACCATCAGATAGCAAACAGGTGTTGCTGACAACCTCTGTGCCTCTGTTTGGAAAGCGTATTGGATCAGGGAAGGACAGTGCTTCTCAGAGGAATTGTGATGGTGTTCCAACTACAACAGATTTAGTAGGCAACATTTCCAAGCAAGCTTCTGGTAAATTAATCAGGCAGTTACCTGCTAAATATAGCTTGGTTTTAAGCTGGAAAAGAATACAAGGAGCTTCAGGAAAATTGCAAGCATTTAGCTTTTGTGAGTATAAAGTTCCAGAATCTAGTCTGAGTGCTTTAAGGTTATTGCATGAACTTCCAAGTGGGAGACGAGCTGCTTATAAAAGTAGGTGCAAAGACCAAAGTCCTGTTGGATGGATGAATGGAAAGGCAAGTCGATGGATATATGAAAACAAAGGATTCATCAGATGATGTCATGGATGAGAAACCAACAGGAGAGATCAGCTCATAAAGGGAGCAATAGAAGGATTAATAAGAGAATACTCCAGTGAATTAAATTGACCTTCCCAAGATCAAGATTTACAAACTTAGGAGTAGGGGGTGGAGGGGAAAAAAGGAAGAAGAAGAGTATCCAGAGCTGTCAGAGCCATTTCCTGTGGTCTGAGTCAACTCCTACAACCAGCACGGAGGAGGCCCCAGTAACCGTGATTTGGTTTCATGCCCACTAGTCTCCCCTGCCAAGCAGAGTGACCTCACTTGTCAGAAAAGACAGTATCCCACAAGATTAAGAAACCAGTGATTTAAATCTTTAGGCCTGAATGGGACAATTTAAAATTGACTATGCTGTGGATATCTCTATATAGTAGTTAAATAGTAAAGTGTGTACAGTTGAGCTGCATTCTCTATTAAGTTGGATTTTATAGCTAAACAGGGAGGGGTGTTGTCTGTTTAATATTAACTAGTCTTTGTTTGTATAATCCATTATATGTAAAAATACATGAATTACTTGCATCATGATGCTACCACATGATACAAGTGCCTCACTTAAAGTAAACAAAGTTAGACTCGCATTTCAGGCTCCTGTGTCTTTCTTTTAATTAGGCTAATGTTACAACTCTCCTCTCTCTATCCAATACTGCACACAGATGAGAAATGTTTTATTGCACCGGTGTGACACTTTGCATTCACTGTGCGACCAGCCGTTGTGACTGAAATGGCCAGCTTACCAGTGGAAACAAGGAGACTTCCAACTTATCAGGTTCAAGGCTATTATCACTGATATATGTCATCAAATTTTTTGCACAGTACAGTGCAATGCATAAAAATACTAAGTTACAATAAGAAATAAAAACAGTGCAGACATCGACATAGTGATGTAGTGTTCATGGGTTCAATGACTGTTCAGAAATGGTACCTAAGAAGACACTGTCACCTTCCTCGATGACTAGCATCCGGTGGCACATCTTGCATCCACAGTGATGAAGTGCTTTGAGAGGTTGGTGATGAAGCATATCAACCCCTGCCTGAGAAGCCACTTGGATCCACTCCAGTTTGCCTACTGTCACAAAAGGTTCACAGTCGGTGTTATTTCATTGGGTCTTCACTCAACCCAGGAACATCTGGACAGTGCAGATGCATACATCAGAATGTTCTTTCTCAAAAATGGCTTGGCAATCAACATCATCATCCCCTCAAAACTAATCATTAAGCTTCAAGTCCTTGGCCTCAATACCTCCTTGTGAAATTGGATCCTCGATTTCCTCACTTGCTAAGTGCAGTCAGTTTGGATTGGCAAAAACATCACCACCACAATCTTCATCAGCACAGGTATACCTCAAGACCGTGTGCTTAGCCCTTGCTCTACTCAACTCACTTTATACTTATTACTGTGAGGCTAAGCGCAGCTCCTATGCCATATTTAAGTTTGCTGACGATGCCATCTTCATTGGCGGAATCAAATGGCGGTGATGAATCGGTATACAGGAGGGGGATTGAAAATCTGGCTGAGTACTGCCACCACAGCCTCTCACTCAATGTCAGCACAACCAAGGAGCTGATTATTGACCTAACGAAGAGGAAACCAGAGGTCCATGAGCCATTCTTCATTGGGGGATCAGAGGTAGAGGATGTCAGCAACTGTAAGTTCCTTGGTGTTATCATTTCAATAGATTTGTCCTGGCCCACGATGTAAGTTACATTACACAGAAAGCATAGCAGTGCCTCTACTTCCTTAGAGGTTTGCGAAGATTTGGCACGACACCTAAAACTTTGACAAACCTCCATAGATGTGTATATTGACTGTTTGCATCATGGCCCGGTGTAGAAACAATGCCTTTGAATGGAAGATACTACAAAAAAGTAGTGGTTATGACCCAGTCCATCAGAGGATAAGCCCTCCCACCATTGATCACATCTACACAGAGCATTGCCGTAGGAAAACAGCATCCACCACCTAGATCATGCTCTCTTCTCACTGCTGCCATTAGGAAGAAGGTACAGGAGCCTCAAGACCCACACCACTGGGATCAGGAACAGTTATTACCCCTCAGTCATCAGGCTCCTGAACTAGAGAGGATAACTGCACTGGACCTCACTCGTCCCATCACTGAACTATTCCCACAACCTATGGACTCACTTTCAAGGTCTTTTCATCTCATGTTCTGGTTATTTATTTTCTATTTTTCATATTTCCACAGTTTGTTGTCTATTGCACATTGGTTGTTTGCCCATGCTGTTGGGTGCAGTCTTAAATTGGTTTTATTGTGTTTCTTGTACTTTCTGTGTGTGCCCACAAGAAAAGGAATCTCAGGGTTGTTAATAAATTTTACTTTTTTACTCCAGGCTGTTATACCTTCTTGGTGGTTGTAATGAAAAGCGAGCTTGTCCCGGGTGGTGAGGGTCCTTAGATGCTGCCTTTTCTTTTTTGAGACATTGCCTTTTAAAGATGTCCTCGATTGTAGGGAGGCTAATATCTGTGATGGTACTGGCCAAGTTTGCAACACTCTGCAGCTTTTTCAGATTCTGTGCACTGGCACCTCCACACCAGGCAGTGATGCAGCCAGTTAGAATGCTCTCCACGGTACATCTGTAGAAATTTGGTGCTTTTGGTGATATACCAGTCCGCAAAGGCTTGCAATCCAGTTCCCTTATGCAGCCTCAAGTTTCAATTTGTTGTAGCTATTTTACCTTTTGCCTTATTTTTACTGTACTTTATTACTTTCTCTCCTTGCACTTGTTTTTGTTCCCCTCATCTGATGCCACTAGTTCATATGTGGTTGAGGTTACGGTGTAACATAAATAGCTACCTTTATTTGTCAGCACAGAGGTGCAGCTAGCAAAGTACTGTCCCATTATTCCAGTGGCTTGGGTTCAGTCCTGACCTCCGGTCCTGCCTGTGTGAAGTTTGCATGTGTTCTCTAGGATTTACTCCAGGTGCTGTGGTCTTCTCTCACACACTGAAGATTTGCGGCTTGACGTGTTGATTTGTTAATTGTCTACTGTAAACTAATGAGCCGTAGAAGATGGTGTGGAAGGGAATTTGATGGAACTGTGGGGAGAATAAAATGGGTTAGGTTAGGATTAGTGTAATGAGTGCTTGATGGTTGACATGGACTTGATAGGTTGAAAGGCCTGATTCCATGGTGCATTTCTACCAAAATTCCAAAGTGATGAATTTACTTGGTCCGTCTCTGTCACCTCTCTCCTATTTCTTGATCTCTCCTTCTCCATCTCAAAAGATAGAATATTTACCATCTTTTACAAACCCAGTTTCAAACTTGTGGGAGTTCACATCAAACACGACCTCTCATGGTCTCGCAACACAGTCAAGAAAGTTTGCCAACGCTTCTACTTTCTGAGGAGGCTGAAGAGTGCTGGTATTTGTACATCCGTACTCACGTCATTGTACAGATGTGCAGTAGAGAGCATCCTGACAAGCTGTTTGGTATGGAAATTGCATTGCAGGGGACTAGAAGCCTTTACAATAGGTAATCAAAACTGCCCAGCACATCACCAGCACCAGTCTGCCCACCATCAAGAATATGTATAGAGAAAGGTGCCAGAAAAGGGCCAGTAACAGCATGAAGGATCTCATCCTCCCTGCTCATGGACTTAGTTCCACTTCCAGCAGGGAGGAGGCTACATAGCACCTATACTAGTACACCAGACTCAAAAACAGTTGCTTTCCCCAAGCAGTAAGGCTGATCTAAACGTCCACCCACTAACCCACCTTTATTTTATTTCCACGTCCCATTCCCATTCTGACATGTCTATCCACGGCCGCCTCTACTGTAAAGATGAAGCCACACTCAGGTTGGAGGAACAACACCTTATATTCCGTCTGGGTAGCCTCCAACCTGATACTTTTATACTTTATACTTTATTGTCGCCAAACAACTGGTACTAGAACGTACAATCATCACAGCGATATTTGATTCTGCGCTTCACAGAGTGATGGAATGAACATTGACTTCTCAAACTTCTGCTAATGCCCCACCTCCCCCTCGTACCCCATCTGTTATTTATTCATATACACACATTCTTTTTCTCTCTCTCCTTTCTCTCCCTCTGTCCCTCTGACTATACACCTTGCCCATCCTCTGGTTTTCCCCCCTCCCCCTTTTTCTTTCTCCCTAGGCCTCCTGTCCCATGATCCTCTCATATCCCTTTTGCCAATCACCTGTCCAGCTCTTGGCTCCATCCCTCCCCCTCCTGTCTTCTCCTATCATTTCGGATCTCCCCCTCCAACTTTCACTTTCAAATCTCTTACTAGCTCTTCTTTCAGTTAGTCCTGACGAAGGTTCTCGGCCCGAAATGTCGACTGTACCTCTTCCTAGAGATGCTGCCTGGCCTGCTGCATTCACCAGCAACTTTGATGTGTGTTGCTTGAATTTCCAGCATCTGCAGATTTCCTCGTGTTTTTATTTTATTTCCCATTAGTTTCCTTATGTATAGCCTAGTATCATTTTATGGACATACAATTATATACTGTATAAGCGATCTTATGTATCTATAATTATTGCATGTTTTTATCACTATTGTGTTCTTTCCTTTGTGTTTTTGTGCTGCTTCAGATCAGGAGTAACAATGCTTTTGTTTTCCCTACACTTGTGTAGGGGAAATGACATCAAACAATTCTGAATCACTTGAAACTTGAACCTTGAATGTGAAAAGCTTCCTCAGGCTGAGGCAGTCCCTCACATCTGAACTTACTGGTGTCATTTATTGCATCTAGCGCTCATACTGCGGTGTCCTTTACATTGATGAGACAACTCAAATTGGGAGATGGCATCATTGTGCACCTTTGCTCCATCCACTGCAAAATTCAGAATCTCTAGCTGGTCACCCACTTCCCATTCCTGCACTGGCATGTCTGTCCTTGCCTTCCTGTACTGTACAATGAGACCGGACACAGGATGGAGGAGTAACATCTCATATTTTGTCTAGGTAGTCTGCAACCTGATTTCTCTAACTTCTGATCACCATTCCCCATTTTCTTTCCTCTCTGCAGCCCTTTGTTTTCCCTCACTCTGCAAGCCCTTTCACCCCTTCCCCTGTCCTCGTCATCTCTCTAGTTCTCTCCTTCCTTCCCTTTATTCCATTTCTTCATGTTTCTCCTTGACACCATCTTCCCACCTTTGCCTTTTCCATCTATCACCATCTAGCTTCATGTATCATTCCCCTTCCAAACTTACCTTCCCCCTCACCTGGATTCACCAATCGCAGGTGAGCTTGTACTTCTATCCAGCACCCAACATTTTAAATTCTGACTTCCGTTCCCATTTTTTTTCCAGAGTCTTGGCCCAAAGCATTAACTGTTCATTTCCCCCAATAGATGTTGCCTGACCTGATGGATTTCTCCAGCAATTTATGTTTTTTTTTACATGTTTTCCAGCATCTGCAGAATCTCTTGCCACTTGCAGTAAATATCAGAACCTGCATTTCCTGCTTCAACAAGTCCTTGCATCCCTATGATCCAGCCACCCAGCTCCCAATAAATGTAATGGCCACAGAGCATAGGACCTCCCTATTATTGTGAAATCTCATCTGCGTAATGCCACAACTGTAAATCAGTGGTGATAGTACAACCACCGCAGAATTAGCTCAGAATTAAAATTTTGTATTGGATCTGTTTAAATTTAAGAGCTTGTTGTACAATTGATCTAACATTGCAGACCAAAGAAAGATCAGTTAAAAATATGCTGCATCCACCGTTCATTACGGGAATGCCATACATTGTAAAGTGATTTTTGTCACACTTCAGAGGAATCTTGATGGAAAGTTTGATCTGGATTCTTGCTGCAATATCTCTCCTGCTGACTACTTGATTTGGTGCACTGGGAGCTGCTAGGCGGGTTTAGTTAAGGTTAAGAATGATATTGAAGCGTTGATGTTTTTAAAATATCATCTATGTTGACTTGAAGCTTGCTCCTGTTTGATAACATCACTGGAACTCAGCATGAAGATTTTGTCCATTGTTTTTTTTTCGAAAGCATAAGGTTTATATGGTGTAAAATGGCTCAGCAAGTGCTGTGAATTTGTCAAATTGGTATAATTCAACAACTTTTGCTTGGTGGTGCTGCCTAGTGCAGTCCATATTTCAACAAATGCAAGAAAAATATCCACTGGAAGGTGGCTCATTCTACCCACTCTGCTTTTCAGCCTTGGTGTTTGTGCTCATGATAGTGTTGCTTACTAAATTTATGTCAAGGGTGATGTTTGCAGCTAGCTTAAAGGCACTCTCAGACATGCAGTAATATCCTGCACCATGGAAACGAATGTGATGCAAATGTCTTGTTATCTCTGTAGTGAGCCCCCTCCGTTGAGACCTTTTTGCCAAATGAAGGACAGGTAATTGGGGTAAAAATAATAACTCTGAATAAGGTGAAACATTATTGTTGTTAGGTGCTGAGTAAATAAGACTGAGTAATTTTGATTCCTTATTATGGAAGATGGTCCTACCTTGCCTCCTGTGGTATACACATACATTATTAGTAAGTAAGCACAGAACACCAGTACCAGTATCTCCTGTGACTAGAGATGATCATAAAGCCTGTTAATCAGACATTTAGCACAGCTGAAGAGGAGGCACACATCTATCAACCCCAGCTCATCCCCATGAACACCATCAACTTATAAAAATACTTTGTGTATCGGGGTTATTGAGGTTTGTTCCTTATTAATAAAGAAGTGCTCCAGTTCTGATGGTTGGGCCTTTCTTTTAATTTACCTGCAAACTATTTTGCCATCCTTGTGAAAATTGTTACTTCAAAATATATTTTGTTACTGTCAGTTCCAAACATATTGCAGGGTATCCTGTGGGGAATAGTCTGACACAGGAGAGTGCACATCTGGTTTGCAAGCACAGTGTCCTGATTTATGAAGTTATTTAAAATCAACACACTTTAAAGGAGAGCCAATTCTTGGAAACAAACTGTTTGCCAATAAGCATCCTTTAATTTTGTCTTGGGAGAGGGAAAGTAACCGGAGGAAAAACTGTGTGCAAATTTAAGCTCATAGAGCCATAGAGAGATGCAGCTTAGAAATGAGTCCTTTAGCCCATCGAGTCTCTGCTGGCCATGAACTACCCATTTGCTTGAATCCTATATTAATTCCATATTCTTATCATCTCTTCTCAGATTTTACCACATTCTTGCACATTAGGGATAATTTGTAGTGATCGATTAACATTCCACCAACCTGAACGTCTTTTGACTTGTCGAAGTAAACCTGCGCACCAGGAGGACATACTCCTGGTCACGAGGAGACTTTGCAAACTGCACACCGATTCAGTGCCATCCCAATGAGTAACGAAATGTCGCTTCTTAATGGGATTTGCTGCACCAATTTGGAAAGGTCAAGTATGGGCCGGAAGCAGCCCAGAGCGTATAGCTTTGGCTGGGCTCAGGCTCAAGTTTGGAGAAGGACCAATGCTCGGACAATTTAAGCATCGGGACGGGTGGACTAAAACGACAAGGGGTTGAGACCAGAGGCGAGGGTTGAAACATCTCTGCTCCGTGACACGTAACTCTGCTGTCCTCTGTGCTGAGGCGGAGGCAATGTCGTGCCCCGGCTGCTCCAGGTTTGCTGTCTGTGAGTTTTATGGCGATTTGCCTCTGTGTGATAGACTGAGACTGCCGGCATACTCTGGCTGCTCCTGACCTCGGGTTCATGGACTCAATTTCAGTCTGAATGCATGCTTGCTTTATTGTTTGCGGGGTTTGATTTTTTTCCTCTCTGTGCAGTGGGTGCTGGCCCTTATTTTAATTTGGGTTCTTTCGGGTTTCTTGTTTTGTAGCTTGTTTAGTAGATGAACTCGAGGTTGTATAATTTGTACATACTTTCATAATGTACTTTGAACTTTGTTGTATTACAATGTCCTTGTACACTCATTAAAAACGTTTGCAAAGATATTGCTGCTTTGAGTTAGTAATTTCTTGTGCAGAATGTGATTTCAGATACTGCTGGATCTCTTTGTGGCACTGCTCATAGGTAGCTAGGTGATTTAATGATAGAAGTGTTATACCACCTATTGCAGAGTTATTATCTGGTTGCTAACTTAAGACATTGTTTAATGTCACGTTTCCTTTTAAGGTCACAAAGGCGCAATTGCCATTTCTAAAGGATATACAAAGGTTGGCTTGAGGTTAATTGCCTTTTGTGAAGTATGTAAATTGCCAGGGTGTTTTTTAAATGTCTGATACTAGCTCTCAAAAGTAACACGAGTAGCTTTTTCTTATCTCTTTCTCGTGTGCTTATGATTCTTGAATTGTGATTGAAATGTTATAGACTGAATGGTTATACATGTGCCACTGTTGTAATTTATATATACTCATCTCAGGGTGTCAGAGTATTTGGTATTACATTTTCTGCTCAGGGCGCAGATACACTGTGTTTATTTCCCAAGAACTGATCCACCACCCAGTAACCTGCAATGCAATTATTCTTCTTATTGGAGGCAAAACAATGAACACTCATAGCAGATTCAGATATCTGATGTTGGAGCAATGCTACATAGATTCCAGTTAATTAGCCAATGGTTAATCAGGGCAGCTGCTTATTTGGGACAAATTTTAAGGAACAAAAACTAATCAAGAACATAGCCGGAATTCCCTTATTTGTTTATTTACCTTGTGGAGATATGCAGTTGTCAATGTTTGTGCTCAAAAAGTAGCAATTTAGTTGCAGAGAATTAAGCTGTAATACAATTCAGAATTGTCCTGCTCACTGCGGTTTCAAGCATTCAGGCTTGGAAATGCCAACAATGGCTGGGAGTGAAAATGAAACTACAGTATTTCGCTATTTCAGCAAGTAAAGAACTACAAAGCATTTGAAGTTATTGACAATCATCTTAAATTTACAATGAAAATGAAGATTTGGAGGATACAATCGTCAACAGCATTGTATGAAAGTAGTCCAACATCTGCCAAGGAGCCTGCTCTGATCTTGTTCATTTACAGTGAAAAGGACATGATACAGATAAATCTTTCCTTTGATTGGTATTAGGAACTAGTAGAGTTCTATAGTACAGTAGCATTGGTAGTGTTCAAATTTGTTCTGTATGCCATTTAAATACATAATTTGTTACTAGTTTTTTTAATACCTTTTCAACTATTTTCATAAAATTTTGGCTAATTGGTGCAACTGCTTAATTGGGCCAAAATGTACTGGTCCCGATACCACAATCCACTGTATTTGTGCGCGCACACGTGTGTGTGTGTGTGTGTGTGTGTGTGTTTACCTCTTGGTGACAGCTGTGTAAGGACGGGGTTTGTATTTTGGAGATGAAAAGAACAACCAAAAGGCAGCAGAAGAGAGCCAGGAGAAATGCAGCCATGGTTGCCCACACTGCTACACATACATGTCCCACCTGCAATAGAGCTTGTGGGTCCAGGGTAGGACTGTATAGTCATCAAAGATCTCACCGTTAAAAGGAGTGGGCGCCGTCATCAGATTTCGATGGACAACTGAAGAAGAGATTGAGTGAGTGTGTGTGTGTGTTAGTTACACACGACTCTCAGATACAAATAAAGCACAAACATAAGTCACATACACTGCACGGATACACTAACGCAATTCCCACAAAGACCCATACCTCAAAGTCACTAAAATGCAAGCACATACACATCACTGTCTCATGTACATATGCCTAGATCGTACACACATTCAGGTACACTCCATTAACTTTCAAACTACTGATCTGTTCTGAGTTGCTTGTATGAGGCAGGATGCTTCCAGGAATTTTACAGTCGTCCTCAATATCATTTGGCTGCGGATCAGAAAATTATTTCAAAGTCAATCTGGTAATTTTTATTTTGCTGATAGTTGTACATGTAAGGGCATCCATTCAATATACAATATTTGTCCGCACTGTTCTCTATCTGAAGTTAACTGCACAGTGCCCACTTTCAGGGCCTGACAGTGACCTTTATATTGCAGATAAGACTAGGTCTAAATCAGGGTTCCCAACCTGGAGTCCCTAGACCCCTGGTTAATGGTAGGTGTCCATGGCATGAAAAAAAGTTGGGAACCCCTGCAATATAACGATGCATCCTTCAGGACTGAGGGGATGTCAATTGGTGGGGGTTGGGTGGCTGAGGACAGTGCATCCTATGAAGAGTAACAATGGATAAGAAAAGTTGTTATTTGTGAACTTTGGGTCCAGTGACCACAATGCCATTAGTTTCAATATAATTATGGAGAAGGATAGGTCTGGACCCAGGGTTCATATTTTTGATTGGAGAAAGGCTGACTTTAAGGAGATGCGAAAGGATTTAGAAGGAGTGGATTGGGACAATTTGTTTTATGGGAAGGACGTAATAGAGAAATGGAGGTCATTTAAAGGTGAAATTTTGAGTGTACAGAATCTTTATGTTCCTGTTAGGAAAGGAAAGGTTAAAAGTTTGAGAGACATGCTTTTCAAGGGATATTGGAAACTTGGTTCGGAAAAATAGAGATATCTATAATAAATATAGGCAGCATGTAGTAAATGAGGTTCTCGAGGAATATAAAGAATGTAAAAGAATCTTAGGAAAGAAATTAGAAAAGCTAAAAGAAGATACGAGGTTGCTTTGGCAAGTAAGGTGAAAATAAATCCAAAGGGTTTCTACAGTTATATTAATAACAAAAGGATAGTGAGGGATAAAATTGGTCCCTTAGAAAATCAGAGTGGACAGCTATGTGTGGAGCCAAAAGAGATGGAGGAGATTCTGAACAATTTCTTTTCTTCAGTATTCACTAAGGAGAAGGATATTGAATTGTGTTAAGGGAAGGGAAACAGATAGGGAAGTTATGGAAACTATGATGATTAAAGAAGAGGAAGTACTGGCGCTTTTAAGGAATATAAAAGTGGATAAGTCTCCAGGTCCTGACAGGATATTCCCTAGGAACTTGAGGGAAGTTAGTGTGGAAATAGCAGGGGCTCTGACAGAAATATTTCAAATGTCATTAGAAACGGGAATAGTGCTGGAGGATTGGCATATTGCTCATGTTGTTCCATTGTTTAAAAAGGGTTTGAAGAGTAAACCTAGCAATTATCAGCCTGTGAATTTGACGTCAGTGGTGGGTAAATTGATGGAAAGTATTCTTAGAGATGGTATATATAATTATCTGGATAGACAGGGTCTGATTAGGAACAGTCAACATGGATTTGTGTGTGGAAAGTCATGTTTGACAAATCTTACTGAATTTTTTGAAGAGGTTACTCGGAAAGTTGACGAGGGTAAAGTGGTGGATGTTGTCTATGTGGACTTCAGTAAGGCCTTTGACAAGGTTCCACACGGAAGGTTAGTTAGGAAAGTTCAATCGTTCAGTATTAATATTGAAGTAGTAAAATGGATTCAGCAGTGGCTGGATGGGAGACGCCAGAGAGTAGTGGTGGATAACTGTTTGTCAGATTGGAGGTCGGTGACTAGTGGTGTGCCTCAGGGATCTGTACTGGGTCCAATGTTGTTTATCATATACACTAATGATCTGGATGATAGGGTGGTAAATTGGATTAGTAAGTATGCAGATGATACTGAGATAAGTGGAGATGTGGATAATGAAGTAGGTTTTCAAAGCTTGTAGAGAGATTTAGTCCAGTTAGAAGAGTGGGCTGAAAGATGGCAGATGGGGTTTAATGCTGATAAATGTGAAGTGCTACATTTTGGTAGGACTAATCAAAATAGGACATACATGGTAAATGGTAGGGCATTGAAGAATGCAGTAGAACAGAGGGATCTAGGAGTAATGGTGCATAGTTCCCTGAAGGTGGAATCTCATGTGGATAGGGTGGTGAAGAAAGCTTTTGGTATGCTGGCCTTTATAAATCAGAGTATTGAGTATAGGAGTTGGGATGTAATGTTAAAATTGTACAAGGCATTGTAAGGCCAAAGTTGGAGTATTGTGTACAGTTCTGGTCACCGAATTATAGGAAAGATGTCAACAAAATAGAGAGAGTACAGAGAAGATTTACGAGAATGTTACCTGGGTTTCATCACCTAATTTACAGAGAAAGGTTGAACAAGTTGGGTCTTTATTCTTTGGAGCGTAGAGGGTTGAGGGGGGACTTGATAGAGGTATTTAAAATTATGAGGGGGGTAGAGAGAGTTGATGTGGATAGGCTTTTTCTATTGAGAGTAGGGGAGTTTCAAACAAGAGGACATGAGTTGAGAGTTAAAGGGCAAAAGTTTAGGGGTAACATGACGGGGAACTTCTTTACTCAGAGAGTGGTAGCTGTGTGGAACGAGCTTCCAGCAGAAGGGGTTGAGGCAGGTTCGGTGTTGTCATTTAAAGTTAAATTGGTTAGCTATATGGACAGGAAAGGAATGGAGGGTTATGTGCTGAGTGCAGATCTGTGGGACTAGGTGAGAGTAAGCTTTCAGCATGGATTAGAAGGGCCAAGGTGGCCTTTTTCTGTGCTGTAATTGTTATATGGTCATATGGTAACATTACTTTGTGTGTGAGTTGTATGTGCAGTATTGTGCCTCTTGGTGCAGAGGTACATTGATTTGTTTGGTGATGTACATGCATAGTATATGGCTGAATGCCAATAAACTTGAAATTGAAAAGCAAATGGCCATTTTGTCCTTTCACCCTTTGGGAGGCGGGGAAAAACTGCTGTTTTCTCTCCAAAGTAGACCACCTATTTTAAGGGAATTGCTCCTTGTTATGGACTTTCGACCAAAGGGTCCATGTCAGGTGTTCAATTACCTGTAATGGCATTTTTGCAACACAATGTATTTGACGATCTTGTTTTCATTCCTCGGGAATGAAATGCAATTATGGCCAAACAAAATATATTATTCCTGATGTAACACATGGTTTGAGCAATGCCTGGAGAAATTACTCTGAGCTTTCAGAGCATGTCTTTGAATTCACTCAACCCAATTAGGAGTTTAAATAATTTTGTTTGCTCAGCAGCAGTGTGATTTATCAGGGTTCTCCCTCAGCAGGTCCCACCTTGAATTTTACTTTAATTTTTCTTTAATAATTCATGGAACTATTCCCCTTCATGTCATCACTGACCAGTGACTGCAGGCCTCATTCACTAAGCACCTCCTTTATTGGATTTAATAACTGACACCCTTCTATGTTCATTTCTCTGACCTCTGTCAAGTGTGTGACGCCTGTTCCCCCAGTTCCAAGTAACAACAGACAGGCTTTGACACTGCTGATTTCTTTCTTGGTGACCCCTTTAGCCGAATGCCTCTGGCTCAATCCTGGGCAGATCTGTTTTTCCTCATACACTCTGCTTGGGAGGGGACTGCCCTGCTGTGCTCTAAGGCTAATTTCAGTAGTGTCTGAAGACTGTGATGTGACACCTTCATATGCCTCTGTGGATATTATTGGTTTCACTGTATCAGCCCTAACAAATGCATTTATCATTTTACAGCCATCAATCATACCACTCTTCAACCTTAAAATCTTGAGGGACTTGATGCATTGCATTATAATTTTCACAGTTTATCATGGCTGAGTTAATTTGGGTGCAAATTTGTGTTTAAGTGGAAGCAATTAAAATACGTTCATATTTATGTACATTTTGTCAAACAATAAACTGCAACATCACATAATGAATCTTCCAAGTCCCTTGGCAAAGAATGATAGTAATCAGTGACAACCAGCTCACTTGCCCTTCGTAAGCTTTCATTTTTCCAGAATGTCCTTTGCTGGAAAAGTTTCGACAATGTGAATAGAAAACTTTTCAGGTTGATGATTTTCTCCCTCCAGTGTCCATTTCCAACTCCAGCTACTTTGCTTCAACCAGTGCAATGATAACTGTTCCAGAACTTAAAGAATATTAGCTTACTACTCAACTAATGCAATGGGACAGGCAGAGCCTCTGATTTCCCCCACGCTTCTCAGTTTAGAAGCAACTCCTCCTTGCTTGAATAGTCTTCTGTAGGTGCTATCATTGGCTTGTTTCAGTTCTTAATGCTGAGGGTTTGCTATATTAACCTGCCTCTAATTTATGCTAAATGCTGATCTTCTGAAAATGCTTCTGAGGTGTGCTTGTTAAAATTGTGCACAGTTCCGGTTGCCAAACTATAGGGAGGTTATGATTGTGCTGGAGAGAGGACAAATGAGATTCACTAGGAGGTTGCTTGGATTGAAGGACTTTGGTTATGGGGAGAAATTGGGATATGCTGGGCTTGTTTTCCCTGGAGTGAAAGAGGCTAAGGGGCAACCTGATCGAAGTATATAAGATTATGAGAGGCACAGCCAGATGGTCAAAATCTCTTTGCCATCATGTGGGTATCAGAAACATGAGGGCATTGGTTTAAGTTGAGAGGTAGGATTTTTAAATAGGATCTGAGGGGTAAGGGCTGTAACAACTCCATGACCAAATTTATAGTGGGATTGTGGAGATGCAATGGACATAGTTTCACTGTGCTTCAGAGATAGCAATGTCTGGACTGGGAATATTTGAAAACTGATTGAGTTGCTAAAATGGCAGTTTTCTATTCTCCAGCATTAACTCCACCTTGACAAGTTCAGATCGACAAAAAAAATTAACTGCAGGCATCTGTCACCTGCTTGGTTAACTTCTCCATTTCTGTGTGTTAAGATTTACTTGTGATGGTCATAATCCTCCCTAGCAGTACCCTTTGTGACCTCATCTGATGTCCTCAGTGCATTGCACCCCTGTAACATGCCTGAAAAAATACCATCCTCTAATTTAGTCGAGTGTAAGCCAAGACAGGACATTTGCGGTAATATTGCCAGACAAGCACTTAATGATTCAACTGGCAATCCTTTGACAACCATCTTAATGCCAGTGTCAGATTGTTTGGGTTAATGATTGCGTAAATTGCAAAAGAATATCATCTGAATACATGGTGTTGATCTGCATCACATTCAATGAGCAGAAAATGCCATAAATATATAGATGAAAGAATTAATTGACATAAATGCACTTAAAAAACTTGCAACCTCTAGCAGGCCTAGAATAATCTTGAAATAATTTCTTTTAATCCCTTTCACCTCCATTTACAATACTGACGTTAACTCGAGCATAGATACTGGCATCCAGTCCTTCTGGCTGCTGGCTAAAATCCTTGCATAGTTCCCATAGGAATACCTCCTATTCTCCAACCAGTGAATGGAAAAGCTAATCCTTTGGCCCCACTCTGTGTTACCCTGGCTTACACCTATTGTCAACATCTGTTTTTATCACTGCTGGATGCAGTTATAGGGAAAGAAGAAATGAATCCAACATCTTTTGCCAGATGGTTTACCAACATTTCTGGCCTATGCCTTGAGTACAATAAAGATGCAGGCCTCCTGCCGTGTCAATTTTGGACATCTTGCATTACAGACACTGTCCCCGATGACTGCAACTGCAAGATGTGCATCCGGCTGCAGCTTTTAAGGAGTTGGAGCTGGAACTGGATGAACTCCAGGTCATTCGAGAGGCTGTAAGGGTGACAGATAGGACATATTGAGAGATAGTTACACCCAAGGTGTTGGACACAGTGGCAGTCAGGAAGGGAAGGGGAAATGGGTTAAGGAGCCAGTGCAGAGCACCCTGTGGCATTCCCCTCAACAACAGGTACATCACCACTTTGGATACTGTGGGATTGGGGGGGTGGGGGGGTAGTTACAGTTGACCTCACAGAGGAAAATCACAGCGGTCAGGTCTCTGGCACTGAGTCTGGCTCTGCAACTGAGAAGGGAAGTGGAGGGGAGGGGAGAAGAGGCACACTGTGGTGATAGGAGATTAGTTAGGGGAATGGACAGGAGCATCTGTGGGAAAGAATGAGATTCCCAGATGGTGTGTTGCTTCCTGGATGCTAGGGTCTGGGATATCTCAGATCAGGTTCTCAGCATTCTTAAGTGAGAGGGTGAACAGCCGGAAGTCATCCATATCGGTACCAATGATGTAGGTAGGATGAGCAATAAAGTTCTGCATTGGGAGGTAAGGGAATTAGGTGCTAAGTTAAAGGGCAGGACCTCCAGGGTTGTGATCTCAGGATTGCTACCTATGTCACGTGCTAGTGAGGCCAAAACTAGGAAGGTTGTATAGTTTAATATGCAGCTAAGGAGTTGGTGTAGGAAAGAAGGCATAAGATTTTGGGATCATTGGGATCTCTTACAGGGAAGGTGGGACCTGCACAGATGGGACAGTCTGCACTTGAACAGGAGGTGGGGAGGCTAATACCCTAGGGGTAATATTTGTTAATGAGTGTGGTGGGGTTTCAACTAGAGTTGCAGGGGTATGGAAACCAGACTGCCCGAACAGTTAGTGGAGAGGTTCTGGAGGCAGATGTTGGTAAGACCTTAGATAAAGTTAGGAATCAAACAGTTGAGCATGGTGCGACTAGTGACCTGAGTTGTATATATTTCAATGCAAGAAGTTTAGGAAAGGCAGATGTTAGGGCTGAAGATGAGGTAGCTGGTTTACAAACAGGCAATGTGGAGTGAGGAGAGGCTGCTGATGGGGCAAAATTGCATTCAACAGGATGATTTGCAACATAAAAGATGGACAAAATCGAAAAGGGTGAATACAGAACTGAAGGTATTATTTCAATGTACACAGTATATGGAATAAGATGGATGAACTTGCAGCACAGTTGCAGATTGGCATGTATGATTTTGTAGGCATCACTGAATCATAGCTGAAAGAAGATTATTGCCGAGAGCTTAATATCCAAGGATACGTATTGTATCGAAAGGACAGGCAGGGAGGCAGAGGGGTCGGCATTGCTCTGTTGGTAAAAAATGAAATCAAATCATTAGAAAGGGCTGACATAGACATAGAAAATAGGTGCAGGAGTAGGCCACTCGGCCCTTCGAGCCTGCACCGCCATTTATTATGATCATGGCTGATCATCCAACTCAGAACACCGCCCCAGCCTTCCCTCCATACCCCCTGATCCCCGTAGCCACAAGGGCCATATCTAACTCCCTCTTAAATATAGCCAATGAACTGGCCTCAACTGTTTCCTGTGGCAGAGAATTCCACAGATTCACCACTCTCTGTGTGAAGAAGTTTTTCCTAATCTCGGTCCTAAAAGGCTTCCCCTTTATCCTCAAACTGTGACCCCTCGTTCTGGACTTCCCCAACATCGGGAACAATCTTCATGCATCTAGCCTGTCCAATCCCTTTAGGATTTTATACGTTTCAATCAGATCCCCCCTCAATCTTCTAAACTCCAACGAGTACAAGCCCAGTTCATCCAGTCTTTCTTCATATGAAAGTCCTGCCATCCCAGGAATCAATCTGGTGAACCTTCTTTGTACTCCCTCTATGGCAAGGATTTCTTTCCTCAGATTAGGGGACCAAAACTGCACACAATACTCCAGGTGTGGTCTCACCAAGGCCTTGTACAACTGCAGTAGTACCTCCCTGCTCCTGTACTCGAATCCTCTCGCTATAAATGCCAGCATACCATTCGCCTTTTTCACCGCCTGCTGTACCTGCATGCCCACTTTCAATGACTGATGTATAATGACACCCAGGTCTCGTTGCACCTCCCCTTTTCCTAATCAGCCACCATTCAGATAATAATCTGTTTTCCTATTTTTGCCACCAAAGTGGATAACTTCACATTTATCCACATTAAATTGCATCTGCCATGAATTTGCCCACTCACCCGACCTATCCAAGTCACTCTGCATCTTCTTAGCATCCTCCTCATAGCTAACACTGCCACCCAGCTTCGTGTCATCCGCAAACTTGGAGGTGCTGCATTTAATTCCCTCATCCAAGTCATTAATATATATTGTAAACAACTGGGGTCCCAACACTGAGCCTTGCGGTACCCCACTAGTCACCGCCTGCCATTCTGAAAAGGTCCCGTTTATTCCCACTCTTTGCTTCCTGTCCGCTAACCAATTCTCCATCCACATCAATACCTTACCCCCAATACCGTGTGCTTTAAGTTTGCACACTAATCTCCTGTGTGGGACCTTGTCAAAAGCCTTTTTAAAATCCAAATATACCACATCCACTGGTTCTCCCCTATCCACTCTGCTAGTTACATCCTCAAAAAATTCTATGAGATTCGTCAGACATAATTTTCCTTTCACAAATCCATGCTGACTTTGTCCGATGATTTCACCGCTTTCCAAATGTGCTGTTATCACATCTTTGATAACTGACTCCAGCAGTTTCCCCACCACCGACGTTAGGCTAACCGGTCTATAATTCCCCGGTTTCTCTCTCCCTCCTTTTTTAAAAAGAGGGGTTACATTAGCCACCCTCCAATCCTCAGGAACTAGTCCAGAATCTAATGAGTTTTGAAAAATTATCACTAATGCATCCACTATTTCTTGGGCTACTTCCTTAAGCACTCTAGGATGCAGACCATCTGGCCCTGGGGATTTATCTGCCTTCAATCCCTTCAATTTACCTAACACCACTTCCCTACTAACATGTATCTCGCTCAGTTCCTCCATCTCACTGGACCCTCTGTCCCCCATACTATTTCTGGAAGATTATTTATGTCCTCCTTAGTGAAGACAGAACCAAAGTAATTATTCAATTGGTCTGCCATGTCCTTGCTCCCCATAATCAATTCACCTGTTTCTGTCTATAGGGGACCTACATTTGTCTTTACCAGTCTTTTCCTTTTTACATATCTATAGAAGCTTTTACAGTCAGTTTTTATGTTCCCTGCCAGTTTTCTCTCATAATCTTTTTTCCCCTTCCTAATTAAGCCCTTTGTCCTCCTCTGCTGAACTCTGAATTTCTCCCAGTCCTCAGGTGAGCCACTTTTTCTGGCTAATTTGTATGCTTCTTCTTTGGAATTGATACTATACCTAATTTCTCTTGTCAGCCATGGGTGCACTACCTTCCTTGATTTATTCTTTTGCCAAACTGGGATGAACAATTGTTGTAGTTCATCCATGCAACCTTTAAATGCTTGCCATTGCATATCCACCGTCAATCCTTTAAGTGTCATTTGCCAGTCTATCTTAGCTAATTCACGTCTCATACCTCTTTAAGTTCTGAACCTTTGTTTCTGAATTAACTATATCACTCTCCATCTTAATGAAGAATTCCACCATATTATGGTCACTCTTACCCAAGGGGCCTCTCACGACAAGATTACTAATTAACCCTTCCTCATTGCTCAAAACCCAGTCCAGAATAGCCTGCTCTCTAGTTGGTTCCTCGACATGTTGGTTCAAAAAACCATCCCGCATACATTCCAAGAAATCCTCTTCCTCAGCACCTTTACCAATTTGGTTTACCCAATCTACATGTAGATTGAAGTCACCCATTATAACTGCTGTTCCTTTATTGCACACATTTCTAATTTCCTGTTTAATACCATCTCCGACCTCACTACTACTGTTAGGTGGCCTGTACACAACTCCCACCAGCGTCTTCTGCCCCTTAGTGTTACGCAGCTCTACCCATATCAATTCCACATCTTCCCGGCTTATGTCCTTCCTTTCTATTGCGTTAATCTCTCCTTTAACCAGCAACGCCACCCCACCTCCCCTTCCTTCATGTCTATCCCTCCTGAATATTGAATATCCCTGAACGTTGAGCTCCCATCCTTGGTCACCCTGGAGCCATGGGGTCAGAAGGTGTTCAATCATTGTGGATAGAGCTCAGGAACTGCAAGGGTAAACAGACCCTGATGTGAGTTCCAAGCAGTAGTAATGATGTGGTCTACAAATTACAATGACAGATAAAAAGTGCATGCCAAAAGTGCAATGTTACAATAGTCATGGGGGACTTCAATATGCAGGTAGGTTGATCAGGTTGGTGCTGGATTACACAGGGGAATTTCTAGAGTGCTTACGAATGGTGGAAGGCTTGATAGAGTGGGTGAGGAGAGGATGTTTCCTTTGATGCGAGAATCTAAGAACAGAGAACACATCCTCAGAAAAGAGGGTTGTCTTTTTGGAACAGAAATGAGGAGGAATTTCTTTAGCCAGTGTGGTGAGTCTGTGGCATTCTTTGAAAGGAAATGGGGTTTTAAAAAAAAGAGTAGTTGAACATTGAGGTGTATATAGATAAAACAGGCAAATCTATATCGATGTGCCTCCTGTGTGGCACCTTGTCAAGGACTTTTTTGGAAAACCCAAATGCACAACATCTTTGTTTATCCTGCTTGTTATTTCTTCAAAGAATTCCAACAGATTATATATATTAGTGTAGGTTAGGATGGTAGGTTTCCTCCTCTGAAAGGCAATGATGAAACAGGTGTGTTTTTTAATCACAAATCTCTCATTCTACAATCATCACTACTGATGGATAGATATAATTCTAGATCATTAAGTCTAAATTCCATGTCTTACATGATGAGATTTGAACTTGAGTCTCCAGATTGTTGGGACTGGCTGTTGGATTACTTGATGCTGCACCATTATTGTACTCTGTTACTCCAGTTGTGATGTATACCTTTAATGCTGGTGAGTTTATCAGCAGGTGTAAAAAAAAGCTGCTCCTATTGTATGGAGAGCATCCAGTACAGCAATACCTAGTGTTCGACAAGACCTGTGTATGTGGATAATGCATCAAATCAAGGATATGTTCCTCGCATCATTGACTGGCCAGTTATGGAACAGTGTGACCAGCTGTGGTCACCACAGATCTAAAACTGCAAGTGTCTAGGTGAAGACTAACAAAACAAAATCTCAATGTTACAGAGGAGAACTCCAAATTAATGTAATATTAAAATTAATTATTATTGGGAAGGAATGAAGTCCAAAACATTCAGATTAAGCCTGGAAAAAGAATAAACATGTATACATTTTGTTCAGCAGAAAGTAAATTAGAGGGTGTTAATAAGGATCTGATGAAGGACCTTGGACCTGAAACATTCACTGTTTCTTTTTCTACCAACATTGATTATTTCCAGCTCTCTCTATTTTTTGCTGAGGTATTTCTTTACACAAAATGACAAATAATATCCCTTGCAAGATTGAGAACTTTTATGGTGTGAAGGTTATGGAGAGAAAAGCAGGCCAGATAGGTAATTTTTTTTTCCTTCATCTCTAATTTCAGTCATCGCATTACTGGTTAAGCATGTTAACACTAGAATTCTCTTTATCTTCAAGATGATTTGGCGAGGCCAGCTATTTGAAGTGAAAGATCTACAAACTGCTTCCATTGGCTAATCAAGGGTGATTTTCTAATTTAGAACATCAGTGGTTGATGCAAGACTAGAGCACGACAGGAATATTTCCCAATGTGCTTGAAACAAGGTTCAGTTACTCTGTCAATACAGATTCCAAGTGCATAATTAAAACACTGAGAAATAGATTAGATTACTTGAAAATGCAATATCCAGATTGCCACCGTATCCACCGGCAATTTTCTTGATATAGATCAATATGGATTTGTCTGTTTTCTCTATATACACCAGAATGTTCCACTATTTTTCTTTTACATTTCCTTTCATCCATCTCTGATAAAATAAGTTTTTTTTTCTTTCAGGAGACTGTTTCTACATTTTTTTCTCTGTCTGGTAAATGTATGGGATTTTCTGATATAGCCCAAACATTATTTTGAATGATATTTCTGGTCTTATTGCATTGGTGCTACCATTTTTCCTCCTGTTTCTGTCCTTGAAAATTCAATGATGTTCAAACATGAGAAAATGAGAAAATCAGCAGATGCTGAAAATCCAAGCAACACAGACAAAATGCTGGAGGAACTCAGCAGGCCAGGCAGCATCAATGGAAAAGAGTAAACAGTCAACATTTCGGACCAAGACCCTTCATCAGGACTAGGAAAGAAAAGAGATGGGAAGTCAGAGTAAGAAGGTGTGGGGAGGGAAAGAAGAAATACAAGATGGCATGCGATAGGTGAAACCAGAAGAGGGGGAGGGGTGAGGTTAAGAGCTGGGAAGTTGATTAGTGAAAGACATAAAGGGGTGGGAAGGGGGAATCTGAATAAGGAGAGGGTAAAAAATTATGGAAGAAGGGGAAGCTTTGTCTTTTGCAATTATAGATCTGAATTTTATCTCCTTCCTGTTTTGAGTTTCCCTAGTATTTGTTTTTCCCCCATTACTTTATAATTTACATCTTTTTTCTATTGATTTAAAATAAACCTTACCCAATTTTCTTTTCCTGTTCTTTGCTGAAGTAATTTCTTCATTCTTTTCAGATCTTGTTCTTTGATGCTCTAAATTCTGAATGTTAGTGACCAATGTTTTGATTCATCAGTGAAGATCATCACGCAATTGACTGCAGAGAGCATGACAAACGAGTTTAAATCATATTATTACTAAGCTTAGAGTGATCAGTCTTTCAGCTATGCCCGCTGGATGCTGACGAGAAATGGAAACTCTGGCTATTTCCCCCTTCTAACTGAAGTGCATTGAGAATATTATTTTAATAAGATTAGTAGGACTAATCAATACTTTAAAATTAGTGGGTCCACCATAGCCTTTTTGGTAATACTTTTACAGAATTTTGCCAGCGTGGATATTATAGTAAAGACAGTGTACTTACTTCAGATCGGCAGCTCAGTTGTAGGTACAGTTGCTTCTGGCTGGTCCTCTTTGAATCGGGATTTAGTCTCCTGGCTTGATAGTAATAACAGAGTGATGAGTTGCTAGGCAGAGGGAGTGTGGTGGTGTACATTTGTGCTGCTGTTCAATTACTTTAGAGCTGCCAGGTCTTTTCCGAGTCTATCCTGCTTTGGTTGTGCTGCACAGCACAATGAGAGTATGACCATGGAGTGAAATCAGGATCGGTTGCCATTAAAACAACAGGAATTCTGCAGATGCTGGAAATTCAAGCAACACACATCAAAGTTGCTGGTGAACGCAGCAGGCCAAGCAGCATCTGTAGGAAGAGGTGCAGTCGACGTTTCAGGCCGAGACCCTTCGTCAGGACTAACTGAAGGAAGAGTGAGTAAGGCATTTGAAAGTTGGAGGGGGAGATCCAAAATGATAGGAGAAGACAGGAGGGGGAGGGATAGAGCCGAGAGCTGGACAGGTGATTGGCAAAAGGGGATACGAGAGGATCATGGGACAGGAGGTCCGGGAAGGAAGACAAGGGGAGGGGGGGGACCCAGAGGATGGGCAAGAGGTATATTCAGAGGGACAGAGGGAGAAAAAGGAGAGTGAGGGAAAGAATGTGTGAACATCGACTTCTCTAACTTCCGCTAAGGCCCCACCTCCCCCTCGTACCCCATCTGTTACTCATTTTTATGCACACATTCTTTCTCTCACTCTCCTTTTTCTCCCTCTGTCCCTCTGAATATACCTCTTGCCCATCCTCTGGGTCCCCCCCCCCCCCGGTCTTTCTTCCCAGACCTCCTGTCCCATGATCCTCTCGTATCCCCTTTTGCCTATCACCTGTCCAGCTCTTGGCTCTATCCCTCCCCCCCCCCGTCTTCTCCTATCATTTTGGATCTCCCCCTCCCCCTCCAACTTTCAAATCCCTTACTCACTCTTCCTTCAGTTAGTCCTGACGAAGGGTCTTGGCCTGAAACGTCGACTGCATCTCTTCCTACAGATGCTGCTTGGCCTGCTGCGTTCACCAGCAACTTTGATGTGTGTCGGTTGCCATTAAGATTGTGTGGTGGTCATTACTGCCCGCATTTGAGATGGACATGCGTATCTCCTGCTGGTAGATGAGCCAAAGGAAAATGAGGTCAGGTAGGATTATCCCTCAGTTTGATTCTTTTCCACCAGCTCTGTGCAAGAGCGGCAGTCATGCTGTTTGAGGTTGAGCCTTTTAGTTTAATGGTGGTGCTTCAAGAACTAGTTCTGGTGACAAATATTGATGTCCTCCCATCAGGGTACGTACAGTTCAGCTTAGTGCTTCTGGTGATGTCCAGAGTGGAAGAATACTGACTTATTGGTGGAGTGGTGAGGTAAGTCATTATCAGCAAAGGTTTCACTGCGCTGCCTGCATTTTGTATACCTTGAAGAATTAATGGGCCCCGGGGCTAATGTTAGATCACAGACCACTCCTTCCTGATTAGAACATTACAGCACCGGAACACAGTGTTGTGCCAATATAATTAAGCTAATGATGCCTAATTAAGCTAATTCCTCCTGCTGCATATAATTCATATCCCTCCATTCTCTGCATATTCATGTGCCTATCTAAGAACAGTTAAATGCCTCTGCCTTATCTTCCTCTACCACCATTCTTTCTGTCCTTTGAAAAGAATTTGCCCTGAACATTGCCTTTGAATTTTCCTCCTCTCAGGTTAAATGCATGCCCTCTAGTATTAGACATGACCCTGGAATAAAGATACCAGTGGTCTACTCTAATTATGCCACTCCTAATCTTATAAACTTCTATCATGTCTCCTCTCGGCCTCTGCCACTACAGAGAAAACAACCCAAGTTTGTCTAATCTCTCATAGCATGTGCCCTCCAATCCAGGTATCATCCGGGTGAACCTCTTCTGCACCCTCCTCGAAGCCTCAACATCCTTCCTATAATGGAGCAAACAGAATTGAATACTCAGTGCATTGATTAATAAAGGCATGCATGCTAAATGTCTTTTATTAACCACCCTACAAATTGAGCAGCCACTTTCAGGGAGAGATGGACTTGGACCCTCTCTGTACACCAGTGCTATTAGGGATCTTGCCATTAATTATGTAGTTTCTCTTGTATGGATTTAAGTTCTATTTGTCATTTCTCCATTCAAGTTCTATATCTCATTGTATCCTTTGGCAAACTTCTACATTATCCACAACACCACCAGTCTTAGTATAATCAGCAAAATTACTAACTCACCCATCCACATTTTCATCCAAGAATGCACACTAGTACAATGAGGCATAATTATAAAGTCAAAAACATACAGAAAGGCCTGGAAGAGATACCTGGCCAAGTACTAAAGACCTGTGCTGATCAACTGGCTGGAGTGTTCACTGAGATCTCTCACTTTGGCAGTCTGAGGTACCTACATGCTTCAAGCAGGCTTCAATTATAATGGTGACCAAGGAAAATGTGGTGATCCGCCTCAATGACTATCATCCATTAGCACTTGTATTCACAGTGATGGAAGTGTTTTCAGAGGTTAGTGATGAAACCTATCAACTTCTGCCTGAGAAGTGACTTAGATCCTACCCGAGCAATATGTCCACATCTAATGCCATTTCATTTTCTCTTCACTCAACCCTGGATAACCAAGGTGCATACATCAGGATACTCTTTATCAACTACAGCTTGGCATTCAATGCTATCATCTCCTCAAAGCTAATCAAAAAGTTTCAAGACCTTGGCCTCAATACCTCCTTGTGCATTTGCAGCTTCAATTTCCTGACCTAATGACTTCAGGAGGAGGAAACCGGAGGTCCATTAGCCAATCTTCATTGGAGGATTAGTGGTGAAGAAGGTCAGAAGCTTTAAATTCCTCAGTGTTATCATTTCAGAGGACCTGTGCTGGCCCAGCACACAAGAGGAATTATGAAGAAAGCCTGACAGCACCTCTATTTCCTTATAGGATTCTGAAGATGTCATGCTGAATCTAACACTTTGACAAACTTCTACTGATGTGTGGTGGAGAGTATATTGACTAGCTGTAACAAAGCCTGGTATGGAAACATCAATGCCCTTGAATGGAAAATCCTACAAAAGTAGTGGATATGGCCCAGTCCATCATAGGTAAAGCCATCCCCACCATTGATCACGTATACATGGAGCATTGCTGCAGGAAAACAGCACCCATCATCAGGGAACCCCAACACCCACCACCCAGGTTATGCTCTCTTCTTGTTGTTAGCATCAGAAAGAAGATACAGGAGCCTCACGACTCTCACCATCAGGTTCAATCATCAATCATCAAGCCCTTGAACCGAAGGGGGTACTTTCACTTGCCCCATCACTGAAATGCTCCCACAACCTATGGATTCGTATTCAAGGACTCCTCATCTGATGTTCTCAATATTTATTGCTTATTTTTTTATTATTATTATTTCTTTTTGTATTTGCACAGTTGACTTTTGTACACTAGTCGAACACTGAAATGAATCTCAGGCTTGTATGTGGTGACAAGTAAGTACTTTGATAATAAGTTTTCTTTGAACTTTGAATGGAAGAAAGGTCTTTAGCACTGTGTGTATCCCAACCATCAAGATCTTGGTTCCACGAATCCCATTTTATTCTCCTCGTATTGCCATCAATTCCACCTACCACTCACCCACACAATTAGTGCAATTAACCTTTCAACCTGCACGTGATTGGGATGTAGGAGGAAACCAGAGCACCCAGGGAAACCTGTGTGGTCACAGGAAGAATGTTCATAGACAGCAGCAGAAGTCAGGATCAAACTTGGGTCATTGGAGCTGCAAGGCAGCAATTCTACTAATTGCACTGGTGTGGTATCTCAGATGCTGCCAAATCTGTTGACATAAGGGAGCTCCATGATTTCTATGGAGAAGGCTTTTCATATAGATAGATAGGAGATTTAGCCATCAATTATGATACCACTTCCCTTGTGATTCTTTTCCCGAAATTCAGGAGCCAGGCTGTAAGTACTGAAGAAGAAAGCTATTTGTATAAAGAATGGAGTGTAAGTGGCAGTGAAAGTAAGTATGTGTTGGAGACTTCGGGCTGTCGGGCTTGGGAACTGAAGAGTGAAGGCTGGTTAAAATTACTATTTTCTTCAGTGGAGAAATGAAAGTGGCAGAAAACATTGAGCTACTAAGTGCAAATGGTGTTCAATATTTTTCCTCCTTTTTCAATTTGCAGATGCTTTTTATTTAAAAAAAAATGTCTTTGTAGCTGAATGGGTTCAGTTTTTTAGCAAGTAAGCTAAACTCAAATCTTTATATGGAACACTGCACTGTACGAGAAAGTGACATTGCCTTGTATTGAATTCCTGGTTCTCCGAGGTGGCTCTGGCTTGGTGTGGAGGCAGGAGGGAAGGGCACAACAAAACTTGGAGATTGAAGAAAGGTTGTGATAAGGATTTTTGACATGGGGAATCCAGTTTGCACAAAGGGTCTTTGGAAACAGAGGTGAGTTGGGAATGCCAATTTAGCTGCTGAAAAATAGATTTGATATTCATACAATGACTGAACTACCCAATGATTTGAGGGAACTATTCCCAACACAATCCAGCACTGCTCCTGCATAGTTTGTGTCATTTGTTGTGTTTGTATGTTGCTGTGTGGCCTATATACTAGCTATCAAGTGTGACTATTACTTTAAGATTGGATAGGTTGGTGCTACATTAACCCACATTCCGTAGTTAACTTTGCAATGTTGTCAAAGCCTTGGAGTTATTTGGCATGGAAACTGGCCTTTCAACACAGAATATCCCCACTGACCATCAAATACCCACTGCCTCTTGTTTTCCACTTAATTCCTCCCGCCCCTCACTCCCCACTCACTGTCCACCACCACCATCTTGTTCTTCCAGTTCACAGTGGCCAGCTTACCTATCGAACAGCAGGTCAATTCAATGTGCCCAAGCAAAATGAACATATTCACAAGGAGAAAGTATAAGCTCTGTAGAGATGGCCCTGGAGGTCAGAGTTGAGCCCAGGTCACTGGAACTGTGAGGCAGTAGTGTTAACTGCACCACTGTGTGGCCCTGTCTATGTATCATGATGCTTTAGTTCAGTTTAGAGGCTGTCACAAAGCAATATTGTTCCATTGGTGCTCAAGCTGCGAATGAGCTTGTTACGTACCATGTGAGGAAAGCCAGCACACCACCTGGACCCCCCAGCGCTAGTAATTGCAGAGGTCACATGATATTAAAAGGCACATGGGGCTGCTATTGAAATCACAGCCTTGGCTTGTCCATTCAGCACAGCTGTGGAAGTAAACGAAAACACAGATATTGGTGAAGAACAAAACTGACAGATCTGCTTTCCCTCTAGAATCGCCTGCATCAACTCACATTTGACATAGCGAAGTCACAGTACTATACAGTATGGAGACAGGCCACTTGGCAATGAAGGTGTCCACCTAGGCCAAATGCAACAAAATGGAAGTAGCTTATCTACCTCTAAGCGTTTCCTATCCATGTATGTGTCCAAATGTCTTTAAATGTTATTAATTGAACCTTCCTCTAGAACTTCCTCTGGTAGGTCGCTCCATATACTCACCACACTTTGTGTGTTGGGGGGGGGGAACTTGCCCCTTAGATCTCCTTTAAATCTTTCCTCTCTTGCATTAAACCAGTGCCCCCGACTTTCAGTCTCCCCTACCTGAGGCAAAACACTGTGCCCATCCACCTTATCAATGCCTCTAATGATTTTATAAAACCTCTTGTAAGGTCACCCCTCAGAATCCTTCAGTCCAGGGAAAACAATCCCAGCCTATCGAGCCTCTCCTTACAACTCACGCTCTCCTATCCAAGCAACGTTCTTTTGAAACGTTTCTTCACCTTCTGTAGCTTAATCAAATCCTTCCTACAATAAGACCAGCACTACACACAATACTCCTGGTACTTGGTCTCACCAATATCCTATACATATGTAAATAAGCATAGTATTGTCACATACACTGAGGTGCAGTGAAAAACTTGCCTTGCATATTGTTCAGACAGATCAATCTATAACAACAGGGCTTTGAAGTAGTACAAGGTAAGACAATAAGTGCAGAATAAAATGATACAAATACAGAGGAAGTACAGTGTAGGCAGACAATAAAGTGGCAGGTCATAACAAGGTAGATTGTGAGGTTATGAGTTCTTATCATACTAAGGAACTGTTCAGTGGCCTTTTAATCACAGGACAAAAGCTGTCTGTGAGCCTGGCAGTACGTACTTTTAGACTTTTGTGTCTTCTGCCCATTGGGAAAGGAGAGAAGAGAGAATGTCTGTGAAGGGTGTCTTTCGATTATGCTGCCTGCTTTATTGAGTCTACGGAGGGGAGGCTGGTCTGTGTGATGTGTTGAGATGCATCCACGTGACATAATATCAAGTGCCAGAATGAGAGAGGAACATGCCATGGATGAAGCTGCGATGGAGAGTGCCTGGAAAATCGGTCAACACCACAAAAAGGTGCAGCTGTAGGAAAGGCACACGAATACCATGGTTTGTCTCTGCGGTTATTTCACCAACAAGGAAGTTGCAAGCTGCTGGACTACTTGAAAAAGATGGCTTCCTTATTCAAAGTCAGGGATCACAAGGACTGAAGAGCCAACCATTTTGAAAACACGCAGTCTTCAACCATCCATTCCATAGAAAACTGGGAATGGATGGTTGGAGCTTTTCAATGTTCATTAAGAACCTGGGTGAAAGGAACAGATTGAAATAGCTTTGGGAGACAGGATTTGCTTTCAAATTGGATCAGAAAGAAAGTTACTCTACTTACACTTAAGAACTGAAGCACATTTGGAGAAGATCCTGAAGCTTAATTATAGCAAATTACTGGGATGACCTGTCCCTGTGGGGAAAACATGACTGCAAACATGAGAGAAGAGGGAAATGTATGTGCAATTAATTAATCCCCCAACCTGCACGTCATTGGGATGCGAGAGGAAACCCATGCAGTTACAGAAAGAATAGCACCAGAAGTCAGTATTGGAACCAATGGGAGAAGTAATCTTGTCACTACTGACAAATGAGACCATTTGTGTGAAACTTTGGAATGGAACTGCGGAAGAATCCTCCAGGAATCTGTTAATTTTGGAAAAGCAAATCCAGTGCCAGCATTCTGTATGGGGTTCAGTGAGTTATTCCACTGAGTTGCAAGACTGCATCTAATTGCTTTACAGAAAACAGAGTCCACAGCCGGAGCAGAAGAGGTTACAGAGCAAGCTTAAAATACTAAGCAGCAAAATCCGAATGAAACATCTGTCGGAAAGCATCCAGAGACACTTACTATGTGTTTGTTTTCTGCCAGCTTGTTGCACATCATGGAACTCCCAGTGGGGGTGAACAAATTGCAGATTGAATTGGACAAGTTGAGAGAAACGCGCATCGCATTATGGAAACGGCATCAGGGTCCAGAAGAAGAAAAAAAATGTGTCACTGTACAATCACAGAGGTTGGAATATCAGTGTTTGTGAACAACAGGATTGATTTCAGGTGTTTTGTCAAAGATGGATGCCAAATAAGATATCTCTAGAAGGGAAATGGAGATGAAATCCACGAAACAAAGCCTCAAAGAGAAGTGAGAGGAGCAGCATAGCAACAGAGGAACCAGAAGTAACACAAAGCAGAGAGGTGAATTCCACAATCCTGAAAGCAGACAAAGAGTTCATTAAGTTAACAGATTTCTCAAAGGCTCCAAGAGAATAAGCCTGTCTTCTGGTTGATGATCATGCAAGTTACAAGGAGATCAGATCATAAAGGAGTGCTGTCTGTAGAATAGTAGGCAAACCAGAGTGAAATTGAGACAAAGAAATTCTGTGAGTTCTCAGGAGATTAAGAAACCTGAAATGGGTTTTAAAGTTATTATTGTACATGTGTATATATAAATTCTTGAATGTACTGACTACTTGTGATGGTACATTGGGTTATTATATAATCCCACTAGGGCATGGACAATCAATTGCATCCTCCTTTCTTTGGCAGTCGATTCTGAACTAAATTGAAGCAAGTACATACAAGACTGCTAGATTAAGCATATGGCACAGCCTGTTAAAATATTTGCAATTCCATCAACCTTAGAGTTTTAGTTGTGTTCATCTGTCAAGGATTGTCCTTTTTTTTAAAAAAAAGGGAAGGGGCTATACAGGAATATTTGTCTGTGGCTCGTGTTTGCATTGGTAACCAGTTTACTATTGTCACTGGAACTGATTTACAGTGGAAAAGCTCCATGAACTGCATGCAAAATTAACTTTCTCACTGTCTCAGATTCAAAACTGGTTTGGCCACAGAAAAAAAAGCTAATGGTGGAAGGGCATTTTTCTGACTGGAGGTCTGTGCTCAATGGCAGATGGCGTTTAATCTAGGTAAGTATAAGGGTGGTAAAGAAGACTTGCCTTCATTGGTCAGGGCACAGCGTATAAAAACTGACAAGTTATTTAGGCCACATTTAGAGTTTTGAATGCAATTCTAGTTGCCGCATTGCAGGAAGGATGTGATTTTTGGGGAAGTTCAGCAGGGTGCTAATTGGACTAGAGAACATTTGCGATAAAGAAGGAAGACATGATAGAAGCATATAAAAATTATGAGAGGTTTTATGGAAGTTGATAGTCTTTTACCTAGAGTGGAAATGTTAAATACCAGAGTGCATGGCTTTAATGTGAGAGGAGAATGTTTAAAAGAGAAGTGCAAGGCAAGTTTTTTTTTAACACAGAACAGTGGGTTCTTGGAACCTGCAACCAGGGGAAGTAATGGAAGCGAGCGAGAGCAATGTTTAGGAGACATTTGGGGCATCACCTGAACAGGCAAGGAATGAAAAGATGTAGACCATTAGCAGGGAGATGGGATTAGTTTAAGTAACATCATGGTCAGCACAGACATGATGGGCTGAAATTCCTATACCGTACTATTCAATGTTCTATGAATCACTTAATTGAAAATGCATGGGGAGATGACGATTGCACAAGTGAAAAAATTAATAAATTGAATTTGAAGGGTGTGACTATGGGGAGATCATTGCAAGGAATGCTTAAACCTTGAAAACATTTAATTCTTAGAGTCGTGCATGTCGGGGTTAAATGTGGCCACATTAATGGTTCAGTAACCGTTGTGTTTAAGAAGTTTATTGCAGTGTTTTGTGTTGTTTATTTCAGCCTATAATTCATAAATTGAAAATGTGCAACTAGAGAGACCTTAGGGGTGTAGACTTATGATTTCCCTGGGCAACATCTCAGCTGAGAAGTTGCTTGAAATCTGTTTAGGTTTTAATTATCACTCACTTAGAGTTGCAATCACAATTAAAATGTAACCGTGCTAAAACTTGGATCAAACAACAGGAATTCTGCAGATGCTGAAAATTCAAGCAACACACATCAAAGTTGCTGGTGAATGCAGCAAGCCAGGCAGCATCTCTAGGAAGAGGTACAGTCGACGTTTCAGGCCAAGACCCTTCGTCAGGACTAACTGAAGGAAGAGTTAGTAAGAGATTTGAAAGGGGGAGGGGGAGATCCAAAATGATAGGAGAAGACAGGAGGGGGAGGGATGGAGCCAAGAGCTGGACAGGTGATTGGCAAAGGGGATACGAGAGGATCATGGGACAGGAGGTCCGGGGAGAAAGACAAGGGGGGGATCCCAGAGGATGGGCAAGGGGTATAGTCAGAGGTAGAGGGAGAAAAAGGAGAGTGAGAGAAAGAATGTGTGTATAAAAATAAATAACAGATGGGGTACGAGGGGGAGGTGGGGCATTAGTGGAAGTTAGAGAAGTCGATGTTCATGCCATCAGGTTGGAGGCTACCCAGATGGAATATAAGGTGTTGTTCCTCCAACCTGAGTGTGGCTTCATCTTTACAGTAGAGGAGGCCGTGGATAGACATGTCAGAATGGGAATGGGATGTGGAATTAAAATGTGTGGCCACTGGGAGATCCTCTCGTATCCCCTTTGCCAATCACCTGTCCAGCTCTTGGCTCCATCCCTCCCCCTCCTGTCTTCTCCTAAAACTTGGATCATCTTTGTTCAAATTATCTGTACTCAGATTTAAAGTTTAAGAGAGTTGACTCATAATCATGCATAAATCTTGTACATTGAATGTAATTTTTGATAGTTACAAGTCGAGCTTTAGTCCAGAGCTTTCTGGAAGCCTAATAATTTTTATCATCTACAAAGTCACGAAATTAGCCATGGACTTTGGCATTGGCAGGGGTCAAAGCCTTAGGGCTATTATACCAGCAAGATCCAGATTGTCAGCATTTATTTAATATTTAATATTACTATTTATGGGAAAGCCTTGGACCATATCTGTGGATGCTGTGAACAAGATTAAGTCAAAGTAGACCAATTGGAAATGAATATGGGAAACTGGAGCAAAACTGTCCGAAGAACCTGTTCATTATGGCGAATACTGAGTATTTTATTATATTCTGAAAAGGTGAGAGCACAATGACATGCTTCCTCGGCGGTGGGAACCTTCGAGATTCCTAATGAGGTGCCAAGCTGTCATCTATTAAATTGTGTGCACAAAAAAATAACTGACTTTTAATGACATGTTTGCATTGTGCTTCCACCAGAGTTTTTCCTGAGGAAGTTCCTGAAATGATGAAGCTGTCATTAGTGTGAATTTCCCTTGTCTCCCTCGGGGAGCAATGTTCAGGGTATCAGCAGCAGCATTGAAGCCACCCTGCAGGCAAAGGGTCGCAAGCGCACAATCACTGCCAGGGCCCCGGCTGTATCTTTGTATCGTGCTTCCGCCAAGAAACCCATCTACTGTCGTGGTTGATAACCCATTCGGGTCAGCAGGGTTATAATTGTCCTGCTGGCCCGCCAGACAGAGCTTCTGCCTCCAAGCCAATGTGATTGTTATCATGGGTCCCTTGCCTCTGATTATGCAAAGAGTCAGATCTCTGTAGACTGTTGCAGTACAAGAGGAAGCTGTTCAGTGCAGCTTATCTGCTGGTATTTGCATGCAAGTTCTCCTGGTGACCTTCAGCAAACACCACCAGAATAATTTACTATTCCTTTTTTCAGAATTATTAGGAAGCAGTCCTTCAGCACACCAGGCAACCAGCACCCACCTCCCACCTAGTCTAACCCACTTTAGTTTTCCTTCTCCTCCCATCAGCATTACCTAAATTCTGTCGCTACCACCGGACTCCTATATACACTAACGACAAACGTACATTGGCTAACTAACTCACTAACCCACACATCCTTGGGGTGTGGGTGGAAACCAAAACATCTTGGGGGAAACATATTCATTCAAAGGGAGAACTTGCAAAAGTTTGCTGAAGCAACACTAGGGTCAAAACTGAAAGTTGGGTCATTGGACCCGTGAGCCAGCAGCTTTCCTGCTTATAATAAAAGACTGGTATCAAAGGCCAGTCTGTAGTATATGGGATACAGGTTTGAATGCCTTTACTTAATGCAGGCATGTTAAATAGTGGCTTATGTTCTGCCAAAGGTGGTGTTCATAGGGATTCTATCTCTGAGTACATCCATTATTTAGGGCAAGTTTGTCCCAGCTTGGGACAGTTCAGAGTTGGCTTTAAATCACAGACAATGGAATGGAAGAAAAGCATTGTAGAGACTCAGAAGTTAGATTTGCACTATAATGGAAGGATCTAGTTCTGCAGAAACTGGCTTTGATGAGTTTGCTGGTTCTTTAACTGCTTTGATTTCTTTCATAATAAAATTAATTCTTGGTCAGTTATTCAGAAATACTAAGGCTGTTTAAAGATGGCATCCTCCAGCACAGCTGAGCTCAGCACCCACCAGGAATTAAACTTGTTCTCTCTGAGACTGTGTGCCACTGTCATCCATCATACTGGGCGTTCATCCGCCCACTGACTTCTTTCAAAATATTTTATCATTGATAGCTTACAGGTTATAATGGTGTCACTGCCTGGCTGAATAATCAAAGTTCATTTAACGTGTTAATGGTGTAATAGCTGGTTGTTTGCTGAAATCCCCACTCCTCATTATACGTTCCAGCGTTTCTTTTACTGACGGAAAAGATTGATTGATCAGCAGTAACAACTGTGGATCTGCTGGCCAAGGATTACAAGAGCCAAAAACTTCTCACTATTTCAAACTTCATATCTTTTCTACTTCCTGACCTTTGAATGAATATTTTTATTTATAAGAGGAATATTTGTTAAAAATCTGCATGTTAGGTGGAACTTAATGAATTTTGCTATGTTTATAGTTGCAACATTTAAGAATGCTTGAACCAATTGTATGCAAAACATTAAACACAAGCCTTGTACTTGCATGCATTTAGTTAATAGAAACTGAATAATTAGCGAGGGACACCATGGTACCATAGCAGTTACACGATGCTATTACAGCCTGGGGCATCGGAGTTCAATTCCGGTGGCCTCTCTAAAATGTTTCCACATCTTTCTTGTGTGCACACGGGTTTCCTCCGGTAGCTTTGGTTTCCTCCCACAGTCCAAAGACCTATCAGTTAGTGGGTTAATTGGTCATCGTAAATTGACCTGTGATTAGGCTAAATTGTGGGTTAAATTGGTGGGTTGCTGGGCGCTTTGGCTTGTTGGGCTTTACGGGTCTGCAGTGTACTATATTGCTGAATAAAAATAAAATGTAAACTTTGCTAAGTGTACAATCTCAGTAATCGTACATGGCGATTTTTTTTCTGTATAAAGGAGAGTGTGCAAAAGTTTTACTTGATTGTGATTTCTTCATGATCACTAAATGGAGGTCGACGTTGAAGTGGATATGTAAAGGAACCAGATTTACTTTAACATTGTATGTATGATTAATGTGTTACTTCATCACTCAACTGGTGGCATACATACCTCCTGCCTCTGAAGGCTGTAGTGTCGACACCTACTTCACCCACAACCCATTTGTGACAGTGATCTTCCACAATCTCTTCGGTAAGTTTTACTTTTGAGAGCTTAAGTGACTGAGGAGTTTGGCTCTAAATCCAGAGACACATTGGTAGCCATTGCAGGTGGCCTTTCACTGCTGCAGTTTTCCTCTGCCTTCATTGCTCTTGTGATGGGCCATCATTGTTCACCAGCTCCACCATGGAGGCCTTGGTTCTATTGCTCTTTGTCTGGAACCTCCTCCTTGACCATGCCGGCCGATCCTATCAGGAGCTAGGCACCAGATGTCATCACTCGAGGGGATCTCAGGAACTCACAGGCCTCTCCATGACAAGGTGAGGGCCCTCAGAAAAACATTGATCTGTAACTGGATTAAGACAATTTTCCTCATAGATGTTGCTCCATCTTGGACAAATCTTTGGAAAACTGTGTTCCAGACTGCCCATAAGACCATAAAACATAGGAGTAAAATTAGGCAATTAAGCCCATTGAATCTGCTCCAAAATTCAGTCATGGCTGATTTATTTCCCCCCTCAACCCCATTGTACTGCTTTCTCCCCATAACGTTTGACCTATCAGCCTCCTCTTTAAATATGCCCAATGTCATCACCTCCATAGTTATCTGTAGCAATGAATTCCACGGATTTAACATCTCTGCCTAAAGAAATTTCTCCTCTTCTCTGTTCTGTCGAGACTATCCCCCTTGATATTCGTTTCAGTGGTTCCTTCGAATTTTTTTTTGATATTTTCATTTCCTTACTCTATTTATGGTTTGCATCTTTAGCTATTGGGTTGATAGGTCTGTTTCAGACACACACTAGATGATCTGAGCCATTAAATATTGTTTGCTGGCACAAGGGAAATCTATGTGTTTTGTTGACACTGGACACTCAATTTTTTAAAATAACAAAAATAGACTTTTTTCATCTATAATATACAATCCTGTGTTGGCGCATGGCCAAGTGGTTAAGGCGTTCATCTAGTGATTTGAAGGTCGCTAGTTCGAGCCTTGGCTGAGGCAGCGTGTGTGTCCTTGAGCAAGGCACTTAACCACACATTGCTCTGCGATGACACCGGTTCCAAGTTGTATGGATGCTAATGCCCCTCCCTTGGACAACATCGGTGGTGTGGAGAGGGGAGACTTGCAGCTTGGGCAACTGCCAGTCTTCCATACAACCTTGCCCAGGCCTGCGCCCTGGAAACCTTCCATGGCGCAAATCCATGGTGTCATGAGACTAACACAATCCAAAAAAAAAGTGTTCATTAATGGTGATTAATGGTCATTAATGTAAAATCTTTTTAACAAGAATGCAAACATTTCATCATTGTGAATCATGTGACTCTCAGATAAAATTCCTTTCATTACTTGAAGGTATTCCCTGCTGATCTCTGACCCTCCATATGCAGTAGCAGAAGGGACACTAGACCTCAATCGGATCCTGAAAGAGGCATATCTTTCACATGCACATCAAACCTGACCAGAATGGGACTGTGTGCTTTCAAAGAAGGAAGGGGACTATAAATGTTTTTTTTTTGCAGTGGATGTCTGTAGTTAGATGATTTGGATGGCACAATCTTTTCCCTTTTTGCTGGCCACCCTAATGTCATTAAAAATCTTGGAAATCACATCCAATCCTGTATTCATCGATGCCAGTTTGGGCCTTTGTCCTTCATGCATTACTCATCTAATGTGCCACCTAAATCATCTAAGTACAGACATCCACGGCAAAAATAAAACATTTACAGTCTCCATCCTCGTTTGAAAGCACACAGTCCCATGCTGGTCATTTTTGGTGTCCATGTGGAAGATGGGCCACTTTCAAGATCAGTTTGTGGCCTGGTGTCCCCTCTGCTACTGCATATGGAGGGGCAGAGATCAGCAGGGAACCCCTTCAAATAATGAACAGGATTTCACCTCGGAGAAAGTAATCGGTGTAAAGTCCTTGATTTTCATCATTTTATTTTGCATAGAAACAGGATTGCATAATAGACAAAACCATGGGAGCTCAAATTTTACAACATATGTCAGTGATAATAAACCTGACTTGGATTCTGAGACTTTGCCCAGTAAGGGACCACACTTTGAATTGTTACTTATTTGCCTATGAAGTTCTTTGGCATATCCTTATATCAAGGAAAAATAATAGTTGGTTGCACTCTTACCTGTAAAGCAAGGGCTGCATTTTCATTACTTATCTTCAGACAAGTGCATAAAATTCACTTGTGTTTAAATGCAGTCCTGAGAGAGGATCACGGAACCAGCGGTGCCTTTGAGTGAAGCATTATTTAAGGCCTTGTTTGAAGGTTGAGAAGCTGTGGCACTCTTTTGTGGAAGAGGGAATGCCCAAGATTTCCGTTGAATCCCTGGAATATATCGTATGGCTGCTAGCTCCTCCCTTTGCTGTGGTCTTGTCACTCAAAACTTCAGCAGCATCTAAGACTCAGCACTGCTAATCAGGTGCTGTACTCTTCTCAAGTTCACGTTCAAGTTTAATTGTCATTCAGCCATACATGAATACAGCCAAACTGAAGAGTGTTCCTCCAGGGCCAAGGTGCAAAACACAATACCAATGGTCATACACAGCACAAAGCACATATAGCACGTATAAGATAGCTATATATCTAGCCCAAGTCCATGAGTGACATATCCTGTAAATTGGTGCATGGGTGTTATCGGTAAGAATAAGGAGTTCTCAGCAGCCCACGGATGAATGCATGCACACAATCTAGCTTGTCTTCCACCGAGCAAACAGTGGTGGGTAGTACCAGTGGGAGGAGCCAGTGCCCAACCTAGCATGGATGCTGTGCTACACTGCCACCAGCCTCTCCTCTCCTGGACAGACCTCAACTGGAAGCCACACAGCTTCCCCAACTGTCTCTCTCACCTATTAACAAGGGAAGTGGACTTCCAGTATTTTACGTTAACCAGTCTCCAGCAGGGTTTTGTGATTGCAAGAGGAACGTCCAAGACAACCAGTTTCATGCGCCAATTCCAATGCCGTTTTGTAGCAGGCAGTAATGCAGTCCAGACCAAGTCCAGTTCCTCCGCTATCAATCGGCTCGCTGATGGGATAGACCTATAGTATTTGAAGTTCTTAATGTCCAACATTGTCTTGTGATTGTGAAAGTGATGTTTAAAAATGTTTTTTTTAAAAAACCTTTGGGTCGCCCTAGAGTGGTTGCTCTGTCCGAACCTGCTGCCAGCTTACTGCCGTCCGTGAATTGGGTCCAAGCAGCGTTCTGGTCCTCAGAGAATAGAGGTGTAATCAGTGAAGTGTTTGTTCCAGGACTGCCCATTAATGATAGTTGCCAGGACACAATGGTGTACCTTCTCCCACAGTCCTTTGATTGTAAGAAGATCAAACTCCCAATGAAATAAACAGCACCACATAATCTAGTTTCCAAGGCATTGACTGTTTGCTGAAGTTGCAGGCTATATTATTGAAATGAGCAAAAATTGATCAAAACTTTGGACCTTTAGTAAGTGCCCATTTGATGTTTTGTGTCTGCTTCTTCAATGGAACAACTGAAGATTAAATTACTGTTGCATTTCTCACTGTCACAGCCTTTTTATCATGAATATCATCACCTCCATCTATCAGGCAACTACTCGTATCCAATAACATTCAGGGAATACTTTTGTAAGGCTATTGGAAGCATTAAATACAAGTTACAATTGAAGACATTTACATGCACCAGACCCTTACATGACTGAAATGCAGTTTGGGAATTCTCAGTGCAGCATAGACAACAAAGAAAATAGCAACACTTCATGCATCAAAACCAAAGTATGAAGCAATAACTGGTTTTATTTACCTTAGGAATGGATATGATATGGCTTTACGAAGGAGATAGGTAAAATAGCAAAAGCGAAATCACTTTCCGTCTCATTACTTTTGTCACTCCAGATACATATTATATCCTATGTTTTCATGACTGCTTGGCTTCTGGTTTTAAATTCAAAACCCTTCAGGTTGGCTCCTTTTCTTTCTCAGAGAGCTCCTGTTGATGGTCAATGAGCTAAGCTTCAGCCCGCACCTTCACAAATAACCCCATCCCATAGTGCAGATGCAGTCAACCAATGCACAGCATGAAACCTCCAAAAAAAAGTCCTGTGCTTGTATGTCCTGTTGTGTAAGCAATATTGTAGGGGAAATACCTGTAGCAAAGCTACAGAATTCTGGGTTTTTTTTTTATAACATTCCGAGGATGATTGCTAAGTTAAACTACACAATACTCTGAGCTAAAACAATCCTGGGTCTTTAGAAAACAGTTCAAAGTTTCAATTTTCAGTCTAAAGCAAATGCTTCACCACAGATATATATATTTTGTCCTAGCTTTCACCTGCCTTTAATGTATTTATTCTTTTTCTACTAAGGGGGTTCTTCTCCTTCCCTTGTTTCATGCATGTTTGTGACATACAACAGCTTGTATAGGCACAGAAATACATATTTTCCTATATAACCCAATGATTCCATTCCACCTGTTTGAATTACTTTTAGAAATTTCAAAGAGAATTGATACATTATTCAGAGGAGACAATTCCTGTCTATAAAGTGGCTGCTTTTGGTCACCTTACCCATGCCCCTGTCAGCCTATCAGTCGCTGTGGCCCACATTTGGGCCTTTACACCTTGTGATGTAGAATTGTAGATGGTATTACATTAAGAGATTTCAATATTCAAGACAAATAATTAGATTATCTTGTGTTCCAGAATAGCTATAAATTAGCCTTGTGGTTCATGATCAGTATGCTACAAGAACTAAATAAGCTTGAAACCTGAAGTTTATTGGGGGACAGATTTGGACCATGAAGGTTGCTAGCCCGGGGAACCATAAGTTGGTTAGGAAAGCATTAGAGTTTGCAAACTATAGTGGGAGGTTAGACCGAAATTCATAGGGCTTGGGTATGTTGTGGAATAGGGTGGCCAGAAGGGCTGTTGGGAAGGTTTGAACTAGGAGATTGGAGATGGATTGCCTGGAAGTGAAATCTGCAGTAGGACAGGAGATCCCTGGACTGTGAACTATACTATTAAAGCAAATATTCATCTTGTTTTATCCCAGCGATGACTTGTATTGACACTGCCTACCTGAGGAAAGACCAAAAGCTGATCTTAGTCCACTTACACATGCTTCAATTGTGGGTTTTAAAAAAAACTTACCTTTCCTTGCATATTGGATGCATCGGGTATCATTATAGCATTGAGAAACAAGATACCCAAACAGTGAGTACTACCTGTTTCAGAATGTCATTACATTATTCTGTGTGGATGTACATCCAAAGAAACCAAGATTATATTTTGTAATCCTTGCTCTTAACTTTAATTTTAGATTCCTGGAATAAAAGAAATAATTTGAATTTAAAGACTCCAAGCACCCCAAAGCACTTTATACCATGAAGTTATTTTCATGTGTGGTCACCGATGTGATGTAAGAACTATTTTCCTTACTTGTCTTAGAGCTCACTTGCAAAAAGATAGAGCACTCAATCATTAGAAGTCTGTGAACTGTGCACACTTGACTGATATCTAGCACTACAGTGGAATTGGTGGAATAAATATCTATGCTTGAGTGTTGTCCTTCTGTACAGTAGCATAATGCATCATTTGCTTTTGTGTTTACTTTCCATTAATGGATTTAACTCAGTGAAATTCGGAAATTCTGCTGGTGCCAGTTACTGGAAACAGAAAATGCAGGAAATACTCAGCATGTCAGGTCACTTCTGTGGGAAAAGAAACAGAGTCAAAATTTCAGGTCAAACACTTTTCATCGGAACTCAGTGGTAGATTTCCTGTTTATTTACCTTTTTGCTGTTTTCTCCCCCTATCCTATTCCCCAGCAGCCCTGTTAATACTATGAAATATATACACTGAAAGAAATGTTGAAATTAGGAATAGTTTTATAATATTACCCAGTAAAGGCCTGCTGAGGACTAACAACCAATCCCAGCTGATACTGTGCCTTTGAGTCACACTCAGCAGTACCGCAACTGGTAATTGCTGTGAAGTTCCAGCCTCTGAGATCACACATGAATTTTGTAATGATGCTTTCAACCAAGAGAAGACTAGGCGGTTGCCATGGAAAAAGAAATAACCAAATTATAAGACTAATAATTCTGTTTAAAAATGCCTAATGTAATTGGCTTTTGAACTTGTGGGTTGGTTGATTTTACCTCCTGACAATATTTTTGGTTGGGAAACAAGACCAGGAAAGAGAACTGATTTACAGTTTTTCCGTTCTACAGCCATGACCAAAAATCGGGAACAAAGGGACAGCAGGTTGGAAGAATATCATTGAGGTGATTTTAATATTCGGCTTCAGCGTTATTTGGGAAATACAAAGTTACTTCCTAATAGATGTTGTTAGCAGTCAGCCAATCAGATGAGGCTTATTTTAATTCTCCCTTCCACTGAATTACTGGAAAAGGGGACAAGATCGTAACTAGCATTATGCTCTTTTTGTACAAAGATTACGTAGGATATACTCATCTGCTCTAATCTATTTGAGCCAGCCTGTCCATTTATACTCCACTGGAGTTTTGTCCCACCTTTCTCAACTAACGTAAGAGCAAAACATAATATTTTCTGTCCCTTTTCTGGTTTTTCAATAAGTACACATTTACAATAACCATTCTTTAAGTAATATTTCTTTTGCTGAATCCTCTTTGATTCCTTGCACACTCATACTGTTTTGTTCTTCCCTGCAACTGAAAGTACACTTTCTATGCAACTGAAGCTGTTCATGATTTCACAAATCTGCTATGAATCATCCTTCAACTTTTATAAGATTAGCGAACCCCAGCCTGCTCATTCTTTCCTAACAGGTATATCACAGAGTGATTATCATTCTTGTGAATTGGCTTAATACTTCAGAATCCTCCTCAATTTCTACATTCCTCCTCTGCTTTTCAGTTCTATCCAGTTGAGTTTATTATCATTTGACAAATGCAGAGAGCGACGGGTGCAAAGAAAAACTTGTTTGCTGTATCATCACAGGCACTGGGTACAGACAACAGATAACACAAACTATACATATAAAAGGTAGTTTTTTTGTGCAAAACAAGAAAATAGTGCAAAAATCAGAGACAAGTCTATGACAGTACAAGAGGTGGTCTGCAGGGTTCCATTGCTGAGTTAGGATTAGGATTGTGCAGGTCTTTTCAAGAACCTGATGGTTGTTGTAAAATAGCTGTTCCTGAACCTGATGGTGTTGGACTTCAGATTTATATACCTTCTGCAGTGAGTAGCCAGAAAAAAAGATACCAGCAGCAAGAATGGTGTGGAGTGATTGATGATAGCTTCTGTAATTTTTTTTTCCAAGTAGTCCTTCACGTAGATGCTTTCAGTGGTGGGCAGGGCTATGCCCATGATGGACTGGCCTCTGCCCACTGTGCCGTGCATCCTCGTGTCCTTTAGAATTGCCCTACCAGCACATGATGCAAACCAGTCAGGATGGTTTCAGAAGTGCATCTGCAGAAGTTTGTTCGGTATGTGGTTACATGCCAATTCAAGTTGATCGCATTAGTGTTTATAAAATGTGCCTCCTTTAGCGGAATTCTCTGTGCCCAGTCAAGTTTGTGACAGCAATACCAAAAGTGTCAGTGTGTATGGCTTCTAGCTGATCTGCTGTATTAGGGTGTACAAGAATTGAAACCAGTGAAAAAAAAAGATTGCATAACTACTTATAACACTTGCAAACCCTACCTCTTAAGTAAGAGAACCTAGTTTAATTTGAGGAATGTGAATTATCTAATAAAGTATTTGGAAGCGGTCAGTGATCTTGATAGTTAAAGGGATTTTGTATTACAGCCACTGCATGTAAGGAATCTTCTTGTCAGTGGGATACTTACAGTTTGAATTTGTGTACTGGATCTCCAGGTGTTACAGTTGTACTCAGCATAGGTTAAACCATGTTTAAAGCGTTAAATGCAGTTCTGGTAGCTACACTATAGATGGGATATCACTAAGCTTAGAGCGAGTTGAGAAATCATTCATGAGAATTTTGTGAGACTGGAAAGCTTGAATTATAAGGTGAAAATGGATAGGCTGAGAATTTCCCCCTGGAATTAAGGAGGCTGGGAGGTTATACAATGATGAGGGGCACAGATAGGGCAGATAGTCAGTATTTTTTTAAATCCCAGTATATAGGGAGTATAAAACTGATTTTATTGGTTTAAGGTAAGCAGGGAGAGTTTTGTTTAATACAGTGGGTGGTGAGTATATGGAATGAGCTGCCAGAGAAGGTAATAGTGACAGGTACAATTACAACATTAAAAACCAAGCATTTGAACAGGTACAGGGATAGGAAAGGGGCTAAATACATGCAAAGGATTAGTTTGGACAGGCTTCTTGGTTGGTATGGCCGAGAGGAACCAAAGAGTCTGTTTCTGTGCTTTGTAACTATATGAATTTAAATCCTACTTAATCAGAGCGGTGCCAGTCACTACTATAAATGTTAACAATCTTTAATATAGTAAGTCATACTAAATTTCAGTCCATTCCTCAGTGTATTTGAGTCTGCTGCCCAGGAACGAAACTTGACCATCCCACTGGTGAAATTGGTGTGAGCTCTTCCTGTGTGAATCAGCACTCGTGCCTTTATCATTCTTCAATATGTGAACTTAGAAGTATCACATTGCCATGTCAATCTGTCATCTTCTGGTTGCCAGCTAACAAAAAGAAGATAGAAGTAGTTAGTCGACAAAATTTTATTGTACTATTGTTGTTATCAAAGTAGGCAGAAAGAAATTCAACAAAAAAAAAGCTGTTAAAAGAATAGGGAATTGATATCAGGGACATCTGTACATAAATGTGACATTGGAATTTTCCACTTCCTTGGGTCAGGGAATCCAATTCAAGTGAGGTTTAATTTAAGACATTCTTATATGCTTGTCTCATTTACCACAGAAATACTTCATAAGCTGTAAGAGTGTATATTTAGAGATGGGGATCTCCCACTGAAATAGCCTTAGTTAATTGATCTCCATAATGGAATGCTGCAATTGGACACGGAGTCCTTGGACACGGAAGGAAAACAAGCTGCTTGGACTACTTTGCTTGAACTCTATCCATGGGCAACCACTGGAAAGTGAGTGTGGGTGGAATTTAAAGACAGAAGCAACTTCAGTGATAATGGCTGAGATAAATAGCTCACTGACACATTGGCTAGCTGGGTTTGCATATGAGGAGTTAGCTTCCGGCTGAGATACTGGAGGCTGCCTATAGAATCAGAATGACATGTCAACAGGAGCCTTCAGGAGAGAAGAGTTGCCAATTCTGAATTATGATATGAGTGATGCATAACTAGATACATATGAAGGGGGAGAAAACTCAATTATTTATATATTTGATGCTCATGAATTCCAAGTCTTACACACCATAAAATGAAGTAAATTATTCACAGCTATCAGTACAATATTCCTGTGTGTAGTCAAATTTTAAATGATTAAAGACAACACTGAATTCTCACTTTATTGTCTTGACTGAATTGCTGACCAGATTCAATAATATGCCTGAAAGTTGATCTTTTCTCCGCTACAGTGAGCAGTTTAAAATTAATTATTACCATCTGTCTGTTAAATCTGTCAGCTGTGCACATGGCTAACTTCATTGAATGTGCAGCCCGGAGTTAATGTGAGACATGGGGTGAAATCCACATCCACTATGCAGGGCTGGATTGGCTGTGATGGTGAGCCAGCAAAATACACAGGCAGGTTGTTTGAGCTTCTGCATGTGTGTAAAGAGGGAAGAATAGAGCAAGCAAATGTTGATGCTTTAGAAATTGAGAAAGGAGATTTTAATTATGGTAAATGAAGGGTAGAGGTATTGAACAATTATTTTGTACCTGTTCTCACTGTAAGTAACCAGTAGCCAAATGAAAGTGATAAACCAGTATCACTGGGAAAGTGAGTACAGTGGATTCCAGTTAATTGGGGCAGCCATTCATTTGCGACAACTCTTACAGAACATAAGCAAATTGACAAAGTTCCCTTCATTTATTTGGGACACTAAGCCACTCAATTGGGGCGGGGAATGGTTGCTGAACAGTTTCTAACTAGCATCAGTCATGTTCACATCATGTGGCCGTTAGACACTATACCGTGTTTGTTGTGAACAGTTTTGAAAGTGTCACTCGTGTGTATTTATGTTCAAAAAGCAGTGATTTTTGACACTAATAGTTGGCAAGTAATAAGACAATTCAGAACTGTTTTGTTCACTGCAGTTTCAAGTATTCAGGCTTGGAGATGCCAGCTGGGAGGGAAGATAAAATAATTTCACTACTTTGATAAGATAGGAACTACGAAGTTTGTGAAAAAGGGTCTCGGCCCAAAACATCAGCTGTTTACTCTTTTCCATAGATACTGCCTGGCCTGCTGAGTTCCTCCAGCATTTTGTGTGTGTTGCTTTGGATTACCTGTATCTGCAGACTTTCCCGTGTTTGAGGAACTACGAAGAACGTGAAGGTATCAACAATCATCTGAAATGCACAATGAAAATGAAGATTTGGAGGATGCAATCATCAAAAGCATTGTTTGAATGCAGTCCATTATCTGCACCAGGAGCTTGTGTTGATTTTGTTTATCTTACAATCAAAATTCCATGGGAATGTACACTGGATGAATTCCTCCATTGATAACTACTAGGAACTAATGCACAGTGCTATAGTACTGTAGTTACATTGGTAGTGTTCTAATATGTATTTTGTTAAACAGTTGTGTCCTTTTTATACCCTTTTAACCCTTTTAACTATTTCCATGAAACTTCAGCTAATTGGGGCAGCCATTTAATTGGACCAAAATGTATTGGTCCCAATATGTTCCAATTAACTGAAATCCTGTGTACTAGTTAACTGAGGGGAAAGGACTAGAGTGAAATACTATATTCTGCTTTTTTTTTCTTTTTACTACCTCGATATACTCATGTATGGCATGGTCTGTCTGGATGGTATTCAAATAACAGCATTTCACTGTATATCAGTGCATGTGACAAAAGCCACTGTCTATGGTTTTGCTGCCATTGAATATCAAAGGACAGGATCCTGTGTAATGTTCAAAACACATGAAGGGTATATTGTTTAAAGGGGAAACATGAGTTGAGCTGACACCTAAGAGAATGCTTTGAATCAGTTGTACAATAATTGTTGAGAAAGACTTGTACTTTGTATTAATATATAATGAGTAAAGTTATAGTTTGGGGGGGGGGGAATAGGTAAACTAGGGGTTAAACAAATTCCCTGGACCTGGAGACTACATTCTAGGGGGGTAATGGATGTATTAAGTTTCATTTTCTAAAATTCTGGAAATGTTCAAGTAGATTGCAGACCAACAGATGTCATCACACTATTTAAGAAAGGATGGAGGAAGAAAGTAGCCTAGTCAGCCAAACTTTGATTGATGGCTAAATCCATGTGCAAAGAAAGCAGGTACAGTACCTGCAATCGTTGCTGGGTCCAAACTGGGAGGCATGGAAACTATGAGCTGGAAGTCACATGGAATGAATTCTTTATTAAAGAGTGTGAGGAAAGCACTCTTTGATTAGGGAGAATCAGTATTGGTTTTATCAAAGGGAATTTATGTTCCATATTTATTGGAACTTTTGATGAAGGTGTAACTGGGACAATGTAGGTGAGGCAGTAAATGCTGTGATTTTTCTGTTTCCAAAAGGCATTTGATGAGGTGCTACACAAACAGTTTCTGCAAAAAGTAAGGGTTCCTGAAGCAATGTAGTAGAATGGATAGAAAATTGATTAATAGATTTCAAAAGAGGAGCAATAAATGGATTAGTTCAAGTAGGTAAAATATAGCCGGTGTGGGTGGTGTCTTGGGGATTACTGGGGCTTCAGCAATGTACTCATGAAATACACGAAGGATCAAAGTGTGTTACATCCAGGTACGCTGATGGCAAGTTTGAAAGTGACTGGTGAGGACTACACAGAACGTCAATGAAGGGTGTCAACAGATTGTGAGTGGGGGGAAGATGTGTCAGACAGTGTACAGTAAAATGAATGGAATTACAAGATCATCCTATTCTGGATTTTAAAAAAGGGAAAAAAAGGAATTCCTGAGGAACACAAAAAAGAGTAACTGAAATACAGAGGAAATATTCTAGACTCCTTTTGGAGACACTTGGTGCCATGGTACAAGAAATATAAAATAGAAACTTGCTGTTCCAGCAACAAATTGAGGCAATTAGTCTTTAATGTAAAGAAGATGGGGTGGGTGGAGTGACAAAGGTAAGACCTGGCAATGCAATTGTTACCTTATTTAAGGGAGGTATATTTGCTTGGTGATGGAGCATTACGAGATCACCAGCTTGTTTTCTGAGGTATTGGGTTGTCATATGAAGAGAATGGGACTAAATATATTGGATATTTTCTGAGTTTTTAAGACTGAAGTGTTACAATATTGAAGCAGTTATGATTCCAAGCGTGGTGTTCAGAGGGTCTTTCCCCCTCTTGGGGAGTATGGAAATAGGAGATGTTGTCTGTGTATAAGGCATTGACCACTTAAGACTGAAATGATGGGAAGCATTATTTCTCAGGGGGCTGTTAACCTTTGAAGAATCACTGAAAGCTTTGAACAATGAGTCATTAAATAAATTTAAATCTGAAGTGGCTAATTGTTGCACTGACTAGAACTAAATGAGAAAGTAATGAATAGGTGCACAGGTTAACCCTTGACTACCTCTTCTTGCTTTCCCCTCTACTTTATAAAGGGGCTTCTCCTGGGCCCACACTAAGCCTGGATTAGGCACTGGATCCGCTGTTGTATGCACTCAGCATTTATAATTTTGATTTCATATTTGAGTTGATAGTGTGTGCTATCATGCTGTCTCATTCAGAATTTTAATATGACCAAAATGTTCTTCAGCTAATACTCTGGAGGATTAAAATGCCATTGTGCATTATAACTGCAATTTTTTTATTAAAAAATGCTTGAAATGAAAATCCATTTCAAACAGTTTCGCTGTGAACTCGTATAAAGGACCATTTGAATTCCATAACTCAATTTAAGCTTTATTTTGTGGGCACAGTGAAGGGCCTCCAATGTTGAAAAGAACAAACAAAAATAGAACAACTTATTGCAGTTAGACTTGGGTTTGAAGGCTTAGGTGTGAGAGGAAGGAAGGTAGGTCGCGGAAGCAAGAGATCTAATTATTCACAGTCCTTGTGAAAGAAATGTTTAAATAGAGACAATTTGCCAATGCAAACATAACCACATTGATATTTTATTTCATTCATGTAAAGGAAAATGTAAGGGCTCTCGTGATAGTGAGGTAGAAATTGTAATGCAATGATGTTCAGCTGGTTCAGTAAGCAAATATGCTTTCTGACAGCCAATAAAACAGGAAAAGCCTATAATCTGGTTGGTTTGAAACAAGAAGTCAAAAGGATAGTGGAGGTGGATAGTGTGGCTGTATTTGTTGGCATGCAGAAATAGGGACGCAGCCACCATGCAGCTCCATTTCTGATGCAAGCAGCAATGCAACTTCATGCTGTTAGTGTAATTAAATGATTTCTGCAAGCAGGCAGCATTGGGTGTGCCACTGAGTGGCTGTTCGCCTCGGCCGGTGGGCAGGGCTGTGGGTGTCCAGCATTATGTCAATCTGGCTGCAGCTCCTCAAGGCCATGCTTTAACAAGTAAAGTAGAGGCGCATTGTCGCTGCGTAAAGTGCCTGCAGATATTCTGGATGACAGTCTGATGCAGTGGACTGTGCAGAATGAAGGCATTGTGATCCCTGCCTGTCACAATGACTGCTGTCACACATCAGGTGAACAATGAGGAAATGGAGTGTGCCTCCATTGCAGGATGTTTCAGAAGCGCAGAACCTGTAGATCAGCAAAGGTTACACAGCGTATTACCACTCATGGTCGGAGGATTAAAGAGTGGAGTTGGGGATAGACAGCAGAAGTGTGTGGCTGAGATTAGACAAAATGAATCAGAATCAGGTTTAATATCACTGGCAAATGTCGTGAACTTTGTTACCTAGTGAGTTAGTGTTCATGGGCTTAATGTCCATTTGGGAATTGGATGGCAGAGGGGAAGAAGATTCATGGATGAATTGGAAAGGAAGTAGGAGATATTTCCTCAGTATCTTTTCCACTCTCAAAAAGGGGAAAATAGTTGGTGATTCAAGCCAATAGAAATATTATTTTGGTAAATAAAACTAAACCATAGTGCCGGGGAGTACTCCTTCCACAGAGGCAGGCAGACGGACTCTAAACAATGTTGCAACACTAAGAGCAGCTGGCCAGATGATACCATTCTGAAAATGATGCTGATCAATATTATTTTTGCCATATAGGTTACAAGCATCAAGTGAGTTTGGCAAGGTGAGTGTTTATAATTAAGTGAGCCGGGCATTCTGTGAAATAGCAGCCACTCCAAGGAGTTTCGATTTGGCCAGTCTGTGAAGAATAGAAGCCTGTGTAATGGGAGCCCAGGAGGATACAGGCAGATCTTTTGAAGAATATTCAGAGAACTGGTGCAGAAACAAGATGGTTGTACAGAGATATACAGATAATTGGCTGCTGGAAGGGTATGGACAGATGGTAAAAATTCCTGCTTCCCTGCAGAGAAAAAGTTTCTTGTCAGATCCAGGAGCAAGGTTTAAGTCATGGGCATTATGGATTTTTGACAAAGAGAAGTTATTGTGGGGGCTGGGTGAGGTGGTGGGGAAGGAGTATTTAACATTAAAATCCATGGTTATCTGAGTAAAGGCAGTCTAAATAATAAGAATGATACATTAAATGTGTCCATTATCTGCTTAGTAAAAGTAATTACATATGTGGAAAGAAGAATAATGGCTCCAGAATTGTAGCATATTCTTGTTAATGCAATTCATTAAGATTGACAGTTTAATTTGTTGGGCTTTTATTTATTTCAAAAGAATCTCCCTTTTTTATATCTACATTAAAGAAGCACTCTTACAACCTGTTTCTTAAGTTGTACTATTGAACGAAGATTGACAGTATTGTAGTTAGAAAGCAAAAACAGTTAGTTCCTTTTGTCAAGATTTAATGTCATCGTCAATTACTAAGGAATTTACTCAAGTGGGGAGTGCCAACTCTTGGGTGGAAAGCACAGATGTTTCCCTCTCCTCTGCTGTTGTACAGCTCTGTGATTGACTACCTGACCTCTAAAATCTCCAAGAGATGTAAATGCTGAAGACATTACAGTTCAACTTTTCATGTGGCGTCTGCCATCAGTAAGCTCCATTTTTCTGCCTTATTGGTTAATGTTCTGAGCAGTGCCACGTGTCCAGAGTCTTATCCAAGTTCACCTTCAGGTTATGGCATGCCTTCCTTCTCATCAACTTCCATTCAACATCATGATACAATCACTATCCCCAAGTTTTATACGTTTCCCCTTAGACCTCACTTTGTGCACAGTGAAGCGCTTGATTTCCATTCATGTCTTTGTTCCTTTGAGTAGATTTGATGAAAGCCCAGGACTTAGAATGTGCAGGGCACTAATGGCATTGAAGAGAGTAGGTACAAAGATGAAAGAGTGGTACCGGTAACACAGCATTGTGTTTTGAAATTCTGCAGGGAAGCAGTGTTATTGAGCTGAATTTGGATTCAACAGTCAGAGCACATACACTGTACCTCATTTCCCAAATCACAGCAGTACAATTTCGTTAGTAATACATTCACTGAAAATATTCCCCTTTTTCCTAAATAAATTCTGCCCAGTAGCTTCTGGAAGTGTTTCAGATTTAAAATTCATTTTGTGGGATTTCATTTTTAAAATGGAATGCTGAGCAAAAACACATTTGCATTGTCTTTATTACATGTATGTGGTAGCTTTGTGTGGTGGGAACATGGCACGATAGATAAAACTGAGCATGAGAAAGATGAGAGATAAAGAGAAATGTTACTACGTACAACTGATATTATTTAGTTTACAAAATGAGCCCCAGTTGAAACTAACACCTAATGTTAAAAAAACATGAGAGGCATATTCGCATTTTAAAGCTGAGCCTGAAAGAAAAGCCATATTTTTTGAGAAAGGCAATGAGGCAATACAGTTGGATTTTCAAATCAAACAAAGCTTTCAAAGGAGAAGAATGTAAAATAGGAGACATTGTAATGGCTGATGATGAGATTGGCTTCTTTGCTCTTGGAAGTTAGTGGGATTTGGTGGATGGAGGATCTCAATCAATGAAACATACTTTCAACATAAGTGGCCTGTCATTCAAAACTGAGAAACATGTATATTGCTCTTGGAGGGTAGTGAATCTCTGGAATTCTCTACCCCAATAGAGTTAAACAGAACTATTTAAATTTGAAGCTTGATGAATCTGAATGGTGTCACAGCAACAACTTGGCACTCGTCGTTAGTAAGACGAAAGAGCTGATTGTGGACTTCAGGAAGGGTAAGACAGGGGAACACTTACCAATCCTCACAGAGGGATCAGAAGTGGAGGGAGTGAGCAGTTTCAAGTTCCTGGGTGAAAAGATTTCTGAGGACCTAACCCGGTCCCTACATATTAATGCAGCTATAAAGAAGGCAAGTTAGTGAATATACTTCATTAGGAGTTTGAAGAGATTTGGTATGTCAACAAAAACACTCAAAAAATTTCTTTCGGTGTACCATGGAAAGCATGGCTGCATCACTGTCTGGTATGGGGGGGGTGGGGTGCTACTGCAGAGGACCGAAAGAAGCTACAGAGGGTCGTAAATTTAGTCGGCTCTATCTTGGGTGCTAGCCTATAAAGTACACAGGACGTTTTCAAGGAGCAGTGTCTCAGAAAGGCGGCGTCCATTATTAAGGACTTCCAGCACCCAGGGCGTGCCCTTTTCTCACTGTTACCGTCAGGTCGGAGTACAGAAGCCCGAAGGCACGCACTCAGCAATTCAGGAACAGCTTCTTCCTCTCTGCCATCCGATTGCTAAATAGACATTGGACCCGTGAACACTACCTCGCTTTTTTTAATATATATTATTTCTGTTTTTGCACGATTTTTAATCTATTCAACATATACTGTAATTGATTTATTTTTTCCCTCTTCTTCTATATTATGTATTGCATTAAACTGCTGATGTCAAGTGAACAAATTTCACGACATACGCTGGTGATAATAAACCTGATTCGGATTCTTTGAAAGAAAGGAGGATTGAGGGATTTGAAGATCTGACGCAGAGTAGGAGTTGTGGCTCTGGTTAGATCAGACATGATCACACTGAATTGAGGAAGGCTTGAGGGGCCAGGTGGCGTGTTCCTTCTCTTTGTTTGTGTTCTTGCATAAAGAGTGATTTAAACAAAACTAAAAATTTTGTTAAGTTGCTCATAAGGTGCTGTGAGCAAGGTTGGCAGCTGACAGAGCTATGGGGAGAAGAGTGAAAATCTAAGAATGTCATCACAGCTAAGGATGGTGATTGTGGAGAATTACGGGAAGGACTGGGAAGAGAGCCACATTCTATGAAAACCCAACATCAACCAAAGGGATGTTTGCCTTCAAGCTATTCCAACTGCAATCTGTTGGTAAAATTGGGTAACTGAGCAATAAAGTATAAATGGGGGAGAAAACAAAAAAAGGAATGGGGAGAGAAGCCAAGAAAATATAGGCATCAAGTTGGGCAAGATGAACATATCAAAGTCACAGTTTAAAATATAGCAGGAGATCCACAAATCTAAATGTAAAGGTTTGGGTCTGTCATATATTTGATACCACAGTTTAGAAGCCAGAATTGTTCCAGTCAGAAACAAGCAATCAGTTAATTCTGATTTCTTCTGACCTTGGATCAGATACTGTATTTACAGGTTGATGCTACTCAGCAGCAGTTCCTACCAATGATCATAAATCCAGTTGCAATAATTGGATTCTGGTATTGAAGGAATTGCCCAGGTTAAATGGAGCTGTACTTTAAAAGCAGTATAATTCATTGTCTATAATTTGGCTCACACTGACCATTTTTGGCAAATGCAGCATTAGTCGGATTGAAATCATACCTCTCTTCAGAAAAGTAATTAGAGAAATTAGATGTAGTTTGGAGATAGTGGCAATTTTTTTTCCCATTGTTCCGCTGGGATTTTAGTTTGAAGCCTAAAAAGAAAATCTTCATTCTGTAATGGTTACTAAAGACTCAAGGCTTGGACTGACTGAACCCATTTCCCCAAAAGGCCAGAACCCTCACCAAAAAGCAGCTCGTAATGCATCACCGAAGTGGATAACGTCACTCAGAGGTAACATAAGGAGGCTGATATGAGATGTGAAAATGTCAGTGTAATGTAGAAATGACTGTTACTTTGAGTTTTTGTTGATGCATGTTGCTGAATGACACTTGAAGGAGCTCTGAACTCTATTTGGCAAATGTTGTAGGGTCGCCAGGGTGTATTTGAAAGTAAAAGGAACTGTTCCATTGTCATCTTCATATGCCGGTGTTCTGCAGTGCTAACAAAAACAAATAGATGCTGTATAAATAAGATCTGTTCTGAAGAATAATTTGGAAACAATTATAAATGGTTTGATTATTGCTTTTACTTTTTAATATTGAAGAACCAATATTAATTTAAAACATTTATTTCTAAACAAAATATTGTACAATCACTGCAGGAAAATGCAATGTGGTCACACATGCCAAGTTACCCAATGCTTTGCACTTCTAGTTTACATTACTCTGCCTTTTGCACTCCGTGTATGGATTGGGGCAGAACAACTGCACATAATGAAGGTTCCTTTTTTTACAAGCTGCCTTTTCCCACTTTGACCCACAGTTCTTTTCTGATGTCAGACAGATGTGTATGCACTGTAGAGTCTGCTGAGATTTTTTACCAGAGCTGTTTTCAGTCCATTTCTTCTCTTGACCGTTGTGATTGAGGAATAAAGGAACATTTATATAAGCAATGTTAAACTTGTATTCACTTGTGGGCAAGTGACATTGTGCAATTTGTTAGAAGAATAGGGAAATAGAATAGATTCTCATCATCTGAGAACTAGTAAATTTAGTGTAGTGAGTGATCATGATGTTGGTTTATGAGATAGAGAAGGTACAACAAACCATTGGAAGAGATAAATGGTGTAGTATGGGCTTTGAACTACGAAGTTAGAGGCTTCTTGTTGTGATTGTACAGGGAGTTGCTGAGATTTCATTTTGAAGGCTTTGCATCATTTTTGAATCTGTATGCAGAATGATTGTCATAGTCTTTTGTGGATTCACTAGGTATAGCATATAGATTTTGGGGTGAAGTTGACACATGAGGATACAATGTGTAAATCTGGCCTTTGCTCAGTGACATTTGGGGAAAAATAAGAGGTGACCTGACTAAGATATTCTGAAAGCTCGACGGGTAGAAGCTCAACAGCTGCTTGCTGTTGCTGGAGAGCCGAGAACCCGGGGTCAGTGTCTCATGGTAATGAGTCAGTCGCTCAATAGGGAACGAGGTTTGAAAGCTGGGGTTGCACATCTTTGTAATTTTGTACTTCAGAAGACCTTATTCAGATATTGAGTGTGTTCAAGACTGAGACTAATAGATATTTGGGAAAGGAAATGAGTAGCTATGAGGATCAGATGATAAGGTGGGCAAGCACAGGATCTGGGATGAAACCAAGTGGTGGAGAGGGTTGAGTGGCTGTAGTTATCCTCTTGCAGTTGACAACTAAGCAATCAAAGTTTTTGTTATTTAACTGAGGCAGCATGGTAAGTGTTGTCATAAAGAAGCTGTTTGTGATTTTTGCCACTGAGTGAAAGCAATTCTGCCTCCTGCATAAAGGAACATGGGTTCAGGCATTTCTCAGTTAATGGAATAACTGACTTAAGAATGCTGACAAGTGATTCGAACTTGATATTGTTTGAATTGGGGTCTTGACAAAATAAGGTCAAGTTCTGTACTGTACTTAGTCAAGTACAAGTGTTGATGTTGCCAGGATAACCTTAGTTTGGCATTCTGAACATTGCATTGAATACAGATGCACTTGAGTAGTAGTCCTGATGTCCCTGGCTTTTTGTCTGGGGGAGGGTGTTTGTATTTGGGGTGAAATGGATTTGTTCAGAATTGCTACTACAGAGTAATTAAATTGCTTCTTTTCTTCTTCCCTTGGACTGTACTTCAGCTCCCAAGAGAGGTAATCTTTTCTTTCTAGATGAAATCTGTAAAACCGGGGAAAATTCATTTAGTAGCATTACAAAGATCGTGGGTGAAATATGGGCCATTGGAAATTTTGCAACAAATCACTTAGTGTGAAAAAATGAATCACTTTATTATATTGAGAATGCAGTTTAATATTTGTAACTGAAAATGGTGGTTGAATTTTGTACAGTAAAATAATACATGTGTATTTTATCAAAGAAATGCTTAATACTTAAGATTAATAACAGAGATTTGTGAAAAGAAATCTAACAAAATTCTGCCTGCTGAACAAAGTGATTTGTCATTTTTTAATTTATTTTCATCTTTAAGTGTATTACAACAATGCCATTGTATTGCAAATGACCGATTTTGGTGGTACTTACAATAGCACCAGTTCCTCAGAATGTCATTGACCTAATCTTCAAAAGCTTCTTTAAAAGTTGCTCTGCAACTAATCAATAACAAGTATTTAATTTCTGTGGGGGGAGATTTGCAAGTGAAAATGTCTCAGTAGATTCCACAATGCTCCTGCAGCCACCACAGGCAACAAATAGAAATCAAAAGTAACCATCATGGCTTTTGGTCAACCAGGCCTGCTAAGGTGCAGTTGTTGCCTCACTGTGGGAAGATTTGAGTAACAGCTCCCTGGGTCACTGGAACTGCAGGAGAGTAAGAAACACTTCATGGAAACAAATTTCTGTGATATTCAGAGGTACAGAACAGAAATTAGCATCACATTATTTAAACATTGACTTGGTGATCATTGTGGACTCAGGGTTAAAGGCTCTTTGACTCAAAAATGATATTCAGTTTGTAATTTCCTCAACCTAAATGAAGCTATGATAGTTTTCTATTTTAACAATTTTTGTTCTATTGATAATGTTAGTAAACCCACTCAGTTAATCAGTGATGAAGAAGGATCTTTGCCTGAAACGTCCATTGTTTTACTCTTTTCCATAGATGCTGCCTGGCCTGCTGAGTTCCTCCTGCATTTTGTGTGTGTTGCTTGAATTTCCAGAATCTGCAGATTTTCTCCTGTTTGTCACTTGGATATTCATCATTTCTCTAATCTTTGGTAGTTTTCATCATTTGAAACTCTTACAGTCTCTGTTCTGATGGTCCATGTATTAGGGAGGGATTTCCTTAAGAACTGACATAAGAGTGACAATGATGCAGTAATATGTGGCAGTAGCAAGATGACGTGTACCTTGGTAGAGAGCTTGGAAGTTCAAAGTATGTATGTAGTATAGTATCCTGAGATTCAGCTTCCCACAGACAGTCACAGAGCAAAGAAACACCATGGAACCCATTCAAAGAAAACTTGAAACACCCAATGTACAAAAAAAAGAACAAATTGTGCAAAGGGCAAAAAGGGAGTGAAAAACACAATATAAAAACCAGAGTCATTAAAACAGTCCAGGAATGCACAGTTTAGTTCTGTTCTGTTCAGTCCAATTTAGGGCCATGTTCATTGGCTGCAGAATCAGTCCTCCCTGATCAAGACCACACAAAATAGGAATAAAAAAGAGTAACCAGATTCCAGAAACACATGTAACATGACATGCGAGTTCAATCCAAAAACCGTATTGATTTAAACCTTGCCCAAGACCCAAGACTCGGATAGAAGTGTGTGTGAGAGAGAGGAAGAGAGATCTATATATATATATATATATATAAACAAAGATGAGAGAAATATAAATATATATATATATATATTTATCTCTCTCTATCTCTCTCTCCCCCCCCCCCCCCCCCGGCTCACTGTCTTCTCTCATCTTTGTTGATTTCAGTCTTGCCTGATGCTTTGATCGGTGTGAAACAGAGTCGATCATGGACTTGCCCCCCCCCCCCATCTCCAGTGACGATGTTCACGTGACATTTTTATCTTGATCATATTGCAACCATTATAACAGTAATATCGTCAGTCTGGGCAGTCCTTATAAATTGCACATATTTCAACCGTGAACCAGTCATAGTGGGAGCACATAAAATGAAGTAATTGTCAAAGACCCCAATCAAATATGAGTATATTCTCTAGATTAATGTTGAATTATTTATGCATTTCTTGTAGATAATAGAAAGGTATGGAAAGAAACCCTTGAACTTGGTTAGACTAAATGTTAACCAATTCAGAATTGATTATAGTATTGATGTTAATTTAATATGCTCCTTTTCCTCACTAGATATTTCCCACTTTTATTCAAGGCCTTGACACAAGTGACTGACTTCACAGATGCTAGCAGCACTCCCTCCAATGCTGAAACCAGTTAACATCTCCCTATTGATGTACCCTGCTAATGAGTGAAGGCTTTGGCATTGAGTATGTGCAAGATGTCCTACTTAAAATAAATAGCATCTTTGGTAATCTCTAGTCTATAAGACCCAGTTCCTCAAAATGGAGAGCATTGGCCATCAGCACTCCATACCAGGAAAATGTGGGCACTCTCCCCATGGGTTTCCAACCAGCTGGCACACCCGCTTACTGCTTGTCCACTATTTCTCATTATGTGGGACTGGTGGGGAAGTTTACTGCCAGCACGGTAGTGTAGCAGTTTGTGTGACACTCTTATGATCAAGGTTCAATTCACACCGCTGTCGTTAAGGAACTTGTATGTTCTCCCTGTAATTGCGTGGGTTTCCGACGGGGGTACCAGTTTCCTGCCACATTCCAAAGACATATGGTTAGGGTTAGTAAGTTGTGGGCATGCTGTGTTGCCGTCAGAAGCATGTCAACACTTGCGTTCTGACACTATAACATACAGCGGAGTGCATCATTTGCCTCAATGTACATGTGGCAAGTAATCCCAGTCTTCAATCAATACACTTTCCCCTAAAGGTCACACATGCATATACTTTCCAATCAATGTCATGGTCAGGAACTGTGGCTGGTTCCTCCCATCCCCACCCCACAGTAGTCCGGCAGCACTAAAGCCAATTGTAACTTCATTCCTGACAACACAGATGGACAATACAAATTCCAAGCAGAGATCTGGTCACATTGAGTCTGTAAACTGAAACTCACTCTGGGCTATCAAATCTGGAAAGGAGCCTAAATTGTGCTGTTTTTGATATTAGTGTGTTTTACTTGGTTCACAAATACCTTTCCTATGGATACTTCATTATTTTCATGTCTTTCCCATCAGATATAAGGACAGCTCTTTCTCAACAAATGTAATCTAAGTCTCTGTAAACTGCAGCAAAAGGCACTGGAAAGAAAAGGAAGCTGAATCACTTTACAGTGATTTTCATAAAAAAGTGTTTTGCCTCAAATGATTCTCTCAGGGAAAGCAATTCGACCCTGCTGCTGGAACCTTGTTTCCTATCAGTTTTCTGGGCTGCTAAATGGAGAGCTGCAATAATTTTTTTCCTTATGTTTCCAGTATTGCTGGCACCTGCTATTCTCAAAGGGGATCCCAGAACAGCACTCGAAGGGCAGGGCTAACGTAGTATGCAAATGAAGCAGAGAATGAACTCTCATTTCATTTAGCTTCAGTGCTACTTCAGGCCCTTTGAAAACTGCATTGGCTACGTATAACATCTCCCAAGTTCTAAGGGTTTTGTTGCCATGGTACAATCCAAGTAAGTGGTGTCCATGTACCAGTCCAGTCGTACAGCTGTTGTAAACAGCAGACTCAGCTCTATTACATTGCCACTGGCACAGACTGAACATAGCTACTGACTAACACTGAAAGTACTTGACTGGGGATGGTTCCCAGAAAATTCAGATGCAGGCTTTAAACAGATAAGTGTGAAATTTTTAAGAATAATAGTATCATTATATTAAGAGAGACCGACCCTCTAGAAGAGCGGTCCTGTTGGTCCCATTCCTTGGCTCTTTCCATAAGCCCCTGGGTATCTTCCTTCTGGCGCCCACCTAATGCTCTTTTGAACAGCACAACTAGGTTTCTCAGACTGTGAATTCATGATCCTAACTACATACTGAGTGAACATGCTTTTTTTTTCCCCATCTACCATGATTCCTTTGCCAAGCACTTTAAATGTGAACCTTCTGTTTCTCTGTCCTGCAACCAATGGAAGCAGTTTCTCCTCAATTACGATGTCCAGATCTTTGATTTTAGCCAGTTCTACGAAATCGCCAATTTCCTTTTATCTGTCGACATAACAGAAACCTCTCGTCCCTGGAAACTGAGATTTTTGGTTGGTACTGAGATTTTTGTGGCATACTTTTAAACTGGGACCCCAGCAACAACAGCAAAGCATGCAATGGTTAAAGGCAGAGTGGACAAGGTATTGTGAAAGCCATCTGTATGTGTGGCTTGAAGGAAATTATAAATTCTCACAAACAGCACACTCAGGATAATGGTGTGATGAAATGGGAATTCTAAAGATCAAGTAGTTCATTGATTTATTAATTTTGGATAACTCTTGTTGCAATGCTGAAGCAGATCCAACTCATTGGAGCCCAATTAATTTTCTGGACCAGTACTCCATCTAAATGTTTAAACATCCCATCCCTGCATCAAAGGTTGACCATGGAGTGTGTACTACCTACCCAGTGCACTGCTGTAAGTCACTAGGGCATTTATTGGGGTCCTACTGGTATGCACGATACCTATCATCTAGGAAAGCTGGCCAGTGGTGTAGTGACATCTGCACTGGACTTCGAGGCGAGTGGCTAGCTCTTTGCACGGTTTCCATCCATTGTGGGGGGGTTAGCATGAGCTAGCAGCTCAGACTCATTAAAAAACACAAAAAAAAAGTTAAAGAAACGGCAAAGTTCCCACCTGATGTGCCACAAGGCGCAGAAAAGAACAAACAAGCAACAAATTTTGGACAGGCACCAAGAGCAAGTTAATGAATCATGGAGAAAGAGGGCATCAAGAGAAACCCTTCAGACCCTCAACTCTATGCCAAGCATCAAGCATCAACCACCTATTTACATTGATCCTGCATTTCATTCTTATTCTCAGTAAATTCCCATCAACTCATCTCAGGTTCTACCACTCATTTACATGCTAGGGACGATTTACAGTGGCCAGATAACCTACCAACCTGCACATCTTTCAGATGTGGGATGAAACCAGAACACCCAGGAGAATGTGAAAACTCCACATGTGTAGTAACTGAGGTCAGGATTGAACCTGAGACCTCCGGCACTATGAGGTGATGGTTCCAATAAATGCGCCACTGTGCCACCCTTGGGGCAAGAGTGTGAGAACCCCATTGCCCCATGTTCCTTCCAGACCATATTCTGTAATATCCCAACTTTCATCACTTCATTACTATGGCTGAATTTCCCTGCCTAGCATCTTCTGGTAGAGTACTGCAGTGGTGAAGAAGGGAGGGAAGGGCAATAGATGGCAGCTTTGCCAATGAGCCAGGAATAATAATTTTTAAATAGACTTGTTACTATAAAAGCCACAAGAATATATCCTAGTTCTCCTGATGAGCCATAATCTTATCATTGCTTCTCTACAGATACACCCACTTTCCTTCATTCTGTCACTCCTGATGCACTGGAGCTACAAGCCACCATTGCACTGATCACTTTCTGGCAAATTACAGATGACAGACAATCACACATGTGCCAACATCGACACTGCAGAAAACAAGCTGACTACAGCCCAAAGAAACCCAGGGAATGCTGGGTATAATATTTACTCAATAAATGCATATCAGAACTAGAGTACATGCCACTCCCCAGCTTGGAGTTTGTTTTTTTTAGTTTCTTTATAATTCTAGCTATCCAGTCACAGTCTCTTCTTGTCATTGTTCCCATTCTTCCTGCACTTTTCATGCATTCTCACCATTTTCTGTTCTTTTAATGATGACATGGTTCTTGCTAACGTACTGTTCTGCGTAACCAGGCTGCCCCTGTACTGTCCTTAAATAGCTGCTCGTCACTCAGACATGGCAATATTATCATGCATACACTTGCAGGAATCATTGGACAGTAATTGGGAATAGAACACTAGGAACAATGTCTCATCACTACCACCAGGATCCACATTTAATGCTGACCTTCTTAAAGCAAAATAAAACAAAAAATACTGGTCAAGTAATACCTGTGAAAAACAAAACTTAGTTAATATTTCATCACAGACAGCGTCACTGATGTAACTTTTCTCACAGGTACCTCAATATCTTCCTTCTCTCTGAATAGTGGTTTCCCCTTTAAAGTCATAGACAAAACCAAGGATTGCACCCTCATTATTTTCCTCTACCTCTGCTCTTGACGTACTACCCCCTAGTAAAGTGAGAATGGTGATCCCATAGCCCTCACTTTCCTCCCTATGTTCCTCTTCATTCAATGGACCTTCTTTTAGCAACCTCATTGACCTAACCCATTGCTGTCTCCCCTCTTCTCAGCGTTCTAAAGGGATCTTCAGAACTCCCATTCTTCATTGTCTGTTCTTCCAACTTCACCAACCATTGCTCACGACACTTCCCCTTACCGACACAGAGGCTACAGCACCTGCTCTATTATTTCTTTCGTTCCCAACACTGAAGAACAAAAACAATCCATTCAAATGAAGATGCAATTCACTAGCACCTCTTCCAGTACTGAACGTTCACTGTATGTTCTCCTCTTCATTGAAGGAACTCGGGACAGATTGGATGACCATGTTACCTAGCACCTGTAATCAATAAACAGAGATGCTTAAAGCCCTTTTACCTGCCATTTTAATTCTTCACCCCATTCCCTTTTGGAGATGCTTGTCAATGTCCTCTCGTACTATTATAGTAACAACAGTAAAGTTGAACAGGATCTCATCTTCTTCCTAGGCACGTTACAGCCGACTGCAATTTTATTTTTGCATGTACGGCCATCCTGAACAAAAGGCTTCAATGAAGTCTTATTGCTACACGATAACAGAGTTAGCATACAGACAATGCATTCATTTCTCAATATCTGGAGAATTAAAATAAACTTCCTATCTTCCCTGGTTAGAGGTTTAACTTTCAGTTTGACAGTCACTACAAAATAAGGAAAGCTCAAAATTTGACAAGTCACTGACCACACATTATCCCCATTATGTATTTATCGACATAATAAATATAATTTTTAAAAAACTGAGAAAGAGCCTTCAAAATACTAGATGCCTTCATAGCTTGTTGCTTCATGTCCTCTGAGAGCTTTGTTCTGGCCAGTGAGTTTAAAAATAGCAAATTACCAATAGGCAATAAACTCCTTCTGTCAGTAGCAATGGTTAGCTGTGTAGCCACCTAAGCTATACCCTGGGAGTTACAAACATTAACCACTTCATTATTTGTAGTCAAGGCCCCATCAGTCATTTATTACTAGAAAGGAAAATCACATGAGATCCAACCACCTCTTAACCCAATACATCATGTGTTAAGCAAGTGTTAGCTATCAGCTGAATCATTCGACACACATTCAACCTATCTGAATTCGTTGAAACTACCAATTTTTAAAGAAGTAGGAATATAATACTATTTTGAAAATATTTGGCTCAGAAATGAACTCGGTCTTTCTGCTGAACTGGACCCGATGCAGATCATCCCCAGCTCCTGGCAGAAATCCATTCCAGTGAACAGCTCGCAGCCTAAACAGTTTGCAAGTCAGAAGTGCAGTCACCTAGCCAGGTTCCCACATGGCTGAAGATGCCGGCATATTCATCTCACAGGCCTTCCGGACATGGGGTGTACATATGTTGACTGTTCATAACCTGGGGAGGAGCTGTATTTGCAGATTGATGGGCATAAGATCCCATTTATCATCTCCAAGTTATAAACTTTTAACTCCAGTGGGAAACCAATTAAAGTGAAATTAATATAAATACAGTATTCTAACCTATCAGATCAGATGACGTCAGATCTGATTCCAGAATTCTGTGAGTTCTTATTACAAGATCAATAGATGAAGGAGCTGAAATAGACCATTCAGTCCGTAAGAGTCTACTCTACTTTTCAATCATGACTGACTTATTTCCCCTCTCAACCCCCTTCTCCTGTCTTCTCCCTGTAACCATAGTTACTACTCAAGAAAATATCAACCTCCGCTTTAAATATACACAATTTGTCCTACACAGCTACTTGTAACAATAAATTCCACAGATTCAGCACCCTCCAGCTAAATAAATTCTTCCTCATCTCTGTTTAAAAGGCATATCCTTCTACACTGAGGCTGTGCCCTCTGATCCTAGACTTTCCCATTATTAGAAACATCTTATTCCATCTAGTCTGTGTAGGCCTACTGATGGTAGGTTTAAAAGAGATTCCAAACCACCCCCCCCCCGCCCCATTCTTCTAAACTCTAAAGAGTACAGCCCCAGAGCCATTACATTTACCCTTTGATTCCCAGGGAAATTTCATAAACCTCCTCTGGACCCGCTATAATGCCAACACATTCTTTCTTAGATATGGGCCCAAAACTGCTCACAATACTCCAAATGTGGTCTGGCCAATATCTTATTAAGCCTCGGCATTACATTCTTGCTTTTATATTCTAGTCCTCTTGAGATGAATACTACCATTGTATTTGCCTTTCTTACTGCCAACTCAACCTGCAAGTTTACGTTTAGGGAATTGTGCACCAGGACTGTCAAGTCCACTTTCTGAATTACAGTGTTAATAATTTATGCTGTTTAAAAATCCATCAGGTGTTTCTAAGGGCAGTGTTTGGAATGTATGTTTAGCATAGGCAAAGCATGAAGTGGAACCATCTAGTCAGGAAGGTTAACCTCCAGTTGTCCTGAGATGACTGATCCTCTGTCACGGTTGCAACTGAGATACCACAATTATCCCCGGGGAAACAGAGTCAGGTATCCTGCACCTGATTATGATCCGATGTATACGTGTGGATGGGTGGTCTGCTGGCGATGTCCTTTATGATCAGTTAGCTTGACAGCATTCACTGGGCTTGAATTAAAAACAACTATTTGGGTGAGGTCCCGTGTTGGAGGCGCAACCAAACTGAAGAATTAAGGAATTAATCAGCACTGTTCCCCAAAAAACATTCTGAGAGTTATTAAGCAACAACAGTATTTATCCCTGTAGCAAATTTAACACTTCTGTATTGCTTTGGGTGGCACAATAGCACTGGAGGTAGTACAGCTGTCTCACAGTTAGTTACCCGTCTTCAGTCCTGACCCGACTGCTATCTACTAAGAGTTTCTGTGTTCTCCTTGTGACCATGTGGGTTTACTCCAGGCGCTTCACTTTCTGCCAACATCTCTTTTCTTTTTCAATCTTTTTATTAATTTCAGAATATAGAAACAAAACATAGCAATAATACAGATAATAGGAGATGCATTGTTACATTTAAAAAAGACTAATTGCAAAACTGAATAGTGGAAATTACCAAAACTCCCATACATGTAGAACTGATCACGGATAATATAAAGCAGAAAAAAGGAAAAAAAAAGAAAAAGAGAAAAAAAACAAGAAAAAAAAAACCCATCCCAAAAGAAAAAAAAATCAACTAAACTAAACTAAAGACTTGGGCAAAACTAACAACTTAAAAATGGAAAAGAAGAAAACCTTAGTGTCGACGATTCTATTCCCCTCCAACAACAGTACGGAGAAATAAAACAAGTTTGGAAATGATCAAGTTACATCAAATGAAAATGCTGAATAAATGGCCTCCAAATTTTTTCAAACTTAATAGAAGGGTCATAAACTGCACTTCTAATTTTCTCCAGATTCAAACACACCATAGTTTGTGAAAACCAATGAAATACAGTAGGAGGGTTGATCTCTTTCCAATTTAACAAAATGGACCTTCTAGCTATTAAAGTAAGAAATGCAATCATCCTTCGTGATAAAGAGGTTAAATTATTTAAGTCTATCATTGGTAGTCCAAAGATAGCAGTAATTGGATGAGGTTGTAAGTCTATATTTAGGACCGTCGAAATAATATCAAAAATATCTTTCCAATATTTCTCCAACAAGGAACATGACCAAAACATGTGAGTTAACGAAGCAATCTCAGAATGGCATCTGTCACATATTGGATTAATATAAGAGTAATAACGAGATAGTTTATCTTTGGACATATGAGCCCTGTGGACTACCTTAAACTGTCCAACATCTCAAATACTCGCTGATTGTTTTGTCAATCTATAATTAAGTCTAATGGTAGAAGATTCAGGGTTAAACTGATGGACATGTGGGTGAGAAGTAAGTGGGAGAATGGGATTGATAGGATTTCTCTGAGAGCTGCCATAGACTTGATGGGCCAAATGGTTTCCTTCTATGATATGAGGAAATATGGAAAATAATGACCAGGGAAAGAATGAAGATGATGGTTTGGTAATGGATTTGGGACAGTGTCATCAACTGAGATGAAGTTTGACTCCCAAAAGCAGGCAGCTTAGGGTCATGTCAGGGGTTAAATGGAAAAATCATCTGAATCAGGAACCAAACTTGCCTCATTGTTTGAATAGAAAGTGAACAAGATTCTCTGAATTAAACTGGAAAGCAAAATTCTTGGAAATACTCAGCAGGCCATAAAGCAACTATGGAGAAAGAAACAAAATTAATATTTCAGGTCTCAGGTCTGTGAACCTTCACAGGAGCTGGAGAAGAAAACTTTTAAGTTGTAGAGAGGGGGAAGGGTAGAGACAGCAAAGTGAGGATGGAGACTGGGTGATGTTTTGGGGCCATCTGGTAATTAGATGACGAAGGATAGTTAGCAAATGATTTTTTAAAAAAAAAAACAACTTTAAATATGTTGGAAGCATGAAAGGCAGAAAACAGCAATTGCTAATTTTTTAAGCAAAAGAGAATGCTGAAAGTTGTCTGGTGATTGTCACCCCCGTTACTTTTCTCTGTCCTCCTGATCTACCCAGTTCTTCCTACATTCTCCGCAGTACCCTATCAGCCACATACTTTTTCTACAAGTTCCCCTCCCCTTATTGTTCCATCTGCCCTCTCCACCTGCCTCACTTGATTCCATGCTCTATCTTTAATTTCCGTTCCATCATCTGCAGCCTTTTGTCACTTTTCCTTCTCACCTCCCAGCTTCTGTAGCAATTTCCATTCTCCCCTCTTTCATCTGCCTGTTATTCCTCCTCACCTAGATCTACCTATTGATTTTTAGCTCTTGCTTCACCCTCCCTTTAATTTTTTTTATATACCAGCTTTCTCACGCTTATTTTTCAGTCCAGCTGAAGGTTCTTCTTGAAACTTACACTGCTCCTTTCCCTCCACAGATCCTGCCTGACTTGTTGAGTTCTTCCAGCATCTTGGTTGTTGTTGCAAAAGGTTAGACAGCAGGGAGGGAGGGAGGGAGAGAGAGAGAGAGAGAGACTATGATAATATTAGAGCTGTAAGACCTTATCAGTACCGCTGAGTTAAGTCAGAAATAGAAAAAGCTGCTTGCTATAAAGTCCCAAAGGTTGCAATGATGGGTGATGAAATATTGTTCCTTGTTGTTGCACTGGAAATCGTTCACTGTGTTACACTTGTAGACTAATGTGAAATCTGGGTTTCAGTGAATGGAATATTTGCCTAAAGGGACTCTGTTGTTAAGATCTGCATGGTATTTGGAAAACTGTTCTTCTCAGTTGGATCATCCTTACCTTTTTTGGATAGAACTCTCCCTCAGCTTCAATTCCAGCAATTAATTGCAAATACATCCAGAGCTCACTGCTGGCCAACCAGCATTACACATTAGAGATAGTAAATGGATTGATGATGTGGTGTAAATTTTATGACCTCTCAAAATGATTCATTACTGGAATGATTAAAGAACAGCATATGGTCTATATTGAATAATATTGGAGAAAACTCAGTTTATATTAATATTAGAATACCAAGAACAACACAATTGAATAAATGTTTCAGAATTTATTCAATAAGTTTTATTAATAATTGATGGTGAACCTGGGTAGTTGTTTCTTTGCCACACGTTTAGAGATTGATGATTCACTTATGCATTTATTTCCCGGTTGCAAGGCATAAATAGGCAGATAGAAGACACTGGAGGAACTCAGCAGGTCAGACAACATCTATGAGAGGAATGAACAGTCAGTGTTTCAGACTGAGACCCTTCATTTAGAATGGAAAGGAAGGGGGGAGAAATCAGAATAAGAAAGTGGGGAGAGGGGATGGAGTCCAAGTTGGAAAGTGATAGCTCAAACCAGCTGAGGAAGAAGATAGGTGGGTGAGGGAGGAGAGATGAAATGTGAAGTTTGGGAGGTGATAGTCAGACTCTCCTTAAGGTTTAGCTCAAGGAATGATCAGCATCACCCCACCTTCTCCCTTCATGCCCATTCTTTATCCATAGTCATAGTAATAGTGGGTTGTTCATCCACTGTGAGTCATAATGAGCCATAAAATCTACTCTCACTGTTTACTTATCCATATTCTCCATCAGTGATCACAAATACAAACACCCTGAATTTCTGGCCTGGGCTTTGAGTATTGCTGCTCAGCTAATCTTTTGACTAAGGTTTGCTGAATTAACCCAAAATAATAAATAAGAACAGAGAACTGTAGGTAGCAGGATGCTAAGGGAGCTAATGGACAACTTGTTGGGCAGGAAAAGGAAAGGCATAGAACATCATGACTGTAGTAACAAGATTGTCATGAGGTAGGTTCTCCTCTGTTGATTCTAAGAGTTGCTCATACTGTTAGAATGAATGCAAGAAGAAGACGACAATGACCCATATATTGGTTTAGCACCTTAAGGTGCTTGGCATTGATTAAAGGCATATCAATATTTTATTTTTACTCCTTTTACAAATAGGCTATTCTTCTTCAACGTTTTCAGGAATGCTGAGTTTGCTATCTGCAAAGGTGCAGAGGTTGCTTACTCTTTCACGGGCAGTGAACCTCTAAAGACTGAGGCCGGCTAGTTAAAATGCTACCGCTTTTTACCTCCCACAGCCTGCACAAATGTTCCTTGCAGACTAACGTATTCTATTGTAATCATGAAATCAAAAAGACTCTCTCACTGAGAGCCTGACTTCCTTAGCAGTCATTATAGGAGCTTTGACAATATAATGTAATTTTGCATTAGCTCTTTCATGTTCTTTATAATCTTACAAATTCTTAGCATCTGATTCTTAGAACTAGCCTTTAAGATTACTTTGTATTCCCACTGTACAAAGTGCAAACTGTTTATAAATGGAAGCAATTACACTGTTACAATTTGTTGATTATTTTAGTGATTACTTCAGAGCCATTTTTCAGATTTTTTTTTGTTTCTTCCTTCTATTACCTTTAGGACTGAACAGTTGGCGCTTTCTGGATAGAAAATGAAATTATTCTCCTGGGTTCTAATTGAATGCTTTCTTTGTTAACCTTCCCTCTCCCACATTGTGGTTTACAAATAGACTAGGGCAATGGTGAAGTCATTTCAAGCACAAATGACTACTAACTCTAAAGCTCCTGTTCTCTTTGACTTTGCGTCTGTTACCCACTGAGCCCTAAACCAATTGGGTATGGTGGGTGGTCCAGTCTAGTAATCCAGAGGCCAAGACTAAAGATCCTGAGCTCGGATTTATGACAGTGGCCATGGAGTTTATATTCAAATAATAACCTGGATTTTTAAAAAAATCTAATCATCAGCGATGGCAATATCAGCTTCTTGTATAAAAAAGGACATTTGCTTCATCAAATATTTTTCAGGCAAATCTGCCCGCTTACCCAGTCTTGCTTATATGTGAATATGCAATTATCTTTTATCTGTCCTCTTAGGCAGTCCGTCATCCACTCAGTTTGAGGGCAAGTAGAGAAGTGCAATAAATGCTGGCAGATCTCCCAGCCAAGAAAATACATTAGTCCCACTTCTATTCTCTCTTCCCCTGAGCTGTGGCTCTACACATTCCGGGAGCTCTCCATCACATGTTTTGTAGCCATTCTTCATGAATGGGCCTGGTCAATAGGCTCTTAAAATTAGCGGCTGTGGGATCCCAGCAGTGCCTGCTCACACAGCTGAAGCTGTGATCTGCAACTGCATGATTTTCTCTAAGAGAGAAGATTGCCTGTTGACCATTCTCTAAAAGATTCATAGGTGACCACTTAAGGTATGATTTCATTTCCTTTGTACTATGGTTTGCAGGCAACATGACAGAGCTCACTATTTCTGACCCTTCAGCAAGTCCTGATGGAAAAGGCCTGTCTGCATGCCTTGAACATTCATATCAAATGTTTCCTTTCATGAAATAGGTTGTGGTCACTGGCCAACAAGACTTGCACACATTGAATAGCAATTTGGTTGAACTTAAAAGTAAAAAGAGTTGCCACTTTCAAGAGAAAAGGTTGGAGGAAAAATGTAACTATATACGGTAAAATAGAATGATTGATAAACTGCAGGCAGTAGAGAAAAGGCAACAATGCGTATCAACCTGCTGAAGCTTCATTCCTGTGGTCTATGATGTCTGTCAGTTGGCCTGATCAAGTTACAATTTACAGCTAGCCATTACCCAATCTGTGACTCACTCGCATGTGACAGGTTTTTGACATGTTTAAAAAGCCATTGTCCTATTTGTATGGGTCCAACAGAAAAGGATCACATTAAATTTGTTTGTTGAGAACTTTTAAATAATTTTGCTCTCTTAAGAAGAATTTGTGCTTTTTGTGACTCAACTAAAATTAAGATTTTATAATCCCCTGTGAGAGTTGATAGTCAATCGAGCAGAAGATTATTGTTCTGACCTTTATTGAAAGGCTGCAGCAGATTCGCACCCTTTCTGTGATCCTGTCTAACACAGAGTATCAGCCTTTATTAAAAACTCCACGGAAGAAATCAAGCCATCCACAACCAAGAATGATTTAGAATGTTGTTCACTCCCAAAACAATACTAGATAGCATTACACATAAACAAGACTTTATACGTGTCAAGCAGCATCTCTGGAGGCAAAGAGGTGTTTAACATTTCAGTTTAGACCCTGCAACATGACTGAGTGTGTAGAGGGAAGATATCCAGTATATAGAAGTGAGAGGGAGGTGAAGGGAGTATACTGAGTCAAAGTCTCGTTGGTGATAAAACAGATGGAGCCAGGTGTGAGATGGTGGGTGGAGACAGAGATTGGGAGGTGATAGGTGGAACTAGATTAGGGAGGGATGATGGACAGATGGATCTAGGTAGGGCAGATGATAGGACAGGAACTAGGGAGAAGAGAACTTGGGTAGATAAGTTTGCAGATAATGGGTAGGTGGGGGCAGGGTGATGAATCTGGTGGATGGAGCCTGGATAGGAGGTGTAGTTCAGGTAGCTATGGGAGTCTGTAGGTTTACAGTAGATGTCAGTGATGGAAATTGGGAAGTTTACTTTACAAAATGTACATAATTTTTTTTCTGAATCTCTATATTGATAAGAGCAGGCACTTTCAACCACAATGTATATTCGACTTTAATGCCAGTCCAGACCAACCCCATCTGCCTTAGTCTATATCCCTACCTGCTTCTGTGCTTGTCAAAATGTCTGTTAAGAGCTGCTGTGTGGCAGGGACTACATTCCAGGCATCTACCATTTCCTGTAACCTCAAGTGTTTTCCATTTTCAGCTTGAGAATCAGATTCTACCCTATCTATAATCTCTCATATTCTTATATATTTCTATCAGGTCATCCCTCCGTTTCCAATGCTCCACAGAAAATGATCCAAGTCTGTGAAACTCTCCTTATTAGCTCAGACACTCCAATCCAGGCTACATCCTAGTAAGCCTCTTCTGCATCGTCTGCAAAGCCTACACGTACTTTCTATAATGTGTCAAACAGAATGGTACCCTATACTTCAAATGTGACCCATTAATGTTTTATACAACTGCAATATGATTTCTTTATCTCTATGCGAAAGTATGCTGTGCACTTTCTTACCTACCCCCATCTACATGTGTTGCCACTCTCTGAGTGTTACACCCCAAGATCCCCCTGGATATCAGTGCGCCTGAGAGCTTTTCCATTTACTATACACTTCTCCCTTCCATTTGATCTCCCGAAGTGCAACACCCCAGACTCGTCCAGATTAAACCACATTTGCCGTTTCTCTGCTCGTATTTCCTACAGGTCTATATCCTGTTAAATGCTTTGACAACCTTCACTGTTAATTGTTTTGCCATCTGCAAATGTGCTGATCAGCCTCCCTGTATCTTTGTCCAAATTATTTGAATAATATCACAACCAGCTAACTCTGGGATTTGTGAACACCATCATGATAAATAGCAAATCTGTTTAACTATTAGGCTCCTATTGTACAATTGCTTCATTTGAGTCCTTGCAGTAAAAAAGAAAGTACTTACATTTCAATCTGCACATCTTTGGTGTCCTTAATTACTTCAGAACTTCAAGATGACTTTTTATTGTACTGCCACAAAGTCATGGAATCACAGTGCAGCCAAGAAAGACCTTTGAGTTTATTTTCATGCCCACGTTCAGATTTATCATATATTCCTTCCATATGACATCTAATTCCTTCTTAAATGTTACAGGAATGTCATTTCTTTTTATAGCTGGGAGTCCATTCATTGTGCTAATAGCACTTTTTGTGAAGAAACTGCAGCTTTTCACGTGAATTTTACTTTTTGTAGTTTTTTTTTATATCTCATATCCACTTTTTTTCCTGTTCTGGATTTATCCCTGGATTATCTTTTATGCCTCTGTAGGATCAGTTATCAGACACTTTCTTTGAAGGCTAAAAATGTTGCATACCTCCAATCTTTCTTCATAATTTAAAGCTTTGGAAGTATTAGTGGGCCTCATACCTCTTCTTGAATGTCTCCCTTGTCTCGCACCATTCACAATGGACAAAGCATTCCGGCCGCAGACCGTTAACAGTCTGCAGGCACATAGAGCAGCAAGCCATACAGAAAATATGAAATAAATAAATGGTTAATTTTTGGTGTTATAAAGATGATTGGCCTTGAGAAACATTCAAGGCTTTTGAAAGGAGCAACAGAATATTTTGTGGACTGAGTGAACATCACTTGAACGTGTTATCTGAGAACACTGCCAACAATCCACCTCCTTCTCGTGCTGATTGCTGTGCACAAAATGGTTGTCATGTTGTCAAAAGTATACTGGCTGCACTTTGGAAGATACTAATTGGTCATTGAACATATGAGCTCTTTGAGGTTGTGAAAGGTACAAGTGTGAAAAGATTTAAAACGAGAAGAGGCAGCCATCATTTGCAGGTTTATTGTGAAGGTGGCAGCTGACCACAATGGCATTTCCTGTAAAGATGCCGCCCCAACTAAAACATCCCTGGGACAATTCTGACCTTTGCAGTCTGTGTGGAGCTTGCAGTTTCTTCTAGCAACTGCATAGACTTCTTTTAGTTTTCTAGTTTTCTTCCATATTCTAATGATGTGAAGATCTAGAGCTTAAATGGCCGCTCTGAATTGTCCTCTGTGTGTAGGTGAGTGGTAGAATCTCGGGGGGCAGCGGGGGTGGAGTTGCAGGGTATATGGGAGACTGTGAGGAGAACAGAGTGGAAGTATAGGATCAGTGGAGCTGGGTTTTTGATGGTTGCAGGGTCAGTGCGCTGAAGGGCCCGTTTGCACACTGTAGTACCTTGAAATGTAAACCTGCTAGCACCTGTACTGGGATCAGTAGAAGTTTTCTATTATCCTTCTGAAGCATAGAACCACGTCTCAGGGATCTGAGCTGTTGTCCAATGGAGTTCTCAATGACATTTTATAAACAGTGTATCTGGCAGAGTGTAGAGGAACAACCTCACATTGGTGTCCATGCCACTGGAGTGACCATTGACAGCTTTCTTCCTACTACAAAGCCACACTACAATCTATTGCTGCTCAAGTGGAAGAACTGCAATATCAAAAGAACAGCATGGGCATTAGAATGAAAAACAAAAGATACTAAAAATGTTAAGTTGTTCAAGGAGCATCTGCTAAAGTGCACCCTTTGTCCACTGTTTATATTCCAGATAGTTGGCATCCTAACCCTGCTAAATAACTTGGCTTTGGAAATAAAGACTAATTATTTCTCAGCTTTGCCGCTGCTGTTTAATCTTTGGTCAGACACCCCTATATTGATAAACAAAAGGTCTTTTAGCTCTCAGCAAAGTGAGTACTTGGATTGAATCAGCTATACTCAGGGTTCACAAATGAGTATGAAGAGATGGTTCATGTGGTCAACTGTGCTAACAGATTCAAAACTACAAAAGACAGCCATTGCTTGCAAGTTTGACATGAAGGTGGCAGCTGACATTTGATAACTGATGTACTGTCATACAAATCCATATTGATTTACTGGCAGATCAGTTACACATCTGTGCTTTTTGTATCAGAGGATTTGAGGATTGGATTGTTTCTCGGTTCCCAGGTTCTCGTGTTTCATAGAAATGTGTTAAAAAGGAAACATATGCTATGTTGACCAAGTGGCGATAAGTGATCAGTTTGGGTTACACAAGTGTGTGTATAACAACCTCCAAACACTTCCATAAATATTACCCAAAACAAGCCTGCAACCATGAAATGGTTGACGCAGTTCATCTGACAATGGTGTATAAGCATTTGATTTAAATATGCATGTGAATTCTGGCTTAAAAAATCACGTTTAGCTTTTATATTTCAATTTGGGAAATCTTTGAACATGACCATTTGTAATGTAGATACTATTATTGGTATATTATTGCCTCATGCACCAAGATACTGTGAACAGCTTGTCTTGAATACTGTTTACACAGATCGAATTATTACACTGTGCGCTGAGCTCGAATAAGGTAAAGCAATAACAATGCAGAATAAAGTGTAAAAGCTATCAGAAAATTGCAGTGCAGTTGAACTATAAACAAGATCATTCAAGGTAGATTGTGAGACAAAGAGTCCATCTCATTGTACTGGAGATCTGTCCAAGAATGGTAACAGTGAGATTAGAAGCTGTCCCTATTAGCATTGAGGAAACAGAATATATTTTGTTCCAATCACTGAAATTATCAGGTATACCCACACCAGTTATGTTTAAGGTAGGGGTTCCCAACCTGGGGTTAATGGCATAAAAAAGATTGGGAACGCCTGGTGTAAGGGATCATGTGTAGGAATACATTGCAATATTTTGGTAAGTGCCCGACGTCACTCTCTTATAGCCACTGATTGTCCATCCATTTATTGGAAACTACTGGGGATGCTGGAGTGTGGAGCTTCTCAATGTGTACACTTGCTGTGACTAGGAGAGAAAACTGCACAATACAGGTCATCTCCAGTTTACAGATACAAAAAGTGCAGCCCATACATATGAATAAGCCCTTGTGAGACTGATAGAACGAATCTGCTGGCTGCTGCCGGGCTGCCGGCACCTTATGCTGGGTGGGAACTCAGTTTAAGTGCCTTTTACTCTCCCCTTATCTCAATAGTATAGCGCTTTTCCATTTACCCGTCTGTATTCTTTTGAATAGAGTTGTCTCTTCTTGCCAAGCCATTATCAATTTTACATTTACGTCATGTTGATGTTCATTGTTCAAGCTTATTTTACTGTATATTTTCAGATAAAGTATTTAAAATGATTGTATTCGATTGAAATCCACTCTCAAAATTAATAAGCATAGGTCAGGAAATCATGAGTTTAATGGTGTTTGACTTAAGAATTGAAATCACTGGCAGGAAATCAAACAATAAATATCCCAGCTCACACTCCATGTAAATGCCATTATTAAATTATGTCCTACTGTAGAATTACCTCTTGAGTATTAGATTGGGCAACCTCATTGAATAACTTATAGAGATAACAGAGTTGACATAGGAAATGTAATAGCAGGCAATATATCTAAACTTCCAAAAGAGCTTCAGTGAGGCACTGAAAATAATTTAATGAATAAAATGCTAAGTCGGGGAATACAAAGCAGTAAGATATGTTAACTAGCTGTGAGTTTGAAAGTTGGGGCAATATTCAGAGTGGAAGGTGGAATCAGTTTAGTAAACATGTTGAGTAAGGAAAAATTGATAAAAGAATTTTAACATGGGAAATGTTAGCTATTCTATGGTTGGATATTGTGTGGGAAAACAAACAATAGATAAACAAAGGATACAGGAATATAAAAAATCCAAGGTGAATATTACAGACGTGGTGCTCTGGATATAGAAAAGGCTATGAGTCATAACAACCTGGCTGCCACAAAGAGCATTTATGTTCCAGAGTAACCGTGTCCCTGGCCGGACCACTCCAGTACAACTGCAACATTAGCCACATTGATATAATAGATAACCGTTCAGGTGTGCTTTCCCACTAAAAGTGGGGCAAATGTAGTTTGGCTAACCACCCCTTCATTAATTTATTCTTAATCAGTGAAGTGGAGTCAATAATGTAATCAGTCGTTATCCATCTTCAGTAAACTGTTGTCTTGAGTTTAGTTTTGCTAATTTCAGGGCCGTCAGACTCTAGACCTCAATTAGAAAAAAGCTTAATACCTTGGCCCAAATATTGAAGAGCTGAAATCTAGAGGGAGGATAACTAACTAACTGCCCTTAGCCATGAAGTATTAAAGACCCCTGACAAAAAATGAACTTAAAGAGAATTTAGAGGACAATTCTCTCTCAGGAGAATTACCCTACACAAAGAAAAATGGTTCTGTGTGATGGAGGAGAATCTGTTCAGCCATTGACATCACCGCAGCAGTTCCAGTGATGCAGCTCAACCTGCTGAGTTCCTCCAGCAGATTGTTTATTGCTGTATTGGGTAGTAATCTACAGTGAACTATTTTCAGTTCCCTCACTGTTGAACTTCTGCCCACTACAGTGTCAGAAGTGGAAATATTTGCTGATAATTGCATTGTTCAAGTCCATTCACAGTTTCTCTCAAAATGAAGCATTTCGTTACAACCTTTGAGCTGAACCTGGATAACATTGAGATATAGGCTGGTAAGTGGCAAGTAACGTGAGCTGCACAAGTATCAGACAAGAACTTACTCCAATGTAGGGGTGACTGTCCAGCTGTCTTTGGACAGTTGTATCACCAAATAGCCAGGAGGTTTAAAAACAACTTAACAGGGACAACTAGATCTGCTATAAAAATGGGACAAAATTGGAAGCTCAGTAGTGAATGACCACCTCTTGATTTCCCAGACTCTTTCTACCACATGCAAAGCAATTATCAGGAGTGTAAATGATGGCTTTCCTGGATGAATGAAGCTCCAATTAAACTCAGCCCTATCCAGGACTGAGCAGCCCTCTTGACTGCTAATTCTAGCAGCATCTTAAAACTTCACTCCCTACACAAGCAGCTGCTTCTGTTTATTATCTGCAATGCGATGCGCGACAGCAACATGGAAAAACCTTTTCGCAGCATATCCTGAACCTTCCAAGCTCAACCTCCCGGAAGGGAAAGGGAGACCGGCTTATAAAAGTGCTACAGATTGCAAATTCCCTTCCAAGTCTCTGTCACCGTTGCAGTTGGGTTGAAATCCTGGACCTTCCTTCAACAGCTCTAGTTTACCAAACAGGCAGCATCAGCTCTACATCTCCTTTTCAAGGGCATAAATGAAATAATTACTCTCATTTTACAGGGTGTGGGTGTTGCTGGATTAAAACACTGAAAGGTGTTCTGCAAGCTAATAAGGCCATAATGCAAACCAAGAACCTCAGGGTTATTTTCCCAGGCATAAAATTTATGTACTAAATGTATATTGAGCCATGGCAAGGTAAAACACTCCTTTGAATTTCAGGCTGCCATATTACAAAGAGGGAGGATGCACGAGATTGAGTTCAGAAATGAAAACAATACTAGATCTGCTGAGGTATGCCTGTCAGGAAAGGACAAAGGGGCTGGGTCTCTCTTTTCTCTTCAGGTGTGATGGAGCAAAGTTCTTAAAGATTTTGTAATGTGGAGACTTTTCATTTGTAGCAAATAGAAAAACCAGAAGCCATCGATACAAGTTGTCTTGAAGACACTTAGAAGAATGTTATTAAGGCAAATATATCATTACATAAGCAGAGGTGGGAATGGACTGGATAGGGAATGATAGGAGGAGGTTTGATTGATTGGACTGAGTGACCTGTTTGTTGTATGTTTTCTGTAAATACTATACTTACTATTTATTTATTTATTGAAATGCAACGCAGAGTAGGCTTTTCTGGGTCTGAGCCACACTGCCCAGCAATCCCCTAGTTTAATCCTAGCCTAATCACAGGACAATTTATAATGACCAATTAACCTACCAGCTGGTGTATCTTTGGACTGTGGGAGGAAACCGGAGCACCTGGAGGATCCCTACGCCATCACAGGGAGAAAGTACAGACTCCTTATAGGCAGCAATAGGAATTGAACCCCGGTCGCTAGGTCTGTAAAGCATTGTGCTAACCACCACGCTACCATGCCACTTTATACTTCATTCTAAAAATGACGTGTACTTTCGAGAGTGCTTCAGTGAATGCACGAAATACACATTAAACCCAAAGTCGTAAATGTACCATTTGTAGATTCTGTAAGTAGCTAAGCCTTACAATTTGATTCTGGTCATCACTGAGCAAGATGGACTTAACAAAAACAGCTAAGTGGTTTGTGTTTTTTTTCACATTGTCAGCTAACACTATCAATTATGCATCAGGCTGCCAGCAGAAATGCTTGTGGCAGGTGCAATAGTATTAGAAAAGAAGCATATGGTTAGGTACATGAAGGGGCAAATCTTAGAGGGACGTGCTTTGAATGCAGAAAATTGGAACTAACCATGGTTGGCATGGACTAGTTGAGACCAGGGATCTGTATCTGTGCTGTATTATTCTATAACTATTACTTTAAGTGCATGAACGTGGGTCAGATCTGCTGTGGAAATATACCACAGAATTCACGCTTTAAGAAGAGGATGTGGCAGACTGGAACTTGAGAAATGAAGCAGCCAATGTTATACCTAGGCATTCCATTTATTGTTGGTACTGAATGCAGTTGACATTCTCACAAATTTTAGTTTAGATTATATCTTTACCAAAGTATAGTGATGATGATAATTTGCTGCTTCATTAGTCTCCTCTCCCACTAATTGTATTCTGTTCCATGCAAGCATTCTTCAGCAATGAGCTAAGCTGACAAGGCTCGGATGCACTTTTGGTTGCTTCTCAGACTTTCAATGTAACTACAGTGTAGATTAACAGAAACATTTGACCCTTCTTCTGATGCCATTATAGCGGCTGATGGGCAGAAAGCCCAGGGAACAATTAGTAGTTTACCAGGTAGTCATCAGCAGTGAGAAGCCTGTAAGTATTTCTCTGTTGCTAGGGGAAACAGAAGTATTGCTCTGCGTGAGAGCAGCTAGCGCAGCACAGGTCCATGATTCCAGACGGAGACATCCAGGCCTGTACATCTTTACTTTACCTCAGATGACATCAGCTAGCAAAATTGCCCATACTTTCAGCTTAAAGGCTACTGTATAGAGGCAGATGGAAGAAAAGTGCTAGGCCAAACTGAGCCAATGGCTTTGTAGCTCCTTCTGAACAAGTAGCATGGCCTTGATGAAACTCTAAGCTACACTTATAATTGAGATATTTTAGAATTCATTTGAGATATAATAATGCATTCTATTTCAGCACCACAGTGTTGTGTGTTTTGATATAAAGAGTTCAGTTTTGGTTGTTTTAGTCATAGGATGCCAGCCTCTTCTAGAAGAGGGACAAGACGTTTCTTCATAAATTAATTTTTAAAGACATTACTTTGGCATTGATATTGGTTTATTATTGTCACATTTTCCAAGCTGCAGCTTGAAGAGAAGGGACTCCCCTTGTCCTTAACTACCACCCCATAAGCCTCCTTATTCAGCACATCATTCTCCATATGTGCCACCATCTCCAAAGGGATCCTACAACTAAGCACATCTCTCCCCCCCCCAACCCCTCTACTTTCCATAGGGATACTCTCTCCATGTGACTCAACTTGTTCACTCAACCTTCTCCACTGATCTCCATCCCAGCACCTCATATTCTATCTGAGTAGCCTCCAACCTTGAAGACATGAGCATCAATTTTTTTCTAACCTCCATTAATTTCTTCACTCTCCCTCCTGTTTTTTCCATTCTGTATTCTGGTTACCTTCTTTCCACCCATCCATTACCTCACACTGTTCCCCTCCTTCTTCCCTTTCTTCTATTCCCCTCTCTCCTCTCCTATTAGATTCCTTCCTCAATCTTTTACCTCTTCCTCTACTGGCCTCCCATATTCTCATTCATCAGCTCTCCCACCCTCACCAACCACCCGTCTCACTTGGTCTCTTCTATCAGTGACTAGCTTGCACTCCTGCCCTTTCCCTTGCTGCCTTATTCTGTCTTCCTTTCCAGTTCTAATGAGGGGTCTCTGCCCAAAATGTTGACAGATAATTCCCCTACATAGATACTGCTGGGCTTGCTGGGTTCCTGCAGCATTTTGTGTGTGTTGTCTTGCATAATGTTCATTCAGATCAAATCATTACATGATGCATTCAGCTAGAATAAGGTAAAACAATAACAATGCAGAATGGAGTGTAAAATGCAGTGCAGCCAAATGATAAAGATTAAGATTATAAGAAAAAGATTGTGAGGAAAAAGAGTCTATTTTATTCAGGAGGTCCATTCATGTGTCTGATAACAGTGGGATAGAAAATGTCCATGCACATAATGGTACGTGCTTTCAGCATTTTTTATCTTCTGCTTGTTGAGGCAGGAGAAGAGAGAATGTCTTGGGTGGGTGAGATCTTTGATTATACTGGCTACTTTAATGAGTCAGTGAGGAGCATCGACAGTGTCCATAGATTGCTGGCTGGTTCCCATGTTCTAATGCAGAGCAGTTGTGAGACAAAGCCATTGTGGATCCAGAAAGAGTCCTTTCTGTGATGCATTGATAACAATTGATAAGTTTTAATTGTTCATCAAAATAACAATAATCTTGAATTGTGTTTAATCATTGAGATCAGGCGAACTTCTGTCAAATGCTTGGATAACTGATGCTAAATTTTCTCAGCAGAGGGAACATTTGCTCTGGTGTAGAATTAACAAGGAAGTCACAGGAAATTGAACAAGGATCCATATCCCATCAATCCCAAATAAATTATGTGTAACTCTACATTCCTGACTACTTGACTGCATATTTTTCATTTTAATATTATTGTAACATATGAATGTAATTTGAAATAGCTTGCACATCACTGCTGCTTGTGCTCAACTGATCTGTATGAGACATCTATGAAAAGGAAAGGCACTTTCTGCATTTTGCAGGAGATTATTTCCAAGGTTGAAACTGGAGGGCTTTTGATTGCAAGATATTGGTGTGAGATCACAAAGAAGAATTCCCCTTTTCAAAATATTTTGAGCAGGCAATGAATCAAAGGGGAGAATGTCAGTGAGTTTCAAAAGAATTCTATGGGGACTGGTTTAGATATCTCGGGTTCAGGCACCTGACCCGATGAGTTGAATATTTCTGTCAGTGTGCATTAAGTTTGGTCTGTTTTATTTCAATAGTCCTGCATTTCTGTAGTGGGGGAAATGATAAAATACTGCTCTCTTGTTGTTGGAAATCCTTGGGGAAATTTTCAATTCTCAGCAGAGGGAGCTTCACATCTTTTATTTACCAAGTTCTCTGTGATTTCATCTGTGATGGGAAGGAGGACTAAGCAGTTGAATGACAGAAAATAGCAAGAACTTAGGAAGCTTAACGTTCTTTATGAAGTCACTATAGCTTAGTCAAAGCCTAATTCTACTGGTTTGACTTTTTCCTTCCAATTCTACCAATACTGTTCAGTAGCAAGAGGGTGTGAATGAATTGAGAGGGGTGCAAGGGAGTGTCTTTCTGCCTGCTGGTTGTGTAACAGAAATGTGAGTAAGGGTTAGAGCCACAAACAGTAAATCCTCATGAAAGGACGAGCATTTCATTCTCGGACAGCCATTATAGGGAAAAATAATTACTTATTTCATAAAATGCGCAGTTTAGTGGTGGTTATAAAACCTTTTATTCATTTATTTTAATAGTATTCCTCTCATGCAATATTTAAAAGTCCAATTGCTTTCTTGTATTACCTAATTAGAAATGTTGCTTAATTAGAAAACCACGATTACATTAAAATTCTTTATATTTTGTCAATTTGAGATCTTTCGTTATTCAAGCAATAAACTGTAGACAAGTACCGTTTTCATGTCTTTCCTAAATTAGCAAACAAAATTCATGAAAGTTTTTTATTTGATACATCACAACCCCACATCATCATTAAAAAGCTGGTAATTACACAGTGTTAAGTAGTGGGCTTTGGATTTGTTTTTGTAAGTACTCGATTTTTCACAGCACTCTCTTCTATCTGCAGATGTTGAAATGTTAATAAAGGGAAGCCGAAGTACATCCTGACGTTCATTTTCAAGCAAATTGCCATTGTTTATATGCAAGAGCAGATTATTTTATCACGGCTGTCGGTAATCTTATTCTCATTTATAGTTCCCAGCAGGCGTGGGTCTGTGCAGCTTTTTTTTCTCATTTGCAACACAAAACACAGACACATTGGCTGTTAGGCTAAAATAACAGTTGCATTGAGATTAAACTTGGACCTTCCTGTGTCACACTACAAAGTTAGCGGAACTAGTTGAGTAGAATTCTACGTTGAACAGCAATGTTGGATATAAAATATTAAGATGGATGAATAGACTGAAAACATGTTCCCCTTGATGGACATGTAGGACAAGAAGCTTTGCTTCATGATTGCGGCTCTGCTGTGCAGTTGGTACCTGGTTTCCGGAAGTTTTCCTGGACTCAAGCATTCATAATTACTTTGCTTGCCTCCTTACAATATCAGATAAAATGGTGAATCAGTCTAAGTATGCCACTCTTCAGATATTTGTCAGTAAGTGTGATTGTAATAATAATGTCTTGATGTTCCTTCACGGGTTCAATGAAGCATACAGGTAGAAAGTTAATCGTTTTGCAAATCCATTTGCAAGTTGAAGTCACTGGAGTGATCATAACAGGAGTGGCGATTACTAATTTAAGCCATTATATGGAGAGCTTTCCTCCAATGCTACCTGAAATATTGACTTTGTTTCTCTTCTCACGGATGTGGCCTGAGCTGCTGAATGTTTACAGCAATTTTTGCTTTACTGTAGATTTCCTCAATAGGTTCCTGTTAAATGCTAGGCTGTATCTGGGAGAGGAAAGATGCCCACAATCTCTCTGGCCCAGACTAATCATGTGAGGTGCATTAGACTTGGTGATTGCACATCCATTTGCTAACCATGAAGTTTTATGGTTGCTGGAAGTTGCCCTGCCTGGGAGAATGTAACAAATGGTTTTTATCTGAAATAAAACTTGACAATGCTGGAAGCATTCAGTCGATCAGGAATCATCTGTAAAAAGAGAAACAGGGTAAAGTTCAGATCAACGACTTCTTTTTACCATTAACATTTGGACAAACATTCCAGTGATTGGTGTTCGACCTGAAATGTTGACACTGTTTCTCTTTCTATGGATGTTGCCTAACCTGCTAACTGTTTTCAGTATTTTCTGTTTTATTTAAGATTTACAGCATCAGCAGGTTTTTTTTTGCCTTGTGGTTTCTTTAGTTTAACTTTGACCTGGCATGGTATAGTCTTTCTTCAGGGCACCTAATGGGCGGAGAGAGGAAAAAGTAAGTCAGCTGCTCCTAGTAACCAAATGTGGTTATTTATGTTGGGGCTGTGCTAACCGCGCGCGCGCACACACACACACACACACACACACACACATCCCAAAATATTAATCTGAGGAAGCTCCTGAAATTCTAAAGAGGCGCTGTGCTCCTCTTCCACCTGAGTCAAAACGGAAAATATTTCTGTTGGTCTTCCATTGAAGCATGTGCTGCAATATTTTGACAGTTTGAATAACAAAAGAAAGCAATAAACTTTGAAGACTAAATTCCTTTACAAAATCATGAATCCCTTCATTTCAGAGGTAGCTGGCAGCTTCCTGTTCCTGAGTATTCTATTTCCACCACACAAGGCCTAATAGTTAGACTGTGGTACAACCTGGTTGCTTCTATTGAAGTGCTGAGTCAGGATGATTCTGCAAGCTCTCACAACTTGCGATTCTATCTCAAGAAAAAAGAATTGCAACTATCGCTAGCTTGCTATTGAACCAATAAATACATTTCTAAAACCATGTCAGAAATTCCTCCCAGGTGTCAGCTTTTCATTCAGAAAATAAGTGATTGGTGATTGTTCACTTCCAAAAAAGTACTGGAGTGGAATCTGATCCTGCCGTTTGCTATTGTTTGTTCCTGCATTTCTCCAGGACGGCATTCAGGAGCAAGGTTCCTGGAGAATTAACTTTTTCCTTCACTCTCCTCACTTACCATTTTGAAGTGTTTTAGGGGATTGCGTGTGTGAGGCCATCTGTAGAGCCCCACTGACTAAATTTAACTAACTTTAAGAGGGCATATTTTCTTCATAAACAACAGATTTAATGTGGGGTTTTCTGGTCGCTGTGGGTTTTTCATGTATCAGCTGATGCCTTTACCCACTAGGCATCTGGGGACCTTCGGCTTTGTGCCCTTAATAAAGAAAGAAAGAAGATACCTTGTTAATGGCTAGAATGTGAGAGGGTTCCTTAACATGATACCAGTGAAGACATGAAGCACTGTCTTCACTGTATATTCTGGGAAACAGAAGAAGTCTTAACAGGAAACTTGTCAGTAAACAGTATTGAGTGAAAATATTCCCAACTAAGTAACATCCTCTAGATGTAATAGCCCAACATCTCATTAATGGGGCTAATTTGTATGCTATTTTGACTTCAAAATTCAAAACAATATTTTTAAGCTTTTTTGCTAGAAGTTACAAAAGGTACCAAACAATTTAACTGTAATTCTGTAATCTATAAAAATGCACTGCATGCTTGTGACTGAATTGAATTGAAAAGCAACTTGAAAAACTCTTTCTTTAATTGAACAACAAAAGCTCAGAGAAGGTTAAAAAAAGAACAGGAGAGAAAATAGAGCAAAGGCAGAAGTAATCAGTTAATGATACAAGAATTAGGTTTCAGAAGTCAATAGCTTACAGGTCTGAGCCTAGGGTAAAGTTTCACATTGAAGAAAGCTCTTGACTGGCCATACCTTTTCGAGAGAAATTACATTTTTTTTTGAATAAGACTGAGATATCCCTGGAGAGAGGTTGTACAGTCCTTGACAGACTGATGGCAGGTTGAACAGTACTCAGTCTGAATTTGGCTATATTTCACGATATTGTTGACAGAAATTGGCTTTATCAGAGACAAATGGATCAACTGCCATTCGACATTCTCTTTATATAGAATGTACTCTGTGCAGATACAGTACGTACATGGCCACGTCCAGAATGGAGGTGATGTTTCTCATTCAATGAAGCACAGAGCAAAAAAGTTGCAATGGAATTCTGGTCTTTGGCACTATGATTACCATTGCATTTCTGTTTATATCCAGAGAGATTAAAATGCATAGTCATATGGCACTGAATGGCCAATGCCAACCAAACTGTCCATCTAAGCTAGTCCCATTTGTCCTTATTTGGTCCATATCCATCTAAACCATTCCTATCCATGTGTCTGTCCATGTTCCAAGGGCAATATACTTAATGCTCACAGGCAGTATACATAATGCCCTGTAGGGCAGGTAACATCTATGCAGACGGTAATACAATGTGCTAGACTATTTTTGATTCAACCTACCACCCATGCTTGCTTTTCATGCTAATTCCATGGCCCTGCTTAACTGCTGCAGCAGGCTGAGAAGGGCTCTGATCCAAGGTCCTCCCGAAGCATGACGAGTGTTGTCAGGGCAACAGATGGTGGGACTTGAGCCTCTGTCCCTTGCACCATTCAGATGGTTTTACATGTGCCAGAAAATAGGAAAGGGGTCAGCCATTCAGTCCTTCAAGCTTGGTCCTATCAATGACAGCAAATCTGCCTCAGGCTTCAATTCCTCTTCTAGGCTAATTTCCTGTAACCTATAACTCGATGATCTATCAAAAACTATTTCTTTTAATACTTCCTGTGGTTCCTCAGGGGCAGAAAATTCCAGAAATTTACCACAATTGGAGCGAAGATTTCTATGCATCCCTTGGCAGTCAATGACCTTCGCACGTTTTGGTTAATATTGTTAATTTGGATCTACTCCGGGTTTCTCCAGAGATTTGGATTTACGGACCCAATTCAGTTTGGAATGCAGTTGGTGCTGCTCACTTATATTGCTTGCATGATTTGTGTTTTTCTCCCCTCTTTCTCTGTGCCCATTGCAGGTTGGTCTTTATTTTTACTAAATTGGGTTGTTTCAGATTTCTTGGTTTGCGGCTGCCTGTAAGCAGACAAATCTGAGGATTGTATAATTTATGCGTTCTTTGATAATAAATGTACTTAGAATTTTAATGACATCAAATAATTAAAAGTTAGTTCCTTCCAAGTTATTCTCTTGTCATTTAGTTAAACAAAAATTCGCTGCCATAAGGTGTATTGGAAAGTTAGGTTAGTAGGCAGAGGGGGTGGTGTGGCCCTATGTATAAGAAATAAGATTAAATCATTAGAAAGGATGACATACGATAGAGTCTCTATGGGTTGAGTTAAGAAATGGCAAGGGTAGAAGGACCCTAATGGCAGTTTATATGGGCCTCCAAACAGCAACCAGGATGTGGATTACAAATTACAGCAGGAGATAGAAAAGGCATGTCAGAAAGGCAATGTCATGATATTCGTTGGGGATTTTAACATGAAAGTGGATTGGGAGAACCAGGCCAGTACTGAACCTCAAAAGAGAGAATTTGTAGAATGTCTAAGGATGACTTTTTAGAACAGCTTGTAGCTGAGCCCACTAGGGGATTGGCTGAGCTGGATTGGGTGTTGTGCAATGATCCAGTGGTGATAAGAGAACTTAACGTTAAGGAACCCTTAGAGAACAGTGATCACAATATGATCAAGTTCAGTTTGAAATTTGAGAAGGAGAAACTAAATTCTAATGTGTCAGTATTTCAGTGGAATAAAGGAAATTACAATGGCATGAGAGGGGAACTGGCCAAAGTTGACTGGAAAGGGACACTAGCAGGAAGCACAGCGCTGGAGTTTCTGCGAAAAATGAGGGAAGTGCAAGACAAACAAAAAGAAGTTTTCGAATGGAGGAAGGACACTACCATGGCTGACAAGTGACGTCAGAGCCAAAGTAAAAGCAAAAGAGAGGGCATACGGGGAAGCCAAAGCTAGTGGGAAGATAGAGAATTGGGAAGCTTTTAAAAACTTGCAGAAGGAGACTAAGAAGGTCATTAGGAAGGAAAAGATGAATTATGAAAGGAAGCTGGTGACTAATATCAAAGCAGATACCAGAAGTTTTTTTTTAAAGTATATAAAGGGTAAAAGAAAGTTTAGGTTAGATATAAGACCAATAGGAAATAATTCTGGAGATATTGTAATGAGAGATGCAGAGATGGCAGAGGAACTGAATGCGTATTTTGCATCTGTCTTCTCAGTGGAAGACATCTGCAGTGTACCGGACATTCAAGAGTGTCAGGGAAGTAAAGTTTGTGCAGTGAAAACTACGACTGAGAGGGTGCTCAGGAAGCTTAATGGTCTGAGGGTAGGTAAATCTCCTGGACTTGATGGAATGCACCCTCGGGTTCTGAAGGAAGTAGCTGATCTTTCAAGAATCGATAGATTCTGGCATTGTACCAGATGACTGGAAAATTGCAAATGTTACTCCAGTATTTAAGAAGGGTGGGAGGCAGCAAAGAGGAAACTATAGATCTGTTAGCCTGACATCAGTGGTTGAGAAGTTGTTGAAATCGATTGTTAGGGATGAGGTTACAGAATACCTGGAGGCACATGACAAGATAGACCAAAGCCAGCATGGTTTCCTGAAAGGAAAATCCTGCCTGACTAACCTACAACAATTTTTTGAGGAAATTACAAGTACGGTAGACGAGGGAAATGTAGTAGATGTGGTGTACTTGGATTTTCAGAAGGACTTTGACACGGTGCCACACATAAGGCTGCTTAGCAAGATAAGAGCCCATGGAATTACAGGGAAGTCACTAGCATCGGTGGAGCATTGGCTATTCAGCAGAAAACAGAGAGTGGGAATAAAGGGACCATATTTTGGCTGGCTTCCGGTTACCGGTGGAGTTCCACAGGGGTCAATGTTGGGACTACTGCTTTTTACGATGTATGTCAGTGATTTGGACTATGGGATTAATGGATTTGTGGCTAAATTGCAGATGATACAAAGATAGGTGGAGGAGCGGGTAGTGTTGAGGAAACAGAGTGTCTGCAGAGTTTAGATAGTTTAGGGGAATGGGCAAAGAAGTGGCAAATGAAATACAATGTTGGAAGGTGTATGGTCATGCTCTTTGGTGGAAGAAATAAACAGGCAGACTATTATTTAGATGGTGGAGAATTCAAAATGCAGAGATACAAAGGGACTTAGGAGTCCTTGTGCAGGATACCCTGAAGGTTAACCTCCGGGTTGAGTTAGTGGTGAAGAAGACGAATGCAATGTTGGCATTCATTTCTAGAGGTTGTCATGTGTGAAGCCAACCAGAGCTGCAGAACGGATGCTGTTAATGAGAGAGAGATAACGAGAGACAAAGGAGAGCCATTCAAAATGCTAATAAGAGAGAAGAGAGAAATAATGAGAGCGAGAGACACATAATTCAGTACGTTGGCGTCTGCCACAGACAGTTTGTTCTGAACCTGAACTGTTCATTAACAATCCTGCTGAGACAATAGGAAGTGTGAAGTTTGATGGACAGGTGATACCCCATCAGGGGGGGATAAAATAGCGGGTTTGCTAAGGCACAGGACACACGCCACGAGACCCTGGAAAGAGCATTGTGCCCCACAAGTTGGTGGGAGTTTGGAGGACCGATTCGTGGAAATTGGTCAGAGGCTCACAAGGTGTAAAGGTACGATCGGTGGGAACCTGGTGTGTGTCTGCCCTTGCCTGGGTGCCAGGTTCACCACGGAAGAACGATCGCATTCGGAACAGAGGGGTCACAGTCAGTGACCACAACGGGATCAGAAGGCCTCGAAAAGTTTGCCTGAAACCTCAACTGTATCTCTCACACTCTCTCTCCCTCTCTCCCTCTCCCTCTCCCTCTCCCTCTCCCTCTCCCTCTCCCTCTCTCCCTCCCCCTCCCCCTCCCCCTCCCCCTCCCCCTCCCCCCTCCCCCTCCCCCTCCCCCTCCCCCTCCCCCTCCCTCCCTCCAACGGTACAACAACAGCGATTACTTCGAACTGCACTAGACTGAACTGAACTCTGCTTCACCTTAAGACCAATCATTTTACCTCTAGACTGCGATAGAGCTTGGTTGATTCCTATTACCCTATTTCTGTGTATATGTGTATACCATCATTGCTAACCTGTTACATTTATATCCTTACAGTTAGTGTACTGTATTACTTATTTTTTAAATAAAACTTTATTAGTTTCTAGTAATCACAGACTCCAATGAGTGTTCCATTTCTGCTGGTTTGACAACCCAGTTACGGGGTACGTAACAAGGTATAGAATATAAGAGCAGGGATGTGATGTTGAGGCTCCATAAGGCACTCGTGAGACCACACTTAGAATATTGTGTGCAGTTTTGGGCTCCTTATTTTAGAAAGGAGATACTGACATTGGAGAGGGTTCAGAGAAGATTCACGAGGATGATTCCAGGAATGGAAGGGTTACCATATGAGGAACATCTGGCAGCTCTTGGGCTGTATTCCCTGGAGTTCAGGAGAATGAGGTGGGGGGGGGGGGGATCCTGCAGAAACATTCTGAATGTTAAAGGGCCTGAACAGATTAGATATGGCAAAGTTATTTCCCATGGTAGGGGAGTGTAGGACAAGAGGGCATGACTTCAGGATTAAAGGACGTCCATTTAGAACAGAGATGCGGAGAAATTACTTTAGTCAGAGGGTGGTAAATCTGTGGAATTTGTTGCCATGAACGGCTGTGGAGGCCAAGTCATTGGGTGCATTCAAGGCAAAAATAGATAGGTTCTTGATTAACCAGGGCATCAATGGGTATGGGGAGAAGGCAGGGGAGTGGGGGTGATTGGAAGAATTGGATCAGCCCAGGATTGAGTGGTGGAGCAGACTCGATGGACCGAATGGCCTACTTATGCTTGTATATCTTATGACCTGATAAACAAAGATGAGCAGAAAACTTTGCTAAAATTATCATTTTACTGCATGTTCTTGAGCCAAAATAAACAATTGGATCCATCACTTGTTTTGCCATCACATGTGGCATAATGCTGAGGGGCCAGGTATGAAAAGTGTTCTGGAGTTGGTGGCAGAGCAGGTGCCCGGGTGTGCTGACATCTGTCCTTCAGCTCATTGCCATCTTTCACATTGAAGTGCAAGAATGCAGTGGTTGATGGCACATGCAGCAGTGGAGGCAGGCAGACAGGCAGTGATTCCTCACAAATGCACCACCCACATGGAAGCAACACTCCTCTCTATATGCAAACAACAGGAATTCAGCAGATGCTGGAAATTCAAGCAACACACATCAAAGTTGCTGGTGAACGCAGCAGACCAAGCAGCATCTGTAGGAAGAGGTGCAGTCGACATTTCAGGCCGAGACCCTCCGTGCTGACGAAGGGTCTCGGCCTGAAATGTCGACTGCACCTCTTCCTACAGATGTTGCTTGGCCTGCTGCGTTCACCAGCAACTTTGATGTGTGTTACTCCTCTCTATATTCCAGTTTGATGAACCTTCATCAGATCTGGAAATAATGACCCAAGTGCTCAGAGAAGTTGGTTGGTGGGGGGTGGGCGGGGGGAGTGCTGAAGTAGGAAATAAAAAGAGCAATCCGATAGGGTGAATGCAATAGATCAGCATGGGGTCTATCAGGAACCAGACTTTTGGATGTTTGTCCCACAAAATTTGGTACTCTATTGAAGCTGGGGAATTGTGCCTGGGTCTTGTAGGAGCTGAGGCCTTAGTCCTAGGTCCAGTGGGTGCCCGAGCCAGGCGTGCCTCCGGGCCAAGCAGGATCTGATGATTTGAACACGATCCTAGCAAGAGCCAGAACAGTGTGGCTGGTCCCTGCAGGAGCCGAGCACTTGAGCCAGAGTCACAGATGATAGTTGCTGCTGTTCACTTTTTCCTTTTCACTGTTTGCTCCTTCCTGTCGTCACAAACCTCAGCATTTTAAATTGTTGTGTGAATCCAAAATGTGCTCCAGAGTGAGATCTTGGATCGTGCCGAGAAAGGTCACAGGTCTGATGTGTGTTGATGCTGAATTTAGTCAAATTGATCTTGAGTGTGTTAAAACTAGCATCATTTCTCATTTGTACAGCAGGGACTGCAGATAACCTCAGCATAAACACAGCAGAGAGACTTAATCCTCTATCTGTGCTAACTTAATTGCTCCACGTGGCTCTGTTCCTTAAACCAAGCTGAGCTGTGATCTTCCATTCCTTTTAAGAATTCATATTCCTTTCATCTAATCACACTGTGCAGAAACCTACGCCAGCGACTTCCGCAGGGTTTTACCCACTCCATTGAATTGTTAGTGTAATTTCACCTATAATTCTGCTACAGGTGCTTCAAGCAATTCCTAATACTGGTGACACATTTAATAGGGACACAGGATTCTGGAACAAGAATTGCATTGTTCAAAAGTTGAATGATGCCGTCACTCACAGAAACGCTTGACGAGTACTGCAGCCAAGTTTGGTTTCCAGCAAGGATGTAATATTAAACACCAGTTACCCAATGCCAAAATCTTAATGAGGCCTCACTGTCCAAAGATGCCAATACAATGCCTTATAGCTGTGAGCTAAATCATAAAATTTCTCCCAATTTGACAGTAAATAGTCCAGCCTCCTCGGGGAGTTTGCAGTGTAGCTGATGTGGAAAATTGGAAGCTGCTGCAACCTGTAGTTGGTGCTGCTGCTTGGAGTTAGATGCAGAAGTAGGTTGTTGGAGTGGTGTTGAGGGAGCTTTCTAATCTGATGTGATGGTGCTTTATGTGTAAATGCAGCTTTTTTTTCCAGCACCAATATTTGATGAGGGCAGAATTCACCAAAGAGCTACTGTTTTATTAAAAGACTTCAAACTGTCCTCAGCTGCAGAATGGCAGGAATGAATTCACGGGGGGGAAAAAAAACAGTGCTTTGTTCATTAATGCAGCATAGGGAGCCAAAGCATGGTTTTGGATGATCAAAATTGCATTAAAATAAAGCAAAAAGAGAAAATATTTTTTCAAGTGGTAAGTGCACTTAAAAACAGTGTTTAAATGTCTTCAAGCAACACACATCAAAGTTGCTGGTGAACGCAGCAGGCCAGGCAGCATCTCTAGGAAGAGGTGCAGTCGACGTTTCAGGCCGAGACCCTTCGTCAGGACTAAGAAGGTCTCGGCCTGAAACGTCGACTGCACCTCTTCCTAGAGATGCTGCCTGGCCTGCTGCGTTCACCAGCAACTTTTATGTGTGTTGCTTGAATTTCCAGCATCTGCAGAATTCCTGTTGTTTGCGTTTAAATGTCTTGTTTTGCAGCTAAATCTTGAGAGGGAAGGTCTCCATTTTAATCCCTAATCTGTTTTGGGCAGACATCCCACCTCTCCTGGAAGTTCCAGGAGTCTCCTGCATATTAATAGTGGCTCACTGATGCCCGCAAATTATGTACAATATCACGGAACTCAATTTTTTTGAGAGTGAGCAAGAGAGCGCAAGAGCGAGAGAGCGACCACGAGAGAGAGAGAGAGAGAGAGAGAGAGAACGCGCCATGGCAGAGTGTTCCAAAAAAAGAAAATATAAAACGTACGTCACCCAGACTACCCTAAAGTGTACCCCTGCCTAGTAGGGGTCAAAGATAATGACAGTGTTGCTCACTGCACTGTTTGCAACAGTGACTTTTCTATTGCCCATGGTGGGTCAAGACTGTTAAAGACATGTTAAGATGAGTTTAACAGGTGTCATTCGTTCATTAGCATAGCTGGCATTATTTAAACTAGCTGGCCAGCTGCTAAGGAGCTACTCTATTGCAGACATCCCATCTCTCCTGGAAGGCTCCCGCAAGTTGATGGTGCTACTTCCCTGAAGTCAGTTTTTGCTGGGTGGGATGTCTGATTTTGGGTTACACTTCACAGGAATAATGTAACGAGAAAATTAGAGTTACAAGCTAAAGGTTATTGAATGCTAGTTAGAAAAGACCCCCTGGTCTGTGCAGCCATTCCACATGTAGCTGTGATAGTCTGTTTTATTTTATTTAGAGATACAACACAATAACAGGACCTTGCAGCCCACACTGCTCAATTAAACCCATGTGACCAGTTAACCTACGAACCTCTGTGTCTTTGGAATGTGGGAAAACCAGAGCATCTGGAGGAAACCCACACGGTCACAAGCGGAACTTGCAAATTCATTACCGACAGCAGCGGAATCGAGCCTCGGTCTGTATCAGTGTAATGCTAACCGTTACACTTCCACGCTGCCCTATCTTGAGTGCTGCAAGATATGTTGTGCGAATTAAACAGAAATATCTGTAAACGGCACGGGACAGCAAAAAATCCAAACCATTCCAGGAAAAACACTTCTGTGTTATTGAAACCAATCGAAGAAAATACAATGAAGTGCTTTTGTCAAGGGCAGTGTTCTCCCCAACCGGAAACAAGTCCAGCTCTTGCAGGGTGAATTCAGTAAATCGGCAAACTCTACACCAAGTGGCTACCAGTTGCCACATGATCAAACCTGAAACCGATGTTACACCACTCGTTAATCCCCAACCATAAACTATTTAATTGGAACTAACTGACAACCACATTAAGGGCCATCGATAGTACAAAAATTCTGTCCCCTTCACTTGTCCTCATGTCCCCATCCAAGAGCCGGAGAGATAAACTGAGGCCAGGGAGGCAGTCAGCATCTACTGGATTGAGTACACTGAAGGTTTCTGCAACCAAGACTCGATCTTTGGTTCAGGTGCCCTTGATGCCATTTGCAGAGCCCATATTTTACTACAACCCTGGCAAAAGGTTCAGAAATTATGAAGACTGATGAACGCTAGGCAGTAGCCCTTGTCAACGTGGACTTTAAAAACGACATTTGACAAGACCTGCTTGGTAATCTGGTCCAATAAGATTAAGACACATGGGGTCCAAGGGGAGGTGGGTAATTGGGTCCAAAATTAATTTGTCGATATGACATAGAGAGTAGCAGTGAAAGGCTGCTTATCTGATTGTAAGTCTGTGGTTAGTAGTGTATCGTGTCTACCTTTGTTGTTTGTGATAGATTAAGAAAGATGATAGATGAAGAAAGCTCACCTCTGTCCCTGGATACTGACGGACTTTTACCGCTGTACCATTGAGAGCATACTCACCAACTTCATCTCAGTGTGGTATGGCAATTGTCCTGTATTGGACCACAAAGCACTCCAGCGTGTGGTGAAAACTGCCCAGCGGACTATCGGCACGGAATTGCCCACCATTGAGAATATCTACCATAAACGCTGCCTGGGCAAGGTGAACAGCATTATCAAGGATGCATCTCACCCTAACCATGGACTTTTTACTCTCCTCCCATCCGGTAGGCACTACAGGAGCCTCCGCTCCCACACCAGCAGGCACAGGAAGAGCTTCTTCCCTGAGGCTGTGACACTGCTGAACCTCTCATCACAGCACTAAGCAGTATTGCATCCGTATTGTACTGTCTCAGTATTTTTATATTTGTGTGCTGTAGCACTTTTTTTATTCACAGTTATTTTGTAAATAACACTATTCTTTGCATTTCTGGTCAGATGCTAAAAGCATTTCATTGGCTTTGTATCTGTACTCGGCACAATGACAATAAAGTTGAATCTAATCTAATCTATTCCAATAGGGTTAATAGACACAGAGAGCTAAATGCATAGTTTAAAGACTGGTGTGGGAGAAGTGTGTTTGAGTTTGTGGGACATTGGCAGCAGTATGTGGGAAGGAAAGAGCTGTTTTCAATGGGACGGGCTCCACCTGAACCATGCAGGAACAGGGTCCTGGTGAACTACATAACTAGAGTGGTGGAGCGGGCTTTAAACTAAATGGTGGTTGGATAAAGTGGTGTCAACAGCTTGAAAAAGTATGGATCATGTAAAAGCGAAGGAGGGTGCAGGAGAGGATGCCAAAGTCACCACAATAAAAATAAGACAAAAAGTTTGAAAAGAGATAAGAATTCATCGAGGTAACATAAAGGCAAAATTGAAAATGGAGAGGAATACAGGACTGAAGGTGTCATATTTGGATGCACACAGTAGACGTTAAACAGTAAATGATCATGTAGCTCTGTTAGAAATTGGCAGGTATGACGTTGTGGGCATCACTGAGTCATAGCTGAAGGAACATCACAGCTGAGAGCTTAACATTCAAGGATACACCTTGTATGGACAAGCAGGAGGGCAGAAGGGGTGGGGTGGTTCTGTTGGTAAAAAGTGAAATCAAATTCTTAGAAAGGATTGGAAGATGTAGGTCCTTGTGGGTTAAGTTGAGGAACTGCAAGGGTAAAAAGGCCCTGATGGGAGTTATATAGAGGCCTCCGAAAAGTAGCCAGGATGTGGGGTACACATTACAAGGGAAGATGGAAGAGGCATGTAAGAAGGGCAATGTTACTATGATCATGGGTAATTTCAATAACCAGGTAGAATGGGGAAATCAAGTTGGTGCTGGATCTCAAGAGAAGGAATTTGTAGAATGGCTATGAGATTTTCATTAGATCAGCTTCTGGTCAAGCCCACTAGGGAAAGGGCATTTCTGGATCAGCTCTTGTGTAACGAATGAGATTGAATTAAGGAGCTTATGTTAAGGAAACCTTAAAAGGCAGTGAACATGATATGCTGGGGTTCACCCTGCAGTTTGATAGATAGAAGCTAAAATCAGATGTATCAGTATTGAGTAACGGGAATTACAGAGACAGGAGAGAGGAGCTGACCAAAGTTGATTGGAAGGGGACACTTGCAGGGATGACACAGAACAGCAATGGCTCAAGTTTCTGGGAGTAATTCAGAAGGCACAGGATTGGTTCATCTCAATGAAGCAGCATTCTACTGGAGGATGAGGCAATAGTGCCTGACAAGGGAAGTCAAAGGCAGCATACAAGCAAAACTAGAGGATTAGAAAATTTTTAAAAACCAACAGAAATCAACTAAAAAGGCAATAAGGAAAGAAAGGATAAAATATGAAGGTAAACTGGCCAAGAATATAAAAGATTGTTACTAAAAGCTGGCCAATAATATAAGAGGCTGAAAAATTACACTGGAAAGGTAGTATTGGTGGGCAAGGAAATGGTGGAAAATTTCAGTAAGTATTTTTCGTCAGTGTTCACTACAAAAGACATGAGCAGTATACCAGAAATGTGAGTGTCAGTGGGCAGAAGTGAGCGTAGTCACTGTTAATAAGGAGAAGGTGCTCAGGTTGCTGAAAGGTCTGAAGTTATTTGGACCAGATGGTTTACACCCCCAGGGTTCTGAAAGAGGTAGCTGAATAGACTGTAGAGGTATTAGTAGTAATCTTTCAAGAATCACTAGATTCTGAAGAACTGGAAAATTGCAAATGTCACTCACCCTTTAAGAAGGGAGGGAAGGCAAATGGCAGGAAATTATAGGGCAGCTAACTTGATTTCAGTGGTTGGCAAGATGCTAGTGTCCATAATTAATGCTGAGGTTTCAAGTTACTTAGAGGCTAAAGCCAGCATGATTTCTTAAGAGGAAAATCTTGCCAGGCAAAGCTGTTGAAATTCTTTGAGGAAATGACAGGTAGGATAGAAGAAGAGTCAGTGGATGGTGTTTACTTGGATTTTCAGAAGGCACCTGACTAGGTGCTATACATGCAAATTGTCCAGCCTCACCATGGTATTACAGGAAAGATACTAGCATGGAGAGAAGACTAACGGACTGGCATGAGGCAAAGATAATAAAGGGAGCCTCTTCTGGCTGGCTGCCAGTGACTAGTGTTCCACAGGGATCAGTGCTGGGTATGCTCTAGTTATGTTATACATTAATGACCTGGATAATGAATTGAAGCTTTCTGGCCAGGTTTACAGATGATACAAAGATAGGTGGAGGATCAGACAATGTGAGGTAGCGGCAAACCTGCAAAAAGACTTGGACAGATTAGGAGAATGGACAAAGAATAGGAAGATGGAATACAGTGTAGAGAAGTGTATGGTCATGCACTATAGTAGTAGAAATAGGCTATTCCTAAATTTGGAGAAAAAAATCAGAAATCAGAGGTACAAGGGAGCTTAAGAGTCCTAGTGCAGGATTCCCCAAGAGCTAGCTTATAGGGTGAGTCAGTAGCAAGGAAGGCAAGGCAAATTCAATGTTAACATTCATTTCAGGAGGACTAGAATATAAAAGTCAAGATATAAAGCCTTGGCATTATAAGACATTGGTCAGACTGTATCTGGAGTATTCTGAACTGTGTTGGGCCCATATCTAAGAAAGCATGTCCTGAAGAGGAGAGAGTCCAGAGGAGGTTCACAAGAATGATCCCAGGAATGATGGTGTTTCTGTATGAAGAGTGTCTGATGCCTCTGGGCCTGTACTCAGTGGAGCTTAGATGAATGAAGGTGGATCACATTGAAACCTACCAAGTATTGAAAGGCATAGTCATAGTTAATATGGAGAGGATGTTTTCATTAATGAGAGATTCTAATGGTTCCCAAAGTGGGGGTGAGAGGTTCTAAGGGGACGATAAAGATAAAAGGGCAATGGGGGTGGGCACTCAATAGCAAGGGGGACAGCAGAAGGATTACAGACTTAATTTGATCCTCAGTGCCTCATAATTGATTACAATCATCACTTAATCAACTAACCTCCTGCTAAGCCCCAGTTTTCTTAGACTTTGCTTGAAACACATTTTAGTTGTTGAAAAGCAGTGTGACATTTGTGTACTTGGCATATCATGAGAAATTTGGACTAAAGAAACCGTAATTTTTCTGGGCGTTATTGCTGTTCACTATTGTGGTACAGTTTAACTAGTAGAGTATGATTCCCATACTCTGATGATGCGGTGGCACAATTCCTGTGAATTAGGGAATGGTGTTCAATGGAGTTAGGAAATCCGCCCTTTTGAATGGTCTTGACCCACGGCCCAACTGAGATATAGCTGCCCCACTTTATGTACCTTCAGCCAAAGAGTCGGGTTTTGCCTGAGCTATGATGATGTCATAACTTTCCTCTTTAGTGATAGCAGCACTTGAAGTTGGACTTGTACAATAGGTGATTGACCATGGCTGTTAATCCATAATGAAAATGGCAGAAGCAGACCAAGTGAAAAAGAAGTGTAGACAGTAGAGTGTGGAGTATCCAAAGTATAGATTTATACCAACATCAATCAACCAACGGCAGCCAATGTTAATGTTGTGTGAAAAAGTTTTCTCAAATGAGGCAACAGAACCTTCCAGGCTCCTTGAATATTTGAAGAGAATGCACTCTGATAAAACAAGCAAGAACTTGGCTCATTTTCACTCACTTTGTGAAAACTTTCAAACAGAATACACTTCAAAACCTGTTTGCCAGCTATTCACAACATAACAGTGATGGTTTGCATGATTCATACAACATTACATTGCTCATTGCTAAATCTGGAGAGGCCCATACAATTGGAGAAGATCTGATTCTGCCAGCAATAAGGAATATGGTTTTGCATAAGTCACCAGACCAAATAACTAAAGTGATTCTGCTCAGTGACAGCTCTGTTCAAAGACGAATAGATGAAATGTCTGAGAACGTGGAAGATACATTGTGCAACATGCTTATGACAACTAAATTTGCCAGCAACAAATCTTTGCCTCTTGTTTATGTTCTCTTCATAAAAGGTGAAGGTATAGTTCAAGAGTTGTCATTTGCAAGGGGACTGGAAACAGATATGATGGGGGGATTCAGTATTTCAGATTTCTGAGCAATTTCTCAAAGAGAAGGGCATTCCGTGCAGCAACATTCTTGCTTGTGCAACAGATGGGGCACCATCAATGACAGGACACCACTGTGGGGTTATTACTTTCTTAAAAAGAACTATACCTAACACATTTACCATTCACTATGTAATTCACAGACAACATCTTGTCAGAAAAAAAACCTAGTGAACATCAGCCCAAATCATTAAATACTGCTATTACAGCAGTAAATAAAATCAAGTCCATGCTATCAATTCCAAACAACATTAAGAACTTTGTATTGAGGACGATAAAGACTTTGATGCTTGCTGTTGCATGCAGAAGTCAGATGACTCTCAAATGGAAACTGCCTGAGATGCTTTTATGCACTTTTTGAAACTGTAATAAAATTCTTTGAAGACTCAATTGCTTCATTCAGTAATCAACTCAAATGTATTAGGCATGACATTGCTTATTTGTCAGAATTATTCGCAAAGTTTAATGAAATCAATGTTCAATTGCAGGGAAATGATGCGAGTCTTACCAAAGTCAAATCTGTCATCTGCACATTTAACCCTATTTAAGTGCAACATTGGCCTTTGAGACCTTGTTCAATCTCCGAGCCTCTCTGTGTAGGAAGAGAAAGAGAGAATACTAGATAATGATCTTCAAGTGTACTGTGCACACGTGTCAGAGAGATTTCAGGATCTTTTCTCGATGCAAATTCCAGATTGAGTAATAAATCCATTCCTGAACACTTGTAATGAGAAATTAACAGCAAGCACAGAGGAAGAACTGATCTTACTACAAAATGACTTTGAGCTGCAGCCGAGTTTTAAAAAATCAGACCGAGACTTTCGGTAGCAGAAGGAAATCTCTGAACGCTATCCTGCACTGTTCAGAATGGTCAAGATGTTCTTTATTGCATTTCCAACATCATATTTAGTAGAGCGTGGTTTCAGTGCAGTTTGCCAACTTCTTTAAAAGCATCAAAACAGACTGCAAGTTACTAAACATGGGGATCTGAGACTCCTGAGTGTCATTCTGCCTGATGTTGAGAAGCTGATATCACTGCAGCAAGCCCATCCATATCATTGAAAGTTGAAAAAGCAATGCAGTAGTGAATAGTAGTCTACTAAGGTATGATCTACAATTGTTGATAAAAATTATTTTTACTGTAAATAATTTTATTTGTAGCTTTAAATAGATTTGAATAATTTTTGCAATTATTTGTTATTGCTTTGAATTTGCAGTCCCTATTCTCTTTCACTATGCATCATAAATCAAAATTCTTAATAGGTTTTATGAAATGGCCAGAAGGGTAGAGGAGGTTACTGGCAATGTGGTCTGGGAGCCAAGGGGGTTGAAACCCAAAAAAGTTTGGGAACCACTAGTCTAGGACCAAAGGGCACAACCTTAGAATAGAAGGATGTCCCTTTAGAACAGATGAGGAGGAATTTCTTTAGCCACAGGGTGGTAAGTCTGTGGAATTCATTGTCACAGACAGCAGTGGAGGCCAAGTCATTGTGTATATTTAAAGAAGAGGTGAAGAGGTATACCAGCACACTGCCTGGATTAGTGGGCACATGCTGTGAACAGAAGTTGGACAAACTTGGTATTTTTTGGAGTGGCAGAGGCTGAGGAGAGACCTGATAGAAGTTCATAAGATTGAAAGGCACAGATAGAGTGGGGAGCTAGCTTCCTTTCTTGCAAGGTCAAAATATCTAAAACTAGAGGGCACGCATTTAAGGTGAGAGGGAGGAAGTTCAATGGAGGTATCCATAGTAATTTTTTTTACACAGAGAAGTGGGTGCCTGGAATGCACTGCCCAGGCTGGAGGTAAAAGGAAATGTAATAGTGGTAAACCATGTATATATGTTGTAACTCGGTTACCTGTCTGGACACACCCCTCTGCTGACTGCCCCTGTGGCTCCTCCCACAGAGTCCTGTATAAAGGTGTTCGCCTTGCCCCTCCCCCTCAGTCTGGGGGCAGACACTCACTGTGGAGGTCGTATTGTACAGCGAATAAAAGCCTTTCAGTATTTTACCAAACCTCAGTCTTTTGGAGTAATTGAAGGTGCTTCAATTTTATTCGCTGTACATTTTAAAACATGGAACAGGCCATGAGACCAGACAAATTAGAACTCGATCCGCAAATGCCTGACGCTGGAAACGCTTTCGAACTCTGGCTGGCCTGCTTCGAAGCGTATCTAGAGGAGATTAAAGCGACCGACCCTGTAGCGAAGCGCAGAGTTCTATTCTCCAGGGTCAGTCCACGGGTTTATTCACTGATCAGAGACCAGCCGAACTACGACGGCGCGATGAACGCACTCAAAAGACAATACCTGCGGCCGATAAACAGCGTCTATGCTCGGCATCGCTTAGCGACACGGCAACAACGGTCCGGGGAATCGAGTGCTGAGTTTGTCCGGGCCCTACAGACACTCGTGCGGGCCTGCAATTGCCAGGAGCTGACGGCGACGCAGCATGCAGAACTCCTAGTGAGAGACGCCTTCGTCACGGGGACCAGGTCAGTGTACGTGCGCCAGCGGCTGCTGGAAAAAGCCGATCTTACCCTAAGTTCGGCGATCGAGCTGGCTGAAACGTTGGAGGCCGCTCTGCATAACTCCGAGACTCTCCAGGCACGTGATCCCCCGATGGCCTCGTGGGCGCCACCGACCCCGCAACCCGCCGGCGAATCGACCTCGGCTGCTGCCAGTCGTGAGTCCGCGAAGTGCTACTTTTGCGGACTGGAGAAGCACCCCCGGAAACGCTGCGCGGCCTGACAAGCTACCTGTTCCAGCTGCGGAAAGAAGGGCCACTTTGCCAAGGTCTGTAAGTCAAAACCGCGAGCGGGATCGAGCAGCGCCGCGTGCGAGACGTGGGGGTCGCCATCTTCCCTGCACACTGCCACCACGTGCAAGACATGGGGGCCGCCATCTTCCCTGCCGCCATCTTCCCTGCACGCCGCCACCACGTGCGAGACATGGGGGTCGCCATCTTGCCTGCCGCCATCTTCCCTGCACGCCACCACCACGTGTGAGACATGGGAGCGGCCATTTTAGTCAGCGCCACCTCCCACCGCCTACGACCAACGGTTGCTCACGGGCCACCCCACCGCGCCGGACCAAGACAGCGACCCCACCCTGGCTTCTGTGACCCTCGACCAAAGCGCTTCCCACCAGCTCGCAAGGTCAATGATGGACATCCTGGTGGAGGGGCGCAGGACAAGCTGCCTGTTTGACACAGGCAGCATGGAGAGTTTTATCCACCCGGCCACGGTGCAGCATTGTGGACTCATGATACGGCCGGTGAGTCAGAGGGTCACCATGGCCTCCGGGTCGCATACAACAGACATCCGGGGGGGTTGTGTAGCGACACTAGTGGTGCAGGGCACAGAATATCGGGACTTTAAGTTACTGGTCTTGCCTCAACTGTGTTCCCCTGTGCTGTTGGGGTTGGACTTCCAGAGCCACCTGAAAAGCGTGACAATGAAGTATGATGGGCCCCTCCTGCCAATTACTGTCATAAATCCCCTGTTTTGTAGAGATATGTCACGTACCCCGCTACTGACCACACACACACACCGACCCGCACATCCCACCCAACATCATGCCAACTGCCACACTACCGACACCACTTGCGGCCACTCCACCATCAGGATCCCTCCCCCACCGCTGTTCGCCTACCTGACCCCCGACTGTAAACCTGTGGCAACTAAAAGCAGGAGGTACAGCGTGGGGGACCGAGCTTTCATTAAGTCGGAGGTGCAGCGGCTGCTCAGGGAGGGGGTCATTGAGGCAAGCACAAGTCCTTGGAGGGCGCAGGTGGTCGTTGTTTGGAACGAGGAGAAGAATAGGATGGTCGTGGACTATAGCCAGACCATCAATAGGTTCACGCAGCTCGACGCGTACCCTCTACCCCGCATCACGGATATGGTCAATCAGATAGCACAGTACAAGGTGCACTCGACCATAGACCTAAAATCCACTTACCATCAGCTCCCCATCCGCCGGGAGGACCGCCCTTACACCGCCTTCGAGGCGGACGGCAGGCTTTATCAATTCCTGCGCGTCCCCTTTGGTGTCACGAATGGTGTATCTGTCTTCCAGAGGGCAATGGACTGGATGGTGGACCAGTGCCAACTGAAGGCCACGTTCCCATATCTGGATAACATCACCATCTGCGGTCACGATGAGCAGGATCACGACAACAACCTCCAAAAATTTCTCCAAGCGGCCAAATCTTTCAACCTCACCTATAACAAGGGCAAGTGTGTATTTGGGACCACCGGACTTGCTATCCTTGGGTGTGTCGTGGAGAATGGAGTCATTGGCCCTGACCCCGACCGTATGTGCCCCTTGTTGGAACTCCCTCTTCCCAATACCCTCAGAGCCCTCAAAAGGTGCCTGGGCTTCTTTTCATATTACGCCCAATGGGTCTGTAACTATGCAGACAAGGCCCGCCTCCTGGTCAAGTCCACCACATTCCCCCTCTCTGCCGAGGCCCATGCGGCCTTCAACCGCATAAAAGGGGACATTGCCAAAGCAGCAATGCATGCGGTGGATGAGGTCATTCCCTTCCAAGTAGTGAGTGACGCCTCCGACTTTGCACTGGCTGTTACCCTCAACCAGGCAGGAAGACCAGTGGCGTTCTTCTCCCATACCCTTCAAGGCTCTGAAATTCGGCATTCTGCGGTAGAGAAAGAGGCCCAGGCCATAGTGGAAGCTATAAGGCACTGGAGGCACTATCTTGCCGGCAAAAGGTTCACCCTGCTAACTGACCAGCGCTCAGTCGTATTCATGTTTAATAATCAGCAGCGGAGCAAAATCAAAAATGATATAATTCTGAGGTGGAGAATGGAACTCTCCACCTACAACTATGACATCATGTACAGGCCTGGGAAGTTCAAGGAGCCCTCCGATGCCCTATCCTGGGGAACATGCACCAGCGCGCAGATAGACCGGCTATACACCCTACATGTAGACCTTTGCCACCCGGGAGTCACCCGGCTTTTCCACTTCGTGAAAGCCCGGAACCTGCCTTACTCCCTTGAGGAGATCAGGATGATGACCAGGGACTGCCAAGTCTGCGCAGAGTGCAAACCGCACTTCTACCGACCCAAAAAAGCACCACTCATCAAGGCCACCCGCCCCTTTGAGCGACTGAGTGTTGACTTTAAGGGCCCCCTTCCCTCCATCGACCGCAATGTGTACTTTCTTAACGTAATTGACGAGTACCCGCGGTTCCCCTTCGCCATCCCCTGCCCCGACACCACTACCACATCAGTTATAAAAGCCCTGCACAAGCTCTTCATTCTGTTCGGATACCCATGCTATATCCACAGCGACAGAGGGTCCTCGTTTATGAGTGACGAGCTGTGCCAATATCTACTGGCTAGGGGAATTGCAATCAGTAGGACCACGAGCTATAATCCCTGGGGGAATGGACAGGTAGATAAGGAGAATGGCACAGTGTGGAAAGCCACACTCTTAGCCCTCAGGTCAAAGGGATTGCCGGTCTCCCGCTGGCAGGAGGTCCTTGCCGAGGCACTCCACTCCATCCGCTCCCTGTTATGCACAGCCACCAATGCCACCCCTCATGAGCGGCTCTTTTCTTTTCCCAGAAAGTCGACCACTGGGACCACCCTACCAACTTGGCTGACGTCCCCGGGGCCAGTGCTGCTCTGGAAACATGCGAGGAGCAATAAATACTCCACGATAGTCGAGAGGGTTCACTTACTTCATGCGAACCCCCAGTATGCCTACGTGGTTTTACCTGATGGGCGGGAGGACACGGTCTCCATCCGCGACCTGGCGCCCGCAGGAGCTCCGGGCCCCTACCCTGAACACTCCGTGGTGACTATTGACCCCGTACCCACCAATGTATGTACCTACGACACACCGTGCACCCCAAACCCTATACAGACACCACACGACACTCCCATACCGGGCGCGACGCACACGCACGAGGGATTACCGACGCCTAACGTGCTGGCACCTGAAGTCAGGCCGGAGCCAGCACAACCGCCATTGCCGGTGCAATCACCGCCGGTGCTACGTAGGTCACAGCGACGGACTCAACCGCCTGATAGGCTTAACCTGTAAATATACTTCTTGTAAATATTGTCAGTCACTTCACCCTGCGGGACTTTTTTTAAAAAAAAGGAGGGGTGAATGTAGTAAACCATGTATATATGTTGTAACTCGGTTACCTGTCTGGACACACCCCTCTGCTGACTGCCCCCGTGGCTCCTCCCACAGAGTCCTGTATAAAGGTGTTCGCCTTGCCCCTCCCCCTCAGTCCGGGGGCAGACACTCACTGTGCAGGTCGTATTAAACAGCGAATAAAAGCCTTTCAGTATTTTACCAAACCTCAGTCTTTTGGAGTAATCGAAGGTGCTTCAGTAATAGAAATGTTTTAAGAAGCTCTTAGATAGGAACATGAATTTGCAGAGAATGCAGGGTTGTGGATTTGTGTAGGTGGAAGGGATTAGCTTTGTTAGATATTTAATTACTAATTCAATTAATTCGGCACAACATCATGGGCCAAAGGAGGGCCTTTTCCTGCACTGCATTGTTCTGTATTCTATAACTGTAGTCATGTCCCTTATCTAGTAGTACAATTAACATTTACTCATCTTTATTACTCATCTTTGTCTCTTGGCTGTTTCCATAAAAGATATTTATAGAGATGGCCAAAGATTTAATCCTAGAGATGGATTTTAATGGCTGCCATAAAGGAGGAGTTTGAAGGGATCTGTGTAGTGCTGGATTCACCATTTGAAGGCGCACTGGTCAGTGGTGGGCAAAAGGAGTTGTATATGTACTGGAGGTTAGAGTTGGATGGATCAAGGTTTTTTGTTGTACAGAAGCTGAATGAAGTATAAAACATGCAAGCTGAAATATTGGCTGTATAGCTCTGGTTTCCTCCTACATCCCAGAAATGTGTGGGTTAGTTAGTTAACTGTAAATTGCCCCTAGTCAGTGGTAGAATCAGGAGGAAAGATGATGAGCGTATGCAGAGAATAAACAAATGGGATTAATAGAGGATGAGCGTGATTGGGTGATTGGTGTCTGTACTTAGTGGTCCAAAGATCTGTTTCCATGTTATAACACTCTATGTCACTTAGTGAAGTCTTTCTGCATTTGACAAGTATGCAGAGCTGTGTTCGAAAGTAGCACCCTGTATTTATTGCTGGAGTTCAGGATTAACAATGACTGTAATAATCAGCCCAGTCAATTGCCAGTAACAATCACTGTCTCACCAACTGTAGAAGATGCAAGGTCTGAGATTCCTTCCCCAAATCTTTCCATTTCCATTTCCTGCATCCACAGCCTCCTTGACATCTGCCTTTGGCTCCACATTTAGACACCTGCTCTCATATCTCCTGCATGGAGCATGGAAAAGTATTATTTGACAATGCACCATGAATTGCCTTGGCTGCTTTATTATATTAAAGGCACCAGATAAAAATAAGTTTGTGTTGCTTCTCCTTAGCAATCACTCTCAAGCAATCAGTGCTATTTCAAAGGTTCAAGGGTCACATTTAATGTCAGAAAAATGTACACAATATACATCCTGAAATGCTTTTTTTTTCCGTTTAGGAGAAGTATTGTAACATTGGAGAGAAAATACATTAATTGCAATGATTTGGGAGCAAAAGAAGATTTTGTGGGAATATTGTTTGCTCATTGTACTCTTCTTTCTCAAATGTTTTAAGGATGCAAGCTGTAAATTAGCAAGAATCTGATTTGATGTTTTGGATGTGTTCTAAGCTGTCAGATCCTTCCTGGTCTCTGCTGCCTTCCTGCTCAATTGTTCTAGTCAGGATCAGCCTTGTTCCACTTGCACAATCACCAGGAACCTTAATTATTGACAACGCAGAAGGTGATTCAGAGTTGCCCAACCAAGAAGATTGGCTGCACAGCTATTTTCAAAGAATAACCCGTGAACCATCTAATGTGAGCTGAATCTAATGGGCTTCAGAATTGTTTGTGTCTCTGTTCAATTTAAAGAATCATTATTTAATGGGTTCTGCCTTTATGTTGACTGAAATAGCCACTATTCATCCTTTACCAAAGAATAAAAGGCATCCATACTGCATTAATCTGTAAAATTCGATCCTTGTCATGTTTAGTGATGCTTCGCAAAAACCTTGTTACCTAGTTAGCTGCTGTCATCAGTGCTTATTCCAGTATATTCAGAACATAATTACATTCTGGTCCATCAGATGTTGAGGAAAAACAGAATTAATTATTGATTGCCTCAGGTTCCTTTAAGACTAATCATAAATGGTTCCCAATTGGAAAGTGCACTGCTTAGTGAGGAATTAAGTCAAGCAGTCCAGGAAGGTTTCAAGTTCAGTCTCCAGTCAGGGTCATTTTGAGCAAGAGTGGAGGTAATGGCTGTTTTAAGCTCAGGGTTTCTGTACTGAATGATGAATGAAACCAAGGTCTTGCACATTAATTACTGTGTGCCATCAGTAATTTCTCTCTGTGCCGACGGATATTTGAGATCTGAAATCTGCTGTAACTTCCCTGCCTCTCCTGAACAACTCTTCGGTGCTGAAGTCACTGGGTAGGTGTCAGCCAAAGGAAAACTGCTCAGTTTTCTGGTGCTCAGCGGAGTAGAGTCCAGTGGGGGAGCCTTCTCTCCTGGATGGCGGCAGAGATTAGCGGCTGCTTTCAATAAGTTCCAATACTGCTGGGTAGAAGGAAGGGATTGGCAGCACCACCGTGAGTGAGCTGGCGAGAATTCCACAAACTGGCGCCTTTGGGATCTTTGAGAATAACTGAATTTTTGTACATCAGTATAGCATTGTTCAGCAATGTACTCAATACTCAGGCTTGATCCTATACTCTTGAAAAGACCTTAATAAGGTATGGGAGCAGAATTAGGCCATTGAGTTTGCTCTGCGTTCAACTATGGCTGATTTTGTTTTTCAATACCATTTTCCCACCTTCTTCCCATAACCCTTAACACCCTTACTAATCAAGAATCTATCAATTTCCTTATTTACTCGGCCTCCATAGCCACCCATGGTAACGAATTCCCTGGATGCACCACATTCTGGCTGAAGAAATTTCTCCTCATCTCAGCTTTAAAAGGGCATCCTTTTATTTTGAGGCTGTGCCTCCCCCCATGTCTTCCTGACTCAGAGCTGAGGACCGAAATAAGATGGACACTAGGTGTATAATGTCACCACTAGTAAGGTACTTAATATTCTGTTGTGGCTTTAGTTGTTTCTCTTTGAGACTCCAAGGAAATACTTGGGTGTAGCCATTACCAAACTAGTCTTCAATATCCTCATCATGTACAGGGATCCTGATTAAATTTCAAAGCAAAAACAGAGGAAGCAGTCTGGGAAAATGCTTTGAACTGACAAACAGGTGAGTGGTGGGGTCATTGCGCTTTAAGAGCTGAAAGGTAGGCAGATGTGCCGTCCATCACCTCGTACAACAGCACAAGCTGCCTGCAAGGCAAGATTGATGTCTATACTGAAGCTGCGATTCCCAAAGAGCCATCTCATCAGTTTGTTTCTGTCAGCTGGTGCCAGTTCAACTGCTCCGATTCTCAGTCTGTGAAGGAGCTCCTACCAGCAGTGAGACACCAGACAAAATAAGCACTGACTAGTAGCTTCCCTGTAGGTTACCTGTAGCTCTTGTCACTTCTCTGCCTTAATAAATGACATAATATTTATGTATCTTTCTTCCCCCCTGCCCTCCTCGAAAAGGAACTGACGCATGCTAAACTTCATTTCCTGCTTTCAAAGCTCTCTGTGTTGACTGAAGTATTACCTTTGCCACAGGAGGTTCAAGTGTAGTAGAGCCATTGATATGCGCCACAGATGGATGACTTAGCAAATGCTTTGGCTGCAAAATTTGGCCCCTTGGCACACAGTTTACTGGTGGCTACACAATTGAATGAGATCCAAGATGGCTTCCTCTAAATGTGTGCCATGTTGACGGAGTGTCAGGCCATGTACTGCCAATGCCAGCCAGATCTTTGCAGGGCAGCCAAAAATTGTGCAAAACTGACCTGATGCCAGGGTTGCAATTACAGAGCACAGTGCTTGAGTTCACATCCTCTCTTAACTTTGCACTGCCTAACACATGTTCAGCAACAAGGCTACACTAATGGTGGTCATTGATTCATTTCAGCTGGTGGTAATGCAAGTGTTTGCTGTTCCTAGAATGAAAATTGCTAAGTGGTATGTCAGGTGTGGATGGAATTTCTCCCAGCTTATAAGGCACAATCTAATTATTCCCTGACATGGTTGTTTAAGTAAATATTTCCCTTGCAATACTATATGGCTGGACAGGAGCAGAGAGCAGGGCATTCTGCTGGAGAGAATGGGTAGATTAGTAAAGGCAAAGGAGAGATTTTAACAAAAAAAAACATTTCCACCAGGTGGGATTCAGAGAGCTGTCTGTGATTGGAACCTCAGCAACAAATGGCTAAACAATTCTTCCATAAGACCATGTTCTTGAAAGTCCCTACAAAAAATGAGCATATCTACAAGCTTAGCACGGGATGAGGACTACACTGCCAGTGACCCCCCATCAGAAGAGCGGGCCATGATCTGTTTATATCTTCAGCTCCTACATAGCCGCATCTGCAGAATGATGCAGCCACCATGCGCTGACTGGATTTAAATCCAAGATGTCAAGGGACAGCAGGGACGAGCAGCTCTTTGAGGAAGATGTCAGTACTGCTGTACAGTGCTCTGCTGACACCACTTGTCAGCTTTCAGATTACTTTATTTTGTTACATCAGAGATTCTAGCTCATTGAATTTACATGACTCACAAAGCATTCTTGCTCTCCCCCCACTAATATTCCCTGTAATATATTTTTCCCACATTCCTATTAACTCCCTCCACTCAGATTCTACCACTCATGTGTTCACTGGGAGCAATTTACAACGGCCATTTAACCTCCTAGTCACACCATATTTGGGATGAAGTGGGAACCCACATAACTGTAGGGAGAAAGCGCTCTACAGGACAGGATGGAACCTGGGTCACTGGAACTGTGAGGTAGCAGCTCTGCTAGCTCTGCCTCTGTGGTACAAAGGGATTTTACTACGTAGACAATATCTGACCATGAGAAATGAATGACACAGCATCATCCCAGGTTTTCTGCCGGCAGGGGTAACACACACAAAATTGTGGAGGAGCTGAGCAGATCAGGCAGCATCTATGGAGAGGAAGGGTCCTGACGAAGGGTCTCAGTCCAAAATGTAGACTGTTTATTCCCCTCCATAGATGCTGCCTGACCTGCTGAGTTCCTCCACCATTTTGTGTGTGTTACTCTGGATTTCCAGCTTCTGCAGAATCAGAATCAGGTTTATTATCACTGGTATGCGTCATGAAATTTGTTAACCTGGTAGCAGTAGTTCAATGCAATACATAATATAGAAGAAAAAACAATAAAAAATAAGTAAATCAATTAGTGTATATTAGTGTATTGAATAGATTAATAATTGTGCAAAAACAGAAATAATATGTATTAAAAAGATGAAGTAGTGTTCATGGGTTCAATGTCCATTTAGGAATTGGATAGCAGAGGGGAAGAAGCTGTTCCTGAATCACTGAGTGTGTGCCTTTAGGCTTCTGTACCTCCTACCTGATGGTAACAGTGAGAAGAGGCAAGCCCTGGGTGCTGCGGGTTCTTCTTAATGGACGCCGCCTTTCTGAGACACTGCCCCTTGAAGATGTCCTGGGTATTTTGTAGGCTAGTACCCAAGATGGAGCTGACTAAATATACAACCCACTGTGGCTTCTTTTGGTCCTGTGCAGTAGCCCCCCAGCCCCCATAGCAGACAGTGATGCAGCCTGTCAGAATGCTCTCCATGGTGCATCCGTAGAAGTTTTTGAGAATTTTTTGCAGTAGTGGTAATACTGCCACTGAGTGGCAGTTCATGTCAACACCTGCACTGGATTCACCACAGCCAGTCTTCAGATGCTTCATAGTACCATTATGCAGTTGTCCACGCCTTTGTATTTGGGGGCAAACCAAGTTACCATGCCACAAATGGTTGAGTGGAGGACTGTCTTGCTGTGACAATTTTGTTGCTGTTTGACCCTCCCCAAAGGCGCCTTGGAACAATAGACAGAATGGCTGCCAGGGTTGATGGTGCTCTGCTGTTCACACAGACTGGCCTCTCAAAGTTCTTATCTAAGCCCTCCATAACCAAAGTCCTACAGAGACATCCTTCAGAGGGTGGATATTATCTTCTGTTGCTTGCCCCTAGTGCTCAATAATTCAGAAAATGCCAATACCACCTCTGAGATAAATTCAAATTGCATAGTGTTAGTATGTGAGATGATGCTTGAAAGTGGGAAAAACAGTAGTGATGTGTCTTCATCACCACTGTCCATCTACTCAACCAGGTTACAAATGTCAAAGCAGAAAGACTGAGCGCTGGGCTCTGGAAAGAGGTGATGGGAGTTAGAGTTGCATGTGGAGATAGTTGATCAAAGTAGGAGTTTATACTTGCACCCTCTGAGATGACAGGATGAGACTGTGGGATGAAAGAATTGTAGGGGTGAGGAGGACGATACTCATGACAGTTCATTCGTACTGAAGTTGGGATGGAGGGGTGGGAGTGGTGAACAAATGGATTCAACCTTTGCCTAGTTTGTCCAATCAAAATGAAACGGAGGGTCAGCCTGATGGAGTAAGTATGCTCTCAGTTTTAAGAGATAGAGTTGACCACCCAAAGTTAACGCGAATAGCAGATGGGGCAATGATTTCAACAGTGAGATCCTAAGGAGGGCTGAAAGCACATCAATAAAATAAAGGAAAGGCTCAGGGATTAGTGTATCCTGATCAACATCTCCCACAGCAGGAGTGACAAGCAGATGGATCTCACACTGCTGGTTGACTCTACTTTCCTATGATTATGCTTTGATTATCCTTAACCTGCAACAGAGATGGAAATGAATCAGTGAATTTCATGCAATATGTTTGAATGATGTGCCTTTTGTGGTCGAGTGGTTTGGCAGTGTACATAGCAAGCAAGATGCCTGAGATTTGCAGCAGTGTCTGTGTAGGTGAGGTGATTCTGTGAATAATAGTTATGAAACTTAATCCGCCTTGTTGATGATGCGTGATGAACGTGTCGTGCGGTACCTGGGGCAAGAGATGTGGTTGCTGTGTTGTGAAATTTGAAGAGGAATGCACTGGCCTCCTATGTGGATCATTGAAGCTTTGAAGCATTGCATCAAGTCCTCAGTGCTTGATTCATGGCACCTGACTGTTGTGGCTATCTGGTCCACTGCCTTGGGCGGTGGGGGTGGGTTGCAAGTGTCTTCTGATACCTTACAAATGCATCATTTCTCTTCTTCCCTCAATCCTTTCCACAAAATCTCTCCGAGGCAAATCAGAAGCAACAACCCAATCATTAAACTCCTTCAGGTCAGACGGAACTCCAGATCAAAGCAACCACATTGTACCTTTTAAGGAGCAGGCTGGGTTTATGTAAAGCAAGCTGGCTTCAATTGGTGTGGGACACAAATGAGATTGGCAGTTAGAGATGGCTCTGTACGGTGTGGAGGCAGATGATAGTAGCTCACTTCCTGCATCAGACAACACGTGCAATGGTCACTCACACAAGCTATTGAATCTTGTTTTCTCGGTACTGCAATTTGATGCCCTGATTTTCCCCCTTATCTTAATCTGTGTCCCTACTCCTCCAGAAAAGATCTCAGTTTCATTTATTTGTGGGGTTAATCTTTTAAAGCTGAAACCATTCTGAAACTGAGAGACTGGTCTTGGTATCATTCTGATTATAGTAAACTAGGCCAAGGCTGAAACTATCCCTTCACAATCCCATCCCGCTATCCTAATTCTAGCAGGGAACATTCATCTTGGATTCAAATAGTCATACAGCTCAGAAAGAGGCCCTGTGGTCCACTATGTGCATGCTGACCATCAAGTACCAGAAATACACATCCCATTTACCAGCCCGTGGCCTTCTATGCCTGGTTGATTCAAATGTTCAGCCCAGCTAAGTGGTGTGAGAGTGTTTGCCTTCACCACACTCTCAGGTAATTTATTCCAATCTCAAAAAAACACTCTGGGTGAAAAGATCAGGAACAGGAGGCTTAGCTAACATTTGCTCAATATGAAGGCAGGTCACTGGGGGCAATTGTATCACCCCAGTGGTTTCTGCAAGTAAGATGAGCTGCCGTTGGGAATCAAACTTGGAGGCTTCTGAGTTCAGTAAGCCTGGAACTTCACTGTGAGGTCAGCCAACTTTCCAGGATTAGTTTTAGTAATGACTAATGTGACCGGAAATTAGTGATTAATGCTGGGCACATTACTGTGAGTAATCCTGGAATAAATAATATTGGAGTATTTAAGAAACAAACACATAGTTTCAGTTTCTTTCACCACAAGAAATACTGCAGAAAAGATTTACAGGGATGTTGCCCGGACTTGAAGGATTGAGTTCTAGGGAGAGAGATCGGACAGGCTAAGAATTTTTTCCTTTGACCATGGAGTGTTATTTTGAGTTGAATATTATTAATTAACTTTGACCTCATTTATGCTTTGCAGAAATTAATAAACTTGATAGCAGCATGACATTATAGAACAGTGATTAATTTTGATTACCCTTCTGTCTTCTCCAGGATGATGTCCAGCTCCACCTGAACGTACACTTCTCAGATCCCGTCAGTGTAATGAACTTCATCAGTCACCAGTTCGCCTCTTGAGATTAGGTAGGTCATCTTTAGAATTTTCTCTACAAAGAGCACTAACTTTCTGTACCTTCCTCACTACAGACTTTGGTAAATCAGACTACCACACTTCCTGCACCAGTGTTTTTAATGTCAATCCATACTGGACATACTTTGTCGTTAAAGCCTCCTGGGAGACAAAGCTATGTGTAGGGTGATTTGTGTTTTACATAGAAACATAGAAAATAGGTACAGGAGTAGGCCATTCGGCCCTTCGAGCCTGCACCACCATTTATTATGATCATGGCTGATCATCCAACTCAGTTTTGTAGTATTAACATAAATCTCAAACCCACCTATTTAAAGTCGATGTATCAGCTCTTGACCTGAAATTCTTTCCTGGACTTCAGACAGATTTGGTGGACTAACTTTGCTGAACTCAATTTTGTGTAGCTAATTTTTGAATTAAAAAAAAATGATATGTAATTTTCATCCAGGCAAAAGTCTTTAATTCAAGAGTCAGTGTTTTAAAGTGAGGTTATTTTTAGTATAAAAAAGCGTGATGAAAGGGCAGATTGCACAATAATGATTACCAATAAAAAGAGAAATAAGGTAGTTGAATTCCAATCCTTAGAAGCCAACAGCTCAGATTGCTTTCACAGTTCTTGATAGTCTTATTAGTCATCACCACGTGTATAGCCCCATTAAAATACCTGAATGATATTTTGTCTTACTGAATTTGCCTTGAATTTTTGGGGTTAAAGCAAGATCAATTAAAGCAAAACCTCAGTTTCAAAGTCCTAAACGTTGTTTACATGCTTGCCTGTGGCCTGATACTCCATACCTCTGTATCATCTTACAGCTCTTCAGTCCTTCACATACTTCCTCCATGCTGAACTATTGTGTTTCCCTAAATATGATCATTTCAGCATTAAATGACCATGACTTCAACTCCATTGTCCTCCCCATCATGCACAATTAAAACCCCCAAACTGGGCCATCAGTCTCAAAAGGTTTGCATGTGAAATTTTGTTTAATGATGCACTTTGGAGTAAAGACTTTGGCAAAAGTGACATGCAAGCATAGACTTGTATTGCAGCTGTTTAATTACATATTTATGTATCACTGATGCATGTCCAGTAGAAGGTAATTGTTTCATTGGAGTTGAAACAAAAAAGAGAAAAGTTATAACATATTTAGCACTTACTGTTTGAATGAGTTTTCCAAGCAAGAAGACTGCTCTCATTTCTTAATGTGCACTTTCTATCAAAAGTTTACTTACAGGATTTTTTTTTGTTTTGTTTTTAAAAGCATGTACTTGCTGATTCCATTCAAGCTTGGTGATTGATTTGGTGATGAAGGATAATTCAAAATATGCCTGTGTCAACTGATCAGAGTCACAAGCAAGATGCAAGCATCTGCCTCAGTAGACCATTGAATACATTTTATATAGATTCTTATAAATGGGAAAATGTCTTCTCTTCACCTTTTTTATACTCATCAATGTGTGAAATGTCATTAACTTTATTTTTATTGCTGCAGTATTGAAGTAAATCTGCTGAACTTGTAATTCAAAACAAAGCAGACCCAAGAAAGTGGCATCTGTCATGACCTTTTTGCAATACAACGTTTAAATCAAGAGAAAATGACAATGGAAAGAAAATGGAATTTAAAAATAGAAAATTTTAATATAACTTTAAAGCAAAGGAAGGGAAAATAATCTTCAGCTGGACATGGCTATCACTTTCTGACAAAATAACCCCACCAAACCATCTTTTCATTGTTAATCATGTCTTTCTTCAGAAATTCATTGGTCTGACAAAGGTATTGATGTTCCCCACTTCAGTGGGCTATCCTTCATATCTTCCTTCATATCAAATTTTCAGCCCATGTTACACATAAATTTCAAATTTTCATTCCTGAAATTTGAACCCCTCCCGGAAGTTACAAAAAATACCTTTGTCAGTGCTGTTAATAACTTTCATACCCTGAAATATTTCATCTATAGTGTATCTTCCATTTGTAATTAATTTATTTAAATGCCAATATCTCTGTCTGTAAACTACTAAACTCCTTCAGATCTGTGTTGTCTGAAGAAAGGTGGTGTCAAGACAGTTTTACCAAGATGCTATGTGGGGAAACAAAAAAACAAATGATTGTGGCCTTATGGGCCATGAGCCCTGGGTTTTTGTAAGTTGAGTTGGAAACTCCATTTATTTTGTTTTAAGTACTTTGTTATAGTTAGAAGAAGGATGTTAATGCTGAAGAATGCAACACTTTGTGTTCCTATCACTTCGTGTCAGTGTCAGCATCAGCCAGTGTCCGGGTTACTCGTAACTAACTCAGTTAGGTACAAGGTAAAACTCTCTTCATTTAGCCCGAGCAACATACTTCAGCTTGAACTTCAAGTGTTCACTGTGCCTTCTTTGAATTGTGACTGGTATTTTCTCCTTTATGCTGGAGAAGAACTATGACAACAGAGTTCGTGGTGGATGCATGCTGATGACAATGCCGGCTGCTATGTCACAAATGCCACTAGCCTCACATAACCATTTTGATAGGAAAATTCTGACTCCTTTTATGCAGGCGATTCTTCCATTTCACCTTCTCACTTCCAGTGTTACAGGAAAGTTCCTTTCTGATGAGCTGTCCTATCCCTCCGGGGCCAGGTTTTCACAAGACTCAATGATATTATACTGATTTAAGTGACGCTTCAAGCAAGTCTTCAATGAGTCTCTAATGTCTTCTGTTCTTGCCTTACTTCTCTCAAATACTGGTTCTTCATTAAAAGTTTTCAGTCTCATTTCATATTGGCTCCTTTGAAGTACGTATCAGAAAAAAAGATTTTTTTTTATTTTACTTTGAGCCATGTCCCAGAAATCAAAGGACAATGTCATACATGCTGTGTCATACAGATCTCCTTTGAACATCACAGCAGTTTTACAGCACTGAAACACCCCAAAGTGATTTTGCTGGGAAATTCTCAATCTGAATTTGACAGCAGGATCGTAAGAATTATTAGGGCAGATGATCAAATAGTTGGTCAAAAAGGTCAGTCATAAGAAGGGTCTCAAAGGGGAAAGTTGAGCTACACCAACAAATTAGTTTATGCAAGAACCTTCAAAGCATAGAAACTTGGCAGCTGAATGCATTATGCTCATTGTGGAGTCACTGCGTAAACAACCAGTGGTGGCAAGGCTTTCAGATGTCGAAGGCAAGAATTTGAAAATGACCATGGGAAGTTAAAATCTGAAGAGCTACTCAACCAATGGATCAACAAATCAGGGCCATGTGTGATGGGTGTACAAGGACTTTGTAGAGCTGGGGAACGAGCAGTGGTTTTGGATGAGTTGCTGTTTAAGCGGGAAGTCGGTAAGAAATGCATTGGGCTAGTTTTTCACTGTATCTAGGTACATGTGATAATACATCAATACCAATAATATGGTCTCATGTCAACACCACTGACTGATCCACCCCATTTCCTGAAGTCTTTAACTGGTTCCTCTGTTCTGCTGACATTGATGGGGAGGTTGTTGTCATGATATCATAGCTCTAGACTTTCTGTCTCCTTTCCATACTGTTTGAGATCTGGTACACTAAAGTGGTGTCATCTGCAAATTTCTAAATAGAGTTAGAGCAGAATTTGACCACACAGTCATATCGGTATGGGGATTATAGTAAGAAGCTGAGGACACAGCCATTTGGGACGCCAGTGCTGAAAATATCACAGAGAATTATATCTGAAGCTTGCCATGAAGTGACATGCAGTAACATAATTGAATCAACAAACAAGACTGGTGCAGGGTTTACATAGAAACATAGAAACATAGAAAATAGGTGCAGGAGTAGGCCATTCGGCCCTTCGAGCCTGCACCGCCATTTATTATGATCATGGCTGATCATCCAACTCAGAACCCCACCCCAGCCTTCCCTCCATACCCCCTGACCCCCGTAGCCACAAGGGCCATATCTAACTCCATCTTAAATATAGCTAATGAACTGGCCTCAACTGTTTCCTATGGCAGAGAATTCCACAGATTCACCACTCTCTGTGTGAAGAAGTTTTTCCTAATCTCGGTCCTAAAAGGCTTCCCCTTTATCCTCAAACTGTGACCCCTCGTTCTGGACTTCCCCAACATCGGGAACAATCTTCCTGCATCTAGCCTGTCCAATCCCTTTAGGATTTTATACGTTTCAATCAGATCCCCCCTCAATCTTCTAAATTCCAACGAGTACAAGCCCAGTTCATCCAGTCTTTCTTCATATGAAAGTCCTGCCATCCCAGGAATCAATCTGGTGAACCTTCTTTGTACTTTGTATGGCAAGGATGTCTTTCCTCAGATTAGGGGACCAAAACTGCACACAATACTCCAGGTGTGGTCTCACCAAGGCCTTGTACAACTGCAGTAGTACCTCCCTGCTCCTGTACTCGAATCCTCTCGCTATAAATGCCAGCATACCATTCGCCTTTTTCACCGCCTGCTGTACCTGCATGCCCACTTTCAATGACTGGTGTATAATGACACCCAGGTCTCGTTGCACCTCCCCTTTTCCTAATCGGCCACCATTCAGATAATAATCTGTTTTCCTATTTTTGCCACCAAAGTGGATAACTTCACATTTATCCACATTAAATTGCATCTGCCATGAATTTGCCCACTCACCCAACCTATCCAAGTCACTCTGCATCCTCTTAGCATCCTCCTCACAGCTAACACTGCCACCCAGCTTCGTGTCATCCGCAAACTTGGAGATGCTGCATTTAATTCCCTCATCTAAGTCATTAATATATATTGTAAACAACTGGGGTCCCAGCACTGAGCCTTGCGGTACCCCACTAGTCACCGCCTGCCATTCTGAAAAGGTCCCGTTTATTCCCACTCTTTGCTTCCTGTCTGCTAACCAATTCTCCATCCACATCAATACCTTACCCCCAATACCGTGTGCTTTAAGTTTGCACACTAATCTCCTGTGTGGGACCTTGTCAAAAGCCTCTTGAAAATCCAAATATACCACATCCACTGGTTCTCCCCTATCCACTCTACTAGTTACATCCTCAAAAAATTCTATGAGATTCGTCAGACATGATTTTTCTTTCACAAATCCATGCTGACTTTGTCCGATCATTTCACCGCTTTCCAAATGTGCTGTTATCACATCTTTGATAACTGACTCCAGCAGTTTCCCCACCACCGACGTTAGGCTAACCGGTCTATAATTCCCCGGTTTCTCTCTCCCTCCTTTTTTAAAAAGTGGGGTTACATTAGCCACCCTCCAATCCTCAGGAACTAGTCCAGAATCTAACGAGTTTTGAAAAATTATCACTAATGCATCCACTATTTCTTGGGCTACTTCCTTAAGCACTCTAGGATGCAGACCATCTAGCCCTGGGGATTTATCTGCCTTCAATCCCATCAATTTACCTAACACCACTTCCCTACTAACGTGTATTTTGCTCAGTTCCTCCATCTCACTGGACCCTCTGTCCCCTACTATTTCTGGAAGATTATTTATGTCCTCCTTAGTGAAGACAGAACCAAAGTAATTATTCAATTGGTCTGCCATGTCCTTGCTCCCCATAATCAATTCACCTGTTTCTGTCTGTAGGGGACCTACATTTGTCTTTACCAGTCTTTTCCTTTTTACATATCTATAGAAGCTTTTACAGTCAGTTTTTATGTTCCCTGCCAGTTTTCTCTCATAATCTTTTTTCCCCTTCCTAATTAAGCCCTTTGTCCTCCTCTGCTGAACTCTGAATTTCTCCCAGCCCTCAAGTGAGCCACTTTTTCTGGCTAATTTGTATGCTTCTTCTTTGGAATTGATACTATCCCTAATTTCTCTTGTCAGCCACGGGTGCACTACCTTCCTTGATTTATTCTTTTGCCAAACTGGGATGAACAATTGTTGTAGTTCATCCATGCAACCTTTAAATGCTTGCCACTGTTTCACCCTGAAATGTCGACAGTTCCTTTCTCCCCACAGATGCTGCCCAACTCTTTCGAGTTCCTCCAACAGCCTGCTGCTCCCAGTTCCAACATTTGCAGTTTCGTGTGTCAGCATGATTGAAACAGTCTGGTTCAGCCTCACAATGTTTCGGTGATGGGGTGATCAGTAGCTGGTGGATGAAGGTTATGGCAGGGACTGAAGACAAGGACTTCGATCTTCACAATGCCTACCTTGGGGTCATTTTCATGCATCTATTACTGGGAGTTAGACAAGCAATGTCATAACTTAATGCAAATAGTGGAGATGAGAGAACTGTTGGTAAGGCAGAACTAAGAATTTTATGATAACACATAGCAACCGTAAGTCATAGAATTCTAATGTGTCAAAAAGTGGCTGGTCAGAGGACAATGCATAATCCTTCTTCATCAAAATCTTTTGGAGAGAATGAACAAATATCATCTTGATTCTGGTTTACTGACATGTCTAGGGCCTTCCCTGACATTTGGACCTGTTTTCTTTCAGCTCATGCATGGAGCTGCTGACAGAGAATGGCAGGAATCCAAAATCTTTTGTTTTCCTCTGTCTTCATCTTCCCTGTTTTCACTGTCCATTTTGGAGGCAAATGCAGATATGAAAATGAATGCCATTTGTTTGGCTGAAAAACTAGCCAAGAAATGTGTCAAATCTGAGATTGATAGATTTGATTTGTAAACTGTTCTTGCATCAATATTTGGCATTTCACTGCAGCCAAACACAAAAAAAAACTGCCAGTCAGTGTGAGGAGATCGCAGTAACCCTCTCTCATCATCCCACTAAGCCCAAAGGGAAAACAACTGAACAACTGAACAATTCTTCATAATGCTAAGAATTTGCAATCTTATAGGATTATTTTGATATAAAGTCTCTGAGATGGTGTATGGGCACAGGGTTGGTTTTCAGTTTTGGCCTCAAAAATCATGACTGCCTTTATTTAATTGTGGTTCTTACTCAGCTGTGACATTGGTAATTATCATTCAGATAATTGGCCCATTACTGTGTTTCTGCCGATACAAAACACTAATTATTTCTCAATCACTTAGCTAGAGTGCAAAGCCACAATTCCTGTTAGTTCAACTCATTTCATTTCAATTGGAGCAGCTCTTTGCAATTGCATTAAAGCTGTATAGCCTGCCAAGGTCATGCATAAAGAATAGGCACTTTGGACAAGGCGGCAAGCAGCTGCCAGTACTTCTGAACAACGGCCAATTAAAAGGAAAGGAGGAAAGTGACAAAATGTCCTAGTTAAAGTAACAAGAACTGAAATATTAACCATTAAAATGGGCAGCAGAGTGGCATAGTTTTGAAGTCGCTGTCCTACAACTCCAGTGAGCCAGGTGTGATCCCAACCTCTGGTGCTGTCTGTGTGGAGTTTCCACATTTTCTCTGAGATACCTCCCACATTCCAACAATGGGTGGGCTGGTAATTAATTGGCTGCTGCAAATGGTCCCTAGTTTGTAAATGGAATCTGGAGCAGCTGATGGGTATGTAGGGATAATAAAATGTGGGATTAGTGCAGAGAATTTATAAGTGGCTGGAATCTGGGGCAACCCGCAAGGTGCTGGAGGAGCTCTGGGTAGGAAGTGTCTGTGGACGGAAATGGTTCGTCAAAGACGAGGAAATCTGCAGATGCTGGAAATTCAAGCAACACACATAAAAGTTGCTGGTGAACGCAGCAGGCCAGGCAGCATCTCTAGGAAGAGGAACAGTTGACGTTTTGGGTCGAGACCCTTTGTCAGGACTAACTGAAAGAAGAGTTAGTAAGAGATTTGAAAGTGGGAGGGGGAGATCCAAAATGATAGGAGAAGACAGGAGGGGGAGGAATGGAGCCAAGAACTGGACAGTTGGTTGGCAAAAGGGATATGAGAAGATCATGGGACAGGAGGCCTAGGGAGATAGAAAAGGGGGAGAGGGGAAAAACCAGAGGATGGGCAAGGGGTATAGTGAGAGAGAAAAAGAATGTGTATATAAATAAATAATGGATGGGGTACGAGGGGGAGGTGGGGCATTAGCGGAAGTTAGGGAAGTCAGTGTTCATGCTGTTAGGTTGGAGGCTACCCAGACGGAATAAAAGGTGCTGTTCCTCCAACCTGAGTGTGGCTTCATCTTTACAGTAGAGGAGGCTGTGGATAGACATATCAGAATGGGAAGTGGAATTAAAATGTGTGGCCACCGGGAGATCCTGCTTTCTCTGGCGGACAGAGCATAATTGTTCAGTGAAACAATCTCCCAGTCTGCGTCGGGTCTCGCCAATATATAGAAGGCCACATCGGGAGCACCAGACGCAGTATATCACCCCAGCTGACTCAGGTGAAGTGTCGCCTCACCCGGTAGGACTATCTGGGGCCCTGAATGTTGGTAAGGGAGGAAGTGTAAGGGCATGTGTAGCACTTGTTCCACTTGCAAGGATAAGTGCCAGGAGGGAGATTGGTGGGGAGGGATGGAGGGGGACGAATGGAAAAGGGAGTCGCGTAGGGAGCGATCCCTGCAAAAAGCGGGGGGGGGGGGGGGGAGGAAAAGATGTACTTAGTGGTGGGATCCCGTTGGAGGTGGCAGAAGTTACGGAGAATAGTATGTTGGACCCGGAGGCTGGTGGGGTGGTAGGTGAGGACAAGGGTTAGTCAAAGTTTTGGTTTGAGACCCTTCATCTTGAAGAAAGCATCTGAGCTGGACCAGATGAAGGGTTTCAACCCGAGTAGATGACTGTCCATTTCCTTCCATGGATATTGATTGACCCACTGAGATTCTTCAAGCATTCTGTATGTCGCTGTAGTATAAGTGGGTACTTGTTGGCAGCCACGATCCCATTGGGCTGATACCCAGCTATAACTCTAAAATCAAAGATTTGACCTACTTTGTCCTCAGTTTTCATTACAGTTTTCTTTTATGTTAAATGCCTTAAATGATGTGTACTAAGAAAGATCACAGTTTCAAGCCAAGTACACTAGAGAAATTTGGGAGTAAGTTTTACCGGCATTTCCCTGAAGAATTCGAATAAAAGACTCTCCAACATCTGCACGACACCTTATCACATTTTTCCAGAGAAGCCCCTAAGTGCCCGAGATGCAACAAATTACTGTGCACTGACTGTGTGATAAATGAATCATAAAGAGCTGGATTTTTTTATTTGGCTTCCTTATAATTAAGGTGATGAATTTGTCTGTGAAATGGCACCAAATATGTAATTAACCACACAATTAATAATTTTTAAAGAATAGCAATAATGAAAATAACAGGAATGTTGCTCTTATTTCTCCACAAAGACCAGAGGTTCGATCAGTTACCAATTCAAGGGTTCATGTCAGGAAGGCAAGTAGCTTAAAGATTCTTAATTGCTGCAATTTTTTGGTCATATAATGTGGCAATTAAGCAGATTTATATTGAAATCGTAGCTTGTGTTTGTTTTCAATCTTGCAAATAAGAGAAAGTTGTTAAATCTTTTTGATTGTATTTTCAAAGTGTTTGAAAATGATTCCTTTGATCATTAGAGTAGTTAAGACTTTCATATACATGCCTCCTTATGCAGCAGCTTTTCAATGTCAATGGCCAATATACAAAGTAAATTTATTATCAAATTGCATGTATGTTGCATGTAATACCGTGAAATTCATTTTCTTGTGGGCATTCACAGTAGATACAAAGAGATACAGTAGAATCAATAAAATAACTGCACACAAAGACACACAAACAATGTACAGAGATGACAAATTTTGCAAATACAAAATGAAAAACAAAATAGTAATAATAAATGAATAACCCTCTCTGCCTCTCATTTTTTGCACTGTCTTACTTTCCCTTTTCTATTTTCTATTTATGACTTAATTTAAATTTTTAATGTTTACTATCGATTTGTACTCCAGGGAGCGCGAAGCGCAGAATGAGAGATCGCTGTGATGATTGTACGCTCTAGTATCAATTGTTTGGCGACAATAAAGTATAATATTGAGTGCATGAGTTGTAGAGTCCTTGAAAGTGAGGCTATAGGTTGTGATGTCATTTCAACGCTGGGTGAGTAAACCTATTCCTGCTGGTTCAGGAGCCTGATGGTTGAAGGGTAATAACTGTTCCTGAATCTGGTGGTGTGGAACCTAGGTCTCCTGTGCCTCCTCCTCAGTGGCAGCAACAAGAAGGGAGCATGGTCTGGAAGGTGGAAGTCCTTGAAGATAGATGCTGCTTTCCTATCACAGTGCTCCTTATAGAGGTGCTGAGTCGTCAGGAAGGCTTTAGCTGTGATGGGTTGGGCTGTATCCATGACTTTTTCTCGGTTTCCCATTCAATGTTATAGCTGTTTCCATACCAGATTGTGATACAACTGGTTAGTTCACTCTCTGCTGTGGACTTACAGAAATTTGTCAAAATTTTAGATAACATGTAAAATCTTTGCAAGCCTGAGAGAAAGTAGAGGTGTTGCCATATCTTCTTTGTAATGGCACTTGCGCTCTGGACACAGGACAGATTCTCTGAAGCAAAAACGTCAATGAATTTAAATTTGCTGACCCTCTCCACCTCTGATCTCCTGATGAGGACTGGCTCATAGACCTCCAGTTTCCTCCTCCTATAGACAATAATCAACTCTTTGGTCTTACTGGCATTGAGTAAGAGGTTGTTGTTGTTGTGGCAGCGTTCAGCCAGATTTTCGGTCTCCCTCCTTTATGCTAGTTCACCACCAACAGCAGTTGTGTCATCAACAAACTTAAACATGGCATTCGAGCTGTGCTTAGCCTCACAGTCATTAGTATAGAGCAGGGGGCTAAGCACACAGTCTTGTGGTGCACCTGTGCCCTTGGTGATTGTGGAGGGGATGTTATTGACAATCCAAATGGACTGTGATCTGCAAGTGAGGAAATCAAGGATACGGTTGCATAAGGAGGAATTGAGACCTATGAAGCCTGGTACTCTGAGGTGCAGTACAGTGTCCTACTCTGGTAAACTGCTGTCCAACAGTTCAATGTAGCTTCCAGGCCAGGAAAGTTGCCCAGGGCCAGTGTCAAGCTAACCAAGCCAGGACACAAGGGGATCCAGACAATTGAGATGCAAAGGAAGAAATAACTGGCAAGATAACTACATTTGATTTAATTCATTTACTTTAAATATATCTAATTGGTGTGAATGTTTGTAATTTTCTTTAACTCTTTCAACAGAAGAGCAGCTGCTTGCACGGTTGGGAAGATCCTGAGCTCCCAGCAGAAGATTGAACCCCTAGCCCGTTCTAGAAACTGGTCCTAGAAAAGGCTGGTAACAATCTTAGCAAGTTCACTAGCTGCTCAAGACCTGGAGCCACTCCATTTTCAATCATATTAATTGTAGAACCATTAATCTGGACCGTGGATTTACTCCCCTGAACTATGGGCCCGGGATCCTCTCTTGACCCTGGTAGATTATTTGCCTCAACCTTGAGGATTACTTCCTTGTTCTTTTCTCCATGTACCCTTCCCCAGACCCTACCAGTTACTTCCTTGGACCAAGCACATTGCCCTCTTAAACTTGAGGGATAACTCTCCTAAACCCTTCCCTGGAACTAATGGATTACTCTCCCATACCTGGGAATTAAAATCTCCATCATCTACTATGTAACTTAATCTACTGTCTTATCCAACAGAAAGATCAGAACTCTCTTTATTATCCATGCATTTTGAACCTGCCCACTTTGAACCCCACTCAACAGAATTGCAAAGGTGCCACCAATACCAGTCTTCCCACAGACTCTTTCTGTCCTCCATTCTTCAACGTCAATTTTGATTGAGGTGATTTGATTATGCTGAGCATTACCACAAGACCCAACGTTTGCTCACTCAGCATGCTGAAGCTTACCTTTTCCATTCATCTTCAGTAGATTGCAGTGCGAAGCACCACTTTTCACTGTATTTTCCTCCAGTAATTCAAGGGCACAAATCCTCTTTCATTTACCTTCGGATGAAGCCAACTAACTTGCACCTTTCTGGTCGGTGGCTTGGTAAAACATTAAGAATTGAGCCACGACAAGCAATTTACACACCATTTAAAACACATGTATTTATTTGATTCTCTTTTCTTTACCCTCCACTAATTTGCACTTACTTAAATCTATCATAAAATAACCCCAAGAGTGAAGAGATTTCATTGCAATGCTTCGAGGAGTTTTCTTTTGTCACGGTTTTTTAAACATATGAGAGAGCCTGGGGTGCATAGCCAAAAATCAACCTATTATACATAACTTTGGACTTTTCTGATATGTTGTAATTGAGTTGAAAAGTATGGTTGCTAGAAATGTTTGCAAATCAAGAGAAAATAATAGTATTTATAACCAAAGTCACTAAAAACAAAAATAAGGGAGTAACTTAAATGTCAAAATGCTGTTTAAGGACAGTTTAGAATCTTTGTGCAGGAAGCAATTCTTATCCACAACATAAAAAGTGCCCTCATCTACAGGAGTCAATGGAAGTACCTGCTCTGAGTTCAGCTGTTCTGCATTCTTTACAAGAGAATTTCTTGCATTTGTTTAGAGTTTTCTTCTCTCTTGATAGCACTGACTGAAACTGAAATATTGTTCAGGAGAGTACCTGCGCTCTGTGAAAGGAGAGATTTTGTAGATTCATGATTGCAGAGAGCATTGTAAAGTTTCTGTTATTATTTAGATAAATCTAGGAGCCACTTCCCACTGCAGCAGAGCCTCACAACAGGAATGTGATAGGTAGTTGGAAGAGCTGGTGCTGAACCAGCTCGTTTTTAAGCTCTGTCACAGAATCTTCAGTATCCTCCTGAATTTCCATCCAGCAGTTTGATTTATATTTATCATTGCAATTTGCTTCTAAGTCCTGGAACCATCCAGCTTGCTGCATTGGAATTAAAACTGGAAGCAACTGAACCAATCAAAAGAGTGTGAATATTGGAAAATTAATCAACCCTGGACATCGACAGACCTGCCAGCAAAACCTCTACGTGCTACAGCAGAGGTTACTGGATGTCAGTGAACCATGGGAATCCACCTCTGCATTCCGAAAATCTTTAGTCTCCTCATTTCATATTTCCCCTTCATAATTTTCTTGGTCTCTCTGCAACGTGACAGTAAGGTGATTCTTTGCAAATGGACAGAATCTATCAATTCTGCCTAACCAATTCCTTGTAGAACACTAGTGTTACATTCCACAGTCCAAACTGTGCAGACTTAAAGCAAAATGCAATTTCCTGCAACATTTGCTTTATCATGCATGCCATTATCATCAAAGGTCTGCAATCTTCAAGGTATTGGAACTGGAAAAGGCTTGAACTCCCACTGTATTGTTCAAAGTTACATCCACCCAACAGAGCTTTCCCCTTAAGTAATGCAGGGGAAATGGTGGAGGTATTTAAATCTGTAATGTTGCAGATGCATTTAAATAAGCACATGAGCAGGCAGGGGATGGAGGGATATAGTCCATGTGGAGGGAGATAGGGTTGATTGAATTAGCATCATGGTCAGCATGTACATGTTGGGCAAAAGGTGTTATGCACACTGTGTTATGTTCTAAGCTCAATGCATTTCTAAAATGCTCATACTTATTTTCAAACTATTCCATGGCCTTGCCTTCTTCAAACCACTGTGGGATATTTAGTGCAGTGCAAAAGTCTGTAAAGCAATTATACTTGCAAAAATAATGAGGTGAAACATTTCTAAATATCAAAAAAGCTATGCAGTGTAGTAAATAGTAAAAAAAAAACTGAATCAAATCAATATTTGGTGTAACTACCCTTTGCCTTTAAACTTCAATTCTCTTAGGTGCACTGTCATGCAGTTTTATAAGAAAATCTAGTTTATCAACTTCTCTTCAAAAGAAATGTAAAAATTCAACTTTCAAAGCAAATTTATTATCGAAAGACAGATATGTCACCATATGCTACCATGAGATTCGTTTTCTTGCAGGCATCCACAGTAAGTACGAAGAAATGCAATAGGATCGATGAAAAACCAAACACAACAGAGATGGACAAACAACCAATGTCTAAAAGACAACAAACTGTTCAAATACAATAAATAATAATTAGATAAATAAGCAATAAATTATTGGGAACATGAGATGTAAAGTGCTTAAAAATGAGTCCATAAGTTGTGGAATCAGTTCAGTGTTGGGGTGAGTGAAGTTATCCATGCTTGTTCAAGAGCCTGACGGTTGAGGGGTAATAACTGTTCCTGAACCTGGTGGAGTGGGACTTGAGGCTCCTGTATGTCCTTCCTGATGGCAGGAGCAAGAAGAGAGCATGGCCTATATAGTGGGGTCTTTGATGATGGATTCTGCTTTCCCGCGACTGTGCTCCTGGCAAATGTGCTCAATGGTGGGAAGGGCTTTACCTGTGAGGGACTGGGTTGCATCCACTACTTCTTGTAGGTTTTTCCAATCAAGGGCATTGGTGTTCCCATACTACATCATGATGCGACCAGTTAGTATATTCTCCACCATGAATCCGTAGAGTTGTCAAAGTTTCAGGTGGTATGTTGAATCTGTGCAAACTTCAAAGAAAGTAGATATACTGCTGTGCCTTCTTTGTAGTGGCACTTGTGTGCTGGAACCAGGATGGATCCTCTGAAGAGATGATGATGAGGAATCTAAAGTTGTTGACACTCTTCACTTTGATCCCCTAACAAGAACTGGCTCAAGGAACTTTGGTTACCTCCTCCTGTAGTCATTAATCAGCTCTTTGGTTTTGCTGACATTGATTGAGACGTCTGTGAAGAACAAGAATTTCGGGATGTATTTTGCATACATTTCCCTGATATTAAATGGAACTATTGAGGTATCATTCAGCCAGACTTGCAATCTCCCTCCTTTCTGCTGATTCAGCCCACAGCACTGGTGCTGTCAGCAAACCTAAATATGGCATTTAGCTGTACTTAGCCTCACAGTCATAAAGTGAGTAGAGCAGAGGTCTAAACACACGGCCTTGTGGTGCACCTGTACTGATGGAGACTGTGAAGAAGATGTTATTAACAAGCTGAAGTAACTATGATCTGCAAGTAAAGAAATCGAGGATCCAGTTACACAAGAAGGTATCGAGGTCCAGGTCTTTCTTCCTGCTTGTCAGGTACAGGTGTGTATAACTGAACAAATCTCCAGCCTAATGGTCTCTCTGTACACATGCAAAAAAGCTGGAGGAACTTAGCAGGTCAGGCAGCATCACTGTAGGGAAATAAACAGTCAACATTTTGGCTCAGACCCTTCGTTGCCAAAATATCAACTGTTCACTTACCTCCAGCAATGCTGCCTGACCTGCTGAGTTCCTGTAGCATTTTGTGTGTGCTGCTCAAGATTTCGAGCATCTGCAGAATCTCTTGAGTCTCACCATAAGTCCATTTCTCCAACACAGGTTACATCCTCCTCAGCTTTGCAATTGCTGGCACATCTTTGCTTTGGGATGTCCAAGACCTTCATTTCAGTAAGTCCTTTAGAAGCAACGTTGATTTGCTTCCATTCCAGTTTTATGGACTTGAGCCAGCTAATGAGACCAAAGTGGGAACCTCAGAACCCTCTGCAGATGTAGTCCACAGTTTGCAGCAGCAGCTTAAATTCTGCTCGTAAAGAGCCTAGCATTGGCCAATTTAAAAAAATATTGCATAGGCAGGCCATCTCTGACTAGCAAATGGGTTTCCATTTTTGCAGATGTCTATAAGTCAATTTTGTACATAAGTTGGAAAATAAGCAAAAATCACTTGAATATAGTAACTGTACCTCTACAGTATTATAACAAATGGAATTAAGATCACATCTACTGAGAGGAACAATTATTTTTATAAAGCAGAGAGTGAGAAAACTAGTACTGCCATTTGTAGGAATGAATGTTTGTATGCATCTCATGCTTTTGAATTTAATAATATTATGGAAGTTCATTCTTGTGTATGGGTGTCTGTAAGTCATGGCCTGAGATAAATAAACCATCATATCTACCTGTCTTGCTGCTTCAGAGTTCTGTAAGCATGCATGCCATCTCTTTATCCTCGACATCTTAGTTTTCCTCCTGCCTATTGTGTGCAATGTTTGTCCTCGTGAAACATGTTGTCTCACACGTCTCCTTATTCTGCCAATTTAACCAGTTCCTCAGCAGCTTTTAGCTCCCTTCCTTCCAGCCAGCAGCACAACAGTTTTGGTAAATTTTGTAATTGCCTTTTTATCTGATATACCTCAGTGCAGTATGCTGCACACTCTGTGTCATTTATCATCCAGCACCTTATCATGGAGCAGGGGCACACATAACCTGTGATTCCAGAACAGCAGATGATAGCTCACAATGGGTGCTTCCCTTGGGAGAGAGTAAGCACCACGGGTGTGGCCAAGTACCTATATGATGTGTTACCGATAAACCTTTGCTTCTGAACAAGCCATTCCCACAAAATGGCTGAAAAAGAGACATTCAGAAGCATGCAATAATCAATTATAATGTATGTAATAAAGCTATTTAATGTGATCATAAGGATTTAAATAATTTCAACAAACTTAGAAAATGTTAAAATATTATAGCGAAAACAATAAATCTCAGAAAATCTAAGTACCTTTATACTTGCCTGTTTTCCTCTAAGAGCACACTTACTTGATTGGAAAAGAATGGCCTTGATCTTGCAGTAGGTCTGATCTGACATACGAGGACACGAGGATTGGAGCAAGAGTAGGCTGCCTGCACGCACATTTAATACCATTGCAACTGATCACTCAAGTACACGTGCCCCAGCATAGTTTCTAGAGGATAGCAGTAAGTTTATGTGCTACTGCTCGGCACCCTGTGGAGACAAAGATCTGAGTACAGCTGGAGAAACCTAGCTGCTTGTTTGGATCCTCAATATTTATGAAAGCCCAAATGCTGGATGAACTTCACATGAATTGCGTAGGAGGCTGATCCAGGATCAGAGGGGTGCAGAATTCCAACAAAGTCTGTATGTAATGATCAAGAGAAATACGCCATACCATGCGGTTAACAGGGAGTCCCGACTGACTTAACAAAAGAATCCCTCGCTGAGGCTAATGGCTTCACTGCCCTGGTGCAAACAATGCAGACAAGGATTAGACTTGGAACCTTCCTGCCCTTTCTTTATCAGTTTTATTATCCAATGCAAATGTTCACTAATTTTAGGGATAGGAGCTCAGATATCTGAAGGAAGAGAGTTCCTTTCTTGGCAACTTTTTTTTTAGTTAATCCATTCAGCATGATAAGACTTTGAACTTATAAACAACTCGTAACAATCTTTCCAGGGATCCTTATTTTGCATTGCTAATCAAATTTAGTTTGGATCTTGTGCTGGTCGTGTTTGTTTTGAGGACAATCAAATCTTACAGTCTTAGTGATTCTTCTCTGTCAATAAACTTCAACTCAAAGTCATTTCAGCAGAAGTCTTTTTCCGCACCCATATCTGTCAACTATTATCAGGCAAGATCTGAAAATGATTTTTTTCTCTCCAGGCGGTGTTTTATTGATATCAACACTGAGGAAGTCAAAGCTGTCAGAAACCACAGCAACCACAAAGTGTGAAAATCTACTTACAGTTAGATTTATTTCATTAACAGTGTATTTCTTGAGAAGTCTGTGTGAAATGGCAAACCCAATTATAGGTGAATAAAAGATGTTGAAAGTGCGAGGATGATGTGGAATAAAGGGTAAATCAACAATGGGTGTTCAATGGAGACAAGTTTGAGTCCCAGAGTTATAGTAAATTGGAAGCTAGAAAGCAAAATAGCAATGGAATATAGAACATTCTGCAAATAGGGTTCTGTCTGGAAAGACAAAAGGCAGAACGTACAAAAAGTACGGTTTTTGTGTAGTTAGAAGATTGATTTTGCATTTTCTTTTGAAGGAAGGGATGAAAAGATCAGAAGTTCAAAGGAGGGTGGTTCAGAAAGGGTATTCTTACTTTAGTTTAGCCTGTTTGCAGTTCCTTTACCTCCACTGTGTGGGTTCATGTCCTACTCAATGACATTGACCCGGGGATCTCAGCTAATATGTTGGTACAGCATTGAAAGAATCCTTTATTGTTATTTTTCAAGGTCATTTTTCACGTTAAAAAAGTGTTTACGCTCATTCCCAGAACAAAAGGAACAACACCTCAAAGTCATTCATAATATGCCATGTGTTTTGAGGCCTTTCGTGCCAATATAATGTTAGATCATTGCCTAGTTCCAGTTTAATGATCATTCCAATCAATTGCTTTCAATGCCTCGGGAGATTAATGTGCCTCCTCTGCAATATTGAATGCTGTAGTTCGTCATCCAATCTCAGCAAAGGTATTGTTAAAAATTCTGCAACTGGCCCTAATACCTCAGATCAGTAAGTCAGAGAGAAAAAAAATTAAAATTCCACCTGACCAACGCACAAATGCATCTAATGGAAAAAGTGTAAGCTCACCTGTGATGATTTCTCTGCTAGAAAGATTTATAGTGCTTTGCACTGTACCTCAATAATAATCTGCCGCCATTAATAACCTGGTGCGCTAGAGTAGCCACAATAGGAAAGGATGTGGTGATAGACTAGCCTTGTGAAAATTAGTATGAACTTTTGCAAGACTCTCCCATGGTGGTCCATGGAAACAAAGCAGAAATACAAGCATGACTGATCCTCTGTCACCAAAAGCTGCCCAGGTTAAGGGTCTCAACCTGAAACATCAATGGTCCTTTTCCCTCCATAGTTGCTGCCTGACCCACTGAGTTCTCCAAAATCTTGTACATTCCTTTACATTCCTGATTTCTTACAATACTCTTTTGATTTCTAGAAACTTATCTAACTGGTTCAGCACCTTGGCCTCTACAGGTGATCTCACAAATTCACCCCCCTCCAAACAAATAAATTTCCCCTCATCTTAATCATAAATGTTTTCCCTTGTATCCTATAGCTGTGACCCCTTACCCTTAACCCCTCTGTCACCCCCCATCACCCAACTTCAGTCAGAGGAAGCATCCAGGTTTAGATCTGTATTCCCTTTAAATAAATTTTACCCTGACAGTAACTGTTTATTGTTCCAGAATAGTACCTTCTGCCACAACAAGTCTACAGTGGATGCAATGTCTCTGGCTCTATGCTATAGAGGACCTAGACAACAGTAAAACATATGTCAAGCTGCTGTTTATCAATTATAACACACAGTTCAGTACCATCGTTCCCTCAGTATTAATCAACAAACTTCAAATGGATCCTTGACTTCCCCATTGGGAGACTATAGTCAGTGTGAATCAGTGACAACATCTCGTCCTCACTGACGCTCAATGCAGGCATAACTCGATGCATTTAGCCGACTGTTCTACTCGCTCTACACTCCATTCATGACTGTATGGCTGAGCACAGCTCTAACACCATCTATAAAATCACAAATGATACCACTGTTGCTGGTAAAATTTTAGATGGCAATGAGGAGGCATACAGGAGTGAGAGAGATTGAATGGTGGAAAGGGGTAAGAGCTTCAGGCTCCTAAGTGCCAACTTCTCGAAGGATCTATCCTGTGCCCAGTACATTGAAGCAGCCATGAAGAAGGCACGCCAGTGACTTGACTTCATTAGCATTCAAAGTTTGGTATGTCATCAAAGACTCTTGCGAGTTTCTATAGATGTATGTTGGAGAGATTGCCAATGCCACTGGATTGAACAAGGCTGCAGACACTTCTAGACTCGGCCAGCTCCATCGCAGGCCACCCCACCCCACTATCAGAAACATCTTCAAATAGCAGTATCTCGAGAAAGTGGCATCCATCATCATAGACACCCGCCATCTAGGTCATGCCCTCTTCTCATTGCTACCATCAGGAGAGAAATACAGGAGCCTGAAAACCCACACTCAGTGTTTCAGAATCAGGTTTTTCCTCTGTGCCATCAGATTTCTGAAAGACCCACAAACGCCACCTCATTGTTGTTTTTGTTTTAGTCTAGTCCAAGGTGGGATTCTAGTGGCTGGGAACTTAGGAGCAGGAAATTCACCTCTTGTCCTTTTAATAGTTGGCAGTTGCAGTGTGTCTCTATATGCAGAGTGAGATTTGTGGTGCTTCACTCTGTCAGGTAATAGATCTACCTCTCCCAGCTTTCAGGGTTCTGAACCCGTGTTGGGTGCCAGTACCTATGTGGAATTTTCTACAGAAAGGAGCTTTGCATTCAAAACAACCTTAAACTGTCTTAAACTTCATAGACTGGAGCAACTAAGATCTTTAAAGATCAGCAGATCCCCCTCTGAGTATATGTTTTATTGTATTTCATCACTTTCTGGCAAGTAGCATTTCTACCAAGTTTGGTTCATGTGTGTTAGGTAAGTGGTATCCTGAGTATAGAATCTAACCCATCAGGAAACTCAATTAGTAGCAGGTCTATGAAGAACCTTGAGGAAGGATCCGGCAGAGCTGAGCCTAAATATTGACAGATCATGTTTAAGTAATTTAATCTGCCATTGTTAGTGAAATAAATGGAAATTCCATTGTCACAACAGTTCAATCTTAATTGTTTTTTCAGTTAACTCGAGGTCTTCAGACTATCATAACCAATAGACTATCCCTTTAGAATAATATGAATAATGGAAACAGAAGTACTTAAGACTGTTGCCTAGAAACCCTGGTGCATGCTTTCAACTTGGAAAAAATATCATCTAGTACTCCTTACGGAAGTGGGGAATAGGGACTGAGTGACTGCAAGGCTGATTGGGCCTATGCTGTGGTATGAAAGTGGCAAAAGCAGGTCTGGTGGGGCTGTGATCACAGCCCTGTGGCCAGCCTGTCGGATGAGTTTAATGGCCAGAATCTGGCAGCTGAGCAGCTGGAGAGTTGGAACTGATCAGGAGACCTGCATTTTCATGGGAGTCAAATGAGGCTTTGGTAGGTTTACACATCAGAGGGCTTGGTGCTGGGGATGGAGATTGGGATGTGGTTGGGTTAATTGATCTTTGGCTGGTAGAGTGGCACATACTTGAATTCAAGTACAATCTACTAATGCTATGGGTGTCTGAGTTGCCAACATATTTGAAAGTGCACACTATCCTGAGATTGCCCAGCAATGGACAATCCAAGGTCTGCTAATTCTAGTTCCCTCCATAATCTAAGAGCAAAATTCACAAGAGCACTGTATGTCACCAATTGCCAAGTTGGATGTCTCAAGTGATGAAATCTAAAAATGAAATAATGAATAGTGTTTGTGGATGTGTAGAACAACTGAGAGTTAGAACAATCCCAATTAATTCCAGAATTGTAGAATTTCTTTAGCTGGTCTACTAGTAGTGGTTTACTGAGGTAGTGGCAGGGCTACAGAGAGTGAATCTGGATATTAGTCATGTTCCATTGAGATTTTGCAATCTTAATCAGTGTTCCCTGCTCTGTTTGTGTGCTTCCAGTCATGGTCTTGTTCAGGCTATACACCCTCCTGTTGCACCTGTGCTGGACGAAGTTCCATTCTAATGGTCAACTGATTCTTCTGAAGAAATCAGATACTGAGCTCAAACTACTTTTGAGATTTTGCACTTTTTTAAAAAAACCTGATTTTCATCCTTTGTTTTTAAGTGTGAAATTGTATTCTGACCTTTTGTTTTCATTTTGCTGCAAACAGGAGGCATCCGTAGGTAGATAGATAGTGAAGTGTGAGCAATTGATGCCTTTCCCCTCATTGAAGATGGTAATATAAGAATTTAAGGCCATCAGTGGATGTCTAACTTCCACATTCAGCCATCAAGTATCAGCATTAAACGCTCCCAAGTCAATAAACATGTTTAAGTATTTTAAATCTCCTTCTATTAATGTGTTATATTATTGACCCAGTAAGAATAACCCACACTCATTCTCCATGACACTCCTAACCTTTAATGTTGTAAGGTACACTGTGAACTCATTTCAGATTCTTCTAACCTTTTCTTGTAGTGGCAACAGTTTAAAACCAGCTGTGAATGATGGAAATGGCATCTCACTTATGCTGGGGAGTTTCAGAAACAAATTGTCAGTTTCCTATGGCTTTTCAAATAGTCTTAGAGGCAGTTCTTTTCGCAAAATTGTTGAAATTATAGCAATAACAGTTATACTTTTTTCTCTCCTTTTGATCCACCCTGGTCCTCTTGTGCACCTCTTCTTCCCCATACCTCTAACCCCCAGCTTCCTTTCCCGAGTTTCCTGTCCATCCCTCTGCCTATCACCTACTCAGACCACTATCTCTTCTCCTCCAGCATTCTCATCTTTAACACTCACTCATCTGGTTCTACTCGTCACCTTACTTTCTCAGCAGATTCAATAATCTGCAGACCATTGATGTCTTCAGGAAGCATTTCCCAGCCTTCTGTCTATCACCCCTCTCTCCCCACCTCGACTCACCGATCACTTGGCAGCCCCAGCCTCAGCCTGCGCTCTCACCTCTCTGTACAGGCTCTGTACCCTTTGCATTCTCAGTCCTGATGCAGCAGCTTCACCCTGAAATATTTCCCTCCGCAGATGCCGGACCAGCTGAATTCTCCAGCAGTCCTTTTCTTTTTTACAACAGTGACTTGCATTTGGCCTCCAAATATAATATGACTTGTTGGAGTGTACTTTGTAATATAACTGTGAAATTTGTAGTTATTTATTAACATTGAAAAAGTGTTGCCTTCTGGCGAATGTGCAAGCCTGAATTAATGAGGCTGCACTATGTGTACGTGTTTGGCACGGGCAGGGGCAGATGCAGTGAGAGAAGTGGAAGGTGAAAGGAAATAGATTGGGGTAAAAGGCCAGTCAAGAGATGCTGAGAAAGAAGAGGAGATGCAAAGGTCAGATTCGAGATAGCAAGGAGAAGTGAAACACTGCAATAGTGAATATGAATGCTGAGCTAATAAAATAAAATTTCACCACAATGCCGGTAACCAGTGATGCAAGAAATAGATTTTGTCTGATGGACTGCTCCCATGACAAGGTACCAAAATGTAAATGAAAAATCTATATATTTATTATTAAAATATACTTTCTTAGACAAATAAAGTTAGCAGACCATCTTAACTACAAAATTGATTCACTGTTTCATTCACCTTTATAAGAAAGTGATCAAAGTGTGGAGAGATTAAATCGTGTATGTGCAGCAAACAAATGAGCCCTTGAGAAAGCTGTGACTGGACGTCATTTAACTGAGTGGCAGAATATTTACGAGGAGCTCAGTACTATATAGGTGATTTGGCTGCTTTGTTTGAACAGAACTATATTATGGTGCAGATAAGAGGAAGGGAAGAAATATAAAAAAAGGGTCAGAAAACTGCAGTAAAGTAAGCTGAAACAAGAGAAAACTTGCCAATGCTGGAAATCCAAACAGTGCACACAAAATGCTGGAGGAGGTCTGCAGGCCAGGCAGCATCTATGGAAAAATGTACTCCTGGGTTGATCCTACCTTTCTGCAAGAATAATAAACCCTCACCAGTCAGGAATGTGCTGAAAGGAAAGAGACTGAGAAAGAAAGATTGAGCAAGAGGGGGCTTGATTAAAGCAACAAGGATGAAGGGTCTTGGCAGGTGGATTTGAAGAGGGTGTTTCCATACGTTGATGAATCTATATCTGCAGGTCACTGTTTAATAATAGAAGGTCAGAGTTTGGAACATAGGTAAGATGATATTTGTTCTCTCAGAGGGACCAAATCTTTGAAAAACTCTTCCTCAATGGGAAGTGGAATTGGAATTTTTGAATATCTTTTAAGGTAGAAATCAATAGATTCTTAGAAGCAAAGGGATGAAAGTTGCTGTGGATAGATGGGAATGCAAAGATGAGGTTACAGTCAGATCTGCCTTGATCTTGCTAAATTGCAGCAAGCTTGAGGGTTTGAGTAGCCTACTTCTGCTCCTCATCCATAGGAAAAGTGTAAGACAAGGACTATCAAGAACAGCCCAGCACAGGAACAGGTCCTTTGGTTTCTGATGCCAAATTAAACTGAATCTCTTCTGTCTGTCTAACAGTCTCTCAAACACCAATGTTGTATCAGCTTCCATCAACCCTATAGCAGCTTGTTCCAAGCATCAAAACTTTCAGTGGGGAAAAGAAATCTTGCCCTGTGCATCCTTCAATTTCCCCCTTCTAACCTTAAAACCATTACCTCTAATATTTGATATTTTCCCCATGGGGGAGAAAAAGTCTTGCTATTTACCCTGTCTATCCCACTAATTTTATTAACTTCTGTCAAGTACTCCCCTCATCCTGCAATGCTCCAGTGAAAACATTGCCAAGCTTGTCCCATCTCCCCTTATCGTACATACCCTCTAATGCGGGCAGCATTCTGGTGAAACTTTTTTCTGAAGCCTTTTCAAAGCCTCCACATTCCTCCTGTATCGAGGCGGACTAGAATTGCACAATAAGTTATCAAAAAGAGCATCTAAAGCAGGACTCAGTACACTTCACTCAAAATCTGTCTCATTATCTTCCATAGTTGAAAATCTCAGATCTGTGATTGGCTTGATTTTGACAAGTTTGGTGTGATTTTATTAGCAAACAGGTGAGATATGCTTTGAATTAAATGAAATTAAGATGTGAATACAAGCAATGCTGTGTTTATAAAATCTCTTATGTATGGATTCTATTCATTGGGAGGTAATCCAGTTTAATTTATTTAGGTTTCTCGTTGCTTCTGTGTTCTCCTGAAGGTGAGTTCAGTTCTGTGATTGTAGAATTTGATTACTGTTTGAATATTCAAAAAGAAGTCACTCATGGAATGAATAGATTGTCTGCTGAAAGACAAAAATAAAGCCTCAAATGCAGCTGGCTGATACTTGACTGTGTGTGTGAATCAAATCTAGTCAAAATGTGTGTTTGCAAGTTTTGTTGAAATGTTCATTGTCATCAAACCTTTGTTGTCAACAAATTGCCAGCCTTCACCTTTGTTTCCATTCATTTGTGTCGAGCACTGATTTTTTGCCCCAACACCTTGAAGTGTCTTTGTAGCTATAGTAAACAGGACGATCTTAGACAAACATAGACTGTGGTGGGTGTTTAGTCAAAAAATGAAAATGACAGTAGATGTTGGGAAAGCATAATTGATCAGGTAGCATCTGTAGAGAGAGAAGTAGTATTAATCTTTCCGGTTTTGTTAGTATTAGATAATCAATATCATTTGAGTTTGATGGGAGTGGGGTGAAGTTAAGGTGGTCGCAGTTATGTCATTCATTGAGAGCTGAAAGCTCAGATTGCAACAATGACTTATAACAGGGGTTCCCAACCTTTTTTCGCACTGCGGACCGGTTTCATATCGACAATATTCTTGCGGACCAGCTGACCGGGGGGTGGGGGGGTGGCGGTAGGGTTGCCAACGGGCAAGAGTAGCAGTCAAATACGCTGGGTTTACCCCGAGAAATACTACAATGACCATGAAGCCTTGCACGGGCACCAGTGCGCATGCGTGATTTGGCATGCGTGTACGATTTCTTTCTACAAATTGTTTTTGGTGATTCTGTTCGGGAGGGGGGGATGTTAATCACGACCGGAATATCGGTGATAAGTGGCTAATACACTCAATTTCGTTTCTAAAAGGGTTTATCTAATGAATTTAATATTAAGCACACAGCGCATATTTTCCTCGCATGAACATAGCAATAAGTCAATTATCAAGGGAGCTTTAAGTAAGTGTTGAACGAACTTCCAGTAGAAGTGGTAGAGGCAGGTTTGATATTATCATTCAGAGAAAAATTGGACAGATATATGGGCAGGAAAGGAATGGAGGGTTATGGGCTGAATGTAGGTTGGTGGGACTAGGTGAGAGTAGCATTTGGCACGGACTAGAAGGGCAGAGATGGCCTGTTTCCGTGCTGTAATTGTTATATGGTTATATAAGTCAATAGCATCATAACATTTTAAGTAACGTTTGGATATTAAACACGCAGCACGTTTTTCCTGTATGAACATATAAAATCATTGCAACACACCAATATCGCTGAATCAGTGGGAGCCCTGGGCTTGTTTTCCTGCAACAACACGGTCCTATTGAAGTGTGATGGGAGACAGCGATACTCAAAGGGGGTTCCTTATATCCAGTCTATTCCGCAGTTTAGTTTTCGTTGCATTCATTGCAGAGATATGTTGGAAATAGAAGCAACGTTTCAGTGCTTTCGTGTCTATCTCAGAATATTTAGCCTTGACTTTGATCCAGAACGCCAGCAGAGATGTTATGTCAAACATACTTTCCAGCCCGCCGTCATTTGCAAGTTCGAGGAGTTGATCTCCTTCCCGCGCTGACATGGATGACGCGCGGGTAATGACCTCACATGCGTTCAAGCTCAACAGTGGGCATGACAGGGAATGAGGGAAGGTGCAGCTGACTCATATCGCCAAATCATATCACTTCCTCACGGCCCGGTAGCGATGCTTTGCGGCCCGGTGGTTGAGGACCGCTGAGTTATAAGAACCATGCCAGAAATGTCAAGTTTTAAGAAATTAAGCTATGGCCTGAGGCATGTTGTTTGTGAGAGAAAACTTTGTAGACTTTCGGTTGGTGAAACTACTGTATTTTGCAATATTGAGCCTGGAAAATACTAGGTTTTTTTACTTCAGTGCAATACAGTTTAGTACTTAGGGATAGCATAATGGTGTGGCTTGTAGAATCACTCCAGCAACCTGGGGGCAATCCTAAACACGAGAGCTGTCTGATGTTGTTTGCATATTCTTTCTTTGATGTGAGATTTCCACAAGTGCTCTAATTTCTTACCATCTCCCAAAGATGTATGAATTATTAGGGTAATTCACCTCTGTAAGTTGCCTTTGTGCTTAGATGAATATTAGAATCTGGGCTGAGTTGATGGGTACGTGGATTGAACAGCTTACTCAAAATATTGATAAGAGAATGGGAAGCAACACACATCAAAGTTGCTGGTGAACGCAGCAGGCCAGGCAGCATCTCTAGAAAGAGGTACAGTCGACGTTTCAGGCCGAGACCCTTCGTCAGGACTAACTGAAGGAAGAGTTAGTAAGAGATTTGGGAGGGGGAGGGGGAGATCTAAAATGATAGGAGAAGACAGGAGGGGGAGGGATGGAGCCAAGAGCTGGACAGGTGATTGGCAAAGGGGATATGAGAGGATCATGGGACAGGAGGTCCGGGGAGAAAGACCGGGGGGGGGGGGATCCAGAGGATGGGCAAGGGGTATAGTCAGAGGGACAGAGGGAAAAAAAGGAGCGTGAGAGAAAGAATGTGTGTATAAAAATAAATAACAGATGGGGTACGAGTGGGAGGTGGGGCATTAGCGGAAGTTAAAGAAGTCAATGTTCATGCCATCAGGTTGGAGGCTACCCAGATGGAATATAAGGTGTTGTTCCTCCAACCTGAGTGTGGCTTCATCTTTACAGTAGAGGAGGCCGTGGATAGACATGTCAGAATGGGAATGGGATGTGGAATTAAAATGTGTTACCACTGGGAGATCCTGCTTTCTCTGGTGGACAGAGCATAGGTGTTCAGCAAAGCGGTCTCCTAGTCTGCTTTGAGACCGCTTTGCTGAGCAACGCAGACTGGAGACTGCTTTGCTGAACAATGCAGACTGGGAGACCACTTTGCTGAACACCTACGCTCTGTCCGCCAGAGAAAGCAGGATCTCCCAGTGGCCACACATTTTATTCCCACATCCCATTCCCATTCTGACATGTCTATCCACGGCCTCCTCTACTGTAAAGATGAAGCCACACTCAGGTTGGAGGAACAACACCTTATATTCCGTCTGGATAGCCTCCAACCTGATGGCATGAATATTGGCTTCTCTAACTTCTGCTAATGCCCCACCTCCCCCTTGTACCCCATCCATTATTTATTTTTATACACACATTCTTCCTCTCACTCTCCTTTTTCTCCCTCTGTCCCTCTGACTACACCCCTTGCCCATCCTCTGGGTTCCCCCCACCCTTGTCTTTCTCCCCAGACCTCCTGTCCCATGATCCTCTCGTATCCCCTTTGCCAATCACCTGCTAGCTCTTGGCTCCATCCCCCCCCCCCCCCCCCGTCTTCTCCTATCATTTTGGATCTCCCCCTCCCCCTCCCACTTTCAAATCTCTTACTACCTCTTCCTTCAGTTAGTCCTGACGAAGGGTCTCGGCCTGAAACGTCGACTGTACCTCTTCCTAGAGATGCTGCCTGGCCTGCTGCGTTCACCAGCAACTTTGATGTGTGTTGCTTGGATTTCCAGCAGCTGCAGAATTCCTGTTGTTTGCGTGATAAGAGAATGGGATTATTTTTTGAAATGGAACAGACTTGATGGCAGAGTTGACTACCTCTTATGTGGTTTGGGAACAGGGATTGTATGATCCCAGTTGAGATGCCAGTCAAGTAGCTATAATTGGCTTCAATTTCTCCAGGTTAGGAAGAGGAAGATCAGCTTTTAACCCCAGTACTAACTAGTGAACCCGATATAGAAGATCAGGATCATCGGTGATAACTCTTGTATATTAATCAGTAGTTTGTAGTCATTAGCTAGGCTAACTTGTGTAGGGAAGCTGTTATACATGCAGCCATTGTTTTAGTGCCATCAAGAAAAAGCGAGTGTTAAAGAGTTATAGGAATCAGAATAGGATTTATTATCACTGATATACGTCATGTATGCTTTGCATAGCATCATTTCATGTTTGCATATTTGTAGCCTTTACTTCCTTTAATCAGGCAAATACTTTGAAATTTAAATTTCATATTTGCTCATGTAAGCAGACATATCAGACAACTAGGCAGTTTGTGATTAGCAATAGACCTGTAGATGAAGTCAGCAGAACATGGTTGACACCACAGCAAGTGGAATACTTCACATGTAGTTTGAATCTTCTCTGGAATCAGCGCTTGATAGCCTACAATATCAAGGCAGCATGGTAACCTGGTGGTTGGTGCAACACCATTAAAGATCCAATGAGCTGGAATCATTTCCTGACACTCTCTGTAAGGAGTTTATACGTTATCCCCATGACGATGTGGATGATGTGACTTTCTTCCAGGTGCTCCAGTTTCCTCCCACATTTCAACAACGTACGGGTGAGTGGCATGCGGGCTCATTGGTCTAGAAGCCTTTGTTACTATGCTGCATCTCTAAACCAACAGAAAAATAAAAGAAGATACGTGTTAGATTACAGAATAGAAATGATGTTGTTTGAAACTTGCCCTTTTTTCCTCAGGCTAGTGAGGAAGTGACATCAAAGTTAAAAGTAAATTTCTCATCAATGTATGTATCACCATATACTACCTTGAGATTTGTTTTCTTACAGCTCTTCACGGTGAAACAGAGAAATACCACAAAATCAATGAAAAACTATGCAACAGCAAAGATTAACAACTAATGTGCAAAAGAAGACAAACGATGCAAATAATAAATAAATAAATATTGAGAACGCGAGTTGTAGAGTCCTTGAAAGTGAGTCCTTAGACCTGCAAGAGAATTTATCTGTCAGTGACACTTGTTGGATGGTGGATTTGTGCGGATGTCGATGAGGACAGGATACGTCTTGGCTGGGTTGCTGCTGCATTTAAAAACCCTGCCAACTCCCCAAGCTTGGATTTTTAATGAATAGCTGTTTCAAAAAGATATTGGAAGATTACTGTAAACACGAGATTCTGAAGGTGCTGGAAATCTTGAGCAACACACACAAAATACTGAGGCAACTCACAGACTGTTTCTTTCCCTCCATGGATGCTACCTGATTTATTGAATTTCTTCAGTGTTTTGTGTGTCTTGAAGGATTATTGGATTGGACTCAATAACCATATCCCAAAAATATTAGAAGGAAAGCATAAATATTATTATATTATGTTTAATTTTCAACAGTTTAATCATAGCTTCAAAGAGTAGAGCAGTATTGTAGTGCGTAAACATTTATTTGTAGAAAAAATTGCCAGAAATGTCAATCATAGCCAGCTTCAGTCACAACAATGTCATCTTAATGATATTGGTTCTTCTGCTTTTCAATCAAATCACAGAGCAAAAATGTAGTTTGAGAGTAATTACACTTAAAGCTATATTTTTGACTTAATATCTTGCAATGGAGATAATGAATAGTAAATAACAGCCCCTGATTACAACTGCCTGATTCTGAAAATCTGCACATCTTCCATATTCTAAGCTGGAACTGCTGAATTCCCATCTAGAAGTTGGATGGTCCATACCTCCTGGTGTCATTTACAATATAGCACAATAACGAAAGATTCCTTTTCTACCTATTAAAGAGCATTAGTTCTTTTGCAAGAATATTTCCCAAAACTATATATATGTTTTTCCCCCAGAATGATTGTTGGCACTCTATTTCCAGTTGTACTGATCTTAGTTTGTACAGCATTAATGATTGATGAGATGTAGGTAGGCAAAGAATTAAAGAGCTGATTATAACTGGGCCCAATATGACAAGGCCTTTGATTATCTCAAGCTGCCCTTTTCTAGATTAATCATGGCACATCCTTGCAGCAGACCCATTAGTTCACTATAATATTGGCCGTGTTTAAATGTACATAGTGTTACCGATAGATTTTAATTCAGTTTGTGTCATGTAGGGCTGATATTACTGTTGAAGCATTTGGGTAACTTAATTAAATGATGTATGCTTTAGCAGTAAAACGTAGTGTCTGCATGTAGCAATTACATGCTATCCCCCACATTAATAACACATTATGCAGTGGTCATGCCCTTCTTCTCCTGTTCTATTTGCCATTCCTTTGTTTTCCTCCTCCTCTTCATGTTATGCTTTACTTCTTTTTTCCTTCTTCTGGATCCTCCTTCCATTATCTTCTCTTCAACCACACTTCTGTTGTGATCCTGCTTCATATCTAGCATTTGATACTCATACAACATCTTCATATCTCACCTTCTCATGTTAATGGTCTGTAAAATGGGGTGCCCGTGTACTCCTGCGTAACAGTATAATGCATATTGAGAAGCACATGTTCTTCATTTAGAACAGATGCAGGAAACAGAAGCTGGAGTAAATCATTTGGCCCCCACACCTGCTCTATCATTCAATAAAATCCTGACTGATTTTCCTTTTTACCTCAATACCATTTTCCTGTATGAAACTCTTATCCCTTGATTCCTTAATATTAAAAAGATTGTCAGTCTCCATTCCAATAATACTCATTGATTGAGCTTTGTGTCTCTCATATGTGGAGAAATCCAAATATCCATTGCCTTTTAGGTGATGAACTCTTCTTCTCAGTTCAGTTTGGGTGACCCCCATCTCCATACAGCCCAGTCTGTGCATGTTTTCTTGAAATCACCTCTGGTCTTCTCTCCCTAAGAGAGTATATGCCCCATCTACTGAATCTCTCCTCACAATACAATTCCTCCATCCCAGAATAAATCTGCTGAACCTCTGTTACATCCCTTCTATCACAGGTATATCCTTCTTTGTAGAGAGAAAGACTTGACCTGTACATGTTAATCCAGATGCAGTCTCAGCAGAGGTCGAATTAATTTCTGAAGAATGTCTTAACTCTGGAACCCAAATCCTCTTGAAATAAAGGCCAGTGTACTATTTGGCACCTTAATTGTTTGCTGTACCCACACATTTATTTTCAGAGATGCCAACATCTTTTAATATTCCATCATTCAAAAAAACTCTGCTTTTTTCTATCAGAATAATGACTTCATATTTTCCCACAATATGTTTTGTCTGCCATTCCATCAACCATTCACTTAACCCCTCAAAAATTCCTTGAAGCTTTTCTCCTCACAGCTCACTCTTTGTATCATCAGCAAACATGGATATACAGTATTACACTTGGTCCCCTTTTACAAATCATTGTGAGCAACCCAGGCTCCAGCCCCAGCCTTTGCTGAACTCCAGAATCAAAACTGACCTATTTATTTCATCTCTCTGTTTACGGTCTATTCAGTAATTCTCAGCCCACACCAGTACATGACTTTCAATGTCATGCACTCTAATTCTGTTTAGTTAACTGTGTAGAGGCTGATCAAAGTCCCTTGGAAAGTCCAAGTTCATCATATCAATTAGTTTTTCCTTATCTACTCTAGTAATTATAAACTCAAAAGTTGTTATCAGATTTCTGAATTGTAAATCCCCTTCCATAAATCTACGTCGACTCTTCTAATACCTTTATAAGAACTTTGTGATCATTTCTTTGTTGATATATTCTAACATTTTCCTATTGCTGATGTCAAGATGCTGATACAGTTGTGAGCATTTTAAAAGCACAACTTCATATTTCTCGGCCAAACTAATTAAGTTCAGTGATTGTGAATTGCTGTAGCCTCCTGTTGCTCAAATAAATGATACAGACCATTTCACACAATTATCTGTTCAAACTGTGGGGTTCTTCTGGAGAAGATTGTCATGGTGAGCAATAGCAGATGTCAGAGTAAAATCAGTTAATCTTGCTTTAATGATATAAGAAAAAGTAGGTCACTTTCCCTGTTTGGAAGACTGTATAACCCCCACAAAATATCTTTGGTACATCTTTGAGAATGTTAGAATCCTTGTGTCCAGACTGAAGGAAAGAGTAGCATATGTATTTGGTGAGATACCCAAATGTGATTTGTGAAATTGAAAGAATAGCTTGCTCTTAATTTTTATTTCAGGAACAGAATGTGAAGGCATAAAAAGGAAATAGTCTCACTTTATATACATTGTCTTTAAGTATATGTATATATATATATATATATATATGTATATATATATATATATATATATATATAGGAAGAAGTATAGTATGAAATAAAGCAAATATTTCAGCAGGATCACCAAGTAACTTCGACAGATAATCTCAACCGCTGTACCTATTCCACAGTGATAATCGATATTGGCAAAAATAGAGTTCTCTCCATTGTTAGAGAACACAGACAAAGTGCTGGAGGAACTCAGCAGGTCAGAAAGCATCTATGAAAGGAAATGGACGGTCATTGCTTCATGTCAAGATCCCTCATTCAGGTCCCAATGAGTAGTTTCAACCTGAAACATCAACTGTCCATTTTCTCAATAGATGCCGCCTGACCTTCTAAGATCCTCCAGCACTTGGTGTGTTGGTCTCTACATAGTTAAGTAATTTGATAATGCAGCCCAAGGCTTGAAGAATAGGCTACTGGACCACAGACTGGAGATCTAGACAATAAGGCATAGTTGGGAGGACTGTAATAACCACGGTATGCTGAACACCATTGATATCCTTCCCTGCCTCTTCAGTAAATAAATGATGCACTTTGAGGGTGGAGAGAGGGAGGGGGAGTTCCTTAACAGATCTTGAAAAACTAAAGAAGATGTTGTTCTACGTGTGAGTTTATATAAAGAATACAGTGGCTCTCCTTAATCTGCCCACTCTTGATTGGTTGAAATAACATAGCTCCCGCCAATGGCTATTAATTGGTGACCAGGAATGGCAAGCTTAGCTGAATGTCTCTGTTTTACCCTATCCTTAGAATGGAGTGAGAAACCAAAAAGGTAAAAAAAAATTAACAATTAGCACAAGTATTCTTTCCCACTGGTAAATAGTAATATAAAGTAATTGGTAGTAATAGAAGCAAGTAAAGGAAAAAAATACTAATGTTTTCAGAGAAATTGGTTTCCCAGTATACCCAGCATATGTTATCCTAACTCCTGTCTCACCTGAGATGGAATTCAGATTGAGGATTAAACCTGATACACTTTTTATCCATATAGTTAATTTCCAAAACATGTACACTAAACTGTCAAGAGAACGACCCATGAAACATTGGCCCATCTTACGTTGGTCTGAGCAATCCCATTTGATCCTTCTGTACTGGTAATGCAAAGCAGGCTGACATCCGAAACTATCAGCTGATGTATAAATGTTTCAAGCATGTCTTAGTAAGGCCATGAAATGCATCAGCCAGTCATGCATTTCAGCTAAAAGACAGCACTGAACTTGAATCAGAATGATTGCTTCCTTCTGTCCTGATATAGATTCTGCCATGGAATAGTCATTAATCATTGACCCAACTAGTCCACTGAGTTTTAATAAGAGATTCCTACTCATGGCTCAGGCAGTACCTTGATTTAAATAGGCAGCTGTGACTATCTTGAGGAGTTTCAGCACAGGATTATGTCCTCAACTCTCAGACAATCTGCTCCAGCAGTTCTCCTACTTTGACCATTAGGGAAAAAATGATAACAGCTGCATGTAAACCATCTCTTCTTTGTCATTGAAGAAAGGAGTGACACACCCAACATTTCATAGTTCAGTTGTAGCAAAGACTTAAACTTGTTACTGATTAAAATATGGACACGTGCAAATGTGCTGTGGCCTACGTTTATTTTAATTTTTACCTTGACCTCAAGTTGACTTGGCTCCATAAATACCTTCTCCTGCGCTGAGTGCTTGAGTTTCACAGATATCTTGGTAATCTTTTTCCATTGCACCCCAATGTAAACCTCCTACCATCTTATTCTGCATATATCACCAATCAATCTGGATCTCATGAAATACCCACCTGACAGCATTATTGTTCCTCGGGGAATGAATCTCTGCTGCTGCTATCTCTACACACCAGCCACTTGAGGATTTTTGGGCTTCTTCTCATTACCTGTCCGGCAGATTTTATTCTCTATATTTTATAGGCAATTCAGTTAAATTTCCTCCTTTAATTACTTCTGTTTTGATCCTCTGTTCTTTGCCATCTGGAGGCTAGAGGGCAAGCCGCCAAATTCTTCTGTTGTAAGCTTCAGCTCGGAATAGTTCTGATTGGGAGACAGAACCCAGGCTCCTTGCCACTGTCCTCTGCTCCCTGTATCAAGCAGCTCCCTTTGCCCTTTGTCATATTCTTCGTGTATTAATACACCGAGTGCCTCTGGCTTTTTGAGATTCCATAATGTCAGTCTCAGTACAGATCCATTCTCCCAAGGTGGGGTGCTTAATTTTTCTGTTGCTGTAAAGAGTGAGTGACCTGGCACCATTTGCTTTAATGAATGTTTCTCCCATCAATTCACACTCCCTTAACAAATCAGAATTGTACAGCTGGAGTGTAAATAAGACTTTAAAAAAACACATGCTATGTCTTGCTCAGTACACAATGTCACTGCTTTTATTGTGTTAACAGAGAGGATTCAATTTAAAACTTGGAAATCCTGTGTTCTGCTGTCTGAGTTAAGGAGACAGGAAGAGAAAGCTACTGAGGAGGTGGCCAGCGTACCAATGACCATAACATATAGGAGCAGGATTAGGCTATTTGGCCCATTGAGTCTATTCCACCAATCATGACTGACTTTTTTTCAACCTCCTTTTTCCTGCCTTCTTCCTGTCACCCTTAACCTCCTTACTAGTCAAGAACCTAGCAATCTCTACCATAATTCACCCAGTAATTTGGCCTGTCAGCCTTCTGTTGAAGTGAATTTCACAGATTCATGGTCCTCTGACTGAGGGAATTCTTGCTCATCTCAATTCTAAGCAGACATCCCATTACTCTCAAGCTGTGCCCTCAGATCTTGGACTCTTCTCCTAAGGGAAATACCTTTCCACATTCATTCTATCCAAGTCTTTCAGTATTCAGTAGATTTTAATGAGATCCCCCTTCTCTTCCTTCTAGACCCCATTGAGCACAGACCAAGAGGCATCAAACACTCCTCATATCTTAAGATTTTCATTCCCGGAAGCATCTTGTGAACCTCCTCTGTACCTTCTCCAGGTCTTCCCTTAGATAAGGAGCCCAAAGTTGTAAACGATATCTGCCTGACCATCCTTGTCTTTATATTCTTGTCCTCTCAAAATGAATGCTAACATTGCATTGGCCTTCTTTACTACCAGCTCAACCTACAAGTTGCCCTTAAGAGAATCCTCATACTTAATACAGAATTTGTGTTTGTCTTTCTCACATTTCTCTTTTCCTGAAAACCAGGCCTTTTAACTAAACATCAACATTTATGATGCACCCTATTGTAGAAGAACATCCCGAATGTAATTTGACAGACAGAGATGCAAAGACAAGATAGGTTCAAAGAGATCTTGAGTGGAAAGTGAATGAGTGAACGGAGTGATTTAAGGAAGGAATTCTGTAGCTTGGGGCATAAGCAGCTGAAGCTACAGCTGCCAATGGTGGGATGAAAGGAAAAATGGACTGAATTTGGTGGGCTAGAATTGGTGAAGATTCCTCAAATTGTGAGGGACAAAAATCACACAGCAATTTAAACACATGTAAGAGAGTTTTAGATTTTAAATAATAGAGTGAAGTGGGAGTTCTGAAACCAAACTAGATCATCGATTGCTGGGCCAAATGTTGAGATAGGTCAATGCAGGATAGGATATGGACAGCTGGTTCCTTCCCTCCCCTTTCTTGATGACCAAACACTGGGATACAGAGGGCAAATGTACCATCTCTGCTTCTGCTGAGTTTGAGATTGTTCACCTCAAATCAGCCCAGGGAGCAAAACTGGTGTCATTCCATTCTGTGCAGATCATTAGTACGCCAGCAAGTACACTTATCCACGGGGAGAAGCAGAAACACATTTTAATAGAATTTATCCACTCTATCACACTTTCCTTCATAACCTCCAGCAGGCAAATATCAGGATATGGGGAACACACTTCACTCAACGGGAGCTTCCGCCATCTGGAAAAAGAGCAAAGAGTGAAACGTCCCCAGAGCAATGTGCTTGAATACTACTTAATCCTGTTCAAACCCTGTTGTTCTGCTGCAGTGCTGCAGCTGTTTTCAGCTGTTCCGTGCTCGCTCCATCGTGTGGACTTTCCTCATCTCAGTTGTTGGAGGGAGGGCAACTGTCTGAAGTTTCTGCAAAGTTTGATTCACCCCGAGGACATCGACAGCAACAAAAGTGAGATTGTCCTCGCAGAACCAAGTGTTTCTTTGGAGACAGCTGATGAGAGGAGAAGATTAGACTCAGGCAATTGAGGAGTCAACCTCAGATTTCTCGGTAGAGACTATTGATTGAGCTGTTGTTGGGAACAAAGAGGAGGCTGTCTGAGACTATTGGGCTTGCTGTATTAAACAGGGACAGCTGATACAGTCAGGCAATTAATAAAGGAGAAATGTTGACATAGTCAAGAGATTAATAAGTATAGGATGTGTTTATTGGAAATTCATGGCCAAACCTTTCTTTAAGCACAGCTGCTGGCCTGTAAGATGCTTACACACCCAACTGTCTGGACCAGCCCAGGTTCACTGCATTTTACAAATCCTTTTTCCCCCTTTAATCAAGCAATATTAACTTCAACATCCACGGCACTGTTCCATTCCAGTGCCAGTATTACAGTGCATCATAGCCTTGGTGGACAGACATTTGCCCAAGTAAGTCTGATATGGCTATAATTTTCTTGATGAATTTGACAGGAGGCTGCCACAGCTTCTTTAATTGCTTTATTTTCCAGCGTAAGGTTTCTTATTGTATTCCTGTCTTCATTTAAGGAGATAACGGATCACAGCAAGTGCAGCTGCCATTTGGGATGGCCATGTATGTATGACTTCAGTGTTTCTTGGTAGAGGATGCGTTGTTTGTAGTGAAAAGTTTTGCTGTTGATCACTGCCATTCAATGAGTCTTTCTGGGAAATGTGTGCGTTTGATGTTCATTCAATTAATCTATTAATCTATTAATCTCAATGCCTTGAAGTAAACTCAGGGTAGATGGTTATAGTCATTTTTCCCAGTATGGGGGAATCTAATACTCAAGGGCATGTTTAAGGTGAGAGAGGATGGATTTAAATGGAACATGAACAGCAAGTTTTCTATATGGTGGATGTATGGAATACGCTGCCAGAGGAAGTGGTAGATGTGGGAACAATAGGTACATGGGAAGAAGAAGTTTAGAGGGGTATAGGGCAAACTGTGGGAAAATGAGCCTAACTTTGATTAGTATGGACATGCTGGGCTGAAGAGGCTGTTTTCATGCTGTGTGATGATATGAATGGTCACAGAGATAAGTTACTAGAAGAGTGTTGATTCCTCTGAAGAGATGTATATGCCTTTGAGTGAAAATGGAAGAAACCATGGGAACTGCACTAGAATAGTTTTTCTGCAGGGAAATTGAAAGTCAGTCCATGTTTGGGTAAGAGCTTGGAGTAAATTATAGGAGGAGAGACAGCACTCAGTTTTACCTGATTGTGATAGGTACCATCTTGAGTAACATTTCTGCAGGTAGATGAAAGAATTACCCTAGAGCTGTTTCAAAACAATTGCGCAGGTTTATTCTAGAAAGGGACCTGGGTAAAAGTAAAACACAACTGGTAAGCCTCACTCTGCTTCGCTTTCATTTAGCGCCTAGCAAAGGAACGGTGTAAACAAACAGTAAAAGTGATGTGATAATTGTTTCCCCACAAAGGCAGCACCCCTTTAATTGTTTTTTCTGTATGCCTACAAAAAATCTTTTATTTCCTCAGGAGAGTTGCATAGTTCGAAAATAGTTCAAAATGCCTTGGTGCATAAGGCTAAGGGTGAGCTGGCAAATACACCCTGTGCTAATTTGCTTTCAGTCGCAAAAGCCGCTGATACAATCATTCTGTCTGTGGGATGCAGTGGCTCAGGAAAGTACTATAGTTGTATTGGGATAATCTCATTATGTTCCAGCAAATAACCTAGCACACCAGTTCTAATTTTTACTCTCTTATTTCAGAGGGCAGATTGACAACTATAATCAATTTAGATTATATTGCAGCTGCTTTTCTTAACATGTCACTTTGACTTTTACCTCTGTGTTACAGGGATATAGATTTCAGCTACACAGTAGTCTTAACCACTTAGTGCAGTTCTGGAAGAATGTTCCATTATCTTTATAATGAGACATTAAACTGAAATTAGAATATTTTACTGTAAAATGTTATGTATCTGCTTTTTAAAGAACAAGTAGTTCCAGCCAATATTTATCTTTGAAGTACCATCAAGAAGGTGCATTAATTTTCTGTTTGCTATTTGTGGTGTGTTGCTGAGTGCAAATTAACTGGTGCATATGCTCCATTAAAAAGAACTGCACTTCAGAAATCATTGTGAAGTGCACAAAAAAATTCTTGAAGATGTCAAAAGTGCAATTCAACTGCAAGGTTTTGTTTTGAGATTACATAGGTGGTCAGTATCTGCTTCCAATTATGTTAATTACAGTGTTAGAGCCAAGGCAAATTACTATCATAGAATAGGAACAATTTTACAACACCAATGGGTGCAGCAATTGTTACTGTGAATATAATTTTAATTGGTGGAGGGGAAGGCAAGTTATTAGCCCTTCCTCTCTGCATTGTTGTGACTTGCTTGGATCCATATGTCAAGCATTATGGTTATTATTTCAGGTAAATCATTTGCAGATCTTTTTATATTGTTCCTTTGTCTACTGGAAAAAATAGGTGCAATTTAGTAGCAGTATTTTTTTTGTATGGGCTCCAGTAGAAGCCGGGAGGAGGGGGCTTCGAACACTCCAAGTAAAGGACATTTCACAGAGAGAAAACCTAACTTCCAAATTCAATTCTCCCTGTTTTCCTGCCTCCTGTTCTGTGTGAGGGCAGCTGAGGCTCCAATACTTCATCCTATATTCGTCCTGTGTGAGCTTGTGCAGAGGGACAATGTTACTTTGACCTCTAAGTGTTAGCAACTTTTTAAAATGGAAGCCCCCCCCCCCCCAACCTCCCTGTGGTAGTCACTATCCGCAGTGGTATGACAAATGCACTCTTTAACCACATTCCTGTGTTTAGTCATGAATAACTAATATAAGAACATTTTTTTTGCTATTCTCATGATATTGCAAACTATTCATAGTTTTCAATTGGTGTCTGCAGGCTATTTACCACAGAGGACTTCCCAGCCCATTCTCACCATGCTCGTCTATGTATGCAGATGCAAATATCTAGCCAGTGTCATAGGATAAAAGTTAGCAACAGGAACTACGGTTATTTCCTTTGTTCCCTAACCCAGGAGGGCTTAATTTTACCAGCACCCACTTGGATTTTCGGGAGGATTATCTCATCGGACTCGCAATAGACCAATCCTGTTTGCTTATCTGGTGCCATTCCAGACAGTACAGTCTCGTAATGCCGCGGTGTAGCTCTGGGGTTGCTTTGTTCCAAGGATGTTACTCTAATCTTCTCAGATACAGTGTAATACTAACTTTGCTTGCCCAGACCTACATGGAGCCAAGTTCTTATTGCAACATTAACAGCTGTGGCCGTGTATTTGATTAGGATTCAAGCCAGCTTGGGCCTTGAGCTCTTTACAGTGTAAGCGATCCTTGAACATGCGTAAAGAAGATGCCTAGTTACAGTATGTGGACCCTACATTGCAGCAGGTGCTGTTATGATTGGACCATGAATGATAAACATATGATAAATTGGACCTCCCAGTGATAGCTTGCACACTTTGACAACTGGAAGACTGCATGCTTTTGATTTCCTGAGTGCTGCTAGTAGGAACTGCCTGTCTTCGCTCAACACCAGATCATAAAATTATATCTAATTGTATCACATATCTCACAAAGAAGGGCAGTTAACACATGGCAGCTTGTCACGTGAAATCCAACCCTTTCACCATACAGCATAGAATTCACAGCTCTGTAACAACAAGCAGTTCACATCCCAAACCCATGACTATAGCCCTAAGAAGAACAAGCACTTCAGGTGTGCAAGAAGCCCCCCAGCTGTAGGCTCCCTTCTAAGTCGCACACAAGGCTGACTTGGAAATACCTCCTTTTTTATTCATCATTACAAAAGTCCAAATTCTGGGACTCCCTGTTCAACAGCACAGTGGGATTACCTTCAACATGAAGAAGATAGCAGTTCAACATGGTGGCGCACCATCACTTCTCAAGGGCAAATAGCAATGGTAATAAATACCAGTAATGCCTGAATTCCATGAAATAAATAAAGTTGAATTTCCCTATGGACAACAGTCTAGAGATCTGTTTCCCAAAGATCACACAATGGTTAGAGCAGACCCAATCAGAGCAAGAAATGAAAAAGCTTGGTGCTATTGGTGTTGAGCTTTTAAAAGTCTTATCAACCTTAAAAGTGAAGAACAAACAAAAGGATTCTCATGACTAGGAGCTGACAGTGTAGCTCTGTTTGTAGAATAAGCCCCACACTCCGCAAAGCCCTATTCCATGTTCCTCGAGGTTCTACCCAAGGTTCCAAGCAAGCTTTCCAACTATTGAGGAGGCCTAGCATTTCTGATCTAATTTACAGCACCCTTAGAACATCACAGAACAAAAATGGAAAGGTTCATGTTTTGCAGTGTAGTTATGGAGTTCTGGTTATTGGTAATTGGCTTATCATAGTCACCTGTACAGAGGTAAAGGTAAAAAAGCATTGGTTTGCATGCCAGCCAGACTGATAATTCCAAAGGAAAGTACGTTGAGGTAGTACAAGGTAAAAGCAACAACAGGATGAGCGTTATAGTGTTATAGTTACAGAGAAAGCGTAGTGCATGTAGGGGAAGTAAGGTTCAAGCGTCATGACAAGGTACGCTGAAAGATCAAGAGTTCTTCATCATCATATAAGACTACCTCTGATAAATCTTGTAAGAGCTGCCATTGAGCCTGTTGGTATGTAATATGTTCTGTAACTCCAAAACATTAAACTAGTTCAAAGAAATCAAGAGCTGAGAGATGCGAGTTTTAGTTTGTCCCTTACTTGGTAGCATCATGACGTATGCAATTCACGTATTTTTGCATATAACCTGCAGTGAATTACGTAAACAAACAAGAATGCTTAATTAATAACATGTTTACAAGATTACTCAAATATTACTGAAATATTAAATACACAATAATAAGAATTTTCATTTGCAAACAGACTGCAGATATATTTGAATGCCATTTGTTTTATTGATGTTGGCAGGGGGAACAATGACTGAAAGCTTTAAGGACACATCTTCACCATTTTCAAAGTGGTGTCTTGGATTATTTACAGTTACTAAAGCAGCTTTACAAAGCTTTAATTCAAGGCTTCACTGATAGGACTACACCTTCAACTCCAGCGTTCACTCTGCAATGCTTATCTCCTGGTCTGAATTTAGCAAGAAACAGAACAGTGGTAGTGTGTGGAGTTTAGGGGGAAAAAATCCACCAATTTTTCTATGATTATTTGGGGTTAGCTACTTCCGAGGCAGTGTAGTTTCGCACAGAGCAGATCTGAGTTTCCCTTTGGTCTGTATGAGACGTATCTTGCTGGGAGCACAACGCTGCTGACATGATCAAGTTTTCAAGAAAACAAAGTGCTTCACTGTGGTGTTCACCATGCTGTGTTTCTGATAAGTTAATAATGTATTGATTATACTGCAAATGGAACAAGAACTGTGTCTTTGTTGTTCATGCCATCTGATAACAGCAGCATAATTATGCATTAAGGAATGAGTACTTCTGTTCTTTTCCATGGGTTTAAACCAAATCATTACAAATTTTTCTAATTAAATGTTAGCATGTTACTTCAAAGGAGATTTTTTTAAATGACATGAGTTCCACCAACAGCTTTGCAGCTATGTCAGCTGTACAGATTAGTTTGCAAAATGTTAAGGGTTTATGTGAAATCCAGATGTACAGGGGCACTTCACCGAGTGGGTCATTGTGCCAATGTATTAACTGTGCTGCTTTGTGGAAGTCCCAGGTTCTGCCTCTTGTGTTTGGATTGGTGACTAAACTCTGCAGTTTTGTGCTCAATGCATCAGGCCTCAGGCCTGGTCTGTTCTTTATGTTTGGGCCACCTTGTGTTAATGTACATCTCGAAGAAGCAGTTACAGATTGTTGAGTGTCAGGTAGAGAAATCTCGGTTGTGTATAACGATATTGTGGATTTTGCATAGATATAGCAAAAACTAGTGAACCTGTTCTTTTTTTTGCAATATTCTGGCAATTTTTATTGGTCTCTTTCTGGTGTTAAACACATAAGTAAGCAATTTCCATAATTAAGTTTCCCAAGGTGAGGAGTTTGAACTCTTAGCTTTGTGTTTGTTAGTCCAGTATCTTCATGCTATCACACCCATTAAGAACTATTCAATAGGATGAGGCTCAGTAGCAATGCTCTTTGCCTGCAGATTTCTGTCAAGAGCTCTGCCACAATTTCTGACAATCTATGAACTCAGTTTCAAGAATTCTACGACAAATATTCTCAGTATTTATTGATTTGCGCTATATATTTATTATTGTAATTTTCTGTATTTGCTCAGTTAGTCTTCTATTACACAATGATTGTCAGTCTTTGTAGTTTTTCATTGATTTTGTTTTATTTCTTTGTTCTACTGTGAAGAGCTGCAAGAAAATGAATCTCAGGGTAGTATATGGTGACATCTACATACTTTGATGGTAAATTTACTTTGAAGTTTGAAGAATTGTAATGAAGGGCCTCCAACCTAGAACATTGTCTCTTTTTCTCTTTTCACACAACAGTGTGACCTACAGAGTACTTCCAGCATTCTTTGTTTCAGCTTGCTCTTTCTCTAAAACTCTGCAAGACAACTGACCACCTAGGAAAGCTGGATTCGAATTCAGTTTACTTTATTATCATGGGCACCCGGGTGCAATGAAATTTCTTTCCCATGTGGCTCACAAAGTACACAGTGTACATGGTGTTAAAAATAGAGCAATAAATTCAGTGACGAGTGCAAAACAACAGGATGCGGTAATGCAAACTGAGGTAGTGCAAAAGAAATGCTCAAGTGGCAATAATGGAGAAAATAGAGTTAAGCGTACATGGCTGCAATACCAGGAAGAGGATGTAAAAGAGTTCAGGAGTCAGATACCAATGAGGAAGAATCTGTTCATGAGTCTCACCATCCAGGCTTTCAAACTTGTATCCTGTCCTAGAATGCAGAAGGGAGAAAGGAGAATGGCCAGGGTGGTAGCATTAGGCTTCCTGATATGACACACCATGAAGATGGACCGGGAGGTAGTGAGAAGCCTGTGATGGATTCTCTGCATTGCTGATAGTGTCAAGATCTACCCTTGCCTGAGTCAAACAGGTTTGGAAACATGTAAGAGCTACTTGGCCCTTTAAGATTCAAAATGGTGACTGAGTTGTACTCCCACATACCAAACAGATTATTGCGAAAGAGCGTCAGAGGGTGCACACCGAGTACCTGCCAGAAATCTGCAGAGCAGGCACACGACAGCAGAATTCAGTGTGCAGCGCTGGTTTCGTGCCAGTGCTGATTTTTTGGAAATTCACAATATAGCATTCTCTTAGCTACGTCACGACCAGCCAGGTTATTATAAAGGATCTTTCATCACTGTTTCAAACAGCTAAAACTGCAAGTTTTTTTTTGCAGGATTGTTTGGTCTTTCATTGCTGCATTTAAACTTGCTTTGACTGGCTTTCATCGCTTTCGATCTCGGGAGTCTACAAGGGTGTAGCTTGACTGGTGGTCAGGTGCAGTAATTTAGTGGACAAACTAGTTATCCTCAATGTTAGTGCAGACAGGTTAAGAATTCCTCCCAGCACAGAGCATGATGGAAAGAGCACAGAGTAGGACCAGCTGGGGGAAAAGGGAGGAGAAGGGGAGAAGAGCCCACCAAAGGAGACCATGATCTCTGACACTCACAGGTTCTTCAGGAGACAATTTGCAGGAATGCTCTTTTGCACTGGGACCCCCTTTGCACAGTGATATCCAGAACCTCAATGAAACTATTTTCTTGGTTGCAATAGAGGTTTCCTGCTATTGGTGTGGGTCTCCCCTCTCTGCCACTGGGTAGCACGGCTTTTGCTACAGCAGACTGTGAACATTACTCATCAGGTGCTACCTCCTAGTCTGCTGACAGTGAAGACCAGCAGTCTCCACATTACAATGTAAGAACTCTTGTCCTCTGCATAGCCCTGTGTCCGGTGGTCTTCCATGATCCTCAAAATTGTGCCCAAAATTTTGAATGTACCAAACATTTGGGTGGTTACTCTTATCACTTCTTTCTGTGGTTAACAACACAGAATATCAGAAATACTCTACGGGACAAGCAGCATCTGTGGAGAGAGAAAAATTAATGTTTCGAGCTAATGACCTTTCATCAGTTTGGAAGCAAGTTCATTAACCTGAATGTTGACTCGGGTGAGTCAGGGTGGATAGAAACATAGAAACCTACAGCACAATACAGGCCCTTCAGCCCACAATGCCGTGCTAAACATGTACTTAATTCAGAAATTACCTAAGGTTACCCATAGCCCTCTATTTTTCTAAGCTCCATGTACCTATCCAGGAGTCTCTTGAAAGACCCTATTATATCCATCTCCACCACCATTGCCAGCAGCCCATTTCATGTACTCACCACTCTCGGTGTGAAAAAACTTACCTCTGACATCTCCTCTGTACTTACTTCCAAGCACCTTAAAACTGTGCCCTCTTTTGTTAGCCATTTCAGCCCTGGGAAAAAGCCTCTGACTATCCACATGATCAATACCTCTCATCATCTTCTACACCTTTATCAGGTCACCTTTCATCCTCCGATGCTCCAAAGAGAAAAGGCCAAGTTCACTCAGCCTGTTCTCATAAGGCATGCTCCCCAATCCAGGCAACATCCTTGTAAATCTCCTCTGCACCCATTCTATAATTTCCACATCCTTTCTGTAGTGTGGTGACCAGAACTGAGCACAGTACTCCAAGTGGGGTCTGACCAGGGTCCTATATAGATGTAATATTACCTCTTGGCTCTTCAACTCAATCCCATGATTGATGAAGGCCAACGCACAAAATGCCTTCTTAACCACAGAGTCAACCTGCGCAGCAGCTTTGAGTGTCCTATGGACTCGGACCCCAAGATCACTCTGATCCTCCACACTGCCAAGAGTCTTACCATTAATTCTATATCCTGCCATCATATCTGACCTACCAAAATGAACCACCTCACACTTATCTGGGTTGAACTCCATCTGCCAGTTCTCAGCCCAGTTTTGCATCCTATCAATGTCCCGCTGTAACCTCTGACAGCCCTCCACACTGTCCACCACACCCCCAACCTTTGTGTCATCAGCAAGTTCACTAACCAATCCCTCCACTTCCTCATCCAGGTCATTTATAAATATCACTAAGAGAAGGTGTCCCAGAACAGATTGCTGAGGCACACCACTGGTCACTGACCTCCATGCAGAATATAACCCGTCTACAACCACTCTTTGCCTTCTGTGGGAAGCCAATTCTGGATCCACACAGCAAGGTCCCCTTGGATCTCATGCTTCCGTACTTTCTCAATAAGCCTTATCAAATGCTTTGCTGAAATCCATATACACTACATCTACTGCTCTACCTTTACATCCTCAAAAAGTTCAATAGTGCTTGTAAGGCATGGCCTGCCTTTGACAAAACCATGCTGACTATTCCTAATAATATTATGCCTCTCTAAATATTCATAAATCCTGCCTCTCAGGATCTTTTCTATCAACTTACCAACCACTGAAGTCAGACTCACTGGTCTATAATTTCGTGGGCTATCTCTACTTCCTTTCTTGAATAAGGGAACAATATCTGCAACCCTCCAATCCTCTGGAACCTCTCCCATCCCCATTGATGATGCAAAGATCATTGCCAGAGGCTCAGCAATCTCCTCCCTCGCCTCCCACAGTAGCCTGGGTTACATCTTGTCCAGTCCCGGAGACTTATCCAACTTGATGCTTTCCAAAAGCTTCAGCACATCCTCTTTCTCAATGTCTATATGCTCAAGCTTTTCAATCCACTGTAAACCATCCCTACAATTGCCAAGATCCTTTTATGTAATGAATACTGTAGCCAAGTATTCATTAAGTATCTCTGCTATCTCCTCTAGTTCCATACACACTTTTCCACTGTTACACTTGATTGGCCCTATTCTCTCACGTCTTACTCTTACTCTTCACATACTTGTAGAATGCCTTGGAGTTTTCTTTAATGCTGCTCGCGAAGGCCTTCCCATGGCCCCTTCTGGCTCTCCTAATTTCATTCTTAAACTCCTTCCTGCTAATTTTATAATCTTCTAGATCTCTATCATTACCTAGATTTTTGAACCTTCCATAAGCTTTTCTGTTCTTCTTGACTAGATTTTCAACAGCCTTGGTACACCATAGTTCCTGTACTCTACCATCCTTTCCCTGTCTCATTGAAATGTACCTATGTAGAATGCCACGCAAATATCCCTTGAACATTTGCCACATTTCTGCCGTACATTTCCCTGAGAACATCTGTTCCCAATTTATGCTTCCATGTTCCTGCCTGATAGCTTCATATTTCCCCTTACTCCAATTAAATGCTTTCCTAACTTGTCTGTTCCTATCCCTCTCCAATGCTATGGTAAAGGAGATAGAATTGTGATCACTATCTCCAAAATGCTCTCCCACTGAGAGACCTGACACCTGACCAGGTTCATTTCACAATACCAGATCAAGTACAGCCTCTCCTTTTGTAGGCTTATCTACATATTGTGTCAGGGAACCTTCCTGAACACACCTAACAAACTCCACGCCATCTAAACCCCTTGGTCTAGGGAGATTCCAGTCAATATTTGGGAAATTAAAATCTCCCCACGACAACCCTGTTATTATTACACCTTTCCAGAATCTGTCTCACTATCTGCTCCTCAATGTCCCTGTTACTATTGGGTGGTCTATAAAAAACACCCAGTAGAGTTATTAAACCCTTCTTGTTTCTGACTTCCACCCACAGAGACTCAGTAGATGATCCCTCCATGACTTCCTCCTTTTCTGCAGCCGTGGCACTATCTCTGACCAGCAGTGCCACGCCCCCACCTCTTTTGCCTCCCTCCTTGCCCTTTCTGAAGCATCTAAAGCCTGGCACTCTAAGTAACCATTCCTGCCCCTGAGCCATCCAAGTCTCTGTAATGGCCACAACATCATAGCTCCAAGTACTGATCCTCGCTCTAAGTTCATCTGCGTCCCAGAAGGATTACAAGGATCACAGGGATTAGTCCTTGTAGGTGAAACCTTTGGCAACAAGCGGTAACATTCTCCTCGCACTTTCTAATCGCTGTATTTCTAGTGAACCTCTTGCCCCTAAAGGTTCACCTGTTTTGGTAGAGAGCCTTATGGAACTGAAGGCAGGACAGCACCAGTGCTGGGTTGGACGAGTGATGAAGCTGGCTTGGATAAGTACATTATGCTTCTGGGAAGCCAGCAGAGGGCTTCAAAGATTTGCAAAATGTTTCTTTACAACGTCGAGTAGGAATATTAGCAGTTTGCTCAGTGACCACTGTTTCAAGCTGATAGATAGTGTGTGCAAGTCTCTTTTCTCCAAAACCTCTGCACATTAGAACATCAGCCTTCATAACACTTTGGCCTTCAGAAGTCAATACATTGAATACAGAGGTTAGGATGTTAAATTGAAATTGGACAAGGCATTGGTGAAGCCAAATTTAGTATTTTCTATTCAGTATTGGTCACATACTTGCAGGAGAGATACTAATAAGCTTGAAAGAGTGCAGAGAAAACTTACAAGGATGTTGCCAGGACTTGAGGACTTAAGGAAAGGTTGAATAGTTTAGGATTCTTATAGAGATATACAATGTTATGAAAGATATAGATACAGTGAATGCATGCATGACTTTTTTCCCCCTCAGTTTGGGTGAAACTAGAGCTAGAGGTCATAGGTCAAGGGTTAAATATTTAAGGGGAATCTGAGAGGAAGCTTCTTCAGTCAGAAGGTGGTGCAACTGTGGAATGAGATGTCAGTGGAAGTGGTAGGTGCAGATTCAATTGTAACACTTAAGAGACATTTAGATAGGTACATGGACGGAAGGGGTTTGGAGGGATATGGTCTGGGTATGGATAGGTGGGACAAGACAGAAGGTCAGATTGGCATAGATCAGATGGGTGGAGAAGCATGTTTCTATGCTGTAGTACTCTATCACTCTATAGAGTCCTTCAGCACAGGAACAGTTCATTAGGATAGCATATCCATGTCAACCATCGAGCATCCATCTGTACTACTCATATTTCCCAGCACTTGGTCTGCAGCCTTCTGTGCCTTGGCGATTCATGTGATTGTGTCTTTACTTCTTAACTGTTGTGAGAATCTTTGCCTCCACCACTCCTTAGGCAGATTCCAACTACCCTCAAGGTGAAAAAAGAACTTTCTCAGAACCACTGCAAACCTCTTACCCTTTATTCTAACCTTATGCCCTTTCATTTTAAACACCTCTGCTATGGGAAAAGATTCCTGCGATCTGCTGCGTTTGTAATTGTGATTATGTCTGCCCGGAAAATTAACCCTGTCTACCAGTCTCGTCATAGATGAAATGATACATCCCAGGCAACATGAATCTCCTTTGCACCTTCTTCATGTCCGGACACATCCTTCCTATTGTGAAGATTCACCGCATAGTACTCCAATAACGGCCGAACCAATCTTTTATAAAGTTGTATGACATCCTCTCTGCTCTTACATTCTGTTCTACCGTTGGCATTCTTTATGCATTTTCACAGTAATTCCTCAACTTGATATACTCACCCTCCCTCGACCAAACCCAGAAATATCCCACAAAGGTAGAAGATTTGCTGCAGAGTTAAAACAAACTCTCAACTCTATCATTATCTGCGTAGAAATGGATGATGCTTCAGTCTCTTCTTGCTTCTTAATGAGTTTTCAAAAGCTGTCTTTGAAAATGCATACCAAATCAATAACATTGTGTTTACATTTTAAAAAATCTTTAGTCAATCAGCCTGCTACCGTACCAGAAACTCATTACAGATCTCAGCAAATAGCCCAACTAATCTGCAGAGCAACCACTACAGAGGAATGAAAAAGCATCTATCTGATTTTATTACTTAACACAAAATTTCCTTTATGAAAGTTATACAATTAAGTGCTGTTTAGTTAATTTTGTTGTAATTAAATATACATTATTAGCAGTGCTGCAGGAAGATTTGATTGGTCTGTTATGTTACCATCATCCCTAAGGACTATACATCTGTTTTGAATTTGTGTACATCTTTAAACAGTATATAAATTTGGGTTTGTAGTCTGTCTCGCTCATATCTCCCTATCCTGTCCGTAGTCACCAGCTCCCTGATAGAGTATCATTCCTCAGGCATTAGTTGACCCATGAACAGAATACCATGGTGCTGTTCACCATGGATGAAGTCTCTATTACTTGTTTGTAAAGTACTTGTTCAAAGGCTACGTATTATATCATAGTAAAACCCAGCTGTATTCTTATCAAGTGTCCACTATCTATTCCAAACAAGGTAATTATTTTATTATTGTCACATGTACTGAGATACAGTGGAAAGGTTTTGTTTGCAAACCATTCTGACAGATCATTCCATAAGTACAGTACCTTGAAGTAGTACAAAATGGAAAATACAGAATACAGTGTTAATTACAGAGAAAGTGCAATGCGGATAAAATGGACGTGCAAGGGAAATGATGAAATGGATTGAAATATCAAGAGTTTATCTTTATTGTATAAGAGGTCCTTAAAAATGTTGCTTCTGATTTACATAATAGTTAAGTTTAAATTATAGTATATAATCATTCTATTCCACCTAAACTTTTCAAAGAAAAATGCTGCTAGATTCACAACCAGCAATACTTAATGATAACATAATAAAATGCACTTGGATCTTTGACTTCCTGATCAATAGACCACAATCAGTAAGGATAAGCAGCAGCACCTGCGTCACAATTATTCTCAACACTGGCGACCTACTCTACTCCCTATATACTAACAACTGTGTGGCCATATTCTCCTCTATAATCCATCTGCAAGTTTGCAGATGACACCTTCATAGTTGGCTGTACTTCAAATAATGATACGTCAAAGTACAGGGTGGAGGTAGAGAGCCTAGTAACATGGTGTCATAACAACAACCTTTCGCTCAGTGTCAGCGAAACAAAATGACTGGTTGTTAACTTCAGGAAGTGGGGTCTGTGCACAAGCTCTTGTTGACATCAACAGTGCTCATGTCGACAGGTTTCAAAGCTTCAAGTTCCTGGGAGTGAACATCTCCAATGATCTGTCTTGGTCCTGCCACACTGATGTCGTGAACAAGAAAGTTCACCAATATCTCTATTTCCTCAGGAGGCTAAAGAAAATTAGCATGTCCCCTTTGAGCTTCACCAAGTACTATAGGAAGCATTCTATCTGGATGCATCGTGGTTTGTATGGCAGTTCTCTGCCCGCGACCACAAGAAACTGCCTGGGAATCCAGCCTCTTCTCCATGGACTCTGTGTACATTTCCTGCTGCCTCGGTAAAGCAGCATAAGCAAAGACTCTATCCAAGCCCAGACATTCTGTTTTCTACCCTCTCTCATTGGGCCAAAGATATAAAATCCTGAAAGCATGTACCAGCACACTCAAGGATGGCTTCTATCCCATTGTTATAAGGCTATTAAATGATTTCCCAATATGAAAAGAAAAATTCTTGACCTCGTAATCTACCACATAATGACCTCAGCCTTCTTGGTTGGTAAGTTTTAGATTAGATTATGAGGACACTCAGTCCTTGTTTGTTGTCATTTAGAAATGCCTGCGTGCTTTAAGAAATGATACAATGTTCCTCCAGAGTGATATCACAAAAAAACAGGACAAACCAAAGACTAACACTGACAAGATCCCATAATTATAACATATAGGTACAGCAGTGCAAAGCAATACCATAATTTCATAAGGAGCAGACCATGGGCATGGTAAAGTTGATGGAGAAGATCCAGAGAGGCAGGATTTATGAATATCTGGAGAGGTATAATATGATTAGGAATAGTCAGCATGGCTTTGTCAAGGGCAGGTCGTGCCTTACGAGCCTGATTGAATTTTTTGAGGATGTGACTAAACATATCGATGAAGGAAGAACAGTAGATGTAGTGTATATGGATTTCAGCAAGGCATTTGATAAGGTACCCCATGCAAGGCTCATTGAGAAAGTAAGGAGGCATGGGATCCAAGAGGACGTTGCTTTGTGGATCCAGAACTGGCTTGCCCACAGAAGGCAAAGAGTGGTTGTAGACGGGTCATATTCTGCTTGGAGGTTGTGACCATTGGTGTGCCTCAGGGATCTGTTCTGGGACCCTTACTCTTCATGGTTGCTATAAATGACCTGGATGAAGAAGTGGAGGGATGGGTTAGTAAGTTTGCTGATGACACAAAGGTTGGAGGTGTTGTGGATAGTGTGGAGGGCTGTCAAAGGTTACAGCGGGACATTGATAGGATGCAAATCTGGGCTGAGAAGTAGCAGATGGAATTCAACCCAGATAAGTGTGAAGTGATTCATTTTGCTAGGTCAAATATGATGGCAGAATATAGTATTAATGGTAAGACTCTTGGCAGTGTGGAAGTTCAGTGGGATCCTGGGGTCCGAGTCCATAGGACGCTCAAAGCAGCTGTGCAGGTTGACGCTGTGGTTAAGAAGCCATACGGTGTATTAGCCTTCATTAATCATGGAATTGAATTTAGGAGCCGAGAGGTAATGTTGCAGCTATATAGGGCCCTGGTCAGACCCCACTTGGAGTACTGTGCTCAGTTCTGGTCACCTCACTACAGGAAGATGTGGAAACCGTAGAAAGGGTGCAGAGGAGATTTACAAGGATGTTGCCTGGATTGGAGAGCATGCCTTATGAGAATAGGTTGAGTGAACTTGGCCTTTTCTCCTTGGAGTGATGGAGGATGAGAGGTGACCTGATAGAGGTGTATAAGATGATGAGAAGCATTGATCATGTGGATAGTCAGAGGCTTTTTCCCAGGGCTGAAATGGTTGCCATAAGAGGACACAGTTTTAAGGTGCTGGGGAGTAGGTACAGAGGTGATGTCAGGGGTAAGTTTTTTATTTTTAGAGAGTAGTGAGTGCGTGGGATGGGCTGTCGGCAATGGTGGTGGAGGCGGATACGATACTGTCTTTTAAGAGACTTTTGGATAGGTACATGGAGCTTAGAAAGATAGAGGACTATGGGGAAGTCTAGTAATTTCTAAGGTAGGGACATGTTCAGCACAACTTTGTGGGCCGACGGGCCTGTATTGTGCTGTAGGTTCTCTATGTTTCTATGTTCTTGTCTACCTGCACTGCACTTACGCTGACTGCAACGCTTCATTCCGCACTCTTTTGCTTTACCTTGGATTACCTCAGTGCATTGTTGTAATGAATTGATCTGTATGAACAGTATACAAGATAAGTTTTTCACTGTACTTCAATACTTGCAACAACAATGAACCAATTTACCAATCTTTGGTGATTTATACAATCACATCAGTCTTTTGTGAATAATCTCAGCGGGATCTGGATAACTCCATACATGATCTATATCTATTTATTACATTTCTTTTCAGTATTGTATTAGTTCTCCACTGAATGTATTTTTGTTTATGTGATCGGATTTATGTAATTTGGACTAAATTTTGACCGTAAGTTGTGAAACGGGTGTAAAGAGGCTACACGAAGGATATAGTGATGTCGGGATCTGTTAAATAGAGTAAAATATGGAAACATTAAACTGTTCGTTTTAGCAGTAAGAATTATGAAGAAGCATGTTATCTAAATGGGAATAGATTATGAGGCTCTGTGCAGAGGGATTTGGATGTCCTAGTCCATGGTTCACGAAAGATCAGTGTAGGAATTTTATAATTAAGAGAGCTAACTGAATGTTGTTTATTGTGAGAGGACTTGAATACTGAAGTACAGAGGTTATGTTTCATCATGTAGAAAATTGCTAAGGTCACATTTGGACTACAGTATTGGTCCCAGATACAACACATTCAGTCTTCTAGTCATATCTTCATAGAACTCCAGCATATTAATCAAATGTTGTTTCCCCTTCCTAAATTCTCATTGGCTCTGATTGTTTTTCTTTCTTTTCAAGCTGCTCAGTTATTATACCATTCTTTAGAGATTTCAGCAGTTTCCCGACCACTGATATTGTATTAACAGTTTAATGGTTCCTAGTTTTCATACCACTTTCTTTCTTTCTTTAAATGGTAGGATCACATTTGCAATCCTTCAGTCTACTAGAGCAACTTCATAATCTATACAACATTGACAAATTATAACCAGACATTCATCAACTCAAAAGCCACCTTCTGTAAAACTCTGGGATGCAAATCATTGTGATTGAGTGATTCACCAGTTTTCAGGTCACCAACATCTCTAGTTTTGGTTTACAACTAATACTTAGTTTCTCAAGTTCTTCACTGTCATTGGAGTCTGGATTCTCTAATATATATGGTAGGTTTTGTGTGTCTTCGGTGAAGGCAGACACGTTAGTTTAGTGCTGCTGTCAAGCCCTTATTCTCCATTATAACTTGAGTTGTCTCTGCTTGTAGGGGCCCCATACTAATTGTCACTTGCTATTTCCATTTTACAAACCTATAAAAACTCATAGTCTGTTTTTGTATTTCTCGACCATCTTTTTTCATATTGCACCTTGCTTTTCTTCATCAAGTTTTCAGTTTATCTTTGCTGAGTTGTGAAATGCTCCCAATCCTCAGGCTTTCTATGATTTCTGGAAATTTTATAAGATTCTTCTTTGGTTTTGAGCACCATTTAATTTCTCTTGACAGACATGGATGAACCACTTCCTGTGTTGGATATTTGTATCTCGAAGGAATATATTTTCTCTCCAGCTTATGCAATATTTCTTCTGTTCACAATTGTACCCTTTAATCTATTCCCCAATCAGAACTAAATCACTTGCCATCATAATTTCCTTTATTTAAAAATAAAACCCTAATATTGCATTCAGCTAAATCACTTTCAACTCTCTGTCAAATTCTATCATATTTTGGTATCTCTCCCCCAGAGGCCCCTTGAGAACAAGCTCAATGATTAATCCCTTCTCAATGCACAAAACTTAAAGCAGCTACAATTTGATGCATTGTATTTGTGGCAGTGACAGACGTGACGTTATTTTCTTTAAATAATAGTGAACCAGGCATCAACCTTTGGTGAAAGTATGAACCTACTGCATGGGGGTCGCATCTGCTCAGTGGTCACTGAGTGTACAGTTCAAGATATTAAAAATTTATTTTAAGTTACAATAACAAGTAATGAAATATGCAAAGGAATCAGTGTTCATTTGTTCATGGAGCATTCAGAAACCAAGGAGAAGGAGCTGTTCCTAAAACATTGAGTGCAGGTCTTCAGGCTTCTGTACCTTGATGGCAACAATAAGAAGCAGTCATGTCCTGAGTGGTGAGGGCCCTTAATGATGGAAGGCACCTTCTTGAGACACCAGCTTTTGAAGATGTTCTCCATGGTATTGAGGTGCCCATGATGAAGCTTGTAGAGTCTATAATCTTCTGCAGCCTCTTTTGATCCTGAGCATTGGAGCCTCCATAGCAGGCAGTGATGCAACCAGTCAGAATTCCCTCACCGTACAATTGTAGAAATTTGCTAGAGTCTGGGCTGATGTGCCAAATTTGCTCGAACTATCGAAGTTTTACCACTGGCATGCCTTCTTTGTGATTGCATTAAATTGTTCGGTCCAGGATGGATCCTCTGAGATGCTGAGGCCTAGGGACTTGTGACTGCCCACTATTTCCACTGCCTCCCCCTCAATGAGGATTAGTGTGTGTTCTCCAGATTTCCCCTTCCTGAAGTCAGTGATTAGTTCCTTGCTCTTGCTGGCATTGAGTACGGTATTGTTGTTGGAGCACTGTTCAACCAGCAGATCTACCTCGTTCCTCGCTCCTCATCACAATCTATAAGATTCGGCTAACGACATTGGCAAATTTATAGTCTGCACTTGAGTTGTGCCTAGCACATGAGTGTAGAGAAGTTAGACCAGTGGGCTAAGTATGCATCCTTGAGGTGCACCTATGTTGAGTGTGAGCAAGGAGGAGGTAATAGTGCGAGTGCTACTGGGTGATAGTCATTGAGGTAGCTCACCTTGCCTTTCCTGGGCACTCGTATGATTGATGCCCTTTTGAAGCAGGAGGAAACCTCCAGCTACAGCATTGAGAGGCCCAAGATGTCCTTGAACACTCCAGCTAGTTAGTTGGCACTGTTTTTCAGTTACCTGCTAGGCATATCATCAGGGCCTGATGCCTTGCAAGGATTCACCCTCTTCAAGGATGGCTTTCGAGCCAGCGATCACAGGGTTGCCAGATGCTGTGGGAGTTCGCACAGGTGTAGTTTAATTTTCCCTTTCAATACATGCATAAAAATATTTGAAATCTTGATCTAGAAAGATCCCAGTTTGGTATTAGAAAAGACCTTACTGCCCACTGAGAGCCAGGTTTACCCTGAATTATCTAATTTCTTTTGGGCCACGTAGATGCTGAAGTATCTTCATCAGTTCAATAGACAGTAGGACTGTCAGCAGGCGAGACAGTCTAGGGTCTTTTACAACAGCACTTGGCCAAGTAAAATAAAAACCAAAAGGAGAGATAAGATCTGCATGTTCTCATTCTTTCAGATGCATATCTACTTAAAATCTCTCTACTCAACAAATTCCTCTTACCCACGAAGCTTTGTTCTAAATTGACTACTTGAGTGTTTCCATTAATCATAAGGCATTTGTAGAAAGACAAAAAATAGGCTATTGTCCATTTAATATAGAAATTTATTCATTGAACCCAGCTCCCGCAGAATGTTACAGATCACATTTGGTAAATTAAATTTTGAACCTAGCTTTTCTCTCTATTAGCTGATGTCCAGCTTGGAGTGAAAGTGCCCAATGGATAAATTTTGAGGATAGGGTTCTTGATTTCAAGCTTCCTCAATAGCCTCCAGACAAGCAGGTTTGCAGAAGAAAAAAAGAAATTGCATTTGACATGTGAATGTAAAATCCTTCTTTGAAAACCATCCACTTAAAAAGAAATGTATCATTTCAAAAGTAGAAAATCAAATTAATTTCATCTTTTCGTTGCCAGAGTTCATGATGTAACATTACATATTACCCTTGATTTATTAATTCAGACTAGTGAAGCCAAAAGCTCCACCTCCCTGCAGCAAATCAACTGTCAGTCATAAAAGCATATTTAAAGAAAAGACCAGAAGATCTAACAAGCCAATTTTTCTTTTAATTTACTTCAACATCATCTATCCATAAACAGTATATATCCCTTGATCCCTTCTCTCTCTAGAAATATATCAGACTCTTTTGAAACTTCGTAGACCATTTACTTCAATAACTAACCCCTGGAAATGCTGTGAGTCTATTTCTCTTTGCAAACAGATTCCGTCTGATCTTCCATCTCACTCAGCACTGATTTACTTATACCTTAATCAGCATGTCAAATAATATGTGCAGATTAACTTCATTAATCATCTTCATTATCTTCAAAATAATGCAAGTGGGATCATTTAAAAGCACTTTTAATAGTAGTGGATATTAATCTAATGTTAATAATGGATGTTCCACATTTTTATAATAGGATTTCTGACACTAAATTTCTGATAGTTACAATCTTTTTTACATTCTGGGGATACATTGATGGAGTGAGAGCAAAGGTCTGGACAGTAATCTAAGGTCTCTAGTTTGAAAAGCATTATGGCAGTGGGGAATGTAGCTTCTGGTAATTAAATATATCGGGAACTGAAAACGGTAACCTGAAGCTGCTAAATTATCTTCTTCTCAGCAATCAGATTTCTGAACAGTCCATGAGGCTATGAAAACTACCTCGTTATTCCTCCTTTTTATATCATTTATTTATTTTTTTAGTTTATAGTAATTTTATGCCTTATGTCATTTACATCAGTGATTCTGATTCTTAAAGATCAGGCCTACGTGAGATTTCCGATCCACTTCGAGCCATCTCCTCAGATGAGAACAATTAGGGATGGATGACAAATGCCACCATTGCCACTGGCATCCATACGCTGTGAGCAAATAAATAAAATGATCCTCTCTAAGCTTGGCTGCCTGACTCTCTGCGATTCTCAGATCAGCGGGAAATATATTATGCAGCAATTGTGCTCCTTTTCTACATTTTCTAATGAGTGACTGATAACATTCGAATTGAGAATAACGTGTTGAGATGAACTAGGTCCTTAATCATTCACAAGTAACCCAATGCTTCTTGGCAGGCTTAGCTTAGTCTGTGGATACCAGCACATTACTCACATTTTCCTGAACCATGAATTCGAATAATCCAGATACTGTGAACATAATGTTATAAAATTGGACACCATATAGGAATAGTAATTGCTATTGATGGTCATACCCTGTGAATGTATGGTTTAACATTAATAGCCAGAGACCTCTTGGCAATATCTGACTTTGTCTTTAGAACAGCAGTGACACAGTTTATATTGACAGTAGTCAAGATAACTTCACAGCAGATATATTTGGGTCTCCGCAGTTCTGTACGGTACCAGCTTGAGGTTCAATTTTCATATTTCATCATCTTTGACGTCCTCTGGATTTACCATCAATCATCTCTCCAGACACTGCTGCCTGGAATAACTTTTCCTTATAACTAATTAGTACATAGAAAACCTGCAGCACAATACAGGGCCTTCGGACCACGATGCTGTGCCGAACATGTACTCATTTTAGAAATTACCTAGGGTTACCTAATTAGTGTCTCCTCTTTCTGACCATATTCACACGCTTTTGTTTCTTTTTCCTTATGCTACTTTTAAAAACTTTCTTTCTGTTTTGTGTTCCATTTACACCAGATATTTACATTTAACGTGGAAAGCGGCGATGTGGCCCATCCAGTCCATGGTAGTTGTCAGAGCAATTCTATTCCTCCACTTGCTTCACTGTAATTAATTCTCTTCTACGTGCCCATTTTACATTATCCTCGCATCCACTGACATAATTACAGTACCAGCTAACCTCCCATGCGGTATATGGTTGGGATGTGGAAGGAAACCAGGGGATGTGGTCACAGGGAGAACATACAAACTCCACATAGATCGCAGGTCAGGAATGAACTGGAACTGTGGGAGTTGCATTACCTGGAATGTCACTGAGCTGCCCCTATTTTTGCCTAATTGTACAGACAATGGTCGGTGTACCCTCACAAAAGCTGTGCTGGCCAGTACAAGATTATATAAATTCAGAATTTGATGGAAACACTCAAATCAAATCAAGTTCGAGTTTAAATATCATTCAACCATACGTGAATATAGCCAAACGAACCATCATTCCTCTGGGGCCAAGGTGTAAAACATACACAGCACAACACACACAGCGTATTCGTGATGTCGAGCACACATACATTCATGCAAAAATATATATCTTTAGCACAAGTCCGTGAGTGACATGTCCCACAAATCGATGGTGCAGTTCCCAGCAGTCTGCAGTCAAACACACACATGCAATCCAGCTTGTCATTCCACAGATTGAACAATAGAGGGCTGGAAAGGCCAGCCCCCAAATGAGCATGGATGCCTCCATGCTTACCGCCTCCGGCGTTTCCCCTCCTGGACTGCAACAGAAGGCAAGCCCGCAGCTTGAAGCTTAGTCCTCCTGACAACTGAGGCCATGCAGCTCCCCACCATCTGCCAATCCACCTAAACAAGGACAACAGGACTGTGGCATCTTCCATTATCAATGTCCAAAAGGGTCTTGCGATCACAAGAGAAACGTTCAAGACAATCACCCATGATTACACTGCATGCCATCTTCACGCAGCAACTCCAATGCCTTTGATGCCTTTCTGTAGCAGGCAGTAATATGGCCTGCACTAAGTCCAGCTCCTTCACCAATGAGCAGCTTGCTGGTGGAGTAGACCTGAAGTTCTTGCAGTCCAGCAATGTCCTGCAATCATAAAAAAAGACATTTAAAAAAGAAAAAAGCACCGTTGGTTGGCCCCCGAGAGGCCACCGCATCTGATCACGCTGCCATCTTACCAGACGACTTCGCAAACCATGCAGTATAAATGGAGAGAGAAACAGAGTCGACATTTCAAGTCATTGACTCTTCATCAGAGCTAGTCAAGAAAGATCTAATGGCATTTCCTTTAAGTGGAAGTGAATGGAGTTATCTTCCTCTCTGTCCCTGATGATGTTGTCTGTGCAGAATGGCTTAGCTACCTTTTAGAGATGGTAAAAATGAGGGTTAGGAAACAGATGATTTGTGAGTTCCACTTGCCAGTATCTACCTACTTTGTAGGTAGCCAATTTTTTTTAAATTGACACAAAGCTGACATTAAAATATTAGGCGTGATGCTTAAACTTCAGAAACTTGAGCAGTTAATCAGATCTACATTCCATTCCAATATAAAGGGAGTCCTGATTTTCAATGACATTCTGGACCCTCTTAAATGAATGTAAAAGGTCCTGTGAAGTGACTTGAAGAGAGCCAAGGGAACCCATGTCTTTAGGCAATTTTTCTCTTCAAAGAAATCACTTGGACTTTGCTCCACACGAATGACAGTGACTTAATACAGAATGGGAAATCCCCATACTCCTTGTAGTGACAACACCACAAATTCAGCAGACAAATTTAGAATCTGGAAACAGTTGGAACCAAGAGGAATGCAGCAGGATTTCCACAGAGTTTCTCCAAATCTTGTCCAGCAAGAAAAAGGGAATGAAACTGCTCTATAATGGATGTTCATACATGGATGCAGTATAGTCCTGTTGATGAAATAACCCTGGTCAATTTTAACTAAAGTGCATTCATATTGTTGCATTATGCTGCAGTAGGAGTTATTTGGTCTGTTGAGTCTAAGCCAGTGTCCCATCAGACCCATCACCCACTCTTTTACCAGTAATCTATTCAGTCTCACATTCCCATTAACTCCGTCTCATTCTCCCAAAATTCATCCGCACCTGGGGTAATTTTCAGTGGCCAATTCCCCACACATCCAAGAACACCTAAGGCCAAGATTAAACCTTGGTGTTTAGAATGATGTGGCAGCATTCTTGGCTGCTGTGACACTCCGACGCTCCTCAACCACATCACTCCTTCATTTCAGTTAAGTTCCCTCAGAGAAAAGACCAGCTCCTGGATAGTTCAAGTGTTGTGGAGTTTTGGCTTGGAGTTGTAGCCTTGACAATGCTTGGCAGAGAGTGAAGCAATGCTGCTGGATGAATAGTAGTTTCTTGCCATTGGGAAATAGCGCAGTCAATAGCTGCCTCTGTTGAATAAGTCAAGTCATTTCTTTTATCTCACTGTGAATTCAGGTACATTAGGACCAGTAAATGTCCCAGATATTTTGTAGTTGTTCTAACCTTTGGCATAAAATACAGTTGTTACTACCGAGCAACTCAGGTAGTAACTTCAATGGAAAAATTGTAAATCAGCTTCTGCATGACAAAGCAGACCAAGGTCAGATTTCGGAAAGTAAATATGAATGATTACTCACACATCCAAGCATTCACATTGCAGAAGATTTCCTTCCTCCCCATTTTGCATGCTCAGAGATGCTGAAGAATGCAAAGGTTTCCATTTCAGATTCCTGGTGTCAGGAGCAAGAACTTTTAAAGCAGGAGCAGTTGGATGTAGATTAAAGCCATGTTCACTCAGTGGTGGCTATGAAACCTGGGGAGAAATTTATTTCTTGCCACTCTACCAACTGAATATTACAAACTTATACCAGACTTAGGATGGCAGTATTCCCCATCTATATCAGTCTCAACTGGAATTTGTTCCAAAATTGAAAGTTCTAACTCATGCACCATAAGGCATAGTCTTGTTTTGATTGATTGAACAATCATGGAAATAGCTCAGGTTTGCTATTGGCAATTTCTTCACTATTGTAACTGTATAAAAGCAAATGTGCACTCAACCATAAGTGTGTGTGAAGTGTGTTAAATCCTTGATTAAAATGTTTCCCATTTTCATTTTCTGCAATAGAAAAGAGAATGTTACTTTAATAAGTCTTCATGTACATGTTCTTGGCATATCTTTGAGCCTTTGTTTTCTCAGGAATCTAATCAGTGAATTTGATGTTATTATGGTAAGAGCTGCGTGCTTTTACTGTAAAGTAACTCATAAAAAGTGTCTTTGAATCAATTCAAATGTCACTCTCCTGAAATTAAGTGGAAGTCTTTCAGCGGTATAATTTTTTATTTTGCTGTTCTCTTTATACTCTCCTTATTTCCAGGAGACAATTTAATGGTTTCAGGAGCACCCGGTTAATTCACACATGTGCTCAGTCTTTGTGTACAAATTTGTACGTGTCACCAATTTATTAAAGAGAGGGGAAAAGACAATAGTAGACCTACGTGAATTTTGATAATGCCCATTAACTTCAAAATGCTTATGTGCCATCGTGTCTTAAAGATAATTAGGAATGAGGGATAAATGTTGGTTTTTCTGGTGACATCTAGACCCCCATAAAATGAATTTCAAAGAAGTAAAGTGCTTCACATAAGAATCATCAAGCAAAACATATTACTTTGCCACATATAGAGAAATAGAATCAGAATCAGGTTTATTATCACTGACCTATGTTGTGAAAATAGTCATAAAAAGGTACAATGCAGGAACAGGCTTTTCAGCTCCAAGATGTTCATGCTGTTTATTAACCACCCATTTCAAAATAAATCTATTGTTAAAGTACTTGTTTATCATCATATACAACCCTGAGATTCATTTTCTTGTGGGCATACTCAATAAATTTATAATCGAGTAATAACCTTCATAGAATCAATGAAAGACCATGTCAATTTTTTTCTTTCAACCAGTGTGCAAAAGGCAGAAACTATCCAAATACAAAAAGAAAGAAATAATAATAAATAAGTATCAAAAAATGAAATGAAGAGTCCTTGAAAATGAGTCCATTGGTTGTAGAAACATTTCAATGATAAAGTGAAGTCGAGCGAAATTATCCTCTCTAGTTCAGGAGCCTAACGATTGAGGGGTAATAACTGTTCCTGAAACTGGTGGTGTGTGTCTTGAAGGTACTGTACTTTCTTAATGAGAGCTTGCCCTGGGTGGTGGGGGGGCCCTGACGATGGATGCTGCTTTCCTGTGACAACATTTTGTGTAGGTGTGCTCAATGGAAGTAAGAGCTTTACCCATGATGGACTGGGCCATAGCCACTACTTTTTGTAGGATTTTCTATTTAAGGGCATTGCTGTTTCCTTACCATTGGCGTTTGCATCGGCACTGGCATATTGTGATGCAGCCAGTGAATATACTCTCCACCACACATTTCCAGAAGTTTATCAAAGTTTTAGATATCAGTCCGAATCTTTGCAAACTCCTAAGGAAGTAGAGGCATTGCTGTTCTTTCTTTATAGTTGCAAATACATGCTGTACCCAGGGCAGGTTCGCCAGAAAAATAACACCAAGAAATTTAAAGGTGCTCGCCCTCTCTAGCTCTGATCTCCTGATGAGGACTGGCTCATGGATCTCTCTGGTTTCCTCCTCCTGAAGTCAAACCTCAGCTCCTTGGTCTTGCTCATATTGAGTAAAAGGTTGTAGTTAACGCACCACTCAGCCAGCTTTCCAGTCTCAGTCCTATATGCTGATTCATCACCCATTTACACTAATCCTGCATTAATCTCATTTTCCCATTCAGCCTTTATTCTTATCAACTCTCCCCAGTTTCTAGCACTCACCTGCACACTGGTGGAAATTTATAGTGACCAATTAATCTACCAACAGTAATTCTTGCAATGCTGTATTCTTCTCCTTGAGACAGTCCACTGAGTCCACTTCAAGCACCCAAATATTGCCTTTAGATACAGTTAACCCATCACATTGTGTGGGCACGTGGCCAAGTGGTTAAGGCGTTCGACTAGCGATCTGAAGGTCATAAGTTCGAGCCCCAGCTGAGGCAGTGTGTTGTGTCCTTGAGCAAGGCACTTAATCACACATTGCTCTGCGATGACACTGGTGCCAAGCTGTATGGGTCCTAATGCTCTTCCCTTGGACAACATTGGTGTCGTGGAGAGGGGAGACTTGCAGCATGGGCAACTGCCTGTCTTCCATAGAAGTGAAGACTTTCCAGGCACAGATCCATGGTCTCGCAAGACTAACAGATGCCTTAACCCATCACAGATAACTTTGGTCTTTTGTGCAGTACTACGGAGGGCATTTATTTATTGAGCAATCAGGAAACCTATACTTAACAAAACATTTTAAATATTTCCATTCATAGTTTTGCAAATAAAGATTGCAAATATTGCAAAGATTGCAGTACAAGTGAGAGGATAGTTATTTAGGTGTGCAGTGGTTTAATTGTAGACTTTAGTATATCTGATCTAAATCCAGCCGGGATGACGGGCTGAATTTCTCTTAAATGCTCTTTCTACTGCCCTGCGTTGACATAACCAGATGCATTTGGCAGTGCCACTTAGAGAATATCTGGTGTGGAACATTGTAAAGCATTGCACTGTTGTAGTCAGAGGTGTTTATGTTTGCAGGTGAAGAATGTTGCTGGGAAATAGAGGAACCAGCTTTAAATATGTTTTATCTGACCTGGAAGTGCTTGATGCTGATACTGCATGACTGAGTTAGTAAGCACTCAGATCTCAGCAGCTAACATTCCTCAGCTCAATGGCTACACAATTGAGACAGCCGCAAATTGGAGACTGCCTCTTGAATTCTGTGGAAAGTAAGACGTTTATATTCAGGCAATGTCATTATATCACTAAGGTATTGCTGCAAAATAGTTTAAGTGAACATTTTGTATGTATCTGTTTGCTGTTGAAGTCAGTAGTGAATAATAGAACTATTAACAAGTCACAGCAATACATATTGGAAAAGGGTAGAACAGCACTTCCCCAGGCTTTCACTTCTATAAATATGTCACAACAAAAAATTGAGCCAGTAATGTGGATTTCTGCACATTTTCACGTCAAATTTTCACATCATATACGCAGGAAGCTATTTCACTTTCGCTGTCAATTTTTTAAAAAATACATATTTATTTGATTTCTACATCCAAAGCCACTGTGCTTCCCGAGGACTGTCCTTAATGCTATAAATGCAAGATGCTGTTCAACCATACTTTGAGCTTTGGAATAATGTCCTTTGTGATGCCAGTAATTCATCTCAATGTATTTGTACGTGTGTTAACCTAATAGTTAGTCTTCAGTGATGTACATAAAGGTCATACTTGCAGGGCATTTACTGTCCAGAGATAAGCTGCCAACAGATTGGCCTGGAGATATAGCTGATGGTTGGCATAGATACAGTCGCCAGAAGGACTGTGTTTGTGCTGTGTGACTTCGTGACTATATGATATTTGTAAAGATTAATATTAGTCTTTGCCAGCCAGCAGATTCTACAAGCTTCTGCCACAGGACACAGGGGTCAGCAGACAATAATGACTATGATTTCAAGTTATTGGCCACTTGCCTTCATTCTGATTGATTGATCAAATCTATTTTCTGGCCGACTCCTAATGCTGTAAGTTTGCCCTGGAAACGTTCCACAGAAGATAGATATCCTCCACCTCCTCACCCTACTTGAGTACCTCCAGCATTTTGTTTCTCCAGCTCTGCAAGACTGAATACAGTGTATTCCCGTTAATTGGGGCACAACAGGACCAGTACATTTTGGCCCAATTAAGCGGCTGCCCCAATTAGCCAAAGTTCCATGGAAATAGTTTTTAAAAATATTAAAAAAGACAAACTACTATTTAACTGAGTAACAAATTATGTATTTAAGTGAAATACAGAATAAATTAGACCACCAATGTCGTCCGTGGTATCTGCCAATGACAGGAACCCTGTGTGAGAGGGTCTTTAAAGTGGGAAAGCCATTGCACTGGGCCCTTTCTGCTCTCTCAACCTCAGATATCTGAATCCAGTGGGACGAATTGAGGTAACAACTGGAGTCTACCTGGTTGCTGTGGACAACCAGGACTCTTTCTGTGCCTCATCGTGCCCTTACAGAAACACCTTCCTAGCCATTGGATCTCACCTAGTCTGCCAGAGCTGGCTTTGCATGCATGTCCCCAACCCACTAGGGTTCGAGGCCTGCCGGTTTAGCCCACTCGTCAAAGCGGTGCACCGGCGTATGGCCGCAGCCCATGCAAATGGCTACCACAAGCCACAGCCGGGAGATCCTCAGACACTCAACTCCCCAAGTTAAGATGTTTCTCATTGTATCAGTTCTAAGTGACCAACTCCTTTATTCTGAGCTGGTGCCCCACTTGCTCTGAGTGACAGGACCCCTGCTGATGGAAATAATAGAAAGGGCGGAACATTTGTTCAGAGGAAAAAGAATGAAAATGCTGACATTCAGATGGGTATGTTTGTACAAGAAGGTACAACAGGCAATTAGGAAGAATGTTGGTTTTTATTACAGAGCAGCTTGAGCACAGTAATAGAGACGTGTGTATGTCTAGCCTGTCTATCCAGGACATGGGGTGGGAGGGGGGAGCGGGTGCAATAAAGGCTTATTAGATTCAATCCTAGTTTGTAATATGAAGGGAGATAAAATAGACAGCCGATCGATGATGCGATATAATCAAAGTACATAATATGTTTAAGAGCTTGATCTGGTAGATGTGGAGTTGTTGCTGCTCCTGCCAAGAATTTCTAGAACCAGTAGATACTATCTACGAGCCTCAGGCTATGTCCACACTATACCGGATAATTTTGAAAACGCCGGTTTCGAGTAAAAACGACAGGCGTCCACACTAAGCATTTTTCAAAATATCGCCGTCCACATTAGACGGATATTTGGGCGAATCTCCTCCTACTGGGCATGCGCAGGACACATAGGAAACAAGCGAAGAGGAAATGGTGTACTTAGTGCGCGTTTGTCCGGTTACAGAGTAGAAACATTTTAAAGGAATTGCTCTTGGCTCTCGCGCAGGAGGACTTAAAACTTAAAAAAAAACAAATACTGGAGCGTATGGAGGCAACCGACAGGGAGTTCACGGACAGTATGACCCAGCTGACGACGAACATTGAAAAACTGACTAACTCTGTTGCATTAATAAAGCACCTTGTTAAATGTATAAAACGTCTGCATCACTGTTATCTTCTATTTCCATACAATGTTACATTACGCTGTTACACATCTATTGTCAGAGAAGTACTTGCATAAATAGGTAAACCACCTTCATACAAGCAAGGACAGAAAACAGGGCCAAGTGAGTATACTTATTTATTCAGTAAGCTATGGGTCAAAGTATTTGGTGAGTACATTTCTAACCCTTCTAGCTTCAGTCTCGTCCATCTGTTCTGAAATTGTTAGGTGGTGGCGTTCAAGAAAACAACGAACATCTGTTCCGGCACGTCATGACAGCGTTTTTAAATAGTCAAAAAAGCTGACTTTACAATTTAACTCTCACGCCGTTCACATCGACTGCACCTTATAACAGCTTGCGCAGTATCAAGCAGAAGCAGAAAAAAGCATTGTTGTTGTGGTGTTGTCATGACAACGCTTTTAAATCTCTCCGTTTACCCTGTACACACTACGCCGGATATCAAGCGTTTTCAGATTTATTCACTCTGGAGAGTGTTTTCGAAAATCTCCGTTTTCAGGGGCTGAAAACGCCGGCTCAGTGTGAACGGGAGGGCAAAACGAAGAGAAAAAGCTTCGTTTTCAAAATTATCCGGCGTAGTGTGGACATATAAAGGGCCCGTCACTCAGGACATGGAGGAGGAAAGATTTTTTTTCACTGGGATTGCGAATTTGCCAAGACTAGGCCATTTAGTATATTCAAAAGAAATTAATCAATTTGCAGATTAAAGAGACGATGTGTGAACGGAGTGCTGAGGGAAAGATCAACTGTGATGTTACTGATGTTGGTTGAGCTTTCCCTCAGCACTCCTTTCACGCGTGTTTACTGAACTCCCTGCCCCACCCACCTTTCGCAATTTTAAGAAGTGCCAGTCGCATTATACTGGTAACTTTTTAACTTGTGTTGTAAATGCACCTTATTATTTGCTAGCTTATTTGTGGTAATATTTATGCGTGTGAGTTATATGGTTGCACAAGTTTTGTTTGGCGGCATGTATGTGTACAGTTGAGTGACAATTAACTGAACTTGAACTTAAATGTTAGATCAGGGACTGAAAAAGGCTACTCCTGGTTCTGTTTTTTTTTGCTCTCCTCATAGGGTGGCCACAGTTATAAAAATAACTATCTCAATTAATAAAAATATGTGTTTTCTGAAGATCTGTCAGGGTAGATAAGGATAGAGACAGGAGATCCAATTAATATAGATTTAATATTCAGTTATTATGGATATTTAATCTGCATTTGATAAGGTGCCAGGTGAAAAGTTAGAAGATTCTGGGAATTTAATGTATTAGCATGGATAAAGAATTGATTAAAGAACAGAATGGGAATAAATAGGTTATTTTTAGGTTGGTAGGGAATACTGGTGAGCACCATAAGGCTTTGTAGATACCCAAATTATTTAAAAATTATATTAATGATTTATGTGTGGAAACAGAGTATAATGTATCTAGGAATGAGTTTGATGCAAAACCATTTCAGGAGGATCCAGAAAACTGTGGATAGATGTGAAGAATACTTAGGTGAGATGTTGGCAGAGGGGCAAATGTGAGATGACTCATTGTGGTATAAGCTTTGAGAAACCGATGGAGCCGATATTCAAAAAGATCGAAATCACAGTTAAGATGCAGAAACAGCAAGCATTTGGCATATTGTGCTATATTGCATGAGGACTAGATAAATATAAGGAAGGTTGCTACTCCTGTACATACAGGGTTTCGTTAACACCACCGTTGGTTTACTATATGCAACTTTAGACTCATATCTAAGGGCAAATGTATGTGAAGCAGGAGCACTGGGATAGGGAATCACTGGACTGACTCTTGATGAGAGGAGCGAAGCCTTTGAACGGACATTGACTAAGCTGGATCCAAATGGTCCCGTGTGCTTATTTTATTAACAGGCTTAATTATGAGAATGCTAGATGTAGCCTGGTCCCGGAAAAATGGAGGTCAGTCAGGACTGAGGTTAGAAGAATAGTTTTCAAACAAAAGCTTTGCAATTCTCTGTCTGCTAGCATGTTTAGTCAACACTAATTACTGACAGAAGTTTGGATTCTAACAGACATTAGCATTAAGCAAAAAAGTGGAGATTCACATATGATTTTCTTGAAAGGCCAAGTTCGCACAAGCACAGTTAACCCATATCTGTGGTAAATTGTGTTCTTACTCCATCATTGAAAGTGATGCTGTCCTAAGTTATCCTGTCCTCACCCAAGAATCTCATTCAGGGACTTAAAATGGAATTGCTGATGCAATCTGAGATCTTGTCTCAATCTGAGAGCTGACCCACTGAAAGGGCAAAGAGGTTTCATGAGATTACTTACTTATTTAGAGATAACCAGTGATATAAAGGCTCTTCTCGACCTCAAAAAGGGAGCCTGTAGGTCAGGAGACAGGGAGGAATTGAAACGTGCAGAAGGAGCTAAAGGAGAATATCAAGGTGCCTAAGGAGAATACAGGAGAGAGCTGGAGAACAAGCTTAGGCAGAGTAGCACGAGGGAGGTGTGGAGAGGCTTGAAGAACGTCACTGCCTTCAATCAGCCTAGCTATAGAGCCTCCGAGTGCAGCCTTGAATGGGCTAATGGGTTAGACCGATTCTTCAATAGGTTTGATAGTTGCCCCTCCTATTCATACCCTCTCAGCACACCAGTACAAGTGCTGAAGCACCCAATGCTTCCTCAGCACCAACGCCTCCCCCCTCCAGTTCAACAGGTGGACAAACACAGGCTACCGGTCTACTTCCCCTCTTTGCCCTGCACCTACCATCCACACTTCCACATACCCACTGCCATTGTCCCAATCTTTACCTCTGCCCAGCTCCTACCTTCCACCAACTCCCCAGTCATCATGGACTCACCTTCATGACTAGGCAGTTGAGAAGGGCTTTGGGGAAAATCAGACACAGCAAAGCATTGGGACTGAATGGTGTGAACCCTAAAATCCTGAAGGAGTGTGCTGAGTAACAGTGTGAAATTCTCCAGCGCATTTTCAGTCTGAGTCTCAGCCTGCAAAGAGTCCTGACTGTGCGGAAAACATCATGTGTGTGGTCCCATTACCAAGCAGGGCCAGCTGAAAGTCTTGAATGATTATCATCACACTTCATGAAGACACTAGAGAGGCTGGTCCTGGCTCAACTCCAGTCCATGGTCAGATCAGCCCTCGATCCCCTGCAGTTTGCTTACCAGGAGCACATTGGAGTCAATGATGCTGTCATCTACCTGCTGAACAGAGTCTATTCCCATTTAGATGTGCAGGCAGCACTGTGAGGATCATGTTTTTTGATTTCTCAAGTGCCCTCATTTCTGGGGGAAAAGCTCTGTTCAATGCAGGTTGTCACTTCCATTATATCCTGGATAATGGGGTATCTGACTAGCATTCCACAGTTTGTGTGGCTTCAGAGCTGTGTGTCAGACATGACAATAAGCAGCACTGGGGCCCCACAGGGGACTTTAGATACGATACTGAGGTGTGTCATCTGCAGAAGTTCTCTGATAACTTAGCAGTAGTTGGGTGTATTAAGGGAGAATGGGAGGATGAATGCAGGGAGATGGTGGAGGGATTTTGTCAAATGGTGCAAGTTGAATCATCAGCAGGTCAACATCAGTAAGACAAAGGAGATGGTGATGGACTTTAGGAAGTCTCAGCCTGCACTGCTCCCTGTTACTCTTGATGGTGAGGACATGGATGTGGTGAGGACCTACAGGTACCTGGGGGTGCACCTGGATGACAGACATGAGTGGAGCACCAACACAGAGGCTGTGTACAAGAAGGCCCAGAGTTGCTTCTACTTCCTGAGGATGCTGAGGTCCTTTGGAGTACACAGGCCTCTCCTTCACATGTTCTACCAGTCTGTTGTCGCCAGTACAATCTTCTCTGCGGTGGTGTGCTGGGGCAATAGCACCAACACAGGTGATACCAACAGGCTCAGTAAACTGATTAGAAAGGCTGGAGTCAAACTGGACCCACTGGAGGCTGTGGTGGAACAAAGGACCCGATGGAAAATCCTGGCAATTCTGGACAATGTTTCTCACCCTCTGCATGCTACTGTGGCTGAACAGAGGAGCACTTTTAGTCATAGACTAAGACAACAGTGCTGCTCCAAAGAGCACTATATGAGGTCATTCTTACCCTTGGCCATTAGGCTGTATAGTGAGTCAACCTAGAGCCGGGGAAGTGATGACCTCCCTCCTGCTAGACTCTTTGAAGTAACTTATTTTTTATTCTTTCTTACTTCTCTTCTAATATTTGTATATTTGTGTATCTGTAATACTACTGTGACACTGTCATTTCCTTTGGGATCAATAAAGTATCTATCTATCTTGATACAGCACAGAATAGGCCCTTCCAGCCCTCCAAGCTATAGCACCCCACAGCCACCGACAACCCCGATTTACCCTAACATAATCATGGGAAAATCTGCAATGACCAATTAACCTACCCAGTATGTCTTTCGACTGTGAGGGGAAACCGGAGGGCCTGCATTCTCGAGGGAGGAAGTACAAACTCCTTACACAGGGAGCCGGAATTGAACTCGGAACTCCTACGCCCTGAGCTGTAATAGCGTCGTACTAACCGCTATGCTACCGTGGCTGTTTGTAAGGAGCGGTGTTGTGGGGAAGTGTCATTAGCCAGCTCTGTAGGTTTTATTCAATGCTTCAGTGGGTGACAGGGAAAATACATATTCTGTAAGAGGATACAAACAGAGCTCCAGGTATGGAATGAAGCGATCAGAATTTCCATGTTTGACGAGAGGTAGAAGCCAGTCTGATTAATTAAATCTTGTTTTAATCAAAAATTCAAACTGCCCCTCTCCTTTGGAAGTATCACCCAACAGTTAACCAGCTGGTGCACGTTTAATGATTTAGAAATTGTTCGTTATTGAGCCAGGTTGGAAGAGAGCCACGAAACAAACAGGCCTAAGTTGACCAATGTCTCAGTATGCAAGGTGGCGCAGGTGCTTGAGAGCAGAAATGATGCAGGATGGTAGAAACAGCAAGTGTTATACGATGGTGGAAGCAGCAAATAAAAAGTGAGCTATCTTTCAGTTCTTGTTCTGTTCTAAAACAACTAAGATGAGTATAATTTGTTAGATCAACATCTAGATTGGAAAGTCAAAGGAGCAAGCATGCAGAGGGGTCACTGACACTCTCCTAAAAGTGGATTATGCTGCTAAGCATCAGGCCTCCTGATTAAGTGTAGAGAATAGAAACTATAAAAATCACTGGAGAGCCATCTGACCTTGGTATCCTTTCTCCAAAATATGAAATGATGCTTAAACAGGTCTCAGCAAGAGGGAGCTACATGAAGGAAAAAACAGAACAGGTGTTTACCACAGGCACAACATGAAATGAAGTAGCACAGAGCATTACTCTTAAATACTTAATGTCTTTAGAAATTTCCACGTGTTAATTTTCAAAAGTGGACCCAACAGAATTATTTTTCATGACTTTCAATGCTTGTATTGAATTTAGAGAGAACTTACATATGCAGGCTGCAAAAGTAAAATGTCACTGCAGTCCTGAATCAAGCTGGATGTTATTTCATCTTCTAAGTAAGGATTCAGTTGGTGGTTTATATTTTGCTGCGAGGACGATTGCTTGATGTACTGTATTTGTGTGGCATTCCTCAGTTCAACATTTTAATAGCTTTTTTATCTATATATTATGACAGGCAATTAAAGTATATTTTAACCACATATTTACATTTCTATATTCTAATATTGTCGTAAGTTTGTGCATCAAAATTGTCATTAGTTTGTCCAGCTAAACTTCTATATGGCCTTGCTACAGCATATAAATTAAATATAATATCTGATTTAAATGAAGGTGGTAGAATTAATGTAAATGTCTTACCAGTGCAATATATAAATTTAACAATAAGAGGTTATGTGAATTTAGATGTGTAGTTTAAATGCGACTAAGAACCAATGAGGGAAGATTCTGAGTAAGTACTAGCAGTGACAAACATCATTCAGAAGCAGCATACGTCAGGGAATTGTTGACAGACATTTATTAACTTACATTGCTGTAACATGTCAGAATTTTTACCTCTCTGGTGTGGAAGGGATTTCAGTTTACTTTGATCTTATAGAATTAGAGTTAATTCACAGATGATTGACCCTTGACTAAACTTACAAACGGTTAATTGCTAGAAGTCCATAATCTATGAAAAGATTTTTTTGAAGGAATTAGATAGCAAAAAAGCTGCTTGAGAATTGATTTTTTTTTTTTGCTTATTATGCTACTTTATAACATGGAGGTCATGCAAGGCTTTCTGAGACTATCATTCATTACCACCAGCAGGAGCCAACTAACTACCCAGTAACTTGGCTTCCCAACCAAGCGAGGAGCTTTCTTGGTCAAGATGTTAGATTTGATTGGCAGGTCACTGAATCAGACCCCAGCACGGAGCAGGATTAACTGGCTCTCTGGAAACAATAATAAATATTTGGAATTGGGAATAAATCCGAGGTCTCGATTTCTCTCTGGGTAGTGAAGAGACTTGGTGAGCCTCAAGGCTAGAACTTTCAATGCTGCATGTGTAAAGTGACTTAAGCCTATCAACACAGGTGGTGTTGCATGCTTTGTTATATTTTGTGGTATAAAAAATATGAAATTTGTGTTTTGTTTATCAGCTTATGTAAGATGAACTGGTTTCATTGTACAAATTTGGTCTTAGTTCACTAGTTTAAGCCTGGTGGAACTGTTTCTACCGACAGGATAAGGGGCAGAGGCGGGTTACTGGCACCTCAAAAGCAGTCGCTTCAGGCAGATGGAGCTTGTCAGTCGTGGTTGGCAGCTCATCCAGGAGAAGAAAAACTTGGATCTCCTTGCGGTTAGCTCCATGCATGGGAAGGCTTTGGGAGTAAACCCTGAGGAAAAATCCAAAGCTGATGTGCCTAATGCCGTCCCACATTGAGTTAATCATTGACTGGCAACTCCTGCAATACCTCTGGTGTCAAACTGTATCGGTCTCTGCTGTTTCTTTTGATTCATCACTTGTGTGGAGAAGGGGAGCCTGCTGCAAAGGCAAAGTCTTGCTGTGCATATCGTACCGCCCTGGCTAGCATATCGATAGCAATAGGGTGTGAATGGAGCCTGAACTTGGATGAGAAAGCAGAGCATATAGTCAGGTGGTACCTACAGCTAAGACCAGGATGAGGAGTTGCTTCCACAAGCAAGGTCTGTGGAGAGTCAAGAGAATGGTGGTGTTCAGGAACTGGTTGAATTTTTTGAGGATGTGACTAAACACATTGATGAAGGAAGAGCAGTAGATGTAGTGTATATGGATTTCAGCAAGGCATTTGATAAGGTACCCCATGCACAGCTTATTGAGAAAGTAAGGAGGCATGGGATCCAAGGGGACATAGCTTTGTGGATCCAGAAGTGGCTTACCCACAGAAGGCAGAGAGTGGTTGTAAATGGGTCATATTCTGCATGGAGGTCCGTGACCGGTGGTGTGCCTCAGGGATCTGTTCTAGGACCTCCTCTCTTCGTGATGTTTATAAATGACCTGGATGAGGAATTGGAGAGATGGGTTAGTAAATTTGCTGATGACACAAAGGTTGGGGCTGTTGTGGATAGTGTGGAGGGCTGTCAGAGGTTACAGCAGGTCATTGATAGGATGCAAAAACTAGGCTGAGAAATGGCAGATGGAGTTCAACCCAGATAAGTGTGAAGTGGTTCATTTTGGTAAGTCAAATATGATGGCAGAATATAGTATTAATGGTAAGGCAGTAATAAAGGCAGTGTGGAGGATCAGAGGAATCTTGGGGTCCAAGTCCATAGACACTCAAAGCAGCTGCGCAGGTTGACTCTGTCGTTAAGAAGGCATACTTTGTATTGGCCTTCATCAATTGTGGAATTGAATTTAGGAGCTGAGAGGTAATGTTGCAGCTATATAGGACTCCGGTCATATCCCACTTGGAGTACTGTGTTCAGTTCTGGTCGCCTCACTACAGGAAGGATGTGGAAACCATAGGAAGGGTGCAGAGGAGATTTACAAGGATGTTGCCTGGATTGGGGAGCATGCCTTATGAAAACAGTTTGAGTGAACCTGGCCTTTTCTCCTTGGAGTGATGGAGGATGAGTGGTGACCTGATAGAGGTGTATAAGATGATGAGAGGCATTGATCGTGTAGATAGTCAGAGGCTTTTTCCCAGGGCTGAAATAGCTGCCACAAGAGGGCACAGGTTTAAGGTGCTTGGGAGTGGTTACAGAGGAGATGTTAGGGGTAAGTCTTTTACACAGAGAGTAGTGAGTGCGTGGAATGGGCTGCCGGCAATGGTGGTGGAGACGGTTACGATAGGGTCTTTTAAGAGACTTTTGGATAGGTACATGAAGCTTAGAAAAATAGAGATCTGTGGGTAACCCTAGTAATTTCTAAGGTAGGGACATGTTTGGCACAACTTTGTGGGCTGAAGGGCCTGTGTTGTGCTGTAGGTTTTCTGTATGATGGGAGGAGTAATGTTCAGGTAACTAGTCACAGGCTATGGGATGGATATTAAACAGTTAAGCAGCCACAGTGGGACTAAGTGAAAGGTTGTAGTTTCCAGTGTGAACGTTGTCAGAACAGGGCATCAGGAGCAGGTTGGGAGCAGGAATATTTGGGGATAGAGTTACATGATCATAGAGAACTACAGCATGGAAACAAGCCTTTTGGTCCATCGAGTCTGCAATGACTATCAACCATCTATTTACATTAATCTCATTTTATTCTCCTACGTTCTCATCAACTCCTCTCACATTTTATCACCTGGATCAATTTACAAATGCCCTAATGCAGTGGTCCCCAACCTCCGGGCCGCGGACCAATACCGGGCTGCACCCCAGAGGTTGGGGACCACTGCCCTAACGGTGAGCACCTTAAAGATATGGGAGAATCCTGGGTGTGATCCAGGGATTGGGTGCAACAGCAGGAGATCAGGGTTCAAGACTGGACTGTTCGGAGAGAGATTGAGAACAAGGTGAAGAGTTCTATGCCGAGTTGGTTTTATGCACAGTTCTAAGATTTTTTTTACTGAACATCAGTGGTTCTACTCGTGCTACATTGTGACAACCCAGTTGGCTCAGGAACATCTAGTGATGGTTGTTGCTCATACAGCTGGTTCAAAAGACCCCTCTCTTCCAAAAGAAACATTGAACAAAGAGTGATGACATCCACATGTATAATCCCCAACTAAATTGCTTCCAGTCCACCATTGTAAATCTTAGCAGTTAGTGAGTATTGAAATTCGAGTGGTTTAACACAGAAATGGCCACAGTTACCTGGAAAAAGAGTCACTATTCAGAATTAAAATACTGAAATAATCAAAGCTATGCTCTTAAATTTCCAGTCCACCAGCACTGGTTGTGAGAATGACCATGACAATGGAAATCTCTGGCTGACTGGACACTTGGAATAGAAACACAAGACGAAAACTGCATATGGATGTGTGGGTGTACCCTTTGTTGCTGAGTGCCTGTGTAGTGTGTTTAAAAGATGACGATGCCAGAAGCATGACTGACCCAGCCTCCCCATTGCCCTCAAAGCAACTGTCAGACTGACGTCACATCAGATTGACTGGGTGTTCACTATTGCGCTGACCACCATGTGGTCAAGACAGCTCCCCATTTGCAAGAACATACTCTACAGAATAACTCCTTGGAAATCAAACTGAAACTCAGGCTTTAATATTTGCTCTTGAGTCTTTATGACGTTAATTTGTGGGAAAGAAAAACTTTTTCTTAACTTTTATTTCATTATGTGTTCATTTTCTGACTGGGTCCCTGAAGGAGTTTTTATTTTGCATTTTGGAAGTTTCAGGGGGGATTTTAATAATAAGGAGCTGGAATTGACAGTGGTATTAATTGGATAATACAATTCGTAGCAGACATCTTCACCCTTGATGACAGCTCTAGAACGTCTGCAGCCAAAAGGCAAATAAGATAATGAGAAGTTTGTGGAAGCAAAAGCCTACCTGGAGGCAGATCTGTCAAAGCTGCAGAGAATCCCGTAGAAAACCAATGCTGATTCACTCTCTGTGAGAAAGAAAATATACTGTACCTATCCCTGATGTGTATTTGAGATGCTATTCTATTATTTATGGAAGATGAGTAAATATTACCTTGTAATAAATAACCGACATTCGCAATGTGTTCTGGTAACAACCATATAACTTGTGCTTGCATTGTAATGATTGATCTGCTGAGCTGGTGCTTCAGGTACATGAACTGGCCTCGGTGCCTGTGGTCACAGGAAGAGTAAGATCAGAGTTCCTGCTATTGTTGATGTTTTGCTATTGTAATGTCTCGATGTACTGATGTGATTAAATGATCTGTATGAATGGCATGCTATATGAAGTTTTTCACCGTACCTCAGTACATGTGACGCTATTAAGACAATTTATCAGCTTAGAGCATCTGAAGATGTCAGGGACTGGGTTTCTGCTGCTTTTTAGGGAGGACAGTGACATTGTGAGATTGGTAACATGTAGCGCTTCTCTCCTCCCATCATCAGCTTTCTGAACAGTCCATGAATACTACTACCTCAATGCCATACTTAAGTCTTCTGGTGACACCACTAGTGGTGGCTGAAGCAGAGGTGGTGATGATTCGGCGTACGTAATAGGACGGAGGTTGAAAATACTTTTGAGTGGTGCCACAACAGCAACGTCTCACTCAACATCAGCAAACCCAAAGAGCTGATTATCAGCTACAGTGGGAAGAAACGGGAGATCTATGAGCCAATCCTCATCAGAGGAACAGAGGTGGAGAAGGTCAGTGGCTCTAAGTTCCTTGGGATTAACATCTCAGAGGATCTGTCTGTGGAGTGGCATGTAAATGCCATCACAAGGAAGGCACGACTGTGCCTCTACTTTCTTACATGGTTGCATAGATTCAGCATGTCACCAAAAGCTTTGAGCAACTTCTATAGATGCACAGTGGAGAGTATCCTCACTGGGGTCATGGCTTGGTATGGAAACACCAATGCCAAGGGACGGAAAAGACTACAGAAAGCAGTAGATACAGCCCAGTCCATCATAAGCAAAGCCTTCACTATCGCTGAATATATTTACATTGAGCATTGCCACAAAAAGCCCTATTCATCATTAAAAAACCCCAGCATCTAAATCATGACCTCTTTTTGCTACCACCATTGGACAGGAGGTACTGAAGCCTTAGACCCTACATCACCAGGTTCAGGAATGGTTATTACCCTATCGCCATCAGGCATGAATAATCTCATTCAACACTACTCTGAACTGAATTTATGACCTACTGATCTACTTCCAAGGACTTTTTACAACTCATGTTCTCAGTATTATGTTTTTTTTTATTTGCACGGTTTGTCTTCATTTGCCCATTGGTTGTATGTCAGTCTATTCTGTTCTTGAATAGTTTTTCATAAATTCCATTGTATTTATTTTTCCCAGTAAATGCCTGCAAGAAAATGAATCTCCATGTAGTATATATGATAACATATAAATGCTTTGATAATAAATTTACTTTGAACTTTGAACTCATTATTCTTTTTTCGCATGATTTAATTATTTTGTAATTTAAAGTAATTTTTCACTCTACTGCTTCTGCAAAACCATAAATTTCATGCCATATAGGAGAGTGATTATAAACTTATTTCTGATTCTGATTTGAAGGCCATTGAGAAATTGAATGTAAACATAGCTGCCCCTGCTGTAGAGGAAGCCGAATGAGCAGTGTGGCCTGAAAGCCTGTTTATCCTGGGATGGTCCAGTAATAGTCACTTACAAAACTGTGGGGTAAGATCTCTCAGTTGCAGTCTTTTAATACATGGATTGTATGGAGAATAATATCTCATGCACCACTGATGAAAATCTGATGCAAGAATTAAATCTGGCATTTCCTCGTGTGGTAGGGCAAACAGCTGAAAGAAAGTCATGATTTAATTTTGTGATGATGCATAAAGGTGGAAAGGTTCACTGTCATGTTTCATTCCAGGTCAGGTCAACTTTTGAATGTAAAAACTCTGAAAGTGAATTGAATTGACATTATTTCTTATATCCTTCACATACATCGGGAGTAAAAATCTTTACATTATGTCTCTGTCTCAATGTGCAATGAGCAATTTATAGTAATTTATAATAAATAGTATGTACAACAGGACAGTCAATATAACATAGAAATACAATTGTATCAACAATAATACAATTGTATTATTGAATTAATCAGTCTGATGGCCTGGTGGAAGAAGCTGTCCTGGAGACTGTTGGTCCTGGCTTTAATGCTGCGGTACCATTTCCCAGATGGTAGCATCTGGAACAGTTTGTGGTTGGGGTGACTTGGGTCCACAATTATCCTTCAGGCCCTTTTTACGCACCTGTCTCTATAAATGTCCTAAATAGTGGGAATCTACGAATGTGCTGGGGTGTCCGCACCACTCCCTACAGAGTCCTGTTATTGAGGGAAGTAACAGTTCCCCATGCCAGGCAGTGATTCAGCCAGTCAGGATGCTCTCAATTGTGTCCCTGTAGAAAGTCCTTAGGAATTAGTAATTGAAATGCATTACATAATTGAATTTCTAAGCCATGGAGTTTTAAGGTCAGAGTCATCAGCTAAGATGGGTGAGGAATAGACCTCAGCGGTGTGTGAATGAAAGATAGAAGACTGTGTAATGGGAACTTGGTCAGATGTGGAGGAGTGATGGTGTGAAGCTGTCTGAAATTGAGAAGTTTGATATTGTTGCATTGAGGGGCAGGAAGTCAGTATGGGTCAGTGAGGATGGGGTTAACGAGGAAGGCAGCTCAGAGCAGGGTAGTAGTAAATTTAGTCCTGTAGGAATAGGTAGAGATTGAGAAGTCACTGAGTATTGGAAAGATCAGATCTTGTGTTACTGAAGGCAGGAAAAGAAAGTTTTGATTGGAAAGAGATAACAGGAAGCTGTGGAAGTAACTAGACATTGTGATGTAGGGGATGATCTTGCAGCTAAATTCTTAACTGAAATCTCCAAGCTTCTGCACAGCTTGAGTTTGGAGACAGGCAGAGAAAGTTGGATGTGGAGTTAAAGAAATAAATTGCTCCAACCTTCCATCTCCTTAATTATTTCATCTAAATTTCTGCCAAACAGCAAAGAAGCTGGTGACATCTAAGGTTTTGAATAAGTTGTTTGTATCACTGATTGATGTTGAAGATCTGATCAGATCTTAAGTGGGCACAGTTGGGGATGAAGGCAAATTGGGAAGGATATATTTTTAAGAAAAGAGAAGCAATCTTCAGTCATTGACGCTGAATAAACTATCACAGGTAGGAAACCTTGAGGGAATTGCTCCTATCTCACTTTATGGTCTCCTCAGAAATGGACCCCAGCTATGGTCCACAAACACAGTGCAGACAGAACTCGAATTAAAGCAGCAAATGCTGAGAACATCCAGCAGATCAAACAAATTCTGTGGAAAGAGCTTCTCACTTCTTTTGAAGATGCTTCAACCTGAAACATTAACCCCGATGCTGAACTTGCAAATGCATCCTGAACCACATTTCCTCTCTGCCATTCACCAGCAGCAGCTTTTGATGTCCAAAATCTGTCTAAATTACCTATTGTTTATGTTCCAGGAGTGTCCCTTTCACATGCTATTTTTATATATGTTCACACTTGTGGGATTAAAACACTGTTTAAATGTTCTTTAGTTCTAGAAAATCGAGGGAACATGGGAGAGGGAAATGGGAAAATGTTATGCAATTGCAGTTATAAATGCTGAGATTAGAAAATGTTATTCCTAACTCTAGATGCACGTATTGTTGAAGTATTCAGTGCACAACTTCCTATCGCTCACCCAGTCAAAGGATCTTTATTCCACTTTCTTAATTTTAATAATGGAAGCTATCAACAACTTTTTTAACGCCCCCTTGCTTTCTCTGCTGGTTCACTTGTGGTAAACCTGTGGGAGATTAGCTATTGATTTCTGGAGACTTCAAAACTAGATATAGAGGGCAGCGTGAATACCTTTGCTACATTCACACCTAACCAGGGAATGACTGAAACTAAGGGCTTCATCGTCTTTGACCAGAAGGACAAAGATGATCATGCTGTTAGTTTCAAACCTTAGTTTTAAGAGAGATGTAAATGAAACCATGTATTTTTCCCGCATTATCTCAGAACCTGAGTCTCTGTAAAAGGTTTCGATCTTTTTGTGATGCTGCTCATTTATGCAGAGTCATTTGAAGTCGATTGCAAGAGTGTTCTCTGAAACATAGCATGAGAAAAATAAATGGCATCAGAGTGATGAATGCAGGATAATTCAATTTGTTTCCAACCACTGAAAGCCACAGGGCTGCTTGTTACTCATGAATTATATGGGCAGCTCACTAGCGGTTTTGTTCTCAATGCAGAGCTGCATTGACTTTGGAGTGGAAAACTCTGCATTTTGCTCAATTATGGCAACAGTGAAAGTTTAATAAAAGTTTAATAGGTGAGAAGAGAAGAATTCTATGTAGACGGTTTGGCCCATCATTAACGTAACATCAATATGTTCACCACTGTTCACATATCCAACAGGACCAGTCAGGGAAAAGTTGTAACTACAAAGGCAAAGGAGAGAAAATCTCCAGATGCTGGAAATCCAAGCAAAACACACGAAATGCTGGAGGAACTCAGCAGGCCAGGCAGCATCTATGAAAAGAGTATAGTCGACTGATGAAGGGTCTCAGCCCGAAACGTCTTTTCTATAGATGCTGTCTGGCCTGCTGAGTTCCTCCAGCATTCGTGTGTGTTAACCACAAAGGTAGATCAGAAGCTGGGAATCAACTGGTGGGTGACTCACATTGATACTCCAAAGTCATCCAATGTTTGCAATACTGAAGTTGGGAGTGTGATGTGGTACTCTCCTCTTGACTGAGTGCGTGCAGTTCCACCACGCAAGAGGCTTGGTGCCATTCAGGACAAAGTAGCCTGCTTGATGGATTGATCGGTGTCGCACTCACCATTATATGCATTTGCTCCCATCCAGTGCACAAGGGTTGCCATGTGCACTGTCCACAGATGCTCTGCCAAGAGTCACTCAGGCTACTCCGACAGCGCCTCCCAAACCTGCAGCTGTCACCACCAAGAAGAGCATGGGCAGGGAGCACATGGAAACTCCGTCACCTACAAGTTCCAAGTCATAGGCCATGCTGACTTGGAAATACGCTCCTGTACCTAATAAAATGGCCACCCAATATATGTCCATGCCTTCTGCAGCCCGTCTACTTTTGGCGTGTTATGCATTCAGAGATGTTCTTCTGCACACCATTGTTGTAATGCTTGGTTATTGGATTACTGAGACCATCCTGTCAGCTTGATCCTGGCTGCCCATTCTCCTCTGACCTCTCTCATTAACAAGGCAGTTTCACCAACAGAGCTTCTGTTCACTGGATGTGTCCCTTTGTTTGTCACACCATTCTCTGTAAACTTTGGAGACTGTTGTGCATGAAATCCCATGAGATCAGCAGTTTCTGAGTTAATCAAACCACCCTGCCTGGCACTAACAATCATTCCATTGTCAATTTCTCCCCAATCTGATGTTTGGTCTGAACAACAACTGATCATGCCTGTATGCTTTTGTGCATTGAGTTGCTGCCACATGATTGGCCGATTAGATATTTGCATTGACAAGCAGGTGAACATATGTACCTAATAAAGTGGCCACTGCTTGTACATCACTGGTCCTTCATTGTCACTGGGTCAAAATGCAGAAACTCTGTCCCCAACAGCACTTTTGGGTAAAATCACGGGTAAAATCCTCCCAACCATTGAGCACATCACATGAAATGTTGCAGTAGAAAAGCAACATCCATCATCAAAAATCCTCACCACCCAGGCCATGCTCTTTTCTCACTGCTGCCATCAGGTAGAAGGTACAAGGGCCTCAGGACTCGCACCACCAAGTTCAAGAACAGTTACCAGTCCTCAACCATCAGGCTTTTGAACAAGAGGAGATAGCTACACTCATTTAAGGTCTCTTTTATCTTGTTATTTCATGCTCATTATTTATTGCCATTTATTATCTGCATTTGCACAATTTGTTTACAGTTTACAGATCCTGTTTACAATTACCGTTCTATAGATTTGCTAAGTATGCCCAAAGAAAGAGAATCTCAGGGTTGTATGTGGTGACATGTTTGTACTGTGATAATAAATTTTACTTTGAACTTTGAACGTGTGAGTACCTTCACCAGAAGGACTGCAGATATTTAAGGAAGAGGCTTATCACCACCTTCTCAAAGACAATTAATTATTGGCAGTAGCTATTAGCTTTGCAAGTAACGGTGAAATTGAAAACAAAATTAGTTGGAAAAAAATACCTTCCATTCCCTATCCATCAGCTCTTCAACAATTGACTTTTCTCTCCCACCGTCACTATATCTGCTTCGTCACCTTACAAAAGTATTAGCCAGCACAAAGTAAACCGTGCAAGCAATATGCATAAATTACAATATGCCATGTTGCATGGATACGTCAATTAGTCATCCACATGCATTCATAATGCCTGCCTTCTATCTTCCCTTGGTTAGTCAAAAATGTGAATCCAGGAGACCATTCACGTGTGCCCAGCGAGTGGTAACGGAGTTGCCCACCAGTGGCACGAAAGAATGAAGACCATTTCTGTGGAAACCCTGCGGTCAAACTCATCCATTCTTCATAATATTCAACTTGGGCTCTCTTTCAGGCTTCCTTGCGCCTTGAGCATTGAATTCTTGATATCTATTAACTGTCTTCTTTCGGCTACATTATCGTAATGCCCATCTGAAATGTTCACAGAAGAACATGTGCCACCTCACCCCTCAAAGCTGCCACCTGTGCCCTCATTTCTCCCTGTCCCAGCAGCATATGTGCCTGATATCTCCTCATCTGCCTCAGAACTAGTATCTATACTATCCACAGCATCAATATCAGAACCGTGGTGAAAGCAGAAAATGGTGCAGACGTTTAGCAGGTCGGATAGCATCTGTGGAAAGAGATTTGTTTCAGGTGGAAGACTGTTCATCAAAATTGATGCTTGAGACTGTTATACCGACAGTCTCATGTTCCTTTATCTACACCATCATCTTGTTCTCCTTCAGACCATGACGAGGTTGAAGGACTTGGCGGCAGTATAGGATGATGAAAGGAAAGGAGTTAACTGAGAGGTGCATGCTTACAGTGTTTGCAGCTTGTAAACTGGAAGTGAGACCAAGCAGAGGTGAAATATGAAGCAAATGTAAGAAGATGCCACGAGCTCCAACCTCACCAGCAGATGCTCTGCTAACGGCAAGCGTTCTCCTCTCCATGGGATTACTTACAGCTTCACATCCCCCACAGGTTAGCAGCCACTGCCCCCTATGTGCACCATCTTGTCTACCAAAAAGGAGGGAAGCATCCAGTGAGTATGCAACACACACAAAATGCTGGAGGAACTCAGCAGGCCAGGCAGCATCTATAGAAAAAAAAGTACAGTCGACGTTTCAGGCCGAAACCCTTCAGCAGGACTGTCGACTGTACTTTTTTCTATAGATGCTGCCTGGCCTGCTGAGTTCTTCCAGCATTTTGTGTGTGTTGCTCGGATTTCCAGCATCTGCAGATTTTCTCTTGTTAGTGAGTGTTGATATAATGCAATAGTTGTTGAGTGGTTGGCAGGTGTGCAGTCTAAGAGGTATGGGTGTGCAGGTTAGGGGCATTTAGTTTCATTAGAGGTTGTCTGTGAACACTGAGCAGAGTTTGAGACAGGCAATGCATTTGGTTGGATTTGACATTTGGAGGCACTGCCCTCAGTCCTGGAGATTTGACTCCACAGCTATCTGCTCCCACTGCCAGACGGTCTTTTTGTGGATTATGGATTGGGCAAATTTCCCATTCGTTCCATCGCCCCCATAAAGTCCTCCAGTACAGCAGGAAGGCCTTAGTGCCACCATGCTCCAGAGTTGTGATATTATTGTTAAAGGTCAGAATGACATTTTACATCCACTGACACCAGCAGATTCAACTAAAATCCACTCCCCCTTTGAGAGGTACAGGCAGGTTTCAGATTTAACTTTATTTGTCACACGTACATTCAAACGTGTGTTATTTGGATCAAATCAAATCAGGAAGGATTGTGCTGGGGACAGCCCACAAGTGTGGCCATGCTTCCAGCAACAACATAGCATGCCCACAACTCAGTAACCCAAACTCTAAGCCCAACCTGTACGTCTTTCGAATGTGCTAGGGAACTGGAGCACCTGGAAGAAATCCACACGGTCACGGGGAGAATGGCCAAACACCTTGTAGAAAGCAGCAGAAATCAAAACCCACTCTTATAGAATTGTCGTCCATCGTGTCCAACCATGACAGGAAATCTGTGAGCAAGAGTTGTTAAAGTAGGAAAGCCGTTGCACTGAGGCATTTCCACTCTCTTGACCTCAGAAGTCCAAGTCCAGTGATACGAACAAGCATCACAGGTTGAGGTCTTTCCTGCTTGCAGTGCGTGACCATGCCATATCGTGCCCTTTGCTCTCCACAGAGTGTTGTCTTTCTGGGCTTTGGATCTCACTATAGATCTCATCCGCCCTGTCCGCCAGGACTGACTGCATATGCTGGGACAGGCATGTCCCTAACTCACTAGGGTATGAGGCTGCCGGCTACCCTCACCTGGTTAAGCCCCCCCAACAATCGAAGCAGTGTACTGGAATGTGGCCACTGTCACATACAAATAGCTACTTGGAGTCACAGGGGAGAGCTGGGTGTTTGGGGGGGGCGGGGGGCCAAAGGTAAGTGAGCTGTCCCAGAATGAACACGACAACCCCCAACACCAGAGGTGCTACCCTTCCCTGGACATCTCATACACCACTATAATAGTGTTGAGCTAATCACTATGCTCCTGTGCCAACCTATTTAAGTGGGGCAGGAATCTTTTAAGTCCTTTAGACTCATAAAGATGTGTACATCCACATAGCAGAAGGTTGGCGCTGTCGACAGGCAGCAAGCATGTAAGTAAGAAGGCATCACAATCACTTTGCATGCCATAGTTCCCAAGGAGACATTGGATTGCGTAGAGGAAGCGTGAGTTTAAAAGACATGAGCGGGGGCTGCCAACGTGTTTTGTGCACAACAGTTCCCGAGTTCCATTGGATTGTGAATAATTAGGCATTTGGCAAGATCCAATAAAAAGAAGTTGGGTTTAGCAGAGCGGCCATTGTGTGAGTGGGCCAGTGTTTGAGTAGGGAGTTGAGACTTTGGCTTATCGGGGCTTTGATGAGGGGAAGCGTATGCCATAGGTAGATTTGTTTTTCTCAGTATTCTTCCTTTCTTATTGCACTTCTAGAGCAATGGGGATGCCAGGCAGGATAGTGGAATGCTCTTCTTGCGGGATGTGGGAAGGCAGGGTGACCTCTGGTGTCTCAGACGACTACTCCTGCAAGAAGTGCATCCAGCCGCAGCTTCCAACAGACCGTGTAAAAGAGTTGGACCTGGAACTAGATGAACTCTAGACCATTCAGGAGGCTGAGGGATTGTTAAACAGGACCTATAGGGAGGTAGTTACACCCAACGTGCAGGACACAGGTAACTAGATGACTGTCAGGAGGGGGAACGAGGATAGGCAGTGAGTGCAGAGTACCCCGGTGTCTGTTCCTCTCAACAGCAAGAATACTGCTTTGGATATTGTTGGTGGGAGGACGATCTAGCAGAGGAAAACCACAGCAGTCGGGTCCCTGGCACTGATTCTGACTCTGTGGCTCAGAATGAAATGGGGGTGAAGAGACAAGCTGTAATTAGGGATTCATTGGGTAGGGGAACAGAAAGGAGATTCAATGGACGAGAATGAAATTGCTTGGTGGTATTTTGTCTCCTGGGTGCCAGGCTCAGGGACATCTTGAATCAAGTCCACTGCATTCTTAAGTGGGAGGGTGAGAAGCCAGAGGTCGTGGTCCACGTTGGTACCAATGACACGGGTAGGAGAGGTTACGTGGTCCTGCAAAGTGCGTTCAGAGGGTTAGGTGCAAAGTTAAAAGAGAAGACCTCCAGGGTTGTGATTTCAGGATTGCTACCCATGCCACGTGCTATGGAGGCCAGAGGAAGGAAGATCATGCAGTTTAGCATGTGGCTAAGGAGATGGTGCAGGAGGGAAGACTTCAGATTTTTGGGTCATTGAGCTCTCTTCCAGGAAAAGTGGGACCTGAACAGAAGGGACGGTTTGCACCTTAACTAGAGGGGAACGGATATAATAGTGGGAAGGTTGCTAGTATTGCACAGGGGAGAGGGCAATGATTTAAACTGGAGTTGCAAAGGGATTGGAACTAGAGCACCAGAACAGATAGTGGAGTGGTTGTAGAGAAAGATGTTGCTAAGCCTACATACAAAGTTAGGAATCAAGAGGTCAAGAATAGTGGGACAAATGTTCTGAGCAGCATATATTTTAATACAAGGCATATTGCAGAAAGGGTGGTTGAGCTTACGGCATGTATCAACACATGGAATTATGAAATTGTAGCCATTAGTGAGACTTGGTTACTGGAGGGGCAGGACTGGCAGCCCAATGTTCCAGGGCTCTGTTGTTTTATATGTGTTGGAGCAGGAGGGATTAAAGAGGGAGGGGTGACATCACTAGTCAAGGGAAGTGTCATGGCAGTGGTCATACAGGACAGACTGTAGAGCTCTTCTAGTGAGGCTTTATGGGTAGAAATGAGGAATAAGAAAGGTGCAACTGTGTCATTGGTTTTGTATTATAAATTACCCAATAGTCCGTGGGATTTAGAGGAACAGATTTATACAGAGATTGCGGACTGTTACAAGAACATAAGTATACGATAGGTGATTTTAGCTTTTCACATATTGACTGGGACTCCCATGCTATAAAAGGGCTGGATGTGAAAGAGTTTGGTCAAATGTGTTCAGGAATACTCCTTAGTCAGTACCACTTTGGATACTGCTGGGGGGGGGAATGACCTTGCCGAGGAAGGTCACAGCGGTTAGGTCTCCGGCACTGAGTCTGACTCTGTGACTCAGAAGGGAAGGGCAAAGGAGTGATAGGGGATTTATTAGTTATGGGAGTAGAAAGGAGATTCTGTCCATGAGAACAAGATTCCTAGATGGGATATTGCCTCCCAGGTGCCAGGGTCCGGGATATCTTGGATCAATTCCTCAGCATTCTTAAGTGGGAGGGTGAAGAGCCAGAGGTCGTGGTGCACGTCCGTACCACTGACATAAGTAGGAAGAGTGATGAGGTTCTGCAAATTGAGTTCAGGGATTTAGGTACTAATTTAAAGGACAGGACCTCCAGGGTTGTGATCTCAGGATTGCTATTCATGTCACATGCCTGTGTGGCCAAAAATAGGACGATTATACAGTTTAGCATGTGGTTAAGGAGTTGGTCTAGAAGGGAGAGCATAAGATTTTTGGATCATTGGGCTCTCATCCAGGGAAGGTGGGACCTGTACAGAAGAAACAATTTGCATCTTAACTGGAAGGGGACTACTATCCTAGTGGGAAGGCTTGCTAGTACTGCACGGTGGAGGAGGAGGAGGAGGATTTAAACTATAGTTGCAGAGGGATGGGAACCAAAGTGCCTGAACAAATAGTGGAGAGGTTGCGGAGACAGATATTGTTAAGACTTCAAATAAAGTCAGGAATTTAAAGGTTGAGTATGATGCAACTATTGTTCTGAGCTGCATATATTTCAATGCAAAAAATACTGTAGAAAAAGCAGATGAGCTCAGGGCATGGATCAACATCTGGAATTATGATATTGTAGCCATTAATGAGACTTGGTTGCAGGAGGGGCAGGACTGGCAGATCAATATTCTGGGATTCCTTTGTTTTAGACGCAACAGAGTGGGAGGGATTAAAAGAGGAGGGATGGCAATACTAGTCAAGGAAAATGTCATGGCAATGCTCAGTCAGGACAGCCCAGAGAACTTGTCTAGTGAGGCATTATGGGTGGGACTGAGAAACAAGAAAGATATGACCACGTTAATGAGGCTATCTTACTGATCACCCAACAGTCCGAGGAATTTAGAGGAACAGATTTGTAGAGAGTTCGCAGACTGTTGCAAGAACCATGAGAAGATTATAGCAGGGAATTTTAACTTTCCACATATTGACTGGGACTACCATACTGTAAAAGGACAAGGTGGGTAGAGTTTGTCAAATGTGTTCAGGAAAGTTTTCTTAATTAGTACGTAGAAGTCCCAGCCAGAGAGTGTGTGATACTTGATCTGCTAGTAGGGAATGAGACAGGGCAGCTGACAGTAGTTGGTGTAGGGGAACATGTTGCATCCAGTGATCACAGTGCCATGAGTTTCAAGGTAAATATGCAAAAAGGTATGTCTGGTCCGTGGGTTGAGATTCTAAATTGGAGTAAGGCCAATTTTAATAGTAGCAGGAAGGATCAGGCAAGTGTGGATTGGGGCAGGCTGTTTTCTGGCAAAGGTGTACTTGGTAAGTGGAAGGCTTTCAAAAGTGAAATTTTGAGAGTACAAAGCTTGCACGTACCTGTATAGTCATAGTCATAGTCATACTTTATTGATCCCGGGAGAAATTGGTTTTCGCTACAGTTGCACCATAAATAATTAAATAGTAATATGTAAATTATGCCAGGAAATAAGTCCAGCACCAGCCTATTGGCTCAGGGTGTCTGACCCTCCAAGGGAGGAGTTGTAAAGTTTGATGGCCACAGGCAGGAATGACTTTCTATGACGCTCTGTGTTGCATCTCGGTGGAATGAGTCTCTGGCTGAATGTACTCCTGTGCCCAACCAGTCCATTATGTAGTGGATGGGAGACATTGACCAAGATGGCATGCAACTTGGACAGCATCCTCTTTTCAGACACCACCGTGAGAGAGTCCAGTTCCATCCCCACAATATCACTGGCCTTACGAATGAGTTTGTTGATCCTGTTGGTGTCTGCTACCCTCAGCCTGCTTCCCCAGCACACAACAGCAAACATGATAGCACTGGCCACCACAGACTTGTAGAACATCCTCGGCACCGTCTGGCAGATGTTAAAGGACCTCAGTCTCCTCAGGAAATAGAGACGGCTCTGACCCTTCTTGTAGACAGCCTCAGTGTTCTTTGACTAGTCTAGTTTATTGTCAATAGTAGGAATAAAAGGTAAAGATAACAGGTTTTTGAGAGATGTTGAGGCCCTGTTTAAGAAACAAAAAGGAGGTACATTGCAAGTATGGGCAGGTAAGAAAACAGTGGGGTGCTTATGGAGTATAAGAAATGCAAGAGGACATTTAAGAAAGAAATCATGACGACTAAAAGAAGACACGAGGTGAAAGAAAATACTATGGGAATCTACAGATACATTAAGAGTGAAAGGATTGCAAGGGACAAAATTGGTCCTTTGGAAGATTAGAATGGGTTAATCCATGCATGGAGTCAAAAGTGATTGGGGAGATCTTAAATGCATTTCATTTTTGCAGCTGCATTTACTCAGGAGATGGACACAGAGTATATAGAAGTAAAGCAAAATGGCATCAATATTATGGACTCTATACAGATTACAGAGGAGGCGGTGTTTGCTGTCTTGAGGCAAATTAGAATGGATAAATCCTCAGGGCCTGACAAGGTGTTCCCTTGGACCCTGCAGAAGGCAAGTGTAGAGAAATTGCAGGAACCCTAGCAGAGATATTTAAGTCATCCTTAACAATGGGTGAGTTACTACAGGATTGGAGGATAGCTAATGTTGTTCTGTTGTTTAAGAAAGCCTCTGAAAATAAACCAGGAAATTATAGGGCAGTGAGCCTGACATCAGTAGTGGGAAAATTATTGGAAGAAGGTATTCTAAGAGACTGGAGATACGAGTATTTAGATTGACATAGACTGATTAAGGAAAGTTAGCATGGCTTTGTGCGTGCTAGGTCATGTCTAACCAATCTTGTAGAGGTTTTTGAGGAAGTTACCAAGAAAGTGGATGAAGTCAATGTAATGGATGTTGTCTACATGGATCTAGGAAGGCATTTGACAAGGTCACGCATGGGAGGTTAGTCAAGAAAGTTCAGTCACTCAGCATTCAAGATAAGGTAGTAAATTGGATGAGACATTGGCTTAGAGGGAGAAGCTAGAGAGTGGTAGTAAACAGACTATCATGGCTTGCAGCAAGATCGGGACCAGCTGTAAAAATGGGCTGAAAAATGGCAGATGGAATTTAATGCAGACAAGTGTGAGGTATGTCACCTCAGTAGGACAAACCAGAGTAGATCCTACACAGTGAGCGGTAGGGCACTGAGGAGTGCAGTAGAACAAAGGGATGTGGGAATACAGGTCCATAATTTTTTGAAAGTGGCAGCATACATTGATAGGGTTGTAAAGAAAGCTTCTTGGCACCTTGGCCTTCGTAGAGCAAAGTATTGACTCCAGAAGATGAGATGTTATGTTGAAGTTGTATAAGGTGTTAGTGAGGCCTAATTTGGAGTATTGTGTGCAGCTTTGGTCACCTACCTACAGATGCAAATAAGATTGAAAGACCGCAGAGACCATTTACAAGGATTTTGCCAGAAATTGAAGATCTGAGTTATAGGTGAAATTTGAATAGATTAGGACTTCATTCCATAGGACATAGAAGATTGAGAGAAGATTTGATAGAGGTATACAAAATTATGAGGGGTGTAGATAGGATAAATACAACCATGCTTTTTCTACTGAGGTTGGATGAGACTAGAAGAAGAGGTCATGAGTTAAAAGTGAAAGGTGAAATGTTTAGCGGGGGGGAACATGAGGAGGAACTTCTTCACTTGCGGCTGATAAGAGTGTGGAACGAGTTGCCAGTGCAAATGGTGGATGTGTGTTTGATTTCAACATTTAAGAGAGATTTGGCTAGGTAAATGGATGGGATTGGTATGGGGGGCTATAGTCTGGGTACAGGTCAATTGGACTAGGCAGAATGATGGTTTGGCATAGACTCAGTAGACCAAAGTGCCTGTTTCTGTGCTGTAGTGTTCTGTGACTCTGTGGTTTGGTGCTGCACACAAGGTTTAATAGGCACAGTCTGGCAACTCACTGCAGTGCACAGACAAGCTCTCAAAAGCTGTCCAAACTTAGCACCTTCAGAATGGCAAACTCATCCACTGTCGTGTGTTTTGTTGCTTCTCAGATGAGCAAGATGCTTACCCCTAAACAAGTTCAAGAACTTCAATCAATGATTCTTATTGATACTAAAGTGTTCTTCACAGTAATTTTCTCCTTTCCTTCACTGAAGGTTTTCTCTTTGTTCAAGTCATCACAGCTAAACTTAGCAACAAAACTGAAGCTGTGCCAGATTTATGGATGTTATCCCATTACAACCACATCGATGGCAGGCAACTATCGAGGTTCTGTTAATTATATTTCCGTACTCCTTTGGAAGTTGATTCCTAAGTACAGATGCTAAGAAAATTTAGAACTGAATGCATTAACATGTGATTTGCTATATCTGTGCAATTAGATGTGAATTCACCAACTCCCCCTCCCCCGACCCTACCACCACTGTGATCCCTTATAATTGAGGCTATGTGCAATATTAATGGTTCCATGCAAGCCTGCCTTGCTCGTATTCTTGCTACCTATGGAGCTGAAACCAGTTGCAATTAGGGTGCAACACATAATCTGCTATACCACCACATCCTATCTGTTAAGTTTCATGTAGAAGTAAATTCCCAAGTCCCTTCAGAAATCCAGGATTGCCGACACGGAACAGTCTGTCTGTTTAATGCCCAGTGTGTGAGCCTGTATAACTTGCATACCTGCGCCATTGTCATGACAGCAAGATGACCAGAGTTAATGAAGATATTATGATGGGGCAAGTGATTTGTTATTAATTAGATTTGTTTACGTGCCAGTATACTCATTACATCCAACACCTTCTGTACATAATCACAAAACATTAGCAAGAAATCACATTAGTCACCTTAATTGTGGAAATTTGCAATATTTATCCCAGGGTGTTACAACTCATCAAATTACTTGACCTAAATATCAAGGATCCTGACAGAGGCTGCCTGTCATACATGTTTTCTGTTTGCTGATTACAGCAAAAGACAAAGAGTTATTTCCATTAACATCAAATAGGTATATAGGACATAGGGTGCGCTGGATGAAGTCTGCAAATAGGAAGGCAGAGTCTGAGGAAGCGAATGTGAGACTCAGTGTGCACACAGGCAAACTGGAACAGGAGTGAGGCCATCCAACCAGGGTGATGCTAGACTACATCTCTGTTGAGTTAGGTATTATTCAACATTTTCATATGATGTAATTTGACCTTTTCCGAATCCTTCTTATTAACTTAAAATATATGAATTGAGGAGCAGAGTTGACAACATTATTGAATGTATTCAATTTAAGATATTGGTCTAGCCTTGTTTTGTTCCGTTTGCTTTCTTTTCAGGTTTAGTATTTAGTTTTTTTTGGGGAGTTTTTCTTTGCATTTTTTTTTCTTTTTATTTATTTTTTCTTTATGATTATCTATATTAAGAGTTTGGAAGTCTATTACACCTGTATTATTTGAAGTCTTTTTTGTACGTGTTTACCAACAATAAGATTATTCCAATATCTCTGTATCAATACTGTTATTCTGTTTATAATTTTGGAAAATTAATAAAAAGATTTAAAAAAAGAGAAAGAAAGAGTTAAGTAGCCTATGTCTTTTTAAATATCATTGGACGTGGAAAAGAGAAAAATTAGGAGCAGATCCATGCATTTGGTTGCCATCCACTGCTTCTTGCTGGAACACGTCTTTGTGCGGATGTTGATAGAAGGCAAGTAGTGCGTGACTCTTCCGATGGAGTTTTCAATATCTTCGGTCCCCATTGTTGAGGCCCACATTTGAACCCTGCCCATATAGCTCAGGCACAGTACATTACTTTGCCGTATGAACAACACCCCAGGAAAATTGAGAATTGTAAAGAGAGAACGGAAGAATAGGAGTATCATTAAAAGCAGCAAATTGTTTTACTCGGTTTGGAAGTTTTTCACCATGTGAGGGAAAGATTATATGCTCTTGAGATTCAAAGGAATGGAGTTTGATGAAAAAGACAGAAACTGAATTTGGAAATTTATATTTTGCTCTCAAATCATGACGTACAAAAATTCCTCAGGGATTTAATTTCACATTTTCATATTTTAAAGAAAATATCCAAGTAATAAAGTAACCTTTAAAGTCTCATTCCAATGAATATTTATTTGACAAGCAAAATGTTATCTAAATATGAGGCTGTGCATCCAATAAGCAACAGATGAAGTAGGACAGCATTGTGTAAAAGTAACAACCTTGACAAAATTGAAGATATTAGAAAGTAATTCCAAGCAAAAATAACTATTGGAAGGTTTGTTTGTAGAAGCGAGAATGATAAAGGACTCAAAGTACTGGGGACAGTTCCAAATCCCTCAGAACCCTAGAACATCCATTGATTGTAGTCTGCCCATTCAATTCAGATGGTACATCTGATATCAACCTTGCATAAAAACATTGGACAAGAGAAGTACGTGAATTCATCCATTCCATCCATTCTTCTATAAATCTTACGCACTTATTAACGTCTTTCCACCATTCTAAAACAATCTTTCCTAACAAGAGCTTTACCCACTCATTAACCTCTTTCTGCTGCCCATGAATAATCTCACCTGTCCATTAATCTCCTTCCACTGGCCATGGAATTTCTACCCCATCACAGCTATATCTGTCTACTTAATCTTCTCCCAAGCCATATCTAAAATGGGGGAAAAAATTTTATTTTATAAAATTTTTTTTTTGGAGGGGGCACTTCTCCAATGTGCTGGGAAAACTCAGCAGGTAGGGCAGTATCTGTGTAGAGAGAATCTGTGTTAACATTTACCAGAAACTGTAGAACATCTCTGGATGGCTTACAACCAAATATTGATGGTTTCATGTAAGCCTGCCTTGCTCGGATTCTAGCTACCTATGGAGTTGAAACCAGTTGCAATTAGGGTGCAACACATAATCTGCCATACCACCACATCCTATCTGTTAAGTTTCATGTAGAAGTGAATTCCCAAGTTCCTTCAGGAATCCAGGATTGCAGACACGGAACAGTCTGTCTGTTTAATGCTCAGTGTGTGAGCCTGTATAACCTGTACACCTGCACCATTGTCATGATGGCAAGTGATGGCCATTCCTCCCACAGACAAATAGTTCGTTAACAAAGATTCAATGTACGTTTATTATCAAAGTATGTGTGCAGTATACAACCCTGAGATTCATCTTCCCACAGACAGCCGTGAAACAAAGAAACTCCTTGGAACCCGTTGAAAGAAAACATCAAGCACCCAATAAGAACAACTAGTGCAAACAGCAAAAAATGAGTGAAAGCACAGAATATAAAGCATCAAACCACATCACCAAAGTGCATTTAAATTATAACTACCTTTAGATGTAAAATTGTAACTACCTTTAGATGTAGGTAGACTTTTAATTACCCTTAGCACAGTTAAACGTCTCAAACAAGGCAGACGAATGACCACCTTGGTGAGCAGTAGGTGGGGTCTGTGCAATTTTCCACCAGGGCTTTCTGTTCCTCATTGCCCCTAGGACTATTAAGCTACAGATGGACCCTGGTGTACAAGTCCATGGATCCATGGATCCCAAAAGGGGCTTCACTGGTAGATAAGATGATTAAGGCGGCATATGGAGACTTGCCTTCATTAGCCATAGCACAGAATATGCAATGCAGGGAAATTATTGTATTACTTCATAAAACATTGCTTAGGCTACAGCAAGTTGCATTCTTTGCTGTGTAAATCTATGACTCTATTTAAGACTGAAAGGGGAGGAAAATAATTTAGCAAAAAGTGCACCTACTGGAATTTACAACTGTCCAGCTCTTCTGAATCTGCATTTGAGCAAACGGTCTTTCACAGTCCCAAATCCTCACACGAATCAACTTTAACAACTGTATCCTCGGGCCCAACGGGTTTAAAGATTGACCTTGTGGAATAAAGCTAGTGCCATTGTCATTTTTCCTGAGCATGTCAGCAGCCTTGGGAAGCATATAATGTTGTTCCCTCACCACTCTGCACCGAGATGATAAATTGCCCGTTGCTCCTATTGAAATGTGGCTGATCCATTTATCCCAGAATCCTGTAACTGACTGAGATTTATTATGCTCATGACATAGGCAACCCATAAGTCCCTGGAGTCAAAAATAATAATCTACTTGAGTGAATTATCACTTAATGTTCCTCTACACAGTGCACATTTCTGGAATGTTTTTTAATTCTGACCTAAAAATTCACTGGCACATAATAAATTGGATATCACCCCTATTACAGTGCATTAACACCATTCTTTCAGCACTTTTCTGTACGAGGACCGTCCAAGTTCCGTCTGTGCCTGTGTGACTCATGCGCCTCAGGGGAAGAGCCGCCAGTAAAACTCCCATCAACCACACGCTGGGTTTCCTCATGTTGCCCATCCGTGTCCTGACCCATGTCACACACGAGCAGGCATTCAGAGATTCACTCCTCTCCCCAGGCAGTTCATTATTGCCCGCTTTAGCATAGATCTGCATTGTGCTCAATTTGAGACGGCCATTGGCAGTGAAGCAACGGAACCGAGAAACCTAGGTAACAGATTTGCAATATTTATGCTGCTTTTGTGTCTGCAGAACAACCCAAAGCACTTTCAAGTTGGTGAAGTACGTTTGAAATGCAAGTAGCTATTTGAAATAGGAAATACACAGCAAGGTCCCACAAACAGCAATGGTGACTATTTAACCTGTTCAGTAGTGGGTGGATGCAGAACAAGGCATCAGGGAGAAAGCTCCTGATCATTTTTAAATGGTGAAATGGATCGTTTGATGTCTATGCTACCAATATGACATTTTATCTATAACATGTAAAGTTCCAAGTGATACAGAGACAGTGTAGCATTAAAGAGAGTATAAACCAGGAAGGAGCTACCACTGTCTTGGATTTTGAAATCTAATAGAGTGTAGAAGCAAAGAAAGACTGAGCAATTTAAGGAGTTCAGTAACTTCAAGGTTTAAGGAACAATATGAACCCTACGCTCCGCTCAGCCTTTCTAGCAAGGTTTTGAGAACATTGTGAAACAGCTTTCACTGCAAATTGTCTGCTTAAGTTGCAGAATAGATTTTAGGCCACTGGCAGTAACACTAAGGCTGCACACACAACATTACATGCACACAGTTACTTTCCAGTCATGAATGTGGTCAAGGGTCGTCCCGATGTCAAGGAAAGAATTGAGCCTTTTGAGCAGAAGAAAAACAAAGCAAATTTCAATCCTGTATAACAGATCAGATCAGAACAAAATGAAAGCGCACAGCTTCCAGCTGGCATTTACATTGTCTGTTGCAGGTGCCGTGCCATCAACAGCTCTGAGCCAGACCGTTCTTTGCTGGCAGGTATACTTACTCCACTTTTGTTTGATTATAACAGTGAACTGGGAATGCCTTTGACAGCATAGTTTTTAAACAAACAGCACATCATGAAATGGAGACAACTCGTCAGGGAAAGAACCAATCTTGCTGTCACACTGCAAGACCTGTATATGGAACTTAATTCATGTTAATTAGTTGAATGTGGCTCATATGGAAGCAATTTACTGTATACCACTTAACTTTAGATTGAGTAGACCAGGTTAATTTTAAGGAGTATTCAGCTGACGATCAACACAGTTTAGTTACTGTGCCTACATGGATATGCTACTTAGATGTGGGGAAGTCACTTACTTTGTCCTAACTACGTGGCTCAATGAATCTCAGCAAGGAAACTTAACACTCTTACACATTCATTGATATTCTTGCATTTCCCACAGTAGCCATCCATCCTGTAGTGTATGCCAGTGACTGTCAGAATGCAAGCTGTTCAAGATCATTTTATTGACACTAACTTATGGATCTTTCACATCACATTGTACAAGTGGCTATGGGTAATATCAACTTTCTAGTATCTGGGCATGGCAATTATTTCCATTTGAGTCTGACCACTGACCAATGAGACCCCCAAGCTCATCCCGAACCTCAGAGACTTGAGTATATGTGTGGATGGCTTTAGTGTCCTCTATCTCCCACAGAAGTTATTGCCTGTTGAAGTTATGGCAGAAAATTGGGAAAACCTTGGCAGATATTCTACTTCATGTATTTTCCAGCAAGAATCACCTTCAAGAGAATGTGTTTTGATCATCTCACTGAGGCAAATTTTAGCATAACATAGGCTGGATGCTGTAACTCGTTGCTTTACAAAAGTAAGATTTTTATCCCGATGCAGGGTCTTGATCCGAAAATTCGACAATCCCTTTCCCTGCACAGATGTTGCTCAACTTCTTGAGTTCCTCCAGCAGCTTGTTTTTCCTTTTCGCTCCAAATCCCAACACTTTCAGTCCCTTGTGTCTATAAAAAATTTTATTTCATTTTTGCTTTTTGCCTTTGTATCCTGTTTGTAGTTTTTGATGTCTATTCCAGCTATTTAAAGTTTATTGACCTTGAAATTCAATTGCATTATATTTTTTTTCAACAGTTTGTGATTGATTTTTTTTTACTTCAAGTAAGTCAAGATAGCAAACGTTTCCAGACTGCCTCACATCATTCTAGAAGTTTAACCAGGCTCTCCTGGTGTGGTTGACCCTTGTGTTTGATTTGATTTCATGTGCTCAGAATGTAGCCATTCCCAGTGAAACACTCCTGTGGAGGACCAGATAGATACTTGCAGTATAATAAGACCATTGTTGGAGACAACAGGCATTAGAACCCTTCTTTGGAAAATCCCTTTCTCACCTTTAATTCTCCATCATGCCTTACTCCCTTCACTCCACTCCCAATGTAGCTCCACCCTCAATCTAACCATCTCATTTCAACAAAAGTAAGCTCAGACACTGGAACTCTGACTGTCAGATCCCCTGTGGTCACAATCCCTCTTATAAACAATTGTACCCCACACCCCTTATTCCCCAACTGTCTAGTTGGTAAGTGCCTTAACCATTGCTTCCTTGGAGATCTTGTGGAAATCCTAATTTCCACTTAATATGGGTATCACTAGAAATTGTGGATCACATTATTTTGTCAGCTGTTGTTTTGTAAATGTGGAAGTAATGGATTTATGGTTAATACACTTACTTACTGCCTGTATACCACTGGCATTTAAGGTCCTCCATCTCTGTCAGTATAGAAGGATTCTTCATTGCTATTTCTGTAACAAATGTTTTTTGACTTCTCAGGGTTGTTAGTCCTGAGCTGAACCCCCCGAACCTGGAGGACCGGTGGACCACTCTTAGTCTGGCCTCTACCCTTTCACCTGTTTGGCATAGGTGACCCTACCAAGAGCCAAAGCGCAGGGCCCTAGCTCTAGCCAATATAGCTCTCCAGGTCATTGAGACACACAAGCCTCCAAACCCTACAACAAGGTTGTGGTCCTTTTGGAGGATGGATGATACAAAGCAGACATTATTAAGCCACATACATTCTCCACCACAGATTCTTTCTGAATAACATCAATAAGGAGAAGTAGAAGCTTCAATTCAATTATGTGTTGCAAGACTTGGTTTCTGTCTTCAATAGTCAAGAATTTATGACATTCATTTCCCTTTAGAAAGCAGAAGGCAGACTATTGCTAAAATGGTGATAGATTAAGAAATCCTGATCATGAAAGGGACTTTGCCAACACGCCTGGTGCAGCAAGCCAGCAGGTATGAAGGCAAGTGTATATGATAAAATGTCTTTTATCATGAGAGGATTATATAGCATCTCAGTGATGCTACTAGATTCGAGTATGCAGCCTCCTTAATCAAAAGAGGTTACTCTTGACATAGATAGAATGGGACAGTAGACCAGTTCCTGGGACAGTGAGTTTGCCATATGAGGAGAGATCGTGTAGACTGAAACAGTGTTCTCTAGAGCTTAGAAGAAGAATAAGTGATCTCTTTGAAGCCTGCCATATTCTGGTAGGGTTTTCCAGGATGGATGTAGTGAAGCTGTTTCCACAAGCTGTGGACTCTACAACCTTAAGAATGAGGTTCTCCAGTGTATGTACCCTGGAGGAGTGGCAAGGCTCAGTCACTATGTTGGTTCAAAACAGAAGTGGTTAGATTTCAGGTTATAAAGACACTTAAGGGATATGGTCTCTTCAGGAAAATAGTGCTAAGCCATGGTCTTACTGAATAGTAGAGCAGACTCAAAGTCCAAGGTGATCTGCTCTTCCCCTTTAATTCTTATGCTGTCCTGTTTTTATTCACTGTAGTACATCCAGTTCTCTTTCTGTAAACTCGTCTCCCCAGTGTATGCAAGATCTTATCACTGCTACACTGTGTGATATCTAATAATTATGGTGTCATTTCCTTGATTGCATTACATTAAGACTGAACCTTCTTAATTAAAAAATAATAATAAATTACTTGGGAAGTTTTAACTTTGATTTTCCAATTAATTCTGCCCGGGTTAATGAGTAGCTTGGAAGCCAAGTCCAGGTCCATCTGTCTGTATGTGAGAGTTAGAACGCATTAACGTAAAGACTTACTGTTCCAGGTTTTGGTCATTGTGTTCAGTGGAAGCTGTTTCTGAGGTAGACAGACACTACAATACTGCCAGCCATGAGGGTTAGCAGGAGCAGAATCTTCAGGAAGGAATCTTCAACTACTAGAAATATGTTTTTCTTTTTTTCCTGATGAAAGTGCAGTCAGCATTTGAAAATTAGGGTGGGAAGGAAAATCAAGTGGGGACTCTTCCATTAATAGCTAAAGCTCACCCTTGTGTAGTGACTGCAAATGGGCTAGCAGTCAGCTTACCTAGAATGGAAATAAACTGCTGAACAATACAAAATGGGGCTCTCTGCTGTTTGTAGGCTTTCCAGTGCAATAGTCAGGCACAGACAAACAAAGGTTCCTGCATACTCTAAACTGTAGGCCATGCTAAATGGTTCATTGTTCTGGCGTCATGTGAAACCCTTCAATTGTGTTACAGTCTTGTTAAATCTTTCGGTTTCCTAGCAATAATATACAGCATAAAATTAAGGAATACATTTTTCGTATAAATGCACTCTTGATACATTGTCCTGTTCATTGTTTGTCAAGGCAAAATGCAAAGGCAAAATATAGAATATACAAACAAGGGATTTTATGTCAAAAGAATCTGAGAAATTAATTTTATGCAGTATAGGAAGAATTTAATGCTGCCGCCTTACTCCTGAAATATTTATTGCTTTCAATAAAGCTTATGAAGCATAAAGCTTCTTAAGACTTCCCTCCATCCAGTTACCATTAGATAAGAGAATCTGTTTTGTGTAGTGTGTTTTCCAACAGTGATTCAGCATCACCTCTGCACCTCACTCAGTCCCCAGCATTCCCTTGTGGCACTTGGTGTTGAATATCAGCAGCTCGTTCACCAGCTTTGATGTACCGCAAATGGTTGGGCTAATTTTTTTTTATGTGTAGTAGATTGTGGGAGAAAACCCAGACAAGTTGCATGTGGTGATGCTTCAGTCAGAGAAAACCAGGCCTACCTGCGTAGCATTAATCCAATTAAATCCTTCATGTTTCTGAAAAAAAGAAGTGTTACCAACCGAGCTGGGAAGATGAAAATGTCAGTCAAACAGGCTCCATTCATTAATTTATTATTAGGGTTTCATTTATTTTCTCCATTTATCAAATAGGTAATTGCCAAATGTTAAAATTCCTCTTCTTCTATTGTGTGATGTATAATAGTTAGAATTCCTTATTCTAGTTTTGAGACTTTGTGTAGTGATAGAGGCAGCCTCCAGTAGTTTCTAATTATGCTAATTCACTGCTGTATTCTGACACACTGTCATAAATTATTAACAGCAGCACAGTACAGCTCGCGTGCATTGGTGATGTTGCATCTTCTTTATGGATGGAGCAAATTGAAGCACCAGGATTGCTCATGGTTAGAACTTTGTACCTTTAATTCATGTCAGGAGACATCGCAATTTCAATCCACCTTAAATTATTGAGTGAAACAATTTGACTTGACTTTGGCTGGGATCACTTCGAGCAGACCTAGTTTTACTGCTGTTCCTGTCTAAAGCTGGTTAGCCATCTCATTGCTAAATTATATATGTTATAAAATTGCACTTTCCCCTCCAAAACCTGTTTGTTTTGACTGGCGGTATAAGATGGTGTATTAATACGAAAGCTAAGGCTTCCACTGCCTTCGCGGCCAGACAATGTAGGGAGCTGTGTTTTTTTTAAGTTATATTTTATTCATCATGGTATGCCACCTAGTAGACAGTGCAAACCTAAAACCCTACTTGAGATGCACTACATATATTAATGACAGGAAAGGCTTAGTACAGACAGTTCTACTCACCACTGGGACATTATGTGTCCTTCAGGAGTGCCTCTGTCCCCTGTTTGTGTTGCTGACTGTGACGAGGTTAGTGCTATAGATCTGTTAAGAATTGGGACAGTTTGTATTTTGTGTTGTTTTCCTTGCATGCTGGTCTAGCTTCTGCTTAGCAGGAGGCAATGAGTGCCTTTAACTAATTGTCATCTGTTAAGGTTACCAGCAACCTGAAAGGGCTTCTCTGCTAGTTGTGTCTGTTGCTACCTCACACGGAGTACTCTGGCACTTCAGAATGAACAGCAGGGACACTCGGGAGATGCTGCAGTATCAATGCTCAGCAAACTCACAGGTCCTCCCAGCTGAGCCTTCACTTAAGTAGAAAAACACGGGAGCTGAGGAGTTGTCAGTTGGGAATTGTGGGGTTCCAGACAGGTATCTGTGGCAGCAGTGGGCAAACTGACTGGGGGAAGGAGCACACCATAGTCGTGGCTCTGTGCAACGGTACAGTCCATCCAGATTCGGTAAACATACCTAAAGTCCAGAAACCAGCAATCAGCTGTCCATCTCAGTACGGACCAAAGCATTCCACAAGGACCAGTCTCAGAGTGCAGCCAGCTGAGGCTTCACATAAAGTTGCTTGCCTATCTGGTTTTGTTCTTTCATGTTTATGAAGAAAGTAAATTATTTTTCTCTGTATTTCTTTAAGAATGCAGCATGCAGCAAAAACAATTGCTTTATTCTTGTGTTTGTTATTAATTGGTAAAAAAAACTGACATTCTTCATATTACAATGTGGTTTCATTTCTACCTCTTGTCATCAGTTTTCCCTTGTCGTGCCTCCCAATTTATTTACATTTATTCATTTCAGCTTTCCTCTATTTCTCTGCACTATTTGTTTTAATATGTGTTACTACTCCAAGCCTGATTCTTTTTTTGTTCATCAGTCATTCAGAGGTCTGGTCTCACTGATGTACTTCTGGGCTGTCCAAAAGTACTGCCCGGTCAGTCCAAGGCCAGTACGTCTGTTCCCTCATAACCTAGATGTCAAAGCTCCTTCAGCTCTTCCAAAAAGTAAGCACAAAGTTTCCTTGGCTTGCTGGCCAACAGCACTTCCTTCAGATAAATAAGAAAATGTTTTGGTCAATTTATTACGTATCTTATTTGCTGTTTCTGCGATCTTACTGTGCACAAAATGGCCACTGTGCAAACCACATAACTGTAGTAGCAGCAGAGTGCTTTAAGCTACTTTTTTCATTGTAGTTTGAAGACATTTTATTGTCAGTTGCACAGTTGGAAATTGGTCTTAAAATGTCTTAAGTAGGTGTTGGAAGCATTCAGTACATCAGGCTGCATCTGGGGAAAGGGAAACAAATTTATTTCTCCAGGTCTGAGACCCTACAGACTGTTGTAAGCTCAGACATTATTAATTCTGTTTCTCTTTCCACAGATACTGACTGACCTGCTGAGTGTTTCCAGTAATATCTATTTCTATTTCAGATTTCCGGCATTTGTAGTTTTTCAGATATTCATTTGAATTGACTCATCTTCCGTTGTAACAGGAAGCATCGCCTAACTTTCACAAATTGCACTCTGAGTAATGGAAAGCTAAAAGAACAGTAGTTGCTGGAAATCTGAAATAAAAGATAAAGTGCTGGAAATACTCAGCAGACCAGGCAGTTTACGTGGAAAGGAAACAGAGTTAACATTTCTCTTGGTTATGCCTCCCTATCAGACCAGCAGTAACCAGAAAAGGCTTTGCTGTTAACCCTTTTCCATGTGTGCCCCAAAATAATTTTCTTCTGCATAAAATGGATAAGATGTCGGTAGAGATGCAAGCTCTTTTACAGACCCAGGAGAAGAGTAGATTGGTCAAGTAAGTCCATTAGCTGTGGACTAAAGGTTACTATTACATTGATACATCTGGTGGTGACATTTGAGCAGCTCCATTACTGTGGTATTAGTGTTTGTTTCAGCTCCATCACGTGTTAAGCTTAAAATGCCCTACGGAGTAAATTTGAGTTTCTATCTGCTGAAGGCTTAAGTTAGCTAAAGGAAATGTGGGCCAAAGTGGTGGAGATGTGTTTCTCTGTCTGTGCAGAGCTAACTGCTTAACAGTAATGTGTTTTCCAGTTAGCCTCAGAGTTGCAAGAATGAAAGAAAATATGCAGCCAAGATTTTGATTTCTTCCCAGTAGTGGTTGATAGGGCTTATTCTGGCCAAAGATCTGTTGCTCGTGGTGTTATCAGGGAGCTGCTCTGGGACCTCTGCTGTTTGCGTTATATATAAATAACCTGGCTGAAAATATGGATGGGTGGGGTAAAGACTTTGCAGATGACACAAAGACTAGTGGTTTTGTGGAAAGAGTAGTAGACTTGCAAAAGATGCTGTGGGATATAGATCACCCAAATGTGAATTGTTGAACTTTGCAGAATCAAAAGACCAAGACCCTTAACAGTGTTGATGTGCAGAGGGATCTTGTGGCCCAAGTCCTTAGCTCCCTCAAAATGATTGCCCAGTTTAATAGGGAGATAAGGAAGACATATGGCATGCTTACCTTTCTTTGTTGAGTTTAAGAGTCAGGAAGTTGAGTTGCAATTTTATAAAACTCTAGTTAGGCTACACTTAGAGTATTTCATTCAATTCTTTTCAGCCCGTTATAGGAAGAGTGCAGAAGCTTTGGAGAGGGTGCAGAAGAGGTTTACCAGTATGTTGCCTGAATTAGAGGACATGTGCTATAAGAGAGGTTGTACAAACTTGGGTTCTTTTCTGGGGGAAGATCCAGTGGAGGTTTACGAGATGACCACAGACAGTGTAGACAGCAAATATCCCAAGTTTGAAATGTTTAATATGAGAGGGCACATATCTAAGAAGGGATGCGGTAAATTCAAAGGAGATGTGTGTGCTAAGGTTTTTTTTACACAGGAATTGGTGGATGCTAGAGTGCACTACCTGCCATAGAAATGGAGGCAAATACAATAGAGACATTCAGGAGTCTTTTAGATAGGCACATGAATGTTCAAGAAATGGAAAGATATGGAAATTGTGTAGACAGAAGGGATTAATTTAGTTGAGTATTTTGATTGCTAATCTAATTTCAATCTGGTATTCTCATACAATTAATTCTGGTATGTTTCATACACTGGCAGTAAAGTGATTCTGATTGGTTGGCACAATATTGTGGGCCATGGGCCTGTTCTCATGCAGTATTGTTCTATGTTCTAGCCAAGTAGCATCTTTTTTGTTGACAGTAGGTGGAGGGAGGAACGTGGCTTTGCCTCTTCTCTGCAACCTACCCCCCTTAACATTGATGAATGACCAAGCACTGCAGTGGGTTGATACCACACTGTTCCAAAGCTGGTTATCAGCAGTTTAACAAAAAAAAAGAGAAAATTGGAAGCAAAAGGAAACAAGCGATGAAGGGATTACAAGATCAGCTAAACTTGCATAAAGATCCCTTTGATGTCTCATTTCTTCTAAAGTGCAAGAGCTTTCAATTCTGGGTGAAGATTGGGTGCAAAAATATTTGCAACAGGAAAATCATTGATGATGTTAGTGCTTTGGTTGGAACTCTCACGGGGGTTTGTTGAATATTAATAAACCTCTCAGGAAAAGAGTTAAGAGCAGCAGTGAATTTATTTTCCTGTGCGTATTTTACATAGCTGTCGTTAGATTTGAATGCAAACCCTGAGTGTTTCAACATACGTTTCCCCGTGTTATTCTTGTCGTATTTCTTCCTCTGATCTCCTAAGCGCATTGGCCCATGCTGAGATATAGTTTCACGAATGCTGGCCACCCTCTGTTAACTTGCCAATGTAGTCATTTGTCATGTACCGGCAGACTGATCGGAGCCTTCGCTCCTGAATCCAATCATCCCCCAGCCAATGAGCCATTTTCAAGCAAGGATTACTGGCACTGAATCTCTGGCTGTTTAAGCCACCTCACCAGCTCGGAGCACTGTGGCCTTTTTGTACTACACATGGAGAATTGCAGGGTTCCATAATTCATCAGGTTTGAAGCTATCCCTAATGCTAATCTCCTCATCTTCTACAAAGAAAAAGCCTTCAGTTTTTGTTCTGCTAGACTGGTTTCCTTTGAACAGCTGACTATATCCCACTGTTTGAGTGCAGCAGGAATATTAGGCTTGATCTGAGGAACTCAAACTCTCTGTTTTTTCCAGGTTATTTCTCTCACTTTCTCTCTGTGCACCTCTTCAGTTTTCTTCCCCAGGAACATAGAATCAGCTAGCCTTTGCATCACCCGGCTGTTCTTCCTGCCTGGTGTGGTTGTTCTTATTGAACTTGCCTTCCACTAGTACGTTAGGAGAGAACACCAGGTAGCAATCAAAATAAGTGCTGATCAGCCACTGACCCATGTCGTGGCAGGAATCTGATATTGCCAAGACCAAATGTTGCCAAGCAAAGTTTTGATTAACTTTGTACCTGCTGTAATATTTTTACAGCTTCCGAAATAAGGCTCATTCCCAAGTGCACGTAGGGACGATATAATGTACAGGAGTTGGGAAGTACTTGGGAAATGAAAAAGCAAACGTCTTAGCACTCAGACAATGGATTTTTGACCAAAATGTTAGCTCTGTTTTCTTTCCACAGATACTGCCTGACCTGCTAAGTATTTCCAGCAAAATTAGTTTTTATTTCAAACTTCCAACTCTGCATTTTTTTTTTGGTGTTAGGTCTAACGGAAATATGCTGTCTCTCCATTACACCTTCCCTGCCCGTGACATTAAGACACAATTACTCAAAGCAGACTCTTGTGTTGAAATTCATTTAGCAAAGGAACATTTCAAGGGATGAATGATTTTCCTTCCCTTGGGATTAGCTCTCTTCTTTAAAGATGTTCGGTAGTTTGGATTATCTGTTCCTTCTTAACGGTTGGAGTTTTCGAAGCCCAATCAGTTCTTTGCTTCTCCACAGATTAAAAATTCACAATGCAAAGGGTTGCTGAGGTGTTGGTGTATTAAGTGAGTGTTCTGGTTGCTCAGCCTAGCCTCAAACTGTGAATGCTTGGGATGTTGTACTCTCCAAACTGTTCCCCTGGACACAGCTTAGCACACCACAGAGACTAGCATCTCCTCAATGATCTATGTCTATACATTTCGCTGCCTCAGTAAAGCAGCCAGTGTAATTAAAGACCCCCCCCCCCCAATCCCAGACATTTTCTCCTATCAGGGAGAAAATACAAAAAAACATATACTACCCGGCTCAACAACAGCTTCTATCATGCCTTAAGCCTATTGAATGGTTCCCTTAACCTCACAATCTACCGGGTTATGATCTTGCCCTTTATTGTTTATCTGAACTGCATTTTCTCTGTAGCTTTTACATTTTACTCTGTGCTGTTATTGTTTTACCTTGTTCTATTGCAATGTGATAACTTGTTCTGTGTAAGGAGTATGCAAGACAAGCTTTTCGGTGCACTTTCCTACGTGTGACAGTAATAAACAGATCAATACCAGCACTTTGAACTCCCCAGTGACTGCACAGGCCGAGTGAACGCTCTCTGAAGATAAGGTGCTTTACTTTTGGCCATTGGTTTAGCTGGGTATTCAGCCACTTGCTTGCACTGGCACGTAATGCAGATAGTAACGCTGATAGTTCAACTGTTGATTTTATCACTCCCAAGGCACTTAATCACATTGTGCAGGAGAAAGGTGAGCCTCTGGCCTTTACTTAGATGGCAGCAGTTGTGGTATTAGGTTGAACTGAGGTGGGGAAGGGAAGGTTATCAACTGGGATTATCTTCCTTCGCACAATACAGTGATCTGTACTTGCATCCAAAAATCATCTGGTCAAATAGTCGCCCAATTTCATTTTCAATTTGCACGGGGAATCTTCATCCATATATGTCCTTGAAAGCAGGATAATGAGCTGTTTTTTGAAACATCTATGTAATACAGGTTCTCCCATGGTGGTATCCATTGGGGAGTTATAGGATATTGACCTTAGGTTCACACATGGTACTGTGAAGATCTAGGTGCCTATATAGCTGCACTGAACTAATTTATGGGCAGAAGTGAGAAAACTGAAGGTTTAATTTAAAAAAAAGACCTGGGCTAGGGTGCCGGGTCTCTGTTAATAATGGAAGCTTGCACCGTAGAGATCAGGCAGTCAATGTGAACCTAATATTATTGCCTGAGGGTTTAACCCTGACCGCCTGCACAGTATTCACATGTACAGTATGGCATAAGAAGGCAAGTGTGCCCATGCTAGCAACTGTGCAGCTAGTTCCCGGTCCTGCATGGGCATAGTTAGACAGAGTACACTCTTGTTCCTCCATTTCTACTGTCATGTCTCCTGGAGACAGGCACATTTTCAGAGCACAGTGAGGGGCACAAGGCACTACCAGCAAATGTATTCCCAGTGTTTGTTCTTTTTTAAAATTTTATTTGATTAATTTTTCCAAATATTTTTTAGTGATTTTGTCAAGTGCAAGAAAGATGGGTGAAATTATTAACACTGTCAGCCGACCCTTGCAATCAGTGGCTGCTGATCTTTATCCCTTTAGAAGAGTATCAAAATTGTATTTATATTGAAATGCAAGGGAGTACTTGGTATTGACCACTTAAAAGAATCTGAGATCAAGGACTTTTGTAGGCTTTTTAAGCTCTGTTGTCCATTCAGTATTCTATTTGATCATAGAACAGTTCATTAACTTATCACCTTCAGTCATCAGCAGGCGTCGAGCACATTTGCTCTCTCTTGCCTTGGTCTCAGCTCAGGGTTAATACCGTTTGCTAAAATCTTCTTTGCCAGAGTGTCTGTACTGCTGCCTTACTAAATAAACTGCTCCGGTCACTAACTCAGGGCACTTGTGCTAACCCTGTGACTTCTATGTCCATTTCTGCAGGCGTCTCTGAAGAAGACTATATTTCCTGTCTCGCCATGAAGTCATTGACCTTCCTAATCCTCTCAGTATTGGCTGGACTGTCTGAAGCCACATTCCCTGATGACAGTGGACCCCTCAGCACCGGGTCAGTGGACTGTAAGTATATTCATAGTAAATTTCAGAGATGACAAAATATATTTATAAGAATTAATCCATCATCAAGTCCACTGGGAAATGCATAGCATGCTGCAGATAACTGCAGTGCTGGAAGCTGAGAGTGTGTGTATATAGTTTGTATTTTTGACACGGTTTCCAAAGTGCTGACATATGCTGAGGAACAGCATTAAAGGCGATGGCTGAACTATTCTTAAGCATCTTCCTGAACTGTTCTCTTCCATTAAAGTGATGGAGAGATCAGAGCAGTGTCAATTCTCATCCAAAATCTTCATACTCTTTCCCGAAAAGAGTCATTCAGTCAAAATAGGCACAGATCCCAGCTGATTAATTTTGTACCTCTCAGTCGAGGCTCCGTTTGTCTGAAGGAAATGAGGGGAAAAAGTACAGAAGATCTCTTAGAAAACGTGTCTCATGAATTAGGAAATACTACAGGGGCTTTAAGTGCAACTTGAAATGTGAAGGCACCAATCCATTCAACTTAAAATCTCAAAGCAGAAACAAAATGTCCACACTCCCTAAAGAAAGAACCTGCCACTCCAGAAATGGCCCTGGGGAAGAGCAATTAATCATTCATAACAGAAGAGACAGACAGCCACACCTTCCTTTCCTCTGTTTTGCTTGATGGGTTAAATTCTTCAGGAGACCACGGGGTGACTACTCGACCTTATCTCATTGTCCACACTGGGCTTTCAGTGCCCTGGGTGGGCCACCCTGCATGACTTTGGAAAAATGACCCCTTGAATTCATACACTGGAATCTTTTCATCACTGACAGAGTTTCTCTTTCATCCACTGAAATTTATATTTGCATTATGTACTATGAGGAGGTGCTCACTCAACAGCAACAAGTCCTGATCTCTGGAGAGGAGCAGTGAAGTGAAGCTTTGTTTTTGTGCTAGCATTGGTACATATATCACCGTTAAATTTAGGGCCTTCGAAATCTGATGAAATTTTGTCAGCTAACGCAAATATATTACAAACATAAGCAATAAAGTTACAATAGACAGCATGGGGAATGTTAAAAATGATTCAGGAACTGTTTAAATGCACGCAAGTTCTGGGTAGGTTTAAAGGGTGGGAACAATTCTGAGGCCCACAATAGGCAGTATGGTTTCTGTTGACCTCCCTGTCCCCTGTTGACCTGTGCCAGAAAGGCTGTTGGGAATAGACTGGTGTTACAAAGAAATATAACATAGAAAGTGTTCTTAAAAGAAAAATCACATGGTGGTCCAGGATGGAACTGGCATATAGTTGATGTACATAATGGAAAGAATTGTAATTGGTCAATAGATTGTAATATTGTGAGTTACATTTGATGCAATTAATTCCTTGAGACCGTTGTATCAGAATCACAGTCAAACAATAACCATCAGTTCTTATTTAATGTTCTTTTTACCCAGCTGAAAAGGCACTACCTATGATTGTCTTAATCTGCAGTTTAAGTTCACACAATATAGAAAAACATCACACCTCAACTTGGAAAGACATTTTTGTGCTGCATTGCTCTTTCTCTATAATTGTTACACTTTATTCTTCATGCTCTTATTGTTATACCTTATCCTAGTTCAATGCACTGTGTGATGATTTGGTCTTTATGGACAGTTTACAAGACAAGCTTTTCGCTGCATCTCAGTACATGCGACAGTAATAAACCGATTCCAATTCCAATTCCAAGATAGCTCACTAGTATCCCAGCATCCCATCCCTTCGAAGTTCTAGTGCATTTTACTACAGAGCAGGATTATCAAATAATTGTGTGATCATGTCCAAGTGGTGGGACTACAACAAGAGGTCATGGGTTAAGGGTGAAAAGTGAAAAGCTTAAGGGGAACATGAAGGGAAACTTCTTCACTCGGGGGTTGCAAGAGCGTGGAGCGAGCTGCAAGTGAAAGTGGTGCATACGAGCCCGATTTCAATGTTTAAGAGAAGTTTGGGTAGGTACATGGATGGTAGCAGTATGGAGAGTTGTGGTCCGGGTGCAGGTCAGTGGGAGTAGGCAGTTAAAATGGTTCAGTGCAGACTAAATAGGCCACAGGACCTGTTTCTATGCTGTACCTTTCTATGGCTTTATGGTACTGGCAGGCAGAGAATCAGGATAAGTAATTAATGAGCAACCACAGGGAACTGATACTAATCAAGTGTGCTCCTGTATTTTTTTTTATTCAGAATCAGAAACAGGTTTATTATCACCAGCATGTGTCGTAAAATTTGTTAACTTAGCAATGCAATGCATAACATAGAAGAAAATAATAATAATAATCTTCTTATTGTATCTTCCACTGAAGGAGCTGTCTTGGATAGGGTACATTGTCCCTTGCATACAAACTGTTTGCTTAACTCGCTCCTTTTATGACCTCCAAGCTTAAAGACATCCACCAGCCAGGAATGCGAGAAGACCACTGCCTGCAGCTTCCTTTCTAAGTCGCACTGCCCCTCGATGAGTACTGGAACTGCCGAATCAATAGCGACGGAGAAACGCTTTCACCACAGAGCACAATGGTTCCAGAAGATATCTCCGCAGCACATTGTCAAGGGTGATTAAAGTTGGATAGCAGACGTTGGCCTTGCCAGTGATACCGACGTCCATAATGAATCAGAAAAATGGTGACTGTCGTAACGAGTTTGCACACTCTCCCTGTGACCACATGGGTTTTCCTCCAGGTGCTCTGGTTTCCTTCCACAGTGAAACAATGTAACATTAGCAGGCTAACTGGTCATTGTAAATTGCCCTGTGATTAAGCTAGGTCTAAGTAAGCGGGCTACTGGGTGGCGTGGCTCATTGAGTAAGAAGAGCCCATTCAGCACTACATCTCAAAATAAACAAAAACTAAAGTAAACAGTGAAGGCAGTCGTTATTAGAGAGAGAGTGAGAGTTTGACTTAGTGGCCAAAGAACAGGCCTGCCAAACTTAACAGCAGGATAGCATTTAAATTATTTTTACTTATTTCCTGGCTGGCAGCTAGCAAGCACGAGAAGCTGAGAGGGAAGTTGCACAGCCAGAGACTGGAGTGGAGGAGGGGAAGGTGGGAGAAGGAAAGGTAGTGGGGTTAGGGGACAGAGTTCAAAGGTCAGCCCCTAGGAGTGGTGGAGAGTTGGTGGTGTAGTTTCAGAACCTCTCATCTGTCTGCCGACAGCTCTTAATCCAAAAGCCTGCTTAAAATACCAGGCATGCAGTCTCATTAACTTAATTAAACATCTGTCTAATTTCCAAAGCACGTTGCTTGTACAACAACAGCCTGTTCTAGCTATAGAACTGGGCATCCCTTTTTCACCAACATCCAGACATTCTAACCTTCACCCCCTCTCCCGCCACCCAACTCTCCTATACTTTTATCCTTTGAGTTGAAACTGTCCCTGAGGTACCTGCAGTAACTCTCATTATAATGTGCTCAATAATGTCCTTCCCAGACAGCCACATACAGCTCTGGATGTAAATTGCAAGCATGCAGCCTGCTTCTTGTTCTCTCCCCGCCACAGCTCAGGCCCACTGAGGCCAATTAGTAACACCATGAGCCAAGATTAACTCACTCAGCATGGACCTGCACCAAACCCCTACCTTCTACGTAAACACGTGCTCAGGAAAATCGTATATTAACTTGCTCCAGGTCTCACTCACTGTTTTTAGCTGAATTTTAAAGTCATTTAGCTACGTTATCTCATACTGACCCACATCTCTTTCAATCACTGTCCTCATCTCTGTAACCTCACACCCTACCGCTTTCTCGATCTTTGTCACCTCAGGTTGTATTCTCCAGCTTTAAACCAGCATCTCTGACAGCACTTCTTCCAGCAACCTCGCTCCTACGCTCTGACATCCTCACCCTGAAGCTCTCGGGTCTCTCAATCTCTCACTCCTCCTGTAACCCACTCTTAAAACTTTCACCAAGTCCCTGGCAAATGTCCTGATCCTCTCTGCAATCCTAATTTTGATCAAATTATTGCTTCATACAATTCCTGTTAATTGTTTTTGATGTTTCATTACATTAGAGGTACTTTGTAAATGGATATAGTTGTGTGCGTCAGCAGCATAAACCGATGTTTTATTCCCTGAACCTTTGAAGGGAACTGTGATATAAATAAATAGCTACCTACAATTTCAAGTGCGCCCAGCAGGGGCCAATGACCTTTCTGTGACTGAACTTTCAGGTAAATATTTTATATCCACCTTGTAGATGACCTTTGACATGCTTCCAGTGATTTAACTGGACAGTGGAATGGCTCAGCTGCTGTAGGCACTGTGTGGTCTCAGGTTTGATTCATGGCCTGATCTTGGCCAAGGCTCCAGCTGAGATGTTGCAATTGGTCTCAGGACCCCATGTGAAGAAAGCAACAAGATATTATCCAGATCCCTGAGTCCTGATTGCTGTACGCTTACTGTTCAGAATCAGAATCAGATTTAATATCGCCGGCATATGTTGTGAAATTTGTTAATTTTAAGGCAGCAGTACAATGAAATACATGATAAATGAATATAAAGGAAAAAACTGAATTACAATAAGTATATATATATTTTAAATAGTTCAGTTAAAATAAGCAGTGCAAAAAAACCAGAAATAAAAAGTAGTGAGGTTGGGTTCATGGGTTCAATGTCCATTTAGGAATCAGATGGTGGAGGGGAAGAAGCTGTTCCTGATTTGCTGAGTGTGTGCCTTCAGGTTTCTGTACCTCCTTCCTGACAGTAACCATGAGAAGAGGGCATATCCTAGGCGGTGAGGGTCCTTAATGATGGATGCCACCTTCCTAAGGCACCGCTTCATGAAGTTGTCTTGGATGCTACGGAGACTGGTACCCATGATGGAGCTGACTAAACTTACAAACTTCTGCAACTTACTTCCATCTTGTGGTCCCCGCCCGCCGATACCAGATGGGGATGTAGCCAGTCAGAGCACTGCCCACAGTTACTGTTGCTGAAAGGGTACCAGATGAAGATCAGGCCTGGTTGTGATGGAAAATATACTTTCTTGTTTGTATGTATCTAGTTCAGTCCTGATTTGGTAACCCTCTAACCAGGTAATTCCCCACTTACCCACACAAAGCAGTACTCAGTGCCAGAATTAAGGTTGCAATATGGTCATGATATTCTCAAGAGGACTGAGTGAGTGAACTTGCCCTCATATAGTATAGAATGGGAGGAAAAAATTCCTGCTGCCAATATCATAAACAATATTTAGATAATGGTATAAACAATGTGAATGATATCCTCAAATAAAACAAGTCAAATATTTGTATGAGTGCACGCAAGCTTCCTTATTTATTATTGTGAGCTTTACCAGCAGGTTAAATATATTTTCAGTGAATTGCCCCATTGTACTTTGTGACACCTTTGGCAGCAAATCAGGATGATATTTCGTGCATAACAGCCCTTCCAATTCTGTTTAACTTGAGCAAAGTTTGACTGTATTGTAATGAAACAAATGATCCTCATCAGCCAATTCTGCTGCTGTAATTGAGTGCAGCATGGGCCAATTGGAATGTGAACCCATACACAATTCCTAATAAAACTTCAGGATTATTATCATTGGAAATTATTCAGAATAGCTTCGCCGGTCAGTTGACTTGTGAATTCACACAATAAACACACAGGTGTGAAGTTCTCATCAGTTGTCTGAGCATGTTTAATTTTGGGTTATGCAAACATTTTTGTTATTGCAATAAAATAGGACTCTTTTGAGGCTGAGGTGGATTCTGACTCAGTGTTCTATTGAACTGGTCATGTGGCAGCAATGCACTAAATTAGCTTGGGAAACAGATATGCAGATTTAACGAGATGACTCTGGTCAGACTGCGGATAGTGTTGAGTTAACAACTCCTCGCTTGATGCAAGACTGCCCAGAACAAGGCATTCATATGAGATTCTGAATCATTTTTTTTTAGTGTTGATAAGATTGTTGAGAACTTGCTTATCCCTTCAATCTTCTCTGATATACTGGTTCATTCTGTGATCTGGTTCTTCAGCACAACTGTTTATCTTAATACCAAATAATTAACCTTTTATATAGAGGTAGGGGTGATGTTGCATGAATTTTACCGAAGGTTCACTAGGCTTAGAGAGGATGCAAAAGAGGTTTTCCAGGATGTTGCCTGGATTAGAGGGCATGAGCTCCACAGATGGGCTGGATAAACTTAATAATGTTTACTAAGCTTAATATTGAGTATTGGAGGCTGAGAATCAGGTTTATTATTGCCGGCATGTGTCATGAAGTTTGTTAACGTAGTAGCAGCAGTTCAATGCAATACATAATATAGATGAAGAAGAAAAAATAATAAAATGATAATAATAATAAATGTAAATCAATTACAGTATATGTATATTGAATACATTAAAAATTGCACAAAAACCAGAAATAATATATATTTAAAAAGTCAGAGTGTTCATGAGTTCAATGCCCATTTAGGAATCAGATGGCAGAGGGGAAGAAGCTGTTCCTGAATCGCTGAGTGTGTGCCGTACCTCCTGCCTGATGGTAACAGTGAGAAAAGGGCATGCCCTGGGTGCTGGAGGTCCTCAATAATGGGTGCTGCCTTTCTGAGACGCTGCTTCTTGAAGATGTCCTGGGTACTTTATAAGCTAGTACCCAAGATGGAACTGACTAAATTTACAACCCTTTCCAGCTTCTTTCAATCCTGTGTAGTAGACCCCCCACCCCACCCCCAATACCAGATGATGCAGACTGTCAGAATGCACTCTGTGGTACATCTATAGAAGTTTTCAAGTATATTTGTTGACATACCAAATCTCTTCAAATTCCTGATGAAGTACAGTCGCTGTCTTGCCTTCTTTATAACTGCATCGATATGTTGGAACCAGGTTAGGTTCTCAGAGATCTTGACACCCAGGAACTTGAAGCTGCTCACTCTCTCCCCTTCTGTCTGATCCCTCAATGAGGATTGGTATATGTTCCTTTGTCTTACCCTTCCTGAAGTCCTCAATCAGTTCTTTTGTCTTACTGATGTTGAGTACAAGGTTGTTCCTGCGACACCACTGCACTAGTTGGCATATCTCACTCCTATACGCCCTCTTGTCACCACCTGAGATTCTACCAACAATGGTTGCATCAGCAAATTTATAGATGGTACTTGAGCTATGCCTAGCCACAGAGTCATGGATATAGAGAGAGTAGAGCAGTGGACTAAGCACACACCCCTCAGGTGCACCAGTGTTGATCGTCAGCGATGAGAAGCTGATATCACCAATCCACACAGATTGTGGTCTTCCAGTTAGGAAGTCGAGGGTCCAATTGCAGAGAGAGGTACAGAGGCCCAGGTTCTGTAACTTCTCAATCAGGCTTGTGGGAATGATGGTATTAAATGCAGAGCTATAGTCAATGAATGGCATCCTGACGTAGGTGTTTGTATTGTCTAGGTGGTCTAAGGCCGTGTGGCGAGCCACTGAGATAGCATCTGCTGTTGGCCTAATGTAGCAATAGGCAAATTGCAATGGGTGCAGGTCATTGCTGAGGCAGGAGTTCAGTCTAGTCATGACCAACTTCTCAAAGCATTTCATCACTGTTGATGTCTACCAGGCGATAGACATTAAAGCAGCTTACATTATTCTTCTTAGGCACTGGTATAATTGGTGCCTTTTTGAAGCAGGTGGGAATTTCTGCCCGTGGCAGTGAGAAGTTGAACATATCTTTGAATACTCCTGCTAGTTGGTTGGCCCAGGTTTTCAGAACCTTACCAGGTACTCCATCGGGACCTTCCACCTTGCGAGGGTTCACTCTCTTTAAAGACAGCCTAACATCAGCCTGTGAGACAGAGATCACAGGCTCATCAGGTGCAGCAGGGATTGTCACAGCTGTAGTTACATTCTCCCTTTCAAAGTGGGAATTGAAGGCGTTGAGTTCATCTGGAGAGGCATTGTAGAAGTTTGTTAAATTGTGAGAGACATTGAGAGGGAAGACGGCCAGAATTTTTCTCCCAGGGTAAAAATGTCAAATACTAGAGGGCATAAATTTAAGAGAGCTGTGCGGGGTATGTTTTATACATGGAGTGTGGTGGGTGCCTGAAATGCGTTGCTAGAGGCAAATATAATAGAGGTGTTTAAGAAATCGTAGCTAGGCGCCTGCAGAGAATCATGGGATATCAGTAATTGTGCAGGCCGAAGAGATAAGATTAATTTGGCATCATGTTCACCACAGACATCATTCCTCTGTTCCTCTGCTGTATGTCTTAGGTTCCACAAATTATGTTCAGTCTTCTATGTTAATACAACTAAACTGCCCATCGCATTAAAGACTATAAATTACGAAGAGTGCAAGCTGTACAATAGAAAGGTGGATATAAGAGCTGTAGAATTCTATTCTTACATCTGAAAAGAATGCGCCTGTGATAGATGTCCCCAGAGAAGAGAACTAAAGTAGACAATGTGGGTGAATTTTGGTGGGGGAAGCATTGAAACTAAATAGTGAGGACAGGAAACAGATGGATTTAGTCAAAAAGGAGATATTAACCTTTTTTTTAATCATAGTGTCTCTGAGATCATTATGTTCTTACAGAAGACATTAGAACTGTGAAGATGTGATTCAGGAACTGACAGATATAGAAGGGAGCCTTCTTGGTTTCCACTTGTGTACAAAAATTATGAACACATTTTTATATACAGATTTATGATTTAAACACTGCATAATTTTATTAGGAGTTTCTTCAGCATCAATTTTGACTTTTTTTCATTAACCCCACCTTCAAACCTTTTTTATCATGAGCCTTATTATTAGATTAGATTAGATTAGATTCAACTTTATTGTCATTGTGCCGAATTCAGATACAAAGCCAATGAAATGCAGTTAGCATCTGACCAGAAGTGCAAGGAATAGTGTTATTCACAAAATATCTGCGAATAAAAAGTAAGTGTTACAGCAAACAAATATAAAAGCACTGAGACAGTACAATACGGATGCAATACTGCTTAGCGCTGTGATGTGAGGTTAGCGGGTCACAGCCTCAGGGAAGAAGCTCTTCCTGTGCCTGCTGGTGCGGGAGTGGAGGCTCCTGTAGCGCCTACCGGATGGGAGGAGAGTAAAAAGTCCATGGTTAGGGTGAGATGCATCCTTGATAATGCTTTTCACCCTGCCCAGGCAGCGTTTATGGTAGATGTTCTCAATAGTAGGCAAATGGATGCCGATAATCTGCTGGGCAGTTTTCACTACACGCTGGAGTGCTTTGTGGTCCGATACAGGACAATTGCCATACCACACTGAGATGCAGTTGGTGAGTATGCTCTCAATGGTACAGCGGTAAAAGTCCGTTAGTTTCCTGGGACAGAGGTGAGCTTTCTCAATGCTCCACAGGAAATAAAAGCGTTGTTGCGCCTTTTTGATCAGGATGGAGGATTTCAGGGACCAGGTGAGAGCCTGGGAAATGTGGACACCAAGGAATTTGAAGCTTGATACACACTCCACTACAGTTCCATTGATGTAGGTGGGGACGTGAGTGTGACTCCTGGCATGCCTGACGTCCACAATGATCTCCTTGATCTTCTGGGTGTTAAGGGCCAGATTGTTGTCAGCACACCACGTGACCAGGTGCTGGACCTCGTCCCTGTAGACCGTCTCGTCATCCCCTCTGATCAGGCCAACCACCGTAGTGTTGTCTGCGAACTTTATTATGGAGTTATAACCATGTACAGGAACGCAGTCATAGGTGAAAAAGTACAGAAGAGGGCTCAGCACACAGCCTTGAGGCACGCTGGTATTCAGGGTGAGAGTGGAGGAGGAGAGGTTGTCTAACTTAACTGATTGGGGTCTGTTAGTCAGAAAGTTCAAGGTCCAATTGCAAAGGGCTGAACTGATACCAAGCTGGTGAAGTTTGGCGATCAGCTTGGAGGGGATCACTGTATTGAATGCCGAACTAAAGTCAATGAACAGCATTCTGACATAAGAGTTGGGGCTGCCCAGGTGGGTCAGGGCAGAGTGAAGTGCCGTGGAGATGGCGTCTTCTGTTGACCTGTTGGTGCGATAGGCAAATTGATGGGGATCCAGGGTAGTGGGCAGACAGGATTTCAGATGTGATAGAACCAGTCTCTTAAAGCACTTTGCAATGATGGGGGTGAGTGCAACTGGACAGAAGTCATTCAGGCCCATGGCAGTGGAATGCTTCGGTGCTGGCACGATGGTGGTGATCTTGAAGATTATGGGGACAACTGCCTGGGCCAGAGACAGATTAAAAATGTCCATGAAGACCCCGGCCAACTGCCCTACACAGACTCTGAGCACACGGCTAGATATTCCATCCAGACCAACTGCCTTCCGTACATTCACTCTGCTCAGAGTGGCGCAGATATTTCATCTGACTTCTGCCTGCTGCTGATGGTTTTCCCATTGTATTTTAGTCATTGATTTACAACCTAATAACCTCGGAGATGATCATATCCTCCCACTCCCTTGCAATAATTAAATTTTATGGCAAGTAGTCTCTGTCTCCAATACTCTGAGAAATCCCAGAGTTCTGTCAGTAACCCCCACATCTGCTTTATTTTACATTACAGTTCTTACTTTGTCACTTTTGCTACGTCTGAGTTTGGTGAAGAAGTCAGCATGTCCCCCGAGCAATACATTCCCATCCCATGTAATATTTGAGACAGGAGGTCCATCCTGATGTGACCCCTGACTGCAACAGCTCCCTGAATTGCCTCTTGGAGCCCCCTCCCATACTTAGGGCCATTACTTCGGAATCAGAGGTGGGAGTAATCAAAGCGCAGCGGCTCCTGCAAAGAAAAGGACCCATGAACTCCACGGGACCACAGCTGGAAGCTCAGGATCTGTTTACTCACACAGTTAAACCTGCAAACCAGGATCGGCAGCTAGGTCACTGACAGTGGGTTATTAGCTTTTGTTATTTTGTGGCGATTCCCTCTGATCTTCAGATGTCTCCCTTTATAATTTTCAAAGCATTTCAATAATACATCCACTAAACAGTGCTAACATAAGCATTTCCCAGTAGTCCGTCTCCAGAGATCCCCAGGTCAGGTGGCCATGGATTAAGTATGTGGCAGTCCTGCTGACTCGACAGGTTGTGGGTTCAAAGTCCTATACCTGAGACAAGTGAGCTAAAACCGCAGTTTGAGTGTTGCTTGAATTGCACAGCACAGAAACAAACTGTTCAGCTCATTTTGTCAATGCTGACCTTTCTGACCATTGGCACTAATCTCACTTTCTGCATTAGGGCTGTCTAATATCCATTTAAATATCTCTGAAGCATAGCAATTGCATCTGATTCAACCAGCTCGTTTGGAGGCGTGTTCCAGAGGGAGGGGGCGAGGGAACCCATGAGTTACAATAAAAATATTTTGTATAGTAATAAAATATTTTGTGTCATATCCTCAGGCAATTTCATGTAAAATCATACATCATATTGTTTATAGTGCCTTGTTTTACATTACTTTATTCTTGGTGTTTGATTATGTTTCAAAAGAGTTCTGGGCCTTAAATGAGCCTTAACTGATGGCCCCCATGCAGAAGGGTTCAGGCGAGGCTGAGATCCACCTACACCATCAAAGGACCTGTACTTGTAGCATTAGTAAAGATGCCCGCCACCCCAGCCATTCCCTTTCCTGTTTTTTATGTTCTGCGAGAAGATACAGGAGCTTGAAACCCCAGATATCTGGACTTAAAGGACAGCTAGTTATCTGCTGTATGGTCTGATTTTGTGACATGGAGGGTATCTCTACCTTTGAACACCTTCAACCAATATCCCTAAAGCATCTTTACTAATGCCAGAGAGCGAGGCGGAAAGCCGTGAAGCAGGACCTCCAGGGTAGCGGTGCCTGGATTGCTACCTGTGCCACGCGCCAGTGAGGATAGAAACAGGATGGTCTGGCAGAAAAATGCATGGCTGAGAAGCTGGTGCAGAGGGCAAGGCTTCAGGTTCCTGGATCATTGGGATCTCTTCCGGGAGATGTATGGCCGGTACAAAAGTGGTGGCTTGCACCTGAACCCGAGGGGGTCGAATATTTTCGTGGGCAGGTTTGTTAGAGCTGCTGAGGCGGGTTCAAACTAATTTGACAGGGGGATGAGAACTGGAGTGAAGGGACTCTGGATAGGACAGATGGTAAAAAAGCAAAAGTAGCGTGCCATCAGATGGTCAGGAAGGGCAGGCAGATCACAGGACAAAATTTCAGCCAGTAGGATGAGTATAAGTGCATTAGAGATGAGAATCAAAAAGGGTAGCAAGTACAGTACTCAAAGTGCTAAATCACAATGCATGGAGTATAAGAAATAAAGTGGATGATCTTGTTGCACTTTTACAGATTGTCAGGTATGATGTTGTGGCCATCACTGAATCATGGCTGAAGGATGGTTATAGTTGGGAGCTGAGTGTTCAAGGTTACACATTGTATCGAAGGGATGGGAAGGTATGCGGGGAGGGGCGTCTCTGCTGGTAAAGAATGGCATCAAATCATTAGAAAGGTGAGACATAGGATCGGAAGATGTTGAATCTTTGTGGGTTGAATTAAGAAACTGCAAGGGTAAAAGGACCCTGATGGCAGTTATATACAGGCCTCCCAACAGTAGCTGGGATGTGGACCACAGATTACAATGGGAAATAGGAAAGACGTGTCAGAAGGGCAATGTTATGATGGTCATGGGAGATTTTAACATGCAGGTAGATTGGGAAAATCAGGTTGGTAATGGATCTCAAGAGAGTGATTTTGTTGAATATCTATGAGATAGCTTTTTAGATTAGCTGGTCATTAAACCTACTGGGTTATCAACTATACAAGATTAGTTGTTATGTAATAATCCGGAGGCGATTAGGGAACTTAAGGTAAAGTAACCCACAGGAGAAAGAGATCACAATATGGTTGAGTTCAACTTGAAACTTGATGGGGAGAAAGTAAGGTCTGATGTAGGAATATTTCACTGGAGTAATGGAAATTACAATTGTATGAGACAGGAGTTGGGCAAAGTAAATTGGAAGGAGATGCCGGCAGGGATGACAGCAGAGCAGCGATGGCTCAAGTTTCTTGGAAAATGAGGAAGGTGCAGGATAGTTATACTCCAAAAACAGAAAAAAAACTCAAATGGCAAAGTAGTACAACCTTGGTTGACTATCGAAGTCAAAGCTAATGTAAAATCAAAACAGAGGGAATATAACAAAGCAAAAATTAACTGGAAGATAGAGAACTGGGAAGCTTTTAAAGACCTTCAGAATCATTAGGAGGGAAAAAATGAAATATAAAAGCAAGCTAGCAAACAATCAAGGTGGATAGAAAAGGCTTTAGGTTTTAGATTATGAGGACACTCAGTCCTCGTTTATTGTCATTTAGAAATGCATGCATTTAAAAAATGATACAATGTTCTTCCAGAAAGATATCACAGAAACACAGGACAAACCAAGACTAAAACTGACAAAACCACATAATTATAATATATAGTTACAACAGTGCAAAACAATACCATAATTTGATAAAGAGCAGACCATGGGCACGGTAAAAAAAAAAGTCTCAAGTCCTGATAGCCCCATCATCTCACGCAGACGGTAGAAGGAAGAAACTCTCCCTGCCATGAACCTCCAAGCGCCGCAAACTTGCCGATGCATTGGAAGCACCCAACCGCAGCCGACTCCGAGTCCATCCAAAAACTTCGAGCCTCTGACCAGCCCCTCTGACACAGCCTCTCCAAGCACCATCCTCTGCCGAGCACTTCGACCCCGCCCCGGCCACCGAGCAACAAGTAAAGCCGAGGACTCGGGGCCTTCTCCTCCGGAGATTCTGGACCACACAGTAGCAGCAGCAGCAGTGAAGCAGGTATTTCAGGAGTTTCACCAGATGTTCCTCCATGCTCTCACGTCTGTCTCCATCAAATCAGGATTGTGCACGGCACCCTACTTGACAGATAACAGATATCATTCACCAGAGTGACCGCTGCGAGCTGCATCGCGTTGCCATCTACTTCTCCCGCCTTCCAGGTATATATAAAAAAGAGAGATGAGAGTGGATATAGGACTGCTAGAGAATGAGGCTGGAGAAATATTAACATGGCGCAAGGAGATGGCAGATGAACTAAATAAGTATTTTGCATCAGTCTTCACTATGGAAAATACTAGCAGTGTGCCAGGTGTTGAAGGGTGTGAGGGAAGAGAAGAGAGTGCAGTTACTATTACAAGGGAGATGGTGCTCAACAAGCTGAAAGACCTAAAGGTGCATAATTCACCTGGACCAGATGAACTGCACCCTAAGGTTCTGAAAGAGGTAGCTGTAGAGATTGTGGAGGCATTAGTAATGACATTTCAGGAATCGTTGGACTCTGGCCTGGTTCCAGAGGACTGGAAGATTGTAAATGTCACTCCACTCTTTAAGAAAGGAGGGAGGCAGCAGAAAAGAAATTGTAGACCAGTTAGCCTGACCTCAGTGGTTGGGACGATGTTGAAGTCAATTGTTAAGGATGAGGTTATGGAGTATTGGTGACACAGGACAAGATAGGACAAAGTCAACATGGTTCCCTTAAGGGAAAATCCTGCCTTATGAACCTGTTGGAATCCCTTGAGGAGATTACAAGTAGGATAAATAAAGGAGATGCAGTGGATGTTGTATATTTGGATTTTCAAAAGGCCTTTGATAACGTGTCACACAAGAGGCTGCTTACCAAGTTAAGAGCCCATGATATTAGAAGAAAGTTACTAGCATGGTTAGAGCATTGGCTAATTGGTAGGAGGCAGCAAGTGGGAGGCAACAGGGGTCAGCGTTGGGACTGCTTTTTATGCTTTATATCAGTGATTTAGATGATGGAATAGATGGCTTTGCTGCCAAATTTGCAGATGATACAAAGATTGGTGGAGGGGTAGGTAGAGTTTAGGAAACAGGAAGGCTGCAGAAGGACTTAAGCAGATCAGAAGAATGAGCAAAAAAGTGGCAAATGAAATACAATGTTGGAAATTACATGGTCATGCACTATAGTAGAAGAAATAATTGTGCAGACTAAACGGGGAGAAAATCAAAAAATCTAGGATGCAAAGGGACTTGGGAGTCCTCGTGCAAAACTCCCTAAAGTTTAACTTGCAGGTTGAGTTGGTGGTGAGAAAAGCAAATGCAATGTTAGCATTCATTTCAGGAGGGCTTGAATACATAAGTAGGAATGTGATGCTGAGGCTTTATAAGGCACTGATGAGGCCTCAACTTAAGTATTATGAATAGTTTTGGGCTCCTTATCTAAAAAAAGATGTGCTGGCATTGGAGAGGGTCCAAAGGAGGTTCACAAGGATGATTCTAGGAATAAAAACCCTTTCATGTGAAGAATGTTTGATGGCTCTGAGCCTGTACTCATTGGAATTTAGAAGGATGAGGAGGGATCTCATTGAAACCTTTTGAATGTTGAAAGGCAAAGACAGAGTAGATGTGGAAAGAATGCTTCCCATGGTGGGAGAGTCTAGGACAAGTGGCACTGCCTCAGGATAGAGGGGCATCCACTTAAAACAGAAATGTGGAGAAATTTCTTTAGCCCAAGGGTGGTGAATTGTGGAATTTGTTACCGCAGGCAGCTGTGGAAGCCTGTTTTTTGGTGTATTTAAGGCGGAAATTAATAGATTCTTGATTAACCATGGAGTCAAAAGTTACGGGAACAAGGCCAGGGAGCGGGGCTGAGGAGGGGAAAAGACATCAGCCATGATTGAATGGCAGAGCTGACTCAATAGGTCAAATAGCCTAATTCTGCTTCTATGCCTTAAAAATAAATAAATATATTTACCAAAACAAAAGGATTATCCTTACAGCCTAGTGTGATAAGATCTGGAAATCTTTCAATGCGAGGCTATATAATCTAAAGGCCGTAGACAGTATAGTTTCTAAGTCTCCCTGTCCACTCCCACAGAGATGTTAAATGGTAGCAAACGGGAGAGTCTGGAGAATGCCTTTTTCCGTACCTATGCATGGTCCAACGTCATGGAAGAGGCATCCAGGTGTGTATTGTATATCGTCTGATACTTTGGCAAGTATGCAGACTCCTTCAAGCATCAGTGTGTTGGAGGTGTGTGCATAACCCACTGCATTACTCTCTCTCTCACCAACAACTGTGTGGCTAGGCACAGATCAAACGCCATCTATAAGTATGCTGATGCACAGCTATTGTTGGCAGAATGGTGACAAGGAGGCGTACGGAAGCAAAATAGATCAACCGGTTGAGTGATGTCGCAACAACAACCTTGCACTCGACGTCAGTAATCAGTTGTGAACACTTGGAAGGGAAAATCATGGGAACACATGTCAGTCCCCATCGAGGGATGTGGAGTAGAAAGTGTGAGCAGTTTCAGGTTCCTGGGTGTCAACATTTTTTGCTGTCTTTTTGCATACTTGTGTAATTTATTTGATATAATTTTTATGTAAATTTTAGTTTTTTATTATTATACCTTTGTATATTGCAATGTACTGCTGCACAAATCAACAAATTTTACGACATATGCCAGTGATATTAAACTTGATTCTGATTCTAATTCTTAAACATGTGACTACTTCCGTGGAGAACCGTCAGCTGGCTGCTGCGCGTAATGGACTTCCACATTTCATCATGGGAATACAGCGAGTGTTGGGGAAGGGGTGTCATTCACCAGCCCATGTGACCTCTTGTTGCACCACTGGGCTTGTAGAGACTCTGAGTCCCAAGCTGATGAGACAGTTCTACTTTGAATCATGCCCTCAGTTGCTGAGTTTGAAGAGATTGTTTGATGTTTTTTTTTTCAATTTTTGTTTATTCATGTTTAATTAATTGATGTCAGATATATTTTAAGTGAATAATTATGTGTTTTAATTATATGCATCTATTTTAACTTTTAAATGTCAGAAGCAGTTGTAAAAAGCCTTTGACACTACATGTTGAAAGCCCATCAGAACAGTCTGGGGTTAAACTGCAGGTTTTGTCTCCTGAGGCCCAGTAACTACTTGTAGTTGCTTCACTTCAAGGAATAAATGTGACAGTGTGGCCTTAGGGTTCTTGGGAACTGTGTGGCCACGGAAGATTAATGTGGCCATGAGAATAGTGTAGGGAGTATGCCTGAGGTACAAGCCATTCAGAGTTCAGTTCAGACCAGTTACCTGTTTGGCAGGCAACACTGATCAGTAGCTGAATCCACTTACTTTGTTTGGTGCTTGAAATGTAGAATCAATACTTAAGCAAATTTAAAAATCATATTAAAGTATCTGTATTTGTGTTACATATAACTCTTCATTATGCAGTAAGTCGCTACTGTACATTTGATATTAATTCCCAAATAACTTGACTACACTTGTCAGCATAAAATCCAGTAAACCTTGGAAATATTCAGTAGATCAGGCAGCAGGCATAAATAGGGTTAACACTTCAGGTTTATAAGCCCTTCATCAGGGCATCAACTTGTAAGCATTAATTCTGTTTCTTTCTTCAAAGATACTGTCTGACCTGCTGGATATTTCCACCATTCTCTGGTTTTTTATTTCAGAATCTGCAATGGTTTGCATTTTCAATGCTAGTTGGCATAGCTCTGGCTCTCACTCATGGGCGCATCCAATTTAAACTTAAAAGCTCTACTTTTGATGTACTTTGTGCGTGCCAGTTGGTAGAACTACTGAATCTTGATTCTGTCGGAATAATCACCACTTTTATTTTATGATCTGGCTTCTTCCCCTTCCTTTCCAGTCCCGATGAAGAGCCTCAGCCCGGAACACTGCTATTCATTCCTTTCTATAGATGCTGCTTGACCTGTTGATTTCCTCCAACATTTTGTGTGTTACTACCGAATCCATCAAACAAGGCGAGAAACATTAGATGTGGTTTTAAATTCTTCTGAGAGTTACCTATTCAGTGACCACAGATCAATTGCTGAATGTCTCAAAAATAGTTAATTTCATTGTAGGCTAGAGCGTTCAATTTCCCCTAGTCAGGTACAGAATGGTAGGGAGAGCACCTGACTGCACTAATCCATCAGGCACCTCCAGCTCAGCTCTGCTGCAGTAGAAAATCATTCTAAACCTTCCATGCTGTAATTTGCATGAACCTGTAGTGGAAAAGTCATTAGATCAGCCGGGTGTCCAGCGTGCCCAGATTTGTGAAGGATTAGGATTACGCCTACGCCCATTCATTAGAAGGAAAATGGTCTGCTGGTACTTAAGCAGGGATCAGGCTGGATCTGGAATGTCACACAAGTTGGAAGCAACATAATGATATCCCCCATAAAGATCAGAGGAAGAAGGAAGACAGTTAGAGCCATAGAACACTACAGCACAGAAACAGACACTTTGGCTCATCTGCTCCATATTGAATTATTAATTTACCTGGTCCCATCAACCTGCACCTGGACCATAACCCTCCATACCCCTCCCATCTATGTACATATCCAGATTTCTCTTCACTGTTGAAATCAAACCCGCATCCATCACTGCTGGAAGCTCGTTGACCCTACCTACACCCATCATAGTTGGAAAGGAGAACCAGGTTCTTCAATTGCAATCACAAACAAGAGAAAATCTGCAGAAGCTGGAAATCCAAGCAATACCCACAAAATGCTGGAGGAACTCAGCCAGCCAGGCAGCATCTCTGGAAAACAGTACAGGTGATGTTTTGGTCCAAGACTCTTCATCGGAACTGCAGAAGAAATAGATGAGAAGTCAGGATAAGAAGGTGGGGGGAGGGGAGGAAGAAACACAAGGTGAGAGGTGAAACCGGGAGGTGGGAAGAGGGGTGAAGTAAAGAGCTGGGAAGTTGATTGGTGAAAGTGATACAGGGCTGGAGAAGGTGGAATCTGATAGGAGAGGACAGAAGGCCGTGGAAGAAAGAAAAGAGGGGAGGAGCACCAGAGGGAGGCGATGGGCAGGTAAAGAGATAAGGTGAGAGAAGGAAATAGGAATAGGGAATAGTAGTGGAGAGGGAAGGCATTACTAGAAGTTCGAGAAGTCGACGTTCATGCCATCAGGTCAGAGGCTACTTGGAACAGTCTAGGCTCCAAGCCCACACTGGTGACCGTTCCACACTTTTCCTACACTGCATCGACGACTGCATTGGTGCTGCTTCCTGCACCCACGTGGAACTCGTCAACTTCATCAACTTTGCATCCAACTTCAACCCTGCCCTCAAGTTTACCTGGTCCATTTCCAACACCTCCCTTCTCTTTTGTGATCTCTCTGTTTCTATCGCTGGAGACAGCTTATCTACTGATGTCTATTATAAACCCACTGACTTTCACAGCTACCTCGACTATGTCTTTTCTCACCCTGTTACTAATAAAAATGCTATCCCCTTCTCTCAATTCCAACGTCTCAGCCGCATATGCTCTCTGGATGAGGCTTTTCATTCCAGAACGAAGGAGGTGTCCTCCTTCTTCAAAGAAAGGGGCTTCCCTTCCTCCACCATCAACACTGCCCTCACCGGATCTCTTCCATTTCGCGCATACCTGCCCTCACCCTATCCTCCCGCCACCCCTCCAGGGATAGGGTTCCTCTTGCCCTCACCTACCACCCCACCAGACTCTGTATCCAGCACATAATTCTCCTTAACTTCCGTCATCTCCAACGGGATCCAATCACCAAGCACATCTTTCCCTCCCACCCACTTATTGCTTTCGGCAGGGATCGCTCCCTATGTGACTCCCTGGTCCATTCATCCCTCACCACTGATCTCCCTCCTTGAACTTACCACTGCAGGCGGAACAGGTGCTACTCCTGCCCCTATGCCTCCTCCCTCACTACCATTCAGGTCCTCAAACAGTCCTTCCAGGTGAGGGGACACTTCACCTGTGAATCTTTTGGAGTCATCTACTGTATGTGGTGCTCCCAGCGTGGCCTCCTGTACATCGGTGAGACCCAACGTAGATTGGGAGACCATTTCACTAAGCATCTATTCACCGTCCACCAGAAGAAGCATGATCTCCCAGTGGCCACCCATTTTAATTCCACTTTCCATTCCCATTTCAACACATCAGTCCATGGCTTCCTCTACTGTGACGATAAAGCCACATTCAGGTTAGAGGAGCAATGTGATATATTCCATCTGGGTAGCCCCCCCTCTGCCATCCGATTCCTAAATGGACATTGAAGCTTTGGACACTACCTCACTTTTTTTTAATACACAGTATTTCTGTTTTTGCACATTTTTTAATAATCTATTCAATATACGTAATTGATTTACTTGTTTATTTGTTATTATGTTTTATTTTATCTTTTTTCTCTCTCTGCTAGAGTATGTATTGCATTGAACTGCTGCTGCTAAGTTAACAAACTTCATGTCACATGCCGGTGATGATAAACCTGATTCTGATGGCATGAACGTTTATTTCTCAAACTTCCCGTAATGCCCCCCTCCTTTCACCATTCCATTCCCATTTCCCTCTCTCATTTTTTCTCCTTACCTGGCCATCACTTCCCTGTGGTGCTCCTCCCCCTTCCCTTTCTTCCCGCCTTCTGTCCCCTCCTGTCAGATTCCCCCTTCTTCAGCCCTGTATCTCTTTCACCATTCAAATTTCCAGCTCGTTACTTCACCCCTCGCCTCCTCCCGGTTTCACCTATCGCTTTGTGTTTCTTCCTGCCCTCCGCCCACCTTCTTACTCTGACTCCTCATCATTTTTTCTCCAGTCCTGATGAAGGGTCTCGGCCCGAAACGTCGACTGTACTCTTTTCCATAGATGCTGCCTGGCCTGCTGAGTTCCTCCAGGATTTTGTGTGTGTTGCTTGGATTGCAATAATGGAATACACTTTTGGAATTGAAGCTGGGATAATGGCCTTGAACCATGACCATTATGGTTTAAGATACAGTATTGCGCAGAAGTCTTGGATACATATATATAGCTAGGGTGCCTAAGACTTCTGCACATTGCTGTATATATTAACGTGGAGCAGAGAGAGTGTTGGTAAATCTGGCGAGAGCAAAGGATGTTGGGAATGATGGGGTGGAGTGCCACATGAGGGTAGTGGGACAGGTGGCAGAGAAGGAGTGCCAGGGGTGGATGCAGGTATACCCTGCCTTGAGATACCAGACAAGATAATTTAATTACAAAAAATTGATTTGTTAATCATTACAGAATGTCTCTCTGGTGCTTCTTGCACCCTCCCTTCGCCCTTCGCCCTTCCCCTTTTTGCAATCATGATTCCCTTCTCCTTGCTCCCTTCCCACTCTCGGTCCACAATAGAGACCCATATCAGAATTAGCACTGTACTTTATGCTTAAATTTATTCCTTGCTAAAATTGGTGCTATCCTTATTTCCATGCATTCTAGGCTTTCAAAATATCCTATTTGGAAGCCTTTGCTTTCTGCACACTTCTGAACATTTGCACTTTATTTGTCTACCTGCACTGTACTTTCTCAGTAACGCTATATTCTGTATTCTGTTTTGTTTTTCATTTGTAGTACCTCAATGTACTTACCTGTCTAGATAGCATGTAAGCAAAGCTTTTTGCCTTACAAGTGACAGAAATGAACCGAGTACCAATCAGGTCTGGTCAGCACTAAGTGAATTGATCTCAGCCAAGAAGACTCCATTTTATTGGGATCCTTTTTCACAATCCATTGACTCCTGCTGGAAATAAATGTCAGGGTAAAACTGTCTGGGCTCAAACCGTGAAATTGGATTTGGGCTCCCAAGCGCGAAATATTAACCAGCATTCATTAGAGGAAGAAGAGAAAATAAGCATCACAACACCCTATTCAGAAGCCATTTCTTTCTCCACAGACATGAAGCACAGCATAGTCTTTGTCGGAAATGGACCAGGAGCAAGCCCTGGCCTCACAGAGAGGCTAGATTTTCAACGGATACTGAAAGTAAACAGGACCCTTTTCGTAGGTGGAAGGTAAATGCAGTGACTGTGATTCAAACTCTTCCAAATGTTATATCATTATCAGTTAAGATAATCTTTTTAATAATTCTGTTTCTTATTTTTAATGAGATTGTAATGCTATGCAATGTCTCCATGGTATTTTTGTTATTCGACTGAAATGTTAATGCGTTAACATAAAAGTTTAGAAGAGTTTTGACCTCAATTAGTTTTGACATTAGCTTTGCAGATGAAAACTTTATTGTGTGAAAACTACTCAATATAATGCATTCTGGGACTGTACACACAAATGTAAAGCATGCATATTCAATTGTTGGTGGGGGCTGGGGGGGGAGGTAATCTTAGCTGGAGTACTTTTGCATGCCTGGATGAAAATCAGTCAACATAATACTGCCCTCATTACCAATCTGTGAATCCACTGTGGTGCCTTCATGAATGTGTGCATGCAGGGTTGGCGTCTGTGTATAGGGATAAGTGTGCGTGTGTATACGTGTGTGGTCCCAACTAATTTGTCAGGGTTACCACTTTGAATGTAAATGAGATGACTATTCTACATTGCTGCCAATCATAATGCCACAGTGACAGGCGCCTTCTCCCATCCCATCTGGGCAAAGTCAATGTCAACCTGGTTAAGGCAGTCACAGACATACATATACATAACACTGTTTATCTTGAGGGGGTGATATGTAATACCTGATTGAGTTGGTTCTTAGTTACTTTAAGTCCACAACAGAAAATTGCTCAGAGCAAAGCTTGGTTAATGTCACTCAAGATACATTAGTGAAATGGAAATATCACATTGTACAGCTGGGAATGATTTCTAGGTCCAAGTCTTCATTCAAGTTTTACTTCATGGCTAGAGAATACTGATAGTTGAGCCTTGCTGCAATTAAACATCTTGAAAATTTATCTCGCTCTGTTCTTCCTCCTTTGCTGTGCACAAAATACTGGTGATCAAAATGAGAAGAAAATGATTTACCAGCATCAGCATAGAGCAGGTGGCATCAATGGGCTATCAATATATCTGGTTCTTGCCCACCCACCATTTCACTTCCTGATGGAAATATCGCCTCCCTAAAAGCATCTATCGAATCCGTAATGAATGCAGCTGGTTTCCCTTAAAACAATGTCGTTATTTACATCCGCTTAGATTTTTTAAATAATTTATAAATGAAGAAATGTTTATGGTCGTGAAAAAGATCTAATTTCATGTCAAAGAAAAAGATAATTAGATAGTTCAAGAAAAGCTTGGCTCAGGTAGGTCTTAGGAGGCTAAGTGAGTGTGAGAGAGAGAAAAACAAATGGGAAGGCTGTAGGCAGAAAGTTAACAGCTTAAAACCAAAAGCATGGGCTCTAATAGTGGAGGAAAGTAGGTGGTCTGAGTTGGAAGAATGCAGAGACCTGAATGGGTGTAGGACTGACGGAGGTGACACTCAGCTCTGTGAGGGTTTGAACACGCAGCTGAGAATCATTGTAGGAACTAATACAGTTCATCAATCACAGCAGCAGACTGGAGATGAGTTAGAATACAGGCAACAGGGCTTCGAATAAAAACAGCGTTATAAAAGATGGTAAAATTGTTAGACATGCACAGACACAGTAAATCTGAAGGTAACAAAAACACATCAGCAGGATATAGATTTCAGCTCGGATGGAGCTGACATTACAGAGGTGAAAGTGTGGCTCTTTTGATGAAGGAGGTGATTTGGGGTCAAAAGCTCAGGTCAGGGTCAGATAGGACCCTGAGGCTGCAGACTGTCTAATTCAGACTTGGACAATGGCTAAGGGCTAACTGGAGCCACATGTCAGTGATGGGGGATGGGTTGCCGAGTTACAAGCCACTGTGGTACAGAAGAAAATAGTAACCTCACTATGAATAATTCTAATACTGTGGCAGTTTTATTACCAACAGAGAGACCATCAAATATTCTCTGAATTAATCACTCTACTGACATCAGTTCTAAGGAGAAACTCAAATCCAATAGTGGGAATTCACTTGGCTTTTTCAAACTCATGTTCATGGAGTCATACATCACAGAATTAGGTCGTTTAAACCTTTGTGCACATGCCAAATTTCTTGCCCAATCCATTTGCCTGAATCATTTTATGCCTTGTCTGTTTTAGCTGCTTACTCCCAGGAGGTCACACCTGAAGCCAGGAGTACAAATGTCACAAGCTGGGAGTCTACTGTCAATTGGCTTTCAGGTCTGAATAAACTCACCCCTGATCTTCACACAAACAATCCTCAATGGACACTCCCTCTACTTGACATCAGTGGGCAGCTGTCCAGAGAGTGTCCGTAGCAAAACAAAAACAAAGCATATCACTTTCTTCAATAAAGCTATGAAGCAAGGCTGCTGTAAAATTTCCTCCTCTTTAAGTTCCTTTTCTTTCTTTACCTACACTGAGAACCTTGCATACAAGATTTACTGAAGTAGTACAAGAATGATTTGACACAAGTGAATGATTTTACAGTCTCGTCCTCGACCTCTGCCAACAGTTCACGAAGAAACAGTATATTATTTATATGAAAGCGTTGACAGAGGTGTTTGAAATACAAGTGACATAAAAATGTTCAGCCTACTTGAACTAAAGAGACATAAATAAAGTCTTTTTCCTGCTGGCAATCAGTCATCTATCACTCACACATTCTAATGAATGTATGGAATTAATTGAAGGTGTATTCAGAATATGTGGCCTCTCTTTAAAAGGGCTTATTACTCCAGTTTCCTTTCGTTCTCTTGAAAATACCAGCTGAACTTAGGCAGCATGGGGTGCACCACCTATCGCTACTGCCTCTCAAATCCAGGGATGCTGGTCGAATCCAGACGTCGGGTAATATCTGTGTGGAGTTTGCATGCTTTCCTTGTGACCACGAGGTTTCTGTCAGGTACTTCAGTTTCCATGCGCTGGTAAGTTAGCTGCCTCCTGTAAATTACTCCTTAATGTAGGTAAGTGGCAAAAGAATCAAATGGGTCTTGATGAGCCCGTGAAGACAAATAACATAACAGGGCTGCCACGAGTATTAAGGGGCAGCTAATGGAGTCCTGAAGAAGCATCTCTGCTTGAATTGCTGACTGCTTGTTCATTTCCACAGATTCTGCCTGACCTGCTGAACTCCTCCAACATTTTGTGTATGTTGTGTTGGGTTTCCAGCACCTGCAGAATTTCTTGTGTTTTTAATAGGATTGTTGTTGGAGCTGGCACGGGCCATTGGTTCTCTCCTATATGACATAGTTAGCATGACTTATGCTTACTTAGAATAGAATAGAACTTTATTGTCATTGCTCAGAACAACGAGATTGGGATGCTACTCCAGTCCCTGTAAACCCGATATTTGCAATGCATGCAGGACGGCTTAATAATATTTTTTTTAAAGTTCTCATATTTACATGCAACAAGTGACTTTGATAGTCCGTAACACTCAAAGGCCATTGCAAGCTGGGGTGTAGCATTATTCAACTGCACAACAACCCTCAGGAAGAAGCTGCTTTACAGCCTTACTGTCTTGGGTAAGATGTTTCTGTATCTCCTTTCTGATAGCAGGAGATTGAAAAGACAGTGTCTGGGATGAGATGGGTCTTTAATGATGTTGCAAGCTCGCTGTAGGCATCAATAGTTGCAGATTGTCTCCAGGCCTGGAGCTGAGTCCCAGTGATGAGCTGAGCCATCCTAATCACCCGTTGGAGTGCTTTGTGATCTCTCTTGCTGCAGCTAAAGTAGCACACTGTCATTCCATATGTCAGTATCTTTTCGACCTCGCATCGATAAAAGTTGGCCAACAAAGTTTGGGGCAGATTAACTCTCCTTAAACACCTCAGGTAGTATAGTCACTGTTCTGACTTCCCTACTATTGAGGTTGTGTTGATGGACCTTGAGGTTAGTCCCCAAACTGGAGACCCTTTCCACTACCTCACCGTTTATGAATAGTGGGACTTGTTTGGGACCTCTTGTCTTCCAGAAGTCAATTATCATTTATTTTGTCGCCTTGAGGTTGAGTGATAGGTTGTGGTTCCTGCACCAATCGAACGGTCAGCATGTTTGGTAGTATGGTGTTAAAGGCCGAGCTGTAATCAGTGAAAAGCATCCTGAAGTAGGTGTCTTTGTGCTCCAGCTGTTCCGAGACAGTACGAAGGGCAATAGAAATGGCGTCTTCAGCTGATCTATTGTAGGCAAATAGATCCTTGTAGGCAAACTGGTGTGGGCACGTGGCCAAGTGGTTAAGGCATTGGACTAGCGATCTGAAGGTCGTGAGTTCGAGCCCCAGCTGAGGCAGCGTGTTGTGTCCTTGAGCAAGGCACTTAATCACACAGTGCTCTGCGACAACATTGGTGCCAAGCTGTATCAGCCTTTGCCCTTCCCTTGGACAACGTCGGTGTCATGGAGAGGGGAGACTTGCAGCATGGACAACTGCCGATCTTCCATACATCCTTGCCCAGGTCTGCGCCCTGGAGAGTGAAGACTTTCCAGGCGCAGATCCGTGGTCTCGCAAGACTAACCGATGCCTTTATTTATTTATTAGGCAAACTGGTGCAGGTCCAAGGTAGCTGGGATTACATTCTTGATATGGGACATAACCAGTCATTCCAAGCACTTGATAACTGTGGCACCAGTCTGTGGTCATTAAGACATGTTGCGGCTGACACCCTGGGGATTGGTATGACGGTTGCTGCTTTGAATTATGCCGGAGCCGTAGCCTGGGACAGTAAGAGGTTGTAAGTACCCATCAGAACTTCCACCAGCTGGTCGTCGCGGTCCCTGAGGACCAGTCCGTGTACGCTGTCTGGTCCCATTTCTCTACGTGTGTTAACTTTATGGAGTACAAGCCTCTCCTCATGTATGTTGAGTGTCGGCGCGGATCCTCCCTTCGATATTAATCCCCTCATCAGTGGTTCCTTATTGTCTTTACCAAAGCGAGCAAAGAAATTGATTAGCTCATTGGCTAGTTTGGCATCACCATGAGCAAAGCAGGAGAGCTTCTTACATTGTCACCTCATTACATGTGGAGCCTTAGTGTGAGGGTCATATTGCTATTTAACACTAGCAAGCTTAGACTTGCTCTCAACTGCTGTCCACTCATCAACACATACCAAACAGTGACCACTAAAGGCACCCAAGAGAAGAAATAATGCATTGGAGAATTCCAGTCAACGATTGAAGAGGTTTCTCTTTATCTCTGTCCTGAATGGATAATCCTTTTTGCTCAGACTGATCCCTTGTTCTGGACTTCCCAATGTGCAGGAAAGATTGTTATGAATCACCTCTCATTCTTCTGAACCAATGAGAATACAGGCATCCTCCTCCTCACAGGACAATCCCCTTGTTCGAAAAATAGGTGGATTGAATTTTTTATTCAACCCCATCTAATCCAAGGATATCTTTCCTTAGGTAGGGAGACCAGAGCTGCTGAGTGCTCCAGGTGTCATCTCTGAAAGCTCCTTTAGTAAGTCATCTTTATTCTTGCACTCTTCTCTGTGCAGATTCATTTTCCATTCACTTACATAATTGAGGCTACATATTAACTTTCTGTGATTCATCAATGAGAATACACAGATCCCTCGCTCTGCCAACATTTCCCACTATTTTAGCTTGCTAAACTACTATTTTCCTTCTATTTTCCATCTGAAGTGGAGAACTTTATCTTTCCCCACATTATCCTATATCTGCCATGTTCTTTTCCTGCAAATGCCCTTTTGTAGTCCACTGCATTCTCATCACAGCTTAACCTTCCATCCAGTTTTGTATCATCACTGTACAAATCTCATCTGACTTACTGATGTTGGTTGTAAGTAGCTGAGATTCAAATACTGCTTGCACTTCCTAATAATTTGCAGTTTTCAACCAAAGTGTCCCATTTCTTGTGTTTCTTTGGTCTATTAGCCAATGCTCAGTTCATACAAGGATTGCCAATTTAATTTTGTACAATGCCTTTTAATACTTTTTCAACTGTTCATTGAAAATCTGAATGCACCTCCTATAGTTTACCCATATCTATCCTGTCAGCTGCAATCTTTATAAAGCTCCAACACATTTATTAAACATAAGATCCTTTTCATGTGTTGAATCTGCCCAGTCATATTATGATTTCTAAGTACTCTGTTACCTTGTCCCTAATAATGGATTCCAGCATTTCTTTCACTATTGTTAATGTACTCTGAGATTTTTCAAACATTCAAAGCTTGATTTTAAATGTATTCAACAAACACCTACTTGACAAATCAGCATTGTGTTGTTCTCTAGTTATGAATAATGTTATTGACAACCTTCAGGACAGCTTAATGTTTCCAAATAAATCCAAAGGAAATCATTGTTTCTTTCATAACCAGATTGCCTTTTTCTTTCCATTGCTATGGGAGTGGCATTGTTTTCAAATATATTTTTCAGCTCTGCTCCTATAGACTGCAATAAAACGAATTTACATTTTTGAATCTGCCAGGATTTCTCTTTTATATCCTGAAAGTAGATAATCCAACCGAAGTTTTATTCCACTGCTGTGGTATGAGATACCAATCCCCAACACTTTCTCCTCCAGCCTTTAAATGACACGAATATCAAGACCAAGAGCACTGCCATAATTGGCTTCCATCCTCGAATGACAGTAACATTTCCTGATCACTATCATTTTCTGTCCTCATTTGGAGAAAAAATAGGAACCTGTGATCAAAGTCCTGCCTAGAGTGTTGTATTCCACGCAGTATTAGTCTTTAAGTAACCATGTAAGATTGGGCTGAGGCATTGGTAGAGTTGTTGTACCCTAGGTAATCATACAGAAATATGATATAACAGCATTGTAAAAGTTCAGAAAGATAGTCTCAAAATCCTTATGAACAGAGAGATTACTTGCAAATTTTCCTGGGCAATTCTCGGAGAACTGAAAGCTTATTTTTTCAAGTAAATACCAGGTCTCAGCAGCAGAAGGGGTAAAAAAAAACGGTTTAATGCAAATCGAAGAATTGGATTACAAAGCCTGGGGACTGAAACTGATACTCCCCTTTCTGCAGTCAGTGCACACGGAGTAACAACCTTGGTATGCTTTCTATCCTAGTAGTTGAAGAATATGCAGTCACTTCCAATTAGTGGCATGATTGATTAGTGACTGAAATGGGTTGTCTTTAGAATGCCAGTATAAAAGGAAACCTGTTTCATTGGCACTGAAAAGGAGAGAACAAAACCGATACTCTATTTTCAGTTCAGAGCTGCATTTAGTGGCATCAAACTACAAAATAAATGTGATTTTTTGTATTTATAGAATACAGGCATACAGCCGTGAACCTGACCTTCTGGTTCACGGGGCCTGCACCAACCATCAGGTCCCCATTTAAACTAATGCCACAGTAATCCTATAATTTTCGTCAAATTCCCATTGATTTCCCCCAGAGTCTGTAACTCACCCACATGCCAGGGGCAATTCGCATTGGCTAATTAACTTACCAACTTGTATGCCTTTGGGATGGGGCTGGAGACTGGAGAATCCAGCAGAAACCCATGTGGTCACAGGAGGAACGTGCATATACTGTACTCTTACACCAGAGTTCAGGATGGAACACGGGCGGCTGGAGTTCCGTCCTGTCAGCTTTATTGCTTTTCTATATCAAAATATTTCAAAGAATTTTGAAGTGAAGCATGCTGAAGTTTAACAGGTGTTTTAATTTGTTCTCAAGATGTGTTCCCAGTGAAAAGCCCACGCTCATTATCTGGTAGTTTTCTACTCCTTGCTATGGGTCAACCATGTGGTTGAGGCATACTGAATCGCCACCATGTCATGTCATGTTCTGGCATCAGAACTTTTTCAAGCGCTGTCGTTACAGTGTACCAAGAGATTCCATCAAATCTGGTGTGCTGGCACTAATGATATGGTGGTAGGAGAAGCCTAGAATGGTCACAGCTGAAAGATTTCCGAATTTTAACTCCATCAGAAAGCAGTAGATCGTTGCTTCCACGTTCAGTTTCATAAATCAGAACAAAATCATTAGAAGCAGGATGAAGATAAATGCTCACTTTGCACTCATTATACATAGTTAATAACTGCACAGGAAAAATAGGTAACATGATTTGGATGAAGGAGGAGAAGATAGCAGCGTGACGCAGCGCACAGCGGCCGCTCCGGTGAATGATATCTGTTACCTGTCAGGTAGGGTGCCATGCACAATCCTGATTTGATGGAGACGGACGTGAGAGCACGGAGGAACATCTGGAGAAACTTCTGAAATGCCTTCTTTGCTGCCGCTGCTACTGTGTGATCCACAATCTCCGGAGGGGAAGGCCCTGAGTCCTCGGCTTTACTTGTTGCTTGGCAGCCGGGGTGGGATCGAAGCGCTCAGCAGAGGACGGTGCTCGGGAGTCTGTATCGGAGGGACTGGTCAGAGGCTCGAAGTTTTCGGATGGACTCAGAGTCGGCTGTGGTTGGGTGCTTCCAAATAATCAGCAGTTGTTGGCGCCTGGAGGTTTATGGCAGGGAGAGTTTCCCCCTTTTACCGCCTGCTATCGGGACTATCGGGAGTCGATCGGAACTTTGAGACTTTTTTTACTGTGCCCATGGTCTGCTCTTTATCAAATTATGGTATTGCTTTGCACTGCTGTAACTATATGTTATAATTATGTGGTCTTGTCAGTGTTAGTCTTTGGTTTGTCCTGTTTTTTTTTGTGATATCACTCTGGAGGAACATTTCTTAATGCATACATTTCTAAATGACAATAAACGAGGACTGAGTGTCCTCATAATCTAATCTAATGATTTGGATGAAGCAATTGATGGCTTTGTGACCGAGTTTGTGGATGATTGAAAGATAGGTGGAGAGGTAGGTTGTGTTGAGGATGCAGGGAATCTTGGGACAGGTTACGAGAAATAGTGAAGTGGCAGATGGAATACAGTGCAGGGAAGTATATAGTCATCTTCTTTGCCAGAAAGAAGAAAAGTAAAAGCTATTTTCTTAATGAGGAGCAAATTCAGAAATCAGACATGTAAATGTACTTGTAGTTCCAGTGCAGGCTTCTCCAAAGGTTAACTTAACTTTCAGCTGATTTGGTAGTATGGAAGACAAATGCAATACTAACATTCATTTTGAGAATGAAAAGCAAGGATGTAATGCAGCAGCATTATAAGGCATTGGCCAGTCCACATTTGGAGTATTGTGAGCAAATTTGGGCCCCTTATCTAAGAAAGGATTTGCAGGTATTGGATAGGGTCTAGAGGAGGTTTTCAAGAATAATCTTAGGAATGAAAGGATTAATATATGAAAAGAATTTGATAGCTCTGTACCTGCACTTTCTGGGAGCTTAGAAGAATGGGGAAGAATCTTATTGAAACTTACCAAACATTGTAAGACCAAGAGACGGTGGTTGTGGAGGGGATGTTTCTAATAGTGGGGGATTCTAGGACCAGAGGGCACAGCCTCAGGATAGAAGGTCTTCCTTTGGAAATAAGATGAGAAGGAACTTCTTTAGACAGAAGGTGGTGAATCAGTGGAATTCATTGCCACAGGCAGCTGTGGAGACCAAGTCACTGATTATATATAAAGTGATGGTTTAGTATGGGAGATAGTAGGAGAATAGGATTGAGAAGGAAAATAAATCAACAATAATCAAATGGTAGAGCAGATACAATAGGCAGAAAGACCTAATTCTGCTCCTATTATGTCTTCTGGTCAGAATCTGATTTAACATCACCGGCATATGTTGTGGAAATGTTTTGTTTTGCAGCAGCTCTACATTGCAATACATAATAATAAAAGATATAAATTACAATAAAAAGTATATGTAAAAGAGAGAATTAAGTTAAAGAAGTAGTACAAAAAGAGAGGGAAAAAAGACTGAAGTAGTGTTTATGGGTTGATTGTCCATTCAGAAATCTGATGGTTGGAGGGTAAGAAGCTGAAACATTGAGTGTGTGCCTTCAGGCTCCACTTTGTTGGTAGCAATGAGAAGAGGGCATGTGTTGTGTGATGGGGTTCTGTAATGATGAGTGCCGCCCTTTTAAAGGTGTTCTAGACATAGAGGAGGTGAGTACTCATGATGCAGTTGGCTGAGTTTACAACTTCCTGCAGCTTTTTCTGATCCTGTGCAGTGGCCCCTCCATATCGGATGGTGATGCGACCAGTTAGAATGTTCTCTACGGTACATCTGTAGAAATTTGTGCTTATAGTGACATACCAACTCTCCTCAAACTCCTAATGAAATATAGCTGCTGTCGTGCCTTCTTTGTAATTTCATCAATATGTTGGGCCCAGGATATATCCTCAAATATGCTGAATCAGAAATCATCCACGATTGAAAGGCAGAGCAGACTCAATGGGCCAAATGGCCTAATTCTGCTCCTCTGGTTTTATGATCTTATGGAAAATTCAACAGAGTTATATCAGGAGTGAAATTTTTCTAGACAGCTTGATAATCTAAAATGTGGTTTGATCACTCTGTTTTACATAACAACACAAGAAGGCCAGTTGGCCCATCAGAAGAGTAGTGGACTCAGCCTAATACATGGCAGATCCCTCCTCATTATTGGATTCATCTATTTGAGGTGCTGACTCGGGAAGGTAACATCTACTTTCAAAGATCTCACTATCTGGGCTATGCCATTTTCTCTCATCCACTATCAGGCAGGAGGAACAGAAGTCTGAAGTCTAACACCACCAGGTTCAAGAACAGCTACTTCCCTTCAGCCAGTCAGTTCATGAACTAACTTGTACAACGCTAATCACTACCTCAGTATAGCAACGTTATGGCCGCCTTGCACTATAACGGACTTTGGTTTTGTTCTAATTGTGTTCTATATTGAATACTTTTCCACATGAACATTGTGTATCTGAAGCTATGTACCTGTAATGCTGCTGCAAGTTTGTCATTGAACTTGTGTAAACTTGACTTTGAGGTCCATGTGGGTCCTCAGCAGAGCAATCCCATCAGTACCATTCCTCCTTTTATTCTTCTGCTCTCTCTCACATGCCAATCAATTCCCCTTTGTTTCCTTTGCCACTAACCTGCACTGGGGGGGGGGGGGGGGTGTATTTATAGTGCCGAGTTAACATACCAGCACAGCTATGGACGTGGGAGGAGTCAAGAACATCCAGGTTGTCACAAGAAAATCATGCAAGCTTCACACAGTATCCCAGGTCAAGATCAAATCTAGGCTGCTGCAGTTGTCAGGGCCTGATTTAACCCCTTGCCAAACTAACCAAGCACCATTCTGGAATCAAAGCCTCATTGAATTTCCCCAAAAGCATAAATTATTATGTTTGGATCTAAAATGTTGGGAAAAATGTTATGAAGGGAGGTTTCCCAATTAGATATGACCCAAGATATGAACATGAATGTCATAAGACAGGGGTCCCCGACCTTTTTCGCACTGCGAACCGGTTTCATATTAACAATATTCTTGCGGACCGGCTGACCGGGGTGGTGATAGGGTTGCCAACAAACAAGAGTAGCAGTCAGATAGGTTGGGTTTACCCCAGTATAGACTACAATGACTGTAAAGCCTTGCGTGAGCACCAGTGTGCATGCATGTAATGTGCCGATTTTTTTCGACAAATCGGTTTTGGCGATTCTGTGGGGGAGGGGGTGTTAATCACGAACGCAATATAGGTGATAAGTGGCTAATACACTCAATTTTGTTTCTAAAAGGGTTTATCTAACGAATTTAATATTAAACACACAGCGCATATTTTCCTCGCATGAATATAGCGATAAATCAATTATCATGGGAGCTTGTAGTAAGTGTTGAACGAACATCCAGTAGAAGTGGTAGAGGCAGGTTCGGTATTATCATTTAAAGAAAAATTGGATAGGTATATAGACAGGAAAGGAATGGAGGGTTAGGGGCTGAGTGCAGGTCTGTGGGACTAGGTGAGAGTAGCGTTCAGCACGTGCTGTAATTGTTATATGGTTATATAAGTCAATAGCATCATCACATTTTAAGTAACGTTTGGATATTAAACACACAGCACATATTTTCCCCGTATGAACATATAAAATCATTGCAACACACCAATATCGCTGAATCAGTGAGAAACTTGGGCTTGTTTCCCTGCAACAAGACGGTCCTATCGAGGGGTGATGGAAGACAGCGATAATCGAAGGAGGTTCCTTATGTCCAGTCTATTCCGCAATTTAGTTTTCGTTGCATTCATTGCAGAGATATGTTGGAAATGGAAGCAACGTTTTCAGTGCTTTCGTGGCTATCTCAGGATATTTAGCCTTGACCTTGATCCAGAATGCCAGCAGAGATGTTATGTCAAGCATGCTTTTCAGCCTGCCGTCATTTGCAAGCTCGAGGAGTTGATCTCTTTCCCGCGCTGACATGGGTGACGCGTGCGTAATGACCTCGCGTGCATTCAGTCTCAACAGTGGGCGTGACAGGGAGTGAGGAAAGGTGTAGCTGTCTCCTATCGCCAAATCATATTGTTTCCCCGCGGCCTGGTAGCGCATGCTTTGCGTCCCGGTACCAGTCCGCAGCCCGGTGGTTAGGGACCGCTGTCTTAAGATGCAGTGCTGAAACTTACACAGTGGTGTTGCTGAATGAGGCATATATTTAGCAACAGTAAAATATTATTTGAAGGTAAACCAATTTTCCTCATGTTTGATTGTTGACTGAATATTCAGTGAGTCATAAATCTTTCTGATATTTTAGTTGACCAAATTTATTTAAATATGTTTGCAGTTGGCTGAATGTCATTAAACATGTGCATAAATAAGAATGATTAAATATCAAATGATCAAACAGATGTGGGACAGTTAATTAAATATGTGATAATCAGATGCAGGAATAAAATGATTAAATATGTGCATGAATTATAAAAAGGTCATGAAAAATAAGATGGGGTTTCTAGTTGCTTCAATATAATGATTACAGAATAGAGCAAAAATGTAATGGCTATAGGATGAATTTCTGTTTCAGGAAGGTTTTATACAAAAGTTCTTTGCTGTAGATGACTGTTCTACCATGATTTCGATTTTGTTGCTTTTGGTGTAATTCCTTAATTCTGTGGCTTCCATCGCAGTGACATGGACAGTAGTGGCTATCTTTCTACTAATGTGTAAACAGCTGGCCCAGTCTGATCACCAGATTTTGCAGTGATTTTTCGGAAGGTCTTTAGTGTTTTGTCAAATGCAGACCAAAGATTACTGCACAAATTCCCTCCCAGTGTCACAATCCCAACTTTCAGCTATGTGACAGTGGGTCCTTATCTTTACTTGTGATAAGTAAATGAGGGAAAGTTATAGGCAACATTTCTGGTGCTAAACTGCTCCAGTTTCCTCCTGACCTAACCTGGTAATATCCATATGGCACAATTTCAAAAGTCCCTCTGTTGCAGCTTTTCTTATCTGTTCAGTGCCAGTGAGGATATTTGACTGTGAAGAATTACAGGCAACATGTCCACATTCCATCACTTTATTTATTTATTTTTAGAGATAAACAGAACAGGTCCTTCCAGCCCAACAACCCATGCGGTCATGCAATCCATCTATTTAACACTAGCGTAATCACAGAGTAACTTACAATGACTACTTAACCTACTAACCAGTGCGCCTTTGGTCTGTGGGAGGACACCTATGTGGTTATGGGGTGAATGTACAAACTTCTTACAATTGGCACCGGAATTGAACTCTGACATTCCACGATGTAACAGCGTCATGCTAACGGTTATTGTGCTCGAAATTGAGGAATTATGCAGGTGCAAGAGCCTGGTGGTTGAAAAGTAATAAGTGTTCCCGAACCTGGTGGTGTGGGATCTAGGTACAGAACATTACAGTCATTCACATCTATTGAAGTCATTTTCATTGGCTTCAAAAGATGGGAATGTCTGTAAGAACTAAGGAGAAGTTTAGACATGAAATTCTGCAGATGCTGGAGTTCTTGAACAACACACTCTAAATGCTGGAGGAATTCAGCAAAGCAAACAGCATCTATGGTGGGAAATTAATAATTGACATTTTGGGCCAAGACTCTTCATCTAGAACTCAGCATCAGGTTTTAGCCTGGAATGTTGACTGTTCATTTCCCTACATAAATGCTGCCTAATTTGCTGAATTCCTTCAGAACTCTGTGTGTGTTGCTTCAATTAATGTTTGTTTATATTTCTTAAACTGTGTGCATTTAAAGTTTTTTAAGACTTTCAGATTTGAATTTACTATATAATGTTCAAAAGTATTTTTGTACAGTGTTGATTTTCCGTATTTTTCACTCGTACACCTGAAACATTTGCGTTAAGCCTTCGATATGACTGGGCCGACTGCCAAGGTCTGTTAAATTGTTGAGTGTGGGGGAGGCAGTGAATGTGCAGATCCTGCCTACTTGTGTGGATGACCCTGTGAGTGTGCAATACATCCCAGTGACTTTGAAAGTGGCTCTGGGTTGCAAAGTTGGTATGATGGAAATGTGCAAGGTATGTGTGATCCTTATCGGGTAAAGAACAGTGCTTGCTTCAATTAAAGTAAAAGCACTTCCATTAGCACATTTGTGTTCAAGACATTATGTTCTAAGGCAGGAGTTTCCAATCTGGGGTCATGGTCCCCTGCTTAATGGTATTGGTCCATGGCATAAAAAAGGTTTGGAACCCCTGTTCTATTATTTTGATGTGTTGGAACTTGAATATAGTGCATAGTTTTGATCTCCCAACTCGGTATATGTTGAAGAGGCACTGATCAGAACATAGATAAAGATTCTCAGTAATTAATGTGGTGGTTAATTCCAGCACATGGACAGCAGTTGAGGCTAGATACAAAGACACATTTAAGAGAAAGCTGATTAAACTCATGAGGAAGAATGGAATAGAAAGGTTTATGGAAAGAGTTTGACAAAGAGGAGAGGGGTGAGATACGTTACAGTGTAAAATAGAAATAGACCTTTTGACCAGCTGACCCATTCCTGTATCAATAAATTAATGGAGATCTGTGTAATAAAAGAAAACACAACTGCCAATAAATATGTACACAGGAAAGTCCTACATACAGCAAATAAATGCATTTTAATTGAGAGATATAACTGCACAAGAAGAACATCAGGCCTTGGTTTAATATCTTGGCCAAAAGGCCTACCTGACAGTGTACCACTTCCTTGGCACTGCTCTGTAATGTTCAACTGCACTATGTGCTTAAATCTCAGTAGTGGGCATTCAACCCACAACCTTTTGAATCTCTTACCACTGAACCCTAGCTGACAATTTTAAGTAAAAGAGAAATAATGCTATACAAAGACTAATTGTTATTTCTCTAGTTGAACTTGGAGGTCAAGTCTTGAGATGCTTGCCTTCCTAATAATAACAAACTCAAGCATCCTGTGTGTTAGTGTTTAGGATGTGACATTGTCAGAGCTTACAATAACAGCGACATTCTAGAAACCAAAACACAGATTTAGGAAATTTAGACCATGTTTCCAACCCTGCTTACTTCCGCAATTATTTTCAAGTTTCTTTTAACTAGTTCCATATCTGCAGGATCCCCTCTTAAAATGCAACCTTTGTTACATCCATAATGTTCCTGTTTAATTAAGTCCAGCTAGTACTGTGATTTTATCCTGTGGCATCTTACTCTAGTCGTGCAACCAAATTACTGTCTCTCAGAGGAAGTACAGATCATTTCATTTATTGATTTTTGTATTTCTTTTTTTCCTACAAAAATTTTGTGCTTGTCATATAGAAAGAAGTTAGTGCTTGCAAAGTAACACACTCCCATTTGTTAACACTTGGTACTACCATCAAGCTCTGCCATATTAGGTTAGCTGCAGAATAGATTTCCCAGGGCCCGTAATGCATTTTATTCCTATGTGTTTTATAACATACTGATGGAGTGTTTTTCATTTCTCTTGCAATTTAGGATTATTGTGATGTACATTCATCTGGAGACACAATATGTCTACTTATTGCAGTGCGTTCTAAATGCAGGATGCACTACAGCCAAAGATTTTCAGTGGGACTACACTCAAGTCCACCCTGATGAGGCCATATACCGCCTCTCCTCAAGAAATTGGTGATAAATTACTGTTTTCCTTCTGGTAATGTTAAGTAAAGATGTTGTCTCAGTGCATCGATGATATTCATACTTATATATCTGTACAATGTAGGAGACCATTTAGCCGTCAGTTTACCCCTCAACCATCAGCTCTTGAAGCTTCACTCACCCCAACAATGATCTTTACAACACGTGTTCTTGATAGTTATTGCTTATTTATTCATTATTATTATTTTGTTTTCCTTTTAACTTTTTCTTTTTTGTATGACACAGTTTGTTGTCTTTTGCAATTTGGTTGTTTGTCCGTCTTTGTTGTGTGCAGTTTTTCATTGACTCTATTATGTTTCTTTGTATTGCAGTGCCTGAAAGAAAGTGAATCTCATGATAGTATATGGTGACATATATATCCCAGAATAATAAATTAACTTTGAATTTAATCCTGACCCTCAGAACAGTCCCATCCATCCCATTTCACCATTTACTGACTCTCACATTTCCTCTCAAATCCTCTCCCACCTACACAGGAAAATTTTCAGTGGCCATTTAACCTGTGAATCCCCACATCTTTGGTATAGAACATAGAACAGTACAGCACAGTACAGGCCCTTCGGCCCACATTGTTGTGCCGACCCTTAAACCCTGTCTCCCATATAACCCCCACCTTAAATTCCTCCATATGCCTGTCTAGTAGTCTCTTAAGTTTCACTAGTGTATCTGCCTCCACCACTGACTCAGGCAGTGTATTCCACACACCAACCACTCTCTGAGTAAAAAACCTTCCTCTAATATCCCCTCTCAGTAAGGCCTTTGACAAAGTCCCGCATGGGAGGTTAGTTAGGAAAATTCAGTCGCTAAGTATACATGGAGAGGTGGTAAATTGGATTAGACATTGGCTCAATGGAAGAAGCCAAAGAGTGGTAGTAGAGAATTGCTTCTCAGAGTGGAGGCCTGTGACTAGTGGTGTGCCACAGGGATCAGTGCTGGGTCCATTGTTATTTGTCATCTATATCAATGATCTGGATGATAATGTGGTAAATTGGATCAGCAAACTTGCTGATGATACAAAGATTGGAGGTGTAGTGGACAGTGAGGAAGGTTTTCAAAGCTTGCAGAGGGACTTGGACCAGCTGGAAAAATGGGCTGAAAAATGGCAGATGGAGTTTAATGCAGACAAGTGTGGGGTATTGCACCTTGGAAGGACAAACCAAGGTAAAACATACAGGGTAAATGGTAAGGCACTGAGGAGTGCAGTAGAGCAGAGGGATCTGGGAATACAGATACTAAATTCTCTAAAAGTGGCATCACAAGTAGATAGGGTCGTAAAGAGAGCTTTTGGTACATTGGCCTTTATTAATCAAAGTATTGAGTATAAGAGCTGGAATGTTATGATGAGGTTGTATGAGGCATTGGTGAGGCTGAATCTGGAGTACTGTGTTCAGTTTTGGTCACCAAATTACAGGAAGGATATATATAAGGTTGAAAGAGTGCAGAGAAGGTTTACAAGGATGTTGCCAGGACTTGAGAAACTCAGTTACAGAGAAAGGTTGAATAAGTTAGGACTTTATTCCCTGGAGCGTAGAAGAATGAGGAGAGATTTGATAGAGGTATATAAAATTATGATAGGTATAGATAGAGTGAATGCAAGCAGGCTTTTTCCACTGAGGCAAGGGGAGAAAAAAAAACAAAGGTCATGGGTTAAGGGTGAGGGGGAAAGTTTAAAGGGCACATTAGGGGGGAACTTCTTCACATAGAGAGTGGTGGGAGTGTGGAATGAGCTGCCAGACGAGGTGGTAAATGCAGGCTCTTTTTTAACATTTAAAAATAAATTGGACAGATACATGGATGGGAGGTGTATGGAGGGATATGGTCCGTGTGCAGATCAGTGGGACTAGGCAGAAAATGGTTCAGCACAGCCAAGAAGGGCCACAAGGCCTGTTTCTGTGCTGTAGTTTTTCTATGGTTTCTATGATCTTCCCACCCCTCACCTTAAAGCCATGTCCTCTTGTATTGAGCAGTGGTGCCCTGGGGAAGAGGCACTGGCTGTCCACTCTATCTATTCCTCTTAATATCTTGTATACCTCTATCATGTCTCCTCCCATCCTCCTTCTCTCCAGAGAGTAAAGCCCTAGCTCCCTTAATCTCTGATCATAATGCATACTTTCTAATTCAGGCAGCATCCTGGTAAATTTCCTCTGTACCCTTTCCAATGCTTTCACATCCTTCCTATAGTGAGGCCACCAGAACTGGACATAGTGCTCCAAGCGTGGCCTAACCAGGGTTTTATAGAGCTGCATCATTACCCCGCAACTCAAACTCTTTTCCTCGACTTATGAAAGCTAACACTCCATAAGCTTTCTTAACTACCCTATCTACCTGTGAGGCAATTTTCAAGGATCTGTGAGCATGTACCCCCATGTATGTGGGAGGAAACATATGCAGTCAGAAAAAGAACATGCAAACTCCAACCAGACAGCACCAGAGATCATGATCAAACCCAGGCCAGAGGAGCTGTAAGCACTCTGTCACCTCAATACAGCAATAAATTTACAAGTTGAGGTGGCATGTTCTCATCTACCTGCTGCCTGTTTCTTTCTAGGCAGCAGATGTCATTAGTTTGTGAGATGTTAATGAGACGCTGCAGCTCTCTAGCTGGTGATCCACACAGTTGATGTTTCTGGTAAAATCTCTATCAATGAAAGAACAAGAGCACAAGACATGTAGGACCCACAGGTATATTCCCCTACAGGGAATATGGCCTCGACAAACATTTCTTCATTATTGTTGGTTTTCAATTGTGGAACTCCCCTGGGCTAACTTCGTAGAGAATGTAGTCATCTTCTTGGTTTAAGCAGTGAATGTGGGCTTTCATCTGCACGTGCAGGAGTCCAGATGAAGGGTCTTGACCCGAATCGCCAACTGTACATTTCCCTCTGTGGATGCTGCCGCCGAATTCCTCCAGCACTTTGTGTGTTATTACCCGGGAGAACATATTTTGCTTAATCTTGCATTGTCTAGTTAGGTGAGCACAGGAAGCAGCTTTTGTTTGGGACTGCCACAGCTGGAGATGGGGATACCACACAGCATGTCTCCAGACAAATGTGCATTCACCCCGGATCAAACAGGAAATTAAATGGGTGGGTATCGTGAGGAGTTAAGCAGTTAATCTGTGACACGTTATACGTTCTTAGGGAACGAATGGCTCCTTGGATAAAGGAGGGGAAGGCAAAAGTTACAGCTCAGCTTGGGTGAGTGTGCTTGCACAAAATTGAAAGGTGAGATGTGAAAACATTTCAAAACTCTTCTGCCTCAGTTCAATTCAAAATGTTCATTAAGATCTGCATAAAGTGTTACACAGTTGTACATACTCAGCACATGTGGACATTATGGATGGAAAGAGACAAAGTACTGGAGCAATCCTGCTACACATCTCCCTTTGGCACAGCATAATTACAGCTTCATAGAGTAAAATGTATAATAAAAGTGAGTATAAAATTATAGAATTAATCAAGTATAAAAGCCAATGTATTAGATCCCAGACGAAAGTACCTTCAGACCATTTCAGCTGATACAGCATGATGAGGCACCCAGTGAAGTGAAATTTAAAATGTAGGTGCAAAATTAAGGGTGAGTTTCACGAGTGACAAAAAAAAAGAGGTTTCTTTTTGTTTCTAGTGAGTCTGCCATGCATTACAATTTTTTAACCCTTTTGCTGTTGGAAAATAACTAACTGGCCCATGTTCATCTTGTTAATATTTCAGTGTGTGTTCCTGTGCATACACTGGGGAGTGTACTCCACATGAATCTTGTCTGCCTGTGGAGAGGTGCCTTTCCCCAGCTGGAAGGCAATGCAGAAAACCCATATATCACAGGTCTGTCAGAGTTTCAGAACTCTCAGAAGATACCTCTTCAGCATATCCCTGCAATATTTTTTCAGTACTACCGACCATCTTGTTCCCCATTCTATGGTTGCTGCCCTGGTCTGGATTATTGTCTGCCCCACTTTTTCTGCTGTACAGTGACCATCTGCAAGTTGATTTTGAAATCAGAATCAGAATTTTCAGATTCTTATGTGACAGGAAATCTCTTGGTTCGTGACAGCAGTGGAGTGCAAAGATGTAAAGTTATTATAAATTACTAAATAAATAAATGGTGCAAAAATAGAATGAGGTAGATTGGCCAAGGTTTTGGTCACCCATCTCTTGACTGAGCAATCATTGTCTTCTCCTGATTATTTCGCTGTGACGTTTTTCTATGTTGAAAGTTGTATAGAAATATAGATTGTTGTCATTAAAACATCCTGTTAATGACAATTGATACAAAAAGTACAGCCTTGCTGTTTTTGGACCTTTTAAATAACTCAATAGAAATCAATACTTAAGTTAAGCCCTGTCATATACAGGTCTAATCAGTCTGTGGATAAAGGTCATACTGCAATTCTAAACTAATCCATAAAATTACTTCATTAACAGGACATTTTACTTTGGTAATAGATCTTTTGTTCTGCTGGTAATTATTGTTACTACCTTACTAAGTACTAAAGAATTACAGTGTAACAGTAAAACGGTCAAAGCCAGGCTCCATTCAAGAGGGCAGGATTCCATTTTAGCTGTGCTTTTATTTATGGTCCATTTCTTGCAAAGGTGCCAGGAGAACGCAATTTACTAGAAATGAGACAGGCTCTTTACATTCCTTCATTAAAGAGGATGAAGTCTTGTTAAAGGATCCCTTCCAAGCCAGTGAAATATTGCGAAAAGTTGAACCTTAGATTGTCCTCCATTCCCATTCCTGACCCATATCCCACAGCTACATTTCTCATGACTATTTTCTCCGACCTCCTTTTATACCCTGGCTTTCCACTTGGATTCTTTTCAGCATTTTTGTTCACGAAATGAGTCATTCTTTGTCAGTTATTTTCTGATTTAGTTTCAGGTTAATTACAATTGAACTAATTTCTGAGAATATTGTTCTGTAAGTATTCATACTTCAAACGATCATGAGTATTGAGTTGCAGAGTGCAGACTATTGATAGAAGGTTTCCATTCAATCAAAGCAGCAAAGTCACACATCTGATTGAATGTGAGATTTCTACACAATCAACTAACTGAATCCTCAGGCACTGACTTCACAGACTGGGAAGTATGACCATTGCCTGCATTATCTGGGATCAGCCAAGGTGCTTACTTTCAAAACCACTGTGTGGTGAAATTCTGAAGCAACAAAAGAGCCTCAAAGCTGGAGTACAGAGTTGGATTTGTCACCACTGACATCACTGTGAACTGAAAGTTCACTTAAATACTCTGCCCTCTCCTCAGTGGCAAATATTTGTTGCGTTTATTGGGCTTGTTTCAGTGATGTAAAGCTACTTCAAACAGAGCACATGGGAAGGGCACACAGATTTACGAAGCAGCAACACTTCAAGGGTTTTAGCAAGACATGGAAGATTGGCCTTATAGAGTTATGGAGGTATAAGGTCTTGTCAACTTCCACCTGCATCGTTTCTAAGCTGGTCTATCGATCAGACTGTGGCCTCCTCAACATAGGAGAAATCAAAGTTTGCAAGGCAACCCACCATTGATGTTCCTCTCCCACATCACTGACCTATCACCTAGTTTTCTTCTCCCTTTGTTCACCTTTCCATTCCCCTTCCCTACCCCTCCTAGTTCTACCATTAAAACAACTAAAATTGCTATAGATTAGCTATCTTTTCTCCTCCCTCTCAGCCCTACCTGAGGGTCTTGACCCAGAATGTTTACTTATCTTTTGTCTCCATAGCAAATGCTTGATTGTCTGAGTACTTCCAGCATTCTGGTTTCCTCTTTGTTCCAGGTCCTAGCAACTGCAGTCACTTTGACCTCTTCAGTGTGTTCGGTGAAATTGCAGTTTGTGCCAGTGAGGGATCTGCCCTGGTGCACATCTCTCCACAGATGCTGCCTTACATGTTGACTATTTCCAGTAGTTCCTGTTTCGTTTTCAGATTTTCAGTATCTGCAGTATTTTTCATTGGATTGCCAAACCAGCTACCCTTGCCACTAACCTACTACATTCATCCTTATGCCATTCTGTGTTTCTTAAAGGCTATGTTGTGTCATGTGTGACGCCAAGCAGAGCTACTGGACGGATGATGCTAATGAGAGAGATAACGGAAGACAATGGAGAAACATTCAAAATGCTAATAAGAGAGAAGAGAGAGATTAACGAGAAAGAAACACAATTCAGATATTGACAAACCGTTTGCTTTGAACCTGAACGGTCTGCAGTTTGATGGACAGGTGATACCCCAGCAGGGGTATAAAAAGAGCAGGTCTGCTAAGGCACGACACACCACGAGACCCTGGAAAGAGCAGTGTGCCCCCACAAGTTGGTGAGAGTTTGGAGGACTGGTTTGCGGGAATTGGTTTTCGTTACAGTTGTACCATAAATAATAAATAGTAATAGAACCATAAATAGTTAAATAGTAATATGTAAATTATGCCAGTAAATTATGAAATGTCCAGGACCAGCCCATTGGCTCAGAGTGTCTAACCCTCCAAGACCCTCTAGTCTTGGCAAAATCCTTATAAATTTTCTCTGTACTGTTTCAATCTTATTAAAAATCTTCCTCTTTTACATAAGAGTACCACTTAACCAAAATGCTGTGATACTTGAAATTGCAGATACTATGACATGTGCCCGGGTTTGTCTTGGTCACCGGTGTCTGGTGAAGGTGTTGCCTCCAGTTTGAAAATAGGCTGAAGTGCTTAAGGTGTCACTATTGTTATATCTAGTTTTCTTTCCTTATAATAGTTCTATAATACTCCTTTTCTCTTATCTATTTTGCTGTAATGTCTTGGACATTGTCTTTAATGTTAAGTTATACATATTGCCTGTGCAAACTAAGAAATTCAAATGGATGAATGAAGCATTATTCTCAGAGGGTAAGGAGAAACAAATGGTGTGTACTCTTAGGCTTCTCTGTATGTCTGAACTATGGTACTAGAAGGTGCATATTCTACTCTGGATCTGTGGCAATCCTAAAAGTGTCACAGATTTGACTTGTTCTCTAGAGTTATGGTTGTTTTTTTTCGAGGAAGTCGAGTGCTTTCATTCTGTACGGTATATCCTGTTTCCCATTAAAATAGGATATTACTAGTAATGTACTTAGCATGAGTTTGGCAGAGAAAAAAAAAGGGCATTTTTCATAATTTCGTTAATTTTCAATGTAAATTGTACCCAATGAAATATAGTCACAGCCAATTTGAAAGAGAGAGAGAGATTGCGGGGATAGAGAGGGAGAGGGAACACACAAATAGGCGAGGAAAAAAAAGAACATGTTTTCAATTCCATTGGAAAGAAAGAGTACAAGAAATTGTGCTAAATTCCTTTACTAAGACTAGCTGCAGGAAACTATTCCCAAGATGAGAATTCCAGGACCGTAAGGTGGAATTTCAGCTCAGAATTTCAGAAAGTGCAATACACTTTGAGTATTTGCTTGTGTTCAATAGGATTGGTAGTGGTGACCAGAGAGTGCCAAAACAAGAGATCCACAAGATTTAAACCTGGCCTGTGGTACCCTGCTGTGAAATGGCATCTGTATAGTGCTGCATTAGTATCAAAGAACTGGAAACTGTGCCAAAGACTTAATGTGTATTGTTTACTTTTCAACAACCGTTCAATAATTAGTATTCTTGTTAAATAGGATACATATATCCCTTATTTGACAACTATTGATTTGTCACCCACTTTTCCTCCCTTGAGTAGATACTTGACTCTATTTGTTTGTGAATGCTAGCTTCAAAAGATTTTGCTAAGACCTTATTTCAATTGAATTAAAGGCCAAAACATGACCTTTGAATATTTGAGGATTGTTTGCTCTCTATCAGATGGCATCTGCCTGTAATCGGCAAGTCAATTTACACTTTCCTTTTGATGTGACCACATGAAAACATTACATAATTGATGCATTTAGGTTGACCCTGTTGTACTTATATAATCAGGCGGAAAGTTCATAGAGAATTATTAGCTTGTGGTCTTCCAGTACAATGGACAAGGAAGGTTTCATGGTGAACTGGGTAAAAATATAATCCTTTCCAGCCCAAGGCAGGACCAGATTCTCCAGTTTCATTACTAGAGGACTTTGTATTTTTTCTAACTAAAAAACAAAAGGTTATTAATCATAGGCGAGTCAAAAAGAAGTCACATATCCTCTAGAGTTTGAAGACATTTGAAGTCCTGAATGGCCTGGAGCTGCACTGATCAGTCAGTTGATAAAAGTATTAGCCAGTACAGGAATTAACCATCCAGGAAGGTCACAAGTTCACACCCCAGTCTGTCATTTTGTTTTAGTTATAGCATCTCTTTGATGTATCCTTTGGGTTCATCCACACAAGTCATATTTTTTTCCAGCTGACAAATGGGCATCAGCAAGGCTGTACATCGGGTGGGAGCTGTCTGTGAGCTGAGAGGTCAACAGAAGGAATTAGGTTGCCTGCTTCTCCCGCTTCATAGGTCACAAAATCATAAGGAGATAAAACACAGAGACAGTACCTTCACCCGCAGTCTGCACCAACCAATAAACACTAATCCTACGTTAATCCCATTTTTCATTTACCCCCAATTTTCATCATTTTCCCTTGGGTTCTACCACTCATCCATGCACTGGGGACAATTCACGGTGGCCTATTAACCTGCCAACCCACATGTCTTTGGGATGTGGGATGAAACTGGAGCGGCAGGAGGAAACGTGCACGTGCACAGAGAAAACATGCGAACAGCGCGCAGGCAGTGCCTGAGGACAGGATTGAACCCAAGTTTCTAACTCACTGACTACACCACTGCTGTTCAGTTCTTGCAGCTGACACTTTGCCATACCACCCATGGATCTGCTGATTTGGTCCAAACGTGATTTGGTATTTTCAAAAGCTGCTCCACAGGAAGTTGGTCAGTGCCATCATGTCCACGTTAAGCCCACTGCTAAGATGTCTAAGTTGTGCCAGCCACATCACCTCATGAGCAGTGGTAGGTGTGCAATTGACTGACCTGTTTCTCTAGAACAACTTCTGCATGACCTCAGGCATTTGTCTGCCAATTTGAGACTGTGCGGCAAGTGTCTACTCTTTGTTGTCTTCCACTCCCTCTCTGTCTGTTGAGCACAGCTCTCTGGGCTGGTGCTGTTATTCCAGCAAGGATCTAAACTAGCTGATAGTTTAAAAAATCCTGCAGGTGCTGGAAATCTGAAATAAAACCACAATAACCTGCGATCACTCACCAGGTCCCTGTGATCTCTGTCTCGCAAGGTAACGTAAGAACATCCTTCAAGGGGTTGAAGCCTCACAAGGTACCATGCACTGATGATGTACCTAGTGGGGAATTGAAACCTCTGCCAACCAATTTGTGGGAATATTTAATCTCGCACTGCAGTAGTCAGAAGTTCCCACCTGCTTCAAAAAGGTGACAATCATATCAGTGCCCAACAAGAGCAGGGTGAGCTACCTCAACAAGCTATCACTCACATCTACTGTGCTGAAGTGCTTTGAGAGGTTAGTCATGGCCAGAACCAACTACTGCCTAAGCAAGGACCTGGACACTCTGCAATTTGCTTTTCACCATAATAGAACAACAGTGGATGCAATCTCATTCAGCCTTGGATCGCCTGGACAATAGTAATATTTACATCAATAGCTGCTGTTTATTGATTACAGCTCAGTGTTCAATGCCATCATATCATCAGTTCTAATCAAGAAGCTCCAAAATCTGGGCCTCTGTACCTCCCTCTGCAATTGAACCCTTGATTTCTTCATTGGGAGATCACAGTGAGTATGGAAGTAAAATAACATCTCCTCTTCAGTCAACACCAGTGCACCTCAAGGCTGTGCGGTTAACCCGCCGCTCTACTCCCTCTACAGCCACAACCGCGTGGCTAGGCACAGCTCAAATGCCATCTCTAAATTTGCTGATGGCACAACTGTTGTTAGCAGAATTTTAGATGGTGAAGAAGAATCGTACAGGAGTGAGACAGATCAGCTGGTTGAGCGGTGTCACAACAACACCCTTGCACTCAATAATATCAAGGAATTGATTCTGGACTTCAAGAAGGAGGTCAAGGGAGCGCAACAGTTCTCATCGAGGAATCAGCAGTAGAAATGGTGAACTGTTTCAAATTCCTGGGTGTCAACATCTCTGAAGCCCAAACATGGGTCCAACATATTAATGCAATCACAAAGGAAGCATAACAGTGGCTATATTTCATTAGAAGTTTAGGGAGACTTGGCATGTCACCAAAGACTCTCTCAAATTTCTACAGGTGTGCATTCTAACTGGTTGCATCACCAGCTGGTATGGAGGGCTACTACACACTGACATCCCTCCAGTGTAATCTAGGATTTGAGAGTGAGCCAAGTGGACAATGGCAAATGAGTCATTGAATTAACTAAGTCATTGCTTGAAGCACACAGATTGGCTGCTGAATCTTTCAAACAATTTGAAAAGAAAAATTATTAAAAGTTTGATGATGCCTTTGGCCCAGAGTGGTCAGCAAAATTGGGACTGCTGATTTGGCACTCCTCGAGAATGTATCCAGCAAATGGTCAGCAGATAACTGTTCAGTTAGAAGCCAGTTTATTCATGGATGACTTGTCTCTCTGTGACGGGTGAGACCCCAATCATTAACAACACGGGCACTGACACATTTTTGTATGAGCTCCAGGTTGCAATTTGACTTGCATGAACTACACAAATATTCATGATCTGGGCCTATATGACAACATCAGCAACATTGGAAGAGGCCCTGTGTTTGTAAAAAGCTTCAACATAAGTGAGCAATCTAGAGAATCATGTTAGATGGTATGAGTGATTGATCTGAAAGCTGGTTTATAGTATAGAAGATTATGAATACATATTTGTTTTATTTTTATTTGGAGATACAGCATGGAACAGGCCCTTCTAGCCCAACAGGCTGCGCCACCACGTAACCCACCTATTTAACCCCAATCTAATCACAGCACAATTTACAATGACCAATTAACCTACTAACCTGTATGTCTTTGGAAATAGGAGCACCGGGAGGAACTCCATGTGGTGACGAGGAGAACGTACAAACTCCTTACAGATGGTGCAGGAATTGAACTCGGAACTCCGACGCCCCAAGCTGTAATAGTTTTGCGCTGACCACTATGTTGCCGGGGCTTAGAGTAGAGCATGGAGTCATAGAGCAATACTGTATGGATATAGGCCCTTTGCTCCAATGAGTCCATGCCCACCCAGTTCTTCCCAATTTCTTACATTCAGCCCACATCCCTCCAAGCTTTGATTCTCCATGTACCTACCCATGAGCTTCTTAAATATAAGGAAATATGCTCAATATCATTTTATCTGGTACCTCTGAGTGTATGTTCATGGTCCTCTGCTGTTCTAGGGCATCTACTTCAAGGTTTGACATGTCATGCGTTCAGTGAATCTCCTGCATACACTGCTATTTTAACACACAGTTATTTGAGGTACTGTTGCCTTCATATCAACCTGAACCAGCCTAGCAATTTGCCTCTGACCACTCACATTAACAAGGCACTTTCACCACACAGAACTGCCCCTCACTGGATGTTTTTTTTTGTGCTTTGCATGAAACTTTGTAAACTTCAGAGACTGTTGTGCGTGAAAATCCAAGATGAACACTTTCTGAGATACTCAAACCACCCCGTCTGGCATCAACAATCATTCCACAGTCAAAGTCACTTAGATCAACTTTCTTCCCCATTCTGATGTGTGGTCTGAACAACTGAACCTCTTGACCATGTCTGCATGCTTCTATGCATTTACTCATTGAGTTGCTGCCACATGATTGCCTGATTTAGATATTTGCCTCAACGAGCAAGTGGCCACAGTGTTTCTAGGTGTAGATATAAAATAGCTGAAAAAGTCATTTCATGCAAAATGTTACAGGGAATAGGAAAATTAAAAAGCCAGCAGAACTGTTTTTCAAACAAATTTGAGCACATTAATGATCTATGAAAATATTGCAAATTAAAGACCTATTTAACTTGATAGGATTGTCTCAAGGATAAATATTTAGTTAGGGCACCAGCTGGAATTTGCTGCTCCTCTTCCTTTGAGGGTACAGAGTGTGTATGTCCATGTGAGAGGACTGCTGGTTTAACACCTTATCCAAATGAGGGCTTTACCTACAATGTAGTGACAGTCAATACTCTATTGAAGTGTGCAAATGTGCTTCTCAAGTCTTGGTTTAGAGCCCGAACCTGCAGATAGAACATAAAGTATTACAACATAGTACAGGCCCTTTCGCCCATGATGTTGTGCTGACACTAAGATCAATCTAACCCTTCCCTACTATATAGTCCTCCATTTTCCTATCATTCACGTGCCTATCAAGAGTTTCTTAAATATTTCAAATGTATCTGCCTCTACCACTTCCCATGGCACTGTGGGAAAAAAAACTTGCCTCTGATAAGCACCTCTACACCTTCCAGCAATCACCTTAAAATTATGCTGCATCATATTGGCCATATTTTGTTTGACTCCAAGATAAGAGCATCAGGTATGAGGCAATATCAGCATAAAAAGAACAACACTAATGGGCTCTTCTGACTTTATTCTGACCAATTTACCTGTCAGAGATACTCCCTTTAACTGTATTTGGCGCATATCCTTTTAATGTTGTTTTTTTCCTGTCCATATGCCTGTCTAAGTGCCTTTTAAACAAGCGAGTTGTGTACAGCTGAAGTTCAAGTGACTACAAAAGTTTCTGGAAAATACTGCTTTAATTGAACGATGTAGATTGACTTTGGCAGGCTTTGATTTGTAAACTAATCCAAGTGTAATATGACCAGTTGACACATTTATGAGGACGAGGAGCGCAGGTGTGCGCCAAATCCTGGACATGATATCCAGTATGGCTGAATCTGCCAAAACTCATTCAGTCAATCTCATGTAAATATCCATTGGAGGCTCTTCAGTGCAAATATGGTGCAAAATAGAATGCTGTGCATTTGTGATTGGAAATTAACGTCCAGATTTTCAATGGAGCTCAAGTCTGTAGCTTGGGGAGCAGCAGGTAAATAAAACTGCTTAGCTCACTGACAGGGAATTGCACTGGTCTGATGTTTCGTTCGTTCCTGAAGAGCATCAGCTGGAAAATCAGATCCTGGTAAGAGCCACGTTTGCCTTAAAAACCAGTCCAATTTCCATGAGCCAGCTTCCAAATCCTTGAGAAGATTTGGTAAAGAAGAGACAAAGGGAGAGAGTGGTCGGTCATGACAGGAGGAAGTATCCATGAAGATTTATGACTGATGTGAAGAGGAGTCTGACACTGAGTGCAAACTCCCTCACTCTTAAACTGGGACCTGACTGGTCAGCCAAAGTAGGTCCTCTGCCTTTGCTTCCTTGTGTGCCTTGCACAGAGAAAGGGAAGACCAGACTGACCCAGCAAAGGCTGTGGTTCAAGTCATTGCACAGCTTTGGAATGGCAGAGATCAGGGGTCCCCATAAGAAAAAGAGTATGTTTGGAGAACATTACAACCAGTCTCAAACCTCGTGGTCCAGCACCAAAATGAGAAATCTGCAGATGCTGGAAATCTAACCAACACAGACAAAATGCTGGAGGAACTCAGCAGGCCAGGCAGCATCTATGGAAAAGAGTAAAGAGTTGGCATTTCCTAATGGAGGGAAATACCTGATGAGGGGTATCACCCTGAAATGTTGACTTTTTCATAGATGCTACCTGGCCTACTGATCTCCTCCAGCACTTTGTGTGTCTTGCTTCGACTAGCACCAAGGTAGGAGTAAGAACTGAGTATGAGGCATCTTCACTGGCACTGGCATCTGGGAAGCATTTTCATTACTGTCAGCACGATTGGTGTATTTATCAAGTTCATTAAGATGTACACTACCACGTAAGGAGTGGCTAGGCATCAGACAGCATCGCTTCCAAAATGATAGACCTCAGCACCTGTGGTAGTAGAGAGCAGACTCTTCACTTTACAAGATAAAAGTTTGCTTGTGTCCCTAACACCATGGTATTTGCCTCAACAGAGTCAAATATCAAGAGGAGATTATACACAGTGGTGAATATTATAATTCCGGCTCAGAGTAAAAGGCCAGAGATAAATTTGTACCTCAGCTTCAGAATCTTGGATCTTTGCGGACCAAAGTATCCAGTCTTTCAGAATCTTGTGGACGTCCATTCCATAACATAGCTCCATTTGGGTTGACTGGCTGAAGTTTCATCAGTGGTTCAATCCAGAATTTGTAGTCAAAGCTGATTCTATTGGCCAATTTCAAAAAAAAAAGTCTCCTATCTTATTAAAATATGCCAAAATTCAAAATGGACATAAACTAGTGGAAAGCTGGCCCACAACAGTGTGTTTCTTTCTCGAGCCTTTAAAAACTAAAACAATTTGATTCATACATCCATCATTCATGTATGTCAGGAACACTAAAAATCTGCAAGAGCATTGCTTTTCAATTTTTAAGGTGATATTCTTTGCTTTAAAAGAAAAGCATGTAAAGTAATGTGTACAGAGTAGGTCTCAGCCAGGATTTCCTAAAATATGCTCATGATATTCAAACTAAAATTTCTGCTGTATTTAATGATTTAGACCTATTGATAAGCAAGACAATGCTCATGTTGGAGAGATTCATGAGTCAAGAATGGGTGAGGTGTTGGGTGATGATGATGTTAGATTGAATCCAAGTTGCATTGTCAGGGTAGAAGAGCAAAAACTTCCTTATCAAGTTTAAGATCAAGTTCAGGCTTATTGTCATTCAGCTGTGTACTACCAAATGAAGCGAAACCAAGGTTCACATCACAGTACATATAACTCACACACATAACACATAAAGTAATACTACTACAAATAAGTTAACAAATATTAGGTGCATTTACAGCACAAGTTTGAAAAGTAAACAGTATAATGCTGATGGCACTTCATACATGGTGAGACCTGGGTGGTGTCAGGGAGTTCAGTAGTCTTAGAGCCTGCGGGAAGAAGCTGTTTCCTATCCTAAGCAGTGGACACTTTATTCAACATCTATTTATGCTGCATTGACCTGGAAGAGTTAAGCAGCATGGGATAGGAATGCAACTATGTTGTATTCATCCACAGCATAGTAAATTTTAAATTGTTCCACTCAGACCAGAACGTTTAATCGCTGTGGGGGATGTCTTACTCTTGTAGGATAACAAGGGAGGGGGGAGGTCACTGTGCTTGGCAGGTGAAACAATCTCAGGTTCTGGGGCCTCCTCCATAGTGGTTGTAGGAGTTGACTCTGAGACTGCAGGAAGTGGTTCTGACAGCTCTGGGTACCTTTCTTCTCTGACAATTGACTGCTGTCCTCAACTGATTGATGTGTCATCTCCAAATGATATCAGACGCAATCTCCAGTGTTCAGAAGGGTGGCCCAGTTCTGTCCTTGATCTTTCCAAGTACCCACTTTAGATCACCTCTGTAATCCCTCACCAGGACTGCTTGTCAAGGAGCGAAACATTGAACTTCCTTGTTTGAGGAACCCTCAGTTTGTCTCAGTTGTTTGTCCTGCATACTCCTTTTGAGATTGTTCTTGAGGAGATCCAAGCATGAACGCAAGGGATGACCTAGCAACAGCATAGCTAGTAGGTTGTTGGTTGTAGAGTGTACTGCATTGTGATATGCAAGGAAGAAATTGGCAAGCTTCTGATTGAGTGTAGTGACTTCCACTGACATTGCTCACAGTGCATTCTTTACACTCTGGACAAACTTTGCTGCCAAGCTATTTGTAACTGAGTGGCACGGTAAATTCTTCGTCTTTTTCTATTCATTTTCAAGAATGACTGAAACTGTTCCACAACAAATTGTGATCCATTGTCACTAACTAACTGTTCTGGAATACCAGTCCTTGAGAAGAGGTTTCTCAAAACATCAGCAGTCTGCGAGGCTGCGGTGAAGGCTCTTGGGAACACTACTGGCTACCATTGCTACCAAGAAATTTATACCCAAATATTAAATACACGACAATTTCCTCCAGGATTTTGTTTGTGTTACATAGGAGCACCAGTATAGTCTTTTACTGAACAATCATAGACTCCAAAGACATAAAGCTGCTTACACTACTAAGTTGAGTAAATCTTCAGTCCTCTCCAGCTTAATCCCTTCCTCCAAACACTCATTTCCTTGCCTTCCCCTTCCCCAACACTACAACCTGAAAATTTAGCTGATTTCTTCTCCCTTCCAGTGGTGCTCAAAGAGTCTCATCTCTCACCCAACCATCACAACATAGATCCCATTCCATTTCAGTTGGTGGTTTGATTCTATAGCATGCCAGCAAGCACATTGTTTTGAAGGTATCTTCCCTGACAATTATGAGTCTGCTGCTACTACTCACCACCACACCCTCCCCCATCAATGCTAACAAACCTCCCCTGCCCCGAAACTAGTTTTTGAATTTACTGTTTGCTCTCCATTCACATTGTAAGCACCTCCACATCCATCAACACCAGTGAGTTAGGGAAGCAGACCTTTACCCAATCTGCTCTTATTTATTCATAAAATCAAATAAACTGCAGATGAAGTTCAAGTCAAAGTTCAATTTTATTGTTCATTAAACCATATGCATGTATCCCACCAAATGAAACAACGTTCCTCCAGACCAAGGTGCACAACATAGTACATATAACTCTCACACATAACACATGAAGTAATATTACCACAAATAAATTAACAAATAATAAGGTGCATTTATGACACAAGTTAAAAAGTAAACAGTACAATGCTACTGACGCTTCCATGATATAACCTAGTTGGTGGCAGAGTTCAGAAGTCATGCAGCCTGGGGAAAGAAGCTGTTTCCCATTCTAACAGTTCCTGTCCTGATGCTGTGCTACCTCCTGGCTGATGGTAGGGGCTCAAAGAGATTGTTGGCAGATGGAAGGGATGATGGACAAATCTAAGGGCCCTGCATACACAGCATTCCTAGTAAATATCTCTGATGAATGGAAGAGAGACCCCAATGATCCTCTCAGCAGTTTTCTCAATCCTTTATTGGGCCTTGCAGTCGGATGCCTTACAATTGCCATTCCAGATAGTGATGCAAGACATTGTCAATGGTGCTCCTGTAAAAATTGGTTAGTATGGGGAGGAAATCTAAAATTTAAAAAAAACACAGAAAATGCTGGATGCACTCTGCAGGCTGGGCCACAGCTGTGGGAAGAGAAACCGAGTTAAAATTTCAGTTTGTAGACTCTTTGACAGACCTGGGAAGCATTCCAAAGCAGGTCTACAAGAAGGGTGGGGAGGGGGAGTTGAAACCATTGGGATTGGCTGTAAACAAGGTTGCTTGGTCAGTGAGTGAATGGGAAGAATAGAAGTTGCAAAATACAGTGCAGGAAGAGATCCCTGTTAGGTCGGATTGCGTATGTCCTCTGCTTTAAAGTCAAAGTCATGTTGAGTTTATTGTCAAGTTTACAAGTACATACTGTATATGCACAGCTGCAATGAAAAAATTACTTGCAGCAGCATCACAGGCACGTAGTATCAAATAAGCAGCATTCACAAGAAAAATATTAACATAAATCATACTTTTTTTTCATGAGAAAGAACACAATTAGAACAAAAAAAATTCCACTTTAGTGCAAAGTGATCCAAGCGATCATTGCGTTGCTAAGTTGTAGTAATTAGGGTTGTACTTAACCGAATGGTTGAAGGGAGCTAGCTGTTCTTTTATCTGGAGGTGTGGGACTTCCTGCCTGTTGTAACTCCAAGAATGTTTACGTTCTTTTGACTGTGTTCTCACTTGAACTGAGTCCCAGCGGACACATTCCTCCATCCCAACTTCCCTGTACCTTAATGAGTTCCCCATTCTGACAAAGAATCTTTGGCCAGAAACATTAACTGTTTCTCTTCCCACAGATGCAGCCTGACTTGCTGAGTATTTACATTTTCTGTTTTGTGTTATTTTTGAAATGAGTATGTGGCTAAATACAAGATAAGTGTATATAATTCTGCCTTGTTTTTTCCTCATCATTTAAATATTCCACCTAAAAACTACCTCTGAGAAAGCTGAGGGGTTCCATATTCCTACAATTGCAGTCCAGTAAAACACAACATCTTCTGGAGACAAGTAGGGAAAATACTTGTATAGGGAGCAATAAAGGTAATGTCTTTCAATTCAAGTGGCCCCTTGACCAAAATCTAGGATCTAGTTTAGAACAATGATGATATTGAAGTAACTATTAGCTTTCAAGCGAAGATGCATTAACCACCACTTTAGGGCAATTGAGCTGTGCATATTAGAATGTTCTCTTGCTCTGTCTAATGCAACATTAGTAATCAGATGTAAATATTGTATTAGTTGTTCCACAAGTTAATGAGGCTCTTGTTTCGTTCGCAGGGATCATCTATACAGTGTGGATTTGGATGCACCAGTGGCAGACGAAATGCTTTATAACAAAGTAAGTACAGAATCAACATAATGAACAGCTCTGTAATGGATAATGTGCAGAAGTCCAATAGGACAAAAAAAACTTTGCTATTATGTTAATCGCCAGGAGGATCTTTTGCATTTGACCATCGTTTGCAGTTGTTTATGCTCTTGTGTTGAAATGGTAATTGAGGGATGAATTAAAGCCACCCCATTCTTTTGGTGGTGTGATTAGATTACTGATAGTATTGTTTTTCCACACATCTCCATTTTCTGTCATTTTCATCCACTGCAACTAAAGACTCACTTGAGAATATCACAGCTACAAACCTGATTAGCACACGAATCGTAGAAGTTTGATGGGATGATGTTTTGTCTTCCTTCCCAGTAGGTGCTTGGGTATGTCTTCTTTCTTCTTAGCCATTTCCTCAAATCTGTGGATGCTACAATACATTACTTAAATGGAAAAACTTTTGTTGTATCTCACAATACAACACAAAAGGAAACCACAGGGGTGTTTCATCTCTTGAAGCTGTTACTTTAGTCCCATTCTCCTGTACATTCTCCCATAACTCTCCATTTGTTCCTTCTGCCAGTATTTACCCAAGTCTCTTTTGAAAGTTACCACTTATTCTGCTTCTGCCATTTTTTGGGGGTGATATAGTCATCTAATTTATGGCTTAAAGTTAGTTCTCAGTTTCCCCCTTTTTGCTGATTATCTGGTATCCTGTTTTCAACTCTCAAGTTTATTCAAGGATTTTTTTCCCCAAAGAATTCAATCAAAGCATCACAGGAAGGATATTGAGGCTTTGTAGATGGTGCAAAAGAGGTTCACTGGGATATTTCCTGGATTAGAGTATTATCTAAAAGGCGATGTTACTCAGATTTTGATTGTAATTTAGACCGATGATTTTCCCCAGAGCAGTAGTCTGTTCCCCTGTGTGAGAAATGTCAAATGCTTAAGGGCGTAGCTTTAAGATGGGAAAGGGTAGGATTATGGGAGATCTACAAGGCATTATTTTTTACATTGGGTGTGGTAGGTGTCTGAAACATGCTGCCAGAGGAAGTGGTGGAAGCAGATATGATAGCAATGTCTAAGGAGCATTCAGGCAGGTACATATGAGCAAGCAGCGAATGGAGGTATATAAAACCTGTGGAAGCAGATGAGACAGTTCAGGTTGGCATAATGGTCAGTAGGAACAATGTGGGCCGAAAGGCTTCTTCCTCATCTGCACTGTTCAATGTTCCATAGATTTTATAAAGGCCTTCATAATGTTGAACACCTTTGTTAATTTCTCTGAACAAGAAAAACAATCTCTGGAAGACTGGACATGCCAAGCAGAATCTGTAGAGGAAGTTGATATGGCTTAAAGGGCCGGAAAGGCTACAGTCTCTCAATAAGTAAATAAAATATGAGATGTTGCTCTTCCTACTTGCATCTACCTCTCCATAGCAATAGAGAAGACCAGGGGCAAGCCTGCACGTGTTGCGGTGGGAAGGAAAGTTAAAATGGCATGTAACCTGTAGTTCAAGTCTGGCTGGTGCAGACAGAACTCAAGTGTTCTACAAAACAATCAGTTACACTTGGCTTCTGCAGCGTTGAGGAGAGCACAGTACAAATGACAAATGCAATCAATAAAGTTGGAAGAGGTGCTGGAGAACCTCCTTCTCACTTGGAAGAGCTGTTTAGGACTCTGGATGGAGGTGAAGGGAGAGATGTTACACCTCCTACAGTTGCAGAGGAAAGTGTTAAGATGGGGAGCAGAGGATGGAAAGGACTGATTTCTCTGGGTCTTTCTGCTCAGAAAATTACTGGCTTCTGGAGTCTCCCATATAACTAAAATCCCTCATAGGATTCTACAGTATCTTCCCTGAAGTCTCTCATAGTCTCACGTTGAAATCTGGTGTTCAGCTGCTGCATAACCTTTGTACAAAATGTATCATAACCTATCTATTTTCATTTTGGTCTTGCACTCAATGCACTTCAGTTTTTCATTTTCCATTTTCAAAGTTTTGAGTATAATGATAAAGATTTCTCTGTTCCTGAATTTCACTTTTGTTTCTGTTGAACCTTCTCTTTCCACTAGCCAAAATACAATAACTCTTCCACTTTACCAGCCATTTTCATCAGTATTTCAGGTATCCCAGATGTCTGCTATCTTCTTTCTTACTTTTTACTCCATTTGTGCCTTGCAGAAGCTTTGAAACTTCATTTCTGATCTGCTAGTTCAGGTTGTTATCTGCCTAATAAGGGGCATCGAGCTTGATGCCAATCCATGGGGCACAGATCACTCAATTATAATATTATTGAGACATTCTCTTTGTCTGCACTCCTTTTCATATGCATCACTCCCTATTTGAAAATCTAGTCAAATAGAATTTGAGAATTTCAGTTAGTCCTGACGAAGGGTCTCGGCCCGAAACGTCGACTGTATTTCTTCCTATAGAAGCCGGCTGGCTTGCTGTGTTCACCAGCATTTTTTGTGTGTTCCTAGAATTTGAGAATCCTGTTTTCCTCCTCTCTGAGAAAGTATCTGGAAACAACCTTCCTCAACCAACTTCTTCATGTCCAGCTCTCCGGCGATTACTTTCATTCAGACCTACACCAAGGCAATCTTGTTGTACCCCATATTCTGCATCCCTAAAGTCAGCCAATTCTACACAGACTAAGCTTCAAAGCCTGGACAACAGTTTACAAAGTGCAGTGTTATTCTAGACCGTGCCGGGTCAGTCACTGACAGATGCAGCAAGGAGACAGGGCATTTGGCCCACCAACTCCCCGCTCACCATCAACCACCCATTTACACTAAACCTACATTAATCCCATCTCTTTTACTCTCTACATGTTCTCATCAACGTCCTCCAAATTTTACCATTCATTTACACACTGAGGGAAGATGCATAGCATTCAATCTTCGGACCCACCAGCACCCAGGGCAATCCCACACAGTCAAAGGGAAAACCTGTGGTCTCCACACCAACAGCACCCAAGGTCAGGATTGAACTTGGGCCTCTGAAGCGAAAAGGCCGCAGCTCTACCAGCTGCACCGTTGTGCCTCCCCGAAAGTATTTTGTCAGATTTCTTGTTAATAATTTAGCATAAATGAGCATTGAGTCAATAAGCTCATTCCAAATGCAATTGAAATTGTGTTTGGCACACCCTAGTGAAAATCAGGCTCTGTAATTTGCATACAGTGCTCATTAAGGAAAACCCATCAGTACTAATTTAAATAAAGTCAGCATCCATTTTTTGTTCGGAGAAAGAAAATACCCACCAGACCATTTCCTCGCCATTGTGGGTCAGTTGTCAAAATAACAAGAAAGCTGAAGAAATAATATCTGAGATTAATGAATTCCTGGGGAGTTAGCTTTGAAATTGCCCGTCCATTCAATTCAGCTTTTACAGAGTAAATGGAATATCGCTGCTTGGGTTTGCAGCTCGCTGATATCCTTTGTACTTTTATTTGTCACACCATCAGCATGAAATGCACAGCAAAAAGACAAAAATTGTTTCAGAGCATCAATTCTTCATAGGAACTATATCTCTGTCACCTGCATCTCCTGCTGTGACCACATTACAGCCCCATAGTGTGTGCAGAATGGACATTGTGACCTTTAGCTTTTGTGCAGCTTGATACCTGTTGAACATCAGGAAATAAGCAGTCGATATGGGGAAAATTTTTGATTGAGCTTCTGGCGGAACATGTCTAGCACAGATCTATGGACTCAGTTGGATGACTAGCCTCTTTCTATCACATAAGCTTCCATGATTCTTTTTATTATTCTATTAATATATTACAATATACCATCCACACAAAGACAACACTCATTGCAGCATTTTTTTTTTAGCATCTGGGATCCTTTTCTAAAGAACCAAACCACTTAAATTATAGCACTACAGGAAAGGTGCAAACTTAAATGTAAAAAGTTATTAATTACAGACTGAAGGAAAGGGGATGGAAGCTAAAGAGTTTCATTAGGCTAAGGTCCTCTGGAAGACGATTTATAGGAAGGATGAGTCTTCAGTGTAATCCTATGAGAATATGTGATGGAAAATGCCTTAGTAGGAATTAAGAAGGTATGAATGGAGAAACTACAGAGCCATGATAGCTACAAAGGGCCAGAATGTTTGGAGGCTGCTCAGCCTTTCCTTCACTAAGAAAGGAAGTGCAAGGCATGACATCCGATTCAGGGGCAATAGGCTTTGTAGAGGCTCAAAGATGGTCAGTCATTCTATGCAGAAAGTGGCATTCAAGGCATCCTTTTGGTAATACTCTTGGCATTTTTGTAGTAATGGTGTGCCACCATATTCAGACTGTTTGAAGTGTGAAAAACAGCTTGTAATAATCACATCACTGAAGCTGAAAATTAAGAAAATTAAGAAGGATGGTCTAAGATATTTGCTTCCAGTTTTGGAGAGTTTTGAAGAAAAGAAATTTTCAAGTGGTTATATTCTCTCTGATGTGTTCTGGTTTAAGGAGACCCACTTATTTGACCATAATGTCTATTGTCTTTTGTTACACTAAGCATAGTTTCCCACTTCATTCACACTCCTCAGTACAATGCAACAACACACAATGCTAGTAAAAGGCATTTCCTCACAGCAAAGTCAGTTTTTTCATATTCTGTGCACACTCTAACCTATAATGGATCACGTCCATTCAACAAATATTTTTATATAAAAGCTTACTGTTCCCCTGAGGTTAGAAACCAAACTCCAGAATATTCATTCATCTTTGCCCTGCTTCCACTGCATTTCAATAACCCATCTTCCACCACCCTAGTTGTTTGTAGAGCTTATATTCCTGGACTCACTACATCCAGGAATTCCAAGGTATCCTTCTGTCCTGAACAGCCCCTCACCACTTCAGCCTGAATACACAAGACCTTCTTAGAAATTCCATCTAAATCTGTCATTGACATGTGACCAAACTGCATTTGCTCCTGCTCACAAAATTTTCTCTGAATGTGTAGTGATGTTTCATGACAAAGACAGCTTTTACACCTTAGTGATACAACAAAAATTCTTACTAGAAATCTTAGTTCTGCTCTTTGTTGTGAGAGTGTTCTCTAGAAGCAATAGGATTAGGAGAGAGGGCAATATAAATTGGAATATAGAAGTTATATGACAGAAAGCCTATGTTTTAAAAGCCTGTGGCTTAGATAGGAATGACAAGATCAAATTCGTTGGAAAGAGTAGGAGGCTGGCAATTATATTAGCTTAAATTGCTCCACAGGGAGAATGCAAAAGTTGATTGACTCTTGATTATAAGGGCCTCAAAGGTTACAGGGAGAAGGCAAGAGAGTAGAGTAGAGTTGAGAAGGATAATAAATCAGTCATGATGGAATGATGGATCAGACTTGATGGGTCGAATAGCCTAATTCTGCTCCTATGTCTTAAGGTTTTATGGTCTTGTGCAGGGAGAAAGCAAATTTGTAGGTCAGTGCACTTGAAGTTGAAAAACCAACTAGAGGGAGAAATGCAGAGAGCATCACTCAAAGAATCAAAAATTAGTGAGATGGCTCGAAGAAATAGCAAAGTCTGCTCTGCAAGAAATATACTGCAGGAGTAAATGAACTGACCGGAGCAAGAGGAGTGGAAAGAAAATAAAGGAGGAAGGTTATTGGGTAACAAGCCATACTTGAATTCCTCATAAGACAATTCTATCAAAGTCCTCTTTTTAATTTTGTCACACTTCTACAGTTCCCTTGAAATTTCTTGGAACTCTAACTTCTGAAGCAGTAGCTCTAAAAAAACAACATGCAAGTTGTCAAGGTAATGTATTTTGCACTGGGTTCAAATCAACTGTAAAAACAAAAACAAATTACCATGGGATTAGTTTTATGTGGGAGCCATATGAAGGAGTGCTAGGGATGGATTACTCCTAAATTGATTTCTCCAAGTTCACAGAGTGGCTCCTTTGAGGCTTGAAAATGCAAAGTCTGAACAGCAGTGATTGTTTATGCTGCATTATTCCTATGACCTCTTCTCTGCTGACACCTTACAATAGTTTACATTAAGTTAAACTTTGGTAGAATTTGGAAGACAAGGTCTAAAAATGTAATTTAACAAATAACTCTTCTGCAGTCCATATCAAACTCCATAGGGTGGAAATAGATGTGGGTCAATGCCTGTGCTTCAAATACAATTTTAATTCTCATGTAGTAACTTAATACATTGTCACAATAGGCATATAATCCAATAAATGGAAGTCAAAATATATTTTGCAGAGATATTGAGTGCACTTGCCATAATTCTAGTCTGTGGAAATGGTATTTTCTTAAGATTTGAAGATAAATGGTCACAACTACAGGGTGATGTCATAAGCTATTGTAAAATACTGTTGATGGAATTGTGGGGGGAGGCTAGTTGCCAGTCTGCAGAGACCTTGTCTTTAATTAAGTCACGCTGCCCGAGTTCAACACTGAATAAAATCTGTTATTCTTGAAAAAATGTGTGGATGCAGAGATAAGCTTTATAGCAGTAAGAAATCCCATAGCAACTGCTTTATTTCAAGGAGACATACCATAGCAACAGTCTGTCAATGACAACATTGCCCAGTGTGTTTACTTGTATCGCAACTGTCACAGAAGCGGGTTCACACATTAACATGTATTGCAGAGAACATTCACTAATACTGTCATGTTACAGTATAAACAGGACTGTGGCAGACAATGGTGTGTGTCACAAAAAGAACCAGTAAAATGGCTTCGGACAGAATGCATATTTAGAAAACGACAGCAGTAGAATGATTTATCTGATGATTTTTTGAAGGATTGTTGTACTTCAGGCACACACAGCTGTCTTTTTGGTCCATTTTCTCCTCATTAAGCTGAGTGTACGAGCACTAAGGTTAAGCAGTATTTTCATGTAGATCGGTATTACTTTCAGGTCAAATGAAACATGAACTGTATTCCGAACTGTTAGTTCCATTTCACTAAGTGTACTCCCCTACTCATACCGCACAAGTTTAACATACTGCTCTCTACAATAATGGGAATTATTTTGTTGTAGTAGATCATTTAAGGGTGTCCCAACATTAATTAGACTTCACTCTGCGTAATTCGTAGTGGGGTGCGTGAGGGGGGATTGTGGAATAGAATCTCCACCTGAGAAGACACAAACAGCCCGTCAGGTACCCATCCTGACTAATCCCATTACCATTTAGGGAGAATATATTAGAGAGTATAATAAGAGAGTACAAATTAGAGCAGCGAATTTCACGTCAATCAGATATGGAAAAAATAGAGAGGCAGAAATTGAATAAAAAGCCAGAAATGAAAGTTTAAATCTTTAAATATGCCAATATTGAATTATGACTCCGCACTTGGAATATTTACTATTTGTGCCAAAGAGATTGATTGGCAGCCAATAACTATTGTTAGTTATTAAAAGGACCCTTTTGCTCGCAATAACAATGACAACATTTGATTTCCTTTGTACTAAACAACAATCTCACATCTTTATTGGATTTCAATGGTGAAGCAAACCACAAGATACCATTTCTCTGAGCAGCACAACTGGGACAGCAGCTCTTGAATATGTGGGTTTGAGTGCCCATCTGCAGGCTTCATTAAAGCCTCGCTGTTATCTCTGACGGCAAAATCTGCTGCATTGTAAGTGTTTCTGTTGCCTGCACCTGCACCCAGTCTAAGCTAAAATCTATCAATCTGTAGTGCCTTATTTTGAATAACTTGTTAAGGAAGTAGGGGATATTTTGATCCCAATGTACGAAAATAACTTTCCTGATATACTGTATTTCAAACTCTGCCAGCTGGTTGGCTTGTGGCCAGTTCCTTACTTTGGGATCCCATATAGTGGGAGCACTGTTAGAAAGCCCAACTCAAAGTGCTTACAGCCATCTTAAACCAAATCCACATAGCATTGCATTAAATTATACTGCATTGTGTTATGTTGAGTAATTTTATATTACATTGTATTGAATTGTCATTCAGGGTGAGGTGGATACGACCTACAGTGACATTGCTAATTCCCTGACTGGATGCAGCCATTGCCAAAGCCAAACAAATGTGCTGTTCACTTGGGTTAGGGAGTCGCCTGGTTGCCCAATGCTTGAAAATACTAACAGTGCATGCAGAGCCAGTGGCATTAGTAATGTAACAGCAGGTTTTGACAAAGGAAGCCTCCATCCTGCTGGTCTACGTCCAAAGGGGACCGATCACTGTGCTTTTCCTATGCATCTATCAGTTTTCTATTGAATGCCATTTGAAGGTCACCACATCTATTAAAATGATTCTAACATTTCCAGCTCTTGGATATGATTTAACTCTATATAAAAGCAAGTCTAATTTGGTGTTATTTTAATATGCAGCTCACCACATAAGGGGCCTTGTTTTAATTGCAACATCCTGTCTCAGAATAACAAGTAGAGCAACCATCAGTCTGGCCTCTCACTGAGATCATGCTACCTTACAATGAATCATATTGGATTCATGATATTCATCTACAATGCCTCTGTGCATTACAGTGAATGAGCCATCCCATATAATGTAAACTGACAGAGGTGTCAAGCCCAGAGGAAAATTAATAACTTTTATGAAGAAATACACCTGCAGACTTAAGCATAGTTTAGATATAAAGTCATAATTTTTAAAATTAAAAATTGGGAACATGATGATGTGGGCATGCTTCTTTCAATTCCCTCTCAACCTTTCCTAAGTGCAACCTAAACTCACTTGTGTGAGCAACTTTTTGGAAATACATTCACTGATTCATTCTACTCAAAGAAGCCCAGGGAACACATCAGCTGAGGTGTTCAGTTTTTAGCCCCTCTCTACCCATTCTAAAGGGGATTGACACCTTGTTGAGTCATTGAAAATGCTAGTAGGCTCATACAATTTCATGAATGCCACTGGAGTCGAAAAATATTTATATCACAGTCATTAGTCAATCTATGGTATCACCTCTAACAAGAAATGTCACTGGACCAGTAATATAACTGTTGTGGCTGCAACGGAAATTCAGAGAGTAGGTGTTCTACAGTGACTTACCCATCTTTCAAAATCATTGTACATCTTGCAGGCTATATCATGATTGTGCTGTCGTATCTTCCACTCGCCCATATGTGTGCAGATCTAATAAAATTCAAGCTCAATACCAACAAGGATTTGTCAATCAGATTGATTGGCACTCCATTCACCAACTTATACATTCACCCCCTCCATCACAACGCAGAATGGCTCCGAAGGCACACTGTGGGTCTTCACCATCCCGCAGGCTTTAACAACTCAAAAGAAAAAGGCAGCAGAGTTTGACACCACCTTCCATTCACATGCCATCCTGACTGGGAAGTATGGTGCATTTCTATCATTGTCACTGAAGGCTCTCCCTGTCCTGTCACCCTGCCACCTGTCAGGTGAGTCACCAGCAATCAACCACCTTCTCAAGGCTAATTAGAAAAGGGCGATATTGCTTTGCTTTCTCGAACTTCCCACATCTTATGAATGAACAAACCAATAAATGTACCACCCAAGTAATTGTTTCATGAGATGTGAGTTTCAGCATTTAGTATACTTCAGCCTGGGTGACTCCCAAGAATTAAGCTTGAGGTCTATCTAGTCAAGTACACATAGTCTTGGTTTGTCCTGAGTTTCTGTGATACCTTTCTGGAGGAACATTGTATCATTTTTTTAATGCATGCATTTCTAAATGACAATAAACGAGGACTGAGTGTCCTCATAATCTAATCTAATGTGCAGGATCTAGTGGAAATTCCCCGTGCTTGATTGTGCCTTCATGTTCAACCTTCCAAAGTTTAGCACATCATACTTTTCCAGATTTAACTCCCTCTGCCATTTCTCAGCCCAGCTCTGCATCCTGTCCCATTGTAACCTACGACACATTCTGTACTATCCACATTGCAACCTTACTAACCCACTTTTACACTTACTCATCCAGGTGTATAAAGCCAGTCATTGCATTTACATGGGCTGGTTAAGAACAGTCACTGCATTTACAACAGATTTATCTTAATCAAACAGACAGGAATGTTCACCTCTGCCAAGGCCAGATATATTAATGTATATTTTACAATTACTCCAATTAGTATAAGGTGCAAGAGCTTTACTTTTGGCATATCACTATGAAGAGAAATGCTTTTGTGTCCAAGGAAACTAAATACGTATGCGACAGAGAAGAATGCAAAAAGATGGACTATTATATTGACATGGGGAGGCTAAAGTAGAGCATGTAATAAGCACCCATTAGACTGAATGACCAATTTCTGGTATTAAAATTATGTAATTTCAGATGATTACCTCAAAACTTGACAACTCCAGTGTAGTGCAGGCTGACATCCCTCGTTCTACTCTCTGTATAGTAACAGGCATCCAAAACCTTGTTTTTGAACTCCCAATATCCCAGCCACCCATCACTCCCATAATTACCATGTTAGCTGCCAACTAAGTCCAGCCACAGGGTTTTGGCTCAAAGCATTGACAACTCTTTTCCTCCCACAGATGCTGCTCAACCCATTGAGTTTGCCTTGCAGATTGTTTGTTGCGCCAGGTTCCAGTATCTCCAGTTCCTTGTGTCTGCATTAATATATAATTTTCTAGAACCAGGGGTCAGAGTTTCAGAATAAGCGGTTGACCACCAATAATTACAGAGACAAAAAGAAAGTCTTCACCCACAGGGTCTACTTGTGAGGATTATCAATCTAAATTGAAGACAGAGATTGCTAACCATACAAATAGTAAAGGGTATCTGAAATGTAACATTAGTGAAGGATAGTGACACCGAAGATGAAGATCAGCCATGCTCTTCCCTTGACAAAGCAGACACAAGAGGTTAAATAACCTACACTTTGCATGCACCTCTTCCACCATTCACTGCCACAACTACAAAAAATGAGCTCAAAGATTGAGTTGTCAGAGTCCACTGGGGCAGACAATTCCAAAGTATTATCACCCTACGATAAAGAATAAAAACGAGATTGTGCAGGTGCTGGAAAACTGGAAGACACACAAAATGCTGAAGGAGCTCAGCAGGTCTGGCTGCATCTATGGAGGGGAATAAACACTCAATGATTGGGGCTGAAATCCTTCAATGGGATTGGAAAGGAAGGAGGAAGAAGGCTTCTTCCCCTTAGAAAAATACTGTAAAATTCAATGAGGTCACCTTACATCTTTTAAAATTCAGAAAGCACAATTTCTTCAACTGATAAACCACCTAAGTCATTGCTGACAATACATAAGTTTTAGATACGATCAAAATTGTCCACAATACTTCATTCTAGTTTCACCAAAGCCCTATACAATTATGATAGAATATCTTTAGTCCCATTCTCTATCATGACCCTTAAGGATCTTTCATTTTTCAGTAAGATCACCCCTTTTATTGTACTTCTAAACTCCAAAGCATCTAGATATAGTTTATTTTGTCTGTTCTTGATAGGATGACCTCATTTTCTTCCACAATCATTCACTTCGTGGATTTTAAAGATAACATTCCTGGAGAAAAAAAAAATAACTTCTATGGGAGTCTTGGGAGATGAATATAAGAATAAAACTCCAATAATCTGCCATCCCTTTTTTCCGAAATCCTGATACTTCAGTATTTAGCTCATGGGTCCTCACTCCCATACTCTTTTTACCCTCAATATGGCCCTCTACCCTCACTCAGTTTAAACACACCATGGCTTCATTTCTGCACTCTCCTGAACTTCACTGTGGACACCTTCCCATGCCCACATTAAATGCATTAGAGTCTGATTCCAACACTCACCTTAAAAACATAAGAGTCCTGTTCTGAGACTCATTTCAAACACACATGCCCTATAACCTTATTCTCTTTAAACCAAGGGTACCCACCCTGATGTCCACTGACCCTTCAGTTAATGGCAGGGATCCTTGGCATAAAAATGGTTGGGAACCTCCTGCTTTAAACTCACCTACATTTAATTTCTACTGGAATATCTACCACTGTGTGACATATAAACAACAGGTGGAGTAATATCCACTAATCCAAAAACTCTGCCAGCTGGGCACCACATAAGTCCCAAGCTGAATTATCTGAGTTTTACTGCGGTAGTTTTAGCAATAGTGGAAGATTTATTGTAAAACACTTTAGTATATCATCAAAGTCCTCAAATAATTCTGCCACTATAAAATCACACCATTCCCTTCACCTCGTAATGGAACCTGCTACATTCTGCCAGTTTTGTCGTGATTTTGATTTAATGACCCAAAAGACGGTGTGATGAGTAACAAGATCAAAGTATGTCAGAAGGGGAGTGTGTTAAGCAGCACAGCTCTGTATTATAATCTCTCAAAAAGCCTATACCTTAACTTGAATAATGAAATCATTTTTGTGGATATTTGTTTATCAACCAAATGATACCTTGATTGTACTGCAACAGCACAGCCTCGTAGGAGTGCCAATTAAAGCAGGGATCCTTTGTAGTTCTCAAAAATTGGCATCTCAGCGCCTTGCTTTTCACAATGGATTTGAGGAAGTCAAAATACATTCTGCAGTCAGTGAATCAATTTAAATTTGTTCCTCAGTTTCTCAACAAAATGTGCTATATAATGTCAGCTTGTTTCCAGTGTTCTGTATTCATTGCCTGGTGCTTTAGAAATTTCAGATTCTTTAATGTTTACATGGGATGACGTGTGACATACAGTGCAGGAACAAGATTTCTTGCCCGATTTGTCCATGTAGGCATATATACTCTGCTTGAGCACCTATCTTGAATAAACTAATAGGGTGACACTCTCTTCCTGTCTCCCTCATATGATTGCAAAACATCACACCTCTCTGACACCTGCTAACTGCCTCATTTATAACCCACCCCACAGCAACCCTGAATCCAAACTACCACAGTTATCCCCTTTCCCCTATCCATCTCTGCCACCCCACCCCATCCCCTCTGCAGCTTAAAAGTAACTTAATTTCTCTCTTTCCCAGTTCTGTCAATCATATGAGATCAATTTACATTTTCTAATCTCTTCAACTGACATACCCGGCAAACTAGGTCTTCAACCTGAAGCATTATCACTGTTCCCCTCTTACCACGAATACTGCCTGACCTACTGAGCATTACCAATGTTTTCTATGTTTTGTTTTCCTTCAGATTTCTAGTATTTGTAGTATTTTTAACCCCTAATAATCATCAAGCTTCCCCTTAAATGTGTCAATAATATTTGCTCTAACCATCCCACAATGGTACTAAGCTCATTATTTGCATCACTGGCTCTGTTGATGAAGCATTTGAACAGAGCAGAAGGTGCCCCTGAAAACACTAGAAATACTCAGCAGGTAAGGCAACATCCATGGAGGGTGAAAATTAGTAAACACTTCAGCTCAATAACTCTCCTTGAAGAAGCATTATCCATCTGGATGTTAACTCTTTCTCTCTCAGATGATATTTGATCTGCTGAGCATTTTCAGCACTTTCCGATTTTTATCTCAGGGTTCCTGCAGCCTCATGTATTTTTTTATATTTTCAATAGCTAGCTCCATTTATGTTAAGGCATAGGCAGAGTGAAATGACTGACGTTGCTTCACAGAAACTTAAAACGAAAGTGGACTGCTGGAAAAGGAGTTCTGAGCTGCATCTTTTTTCAAAATCCTGCTGTAACTTCCAACCATGCACTCGTTAGGAGATAGACAACAGGCTTCGGCATCATTCCCCTGGCTTTTAACTGCTCTCTCCCCTCTGCCACAGAAACTATTCTATGCCTGAGTTCTTCTATAGCGCTCAGTTTCCAAGTGGAATCTCCTGGTCCTTCAATCAGTGGCCGACCTCTTGCTGTCAGCCATCTCGATAGTGCTGATATGACTCATTAGCAGCCAGAATAGGAAACATGTCTGTACCTTCTGGCCAGGAGCAGAAAGCTAACCCACCTTGTAGAGAATGAGTTGGATGCAGGAGAGATACCTGATGCCCCAGTCTAATTTATATTGCCAGCTGAGCTAAAGGACATCAGACGGGCTTTCCAACTCAGAATCATAACCAGGTTTATTATCGCTGACGTACAGTATGTCTGGAAATTGGTTGTTTTGTGGCGGCAGTACACAGCAAGACATAAAAATTACTGTTACAAAATAAATAGTGCAAAAGACAAATACCAAGGTAGTGTTCATAGATTCATGGACTGTTCAGAAATCTGACAGTGGAAGGGAAAAAGCTATTCTTCAAGCAATGAGTAGGGGTCTTCCATCTCCTGTACCTCTTCCCTGATGACAGGAACATGAAGACTGCATGTCCCGGACTGATGGGACTGCTGTTCTATGACCTACAATGGACCCAGCAGGCTGAATGTCTTCCTCCTACATCATGAAGGTAAGCAGATCTGATTCCATCAGATCTAGTACCTCAGAACAGATGGGTAAAAGAAAAGGGCAAAGTGGTAACTTCAGGGATGCTAGAATCTGGAGCAACAAATAACCTGCTGGAGAATCTCAATGTGTCGATGCAACATCTATGAGGAAGATGAATTGTCATCATTTCAAGTCAAGACCCATTAAGGAGTGTCTTGAAAGAAGAAAAAAGGCCGAGAGACCTCAGGATGTTTGTAGGCTCTGATTTTGTCGACTGACTTCCATTGCCAATAAGTTGTTATGTTTGTGTTTCTGAAGAAAACTGACTCATAATTTAACTAAGGTCAAAGACCTGGCAGTACTCATGAAGAAGGCTATGCTGGGTTAGCTAAAGGATAGCAGCCACCATGTGGGAGTCAGTGGAGCAGAAATCCAAAAGCGGACATTTTTATGCAAAGTGCATGGAGCACCTTTCCACCTCTATGATGGTGTGAGTGGGATTTGAGACTTGAAGGGATAGCATACCTTGGGAAATCTGACAGATGCCTGGAGAGACGAAGGAACATCAGTCAGTTAAGGCAACAATTGGTTCACTAATTGCAGATGGGAGCATATTGTGAGAGTGCGGGAAGGAGGAGAGGACAGATGTTGTACCTGTAATGTTGCGTTTGGCGGCATGATCAACTGGCATGTTCATGGAGATGCTCCTCGTTCTCACAGGCTCCACTATGAGAATGAACTTCTGTATGTTCTTTGTTGCCAGTGAGGAAAATTTCACTGGGTTGACTTCAAGTGGGAATTTGATTCTTTGCTCACTTTACCTTTATCCAGTAAGGCAGATAATTTTGTCAATACCCATCTATTGCAGGTGCTTGGTTTCAGTTTCTAGGCCAATGTAGAAGGATAAAATGGGTGTTCGAAACACAAAACCTTGACCAAATGATTTTTTTTGTCAGCAGAATTGCATTATATAATTGTATTGGAACCTCTAGGAATGTGGATAATGAAGTGCTACTGACTCTATTGCTTTAGTCGGTTATTGTTTAATGTAATAGATTACCTGTCAGAAATTTACGTCTGGTATTTTATATACCTACCTTTAATGAGGAATTGATGCGGACTTAAAATATGTACATTAAATGGCATTTTCACATGATGTGGCACTTAATAAAGGCAAACTAACTTAATGTTGAATAGGATATCAGAGCTAAAATAATGGTTTGTTACGTTGAACAGGCTTCATGTGGCATAGCAACCCACATCAAAGTTGCTGGTGAACGCAGCAGGCCAGGCAGCATCTCTAAGAAGAGGTGCAGTCAACGTTTCAGGCCGAGACCCTTCGTCAGGACTAACTGAAGGAAGAGTGAGTAAGGGATTTGAAAGTGGGAGGGGGAGGGGGAGATCCAAAATGATAGGAGAAGACAGGAGGGGGAGGGATGGAGCCAAGAGCTGGACAGGTGATAGGCAAAAGGGGATACGAGAGGATCATGGGACAGGAGGTCCGGGAAGAAAGACAAGGGGGGGGGACCCAGAGGATGGGCAAGAGGTATATTCAGAGGGACAGAGGGAGAAAAAGGAGAGTGAGAGAAAGAATGTGTGCATAAAAATAAGTAACAGATGGGGTACGAGGGGGAGGTGGGGCCTAGCGGAAGTTAGAGAAGTCGATGTTCATGCCATCAGGTTGGAGGCTACCCAGACGGAATATAAGGTGTTGTTCCTCCAACCTGAGTGTGGCTTCATCTTTACAGTAGAGGAGGCCATGGATAGACATGTCAGAATGGGAATGGGATGTGGAATTAAAATGTGTGGCCACTGAGAAATCCTGCTTTCTCTGGCGGACAGAGCGTAGATGTTCAGCAAAGCGGTCTCCCAGTCTGCATCGGGTCTCGCCAATATATAAAAGGCCACATCGGGAGCACCGGATGCAGTATATCACCCCAGTCGACTCACAGGTGAAGTGTTGCCTCACCTGGAAGGACTGTTTGGGGCCCTGAATGGTGGTAAGGGAGGAAGTGTAAGGGCATGTGTAACGTTCTGCCTCTGACAGTTGAAGGTCGGAGGGGATGGTAAAGACCCGGCACGGATGAGAGCCCCAACCCTCCCCTCTCCATTGACACCCCCAGCCTCCCCCCTCCCCCCTCTGATCCCAGCTCTCATCCGTGCCGGGTCTTTACCATCCCCTCCGACCTTCAACTGTCGGAGGCAGAACGCTCGGTCCTCAGTAAGGGCCTCACCTTTGTCCCCCTTCGCCCACACCTCAGCGAGTTCCGTGTTCGCCACGATGCGGAACTTTTCTTCCGCCGTCTCCGTCTCCGAGCCTACTTCTTCGGCAAGGACTCTTCCACCCCCACCGATGACCCCTTCTCCCGTCTTCAACCCTCCTCTTCTTCATGGACACCCCGCTCTGGTCTTCTGCCTGCTCTGGATCTCTTTATCGCTAATTGCCGACGGGACATCAACCGTCTCGACTTCACCGCACCTTGTCCCCATTCCAACCTCACTCCTTCCGAATGCTCTGCTCTCCACTCCCTCCGCACTAATCCTAACCTTATTATTAAACCCGCCGATAAGGGGGGTGCTGTTGTAGTCTGGCGTACTGACCTCTACCTTGCCGAGGCACAGCGACAACTCGCGGATACCTCCTCTTATTTACCCCTCGATCGTGACCCCACTAAGGAGCACCAGGCCATTGTCTCTCACACCATCACCGACTTTATCTGCTCAGGGGATCTCCCATCCACTGCTACCGACCTTATAGTTCCCACACCCCGCACTTCCCGTTTCTACCTCCTACCCAAGATCCACAAACCTGCCTGTCCTGGCCGACCTATTGTCTCAGTTTGCTCCTGCCTCACCGAACTCATTTCTGCATACCTCGACACTGTTTTATCACCCCTTGTTCAATCCCTTCCGACCTATGTTTGTGACACTTCTCACGCTCTTAAACTTTTCGATGATTTTAAGTTCCCTGGCCCTCACCACTTTATTTTCACCATGGATGTCCAGTCCTTATATACTTCCATCCCCCATCAGGAAGGTCTCAAAGCTCTACGCTTCTTTTTGGATTCCAGACCTAATCAGTTCCCCTCTACCACCACGCTGCTCCGTCTAGCGGAATTAGTCCTTACTCTTAATAATTTCTCCTTTGGCTCCTCCCACTTCCTCCAAACTAAAGATGTAGCTATGGGCACCCGTATGGGTCCTAGCTATGCCTGCCTTTTTGTTGGGTTTGTGGAACAATCTATGTTCCATGCCTATTCTGGTATCTGTCCCCCACTTTTCCTCCACTACATCGACGACTGCATTGGCGCTGCTTCCTGCACGCACACAGAACTCGTTGACTTTATTAACTTTGCCTCCAACTTTCACCCTGCCCTCAAGTTTACCTGATCCATTTCCGACACCTCCCTCCCCTTTCTAGATCTTTCTGTCTCTGTCTCTGGAGACAGCTTATCCACTGATGTCTACTATAAGCCTACTGACTCTCACAGCTATCTGGACTATTCCTCTTCTCACCCTGTCTCTTGCAAAAACGCCATCCCCTTCTCGCAATTCCTCCGTCTCCGCCGCATCTGCTCTCAGGATGAGGCTTTTCATTCTAGGACGAGGGAGATGTCTTCATTTTTTAAAGAAAGGGGCTTCTCTTCCTCCACTATCAACTCTGCTCTTAAACGCATCTCCCCCATTTCACGTACATCTGCTCTCACTCCATCCTCCCGCCACCACACTAGGAATAGGGTTCCCCTGGTCCTCACCTACCACCCCATCAGCCTCCGGGTCCAACATATTATTCTCCGTAACTTCCGCCACCTCCAACGGGATCCCACCACTAAACACATCTTTCCCTCCCCCCCTCTCTCTGCATTCCGCAGGGATCGCTCCCTACACAACTCCCTTGTCCATTCGTCCCCCCCATCCCTCCCCACTGATCTCCCTCCTGGCACTTATCCGTGTAAGTGGAACAAGTGCTACACATGCCCTTACACTTCCTCCCTTACCACCATTCAGGGTCCCAAACAGTCCTTCCAGGTGAGGCAACACTTCACCTGTGAGTCGACTGGGGCGATATACTGCGTCCGGTGCTCCTGATGTGGCCTTTTATATATTGGCGAGACCCGACGCAGACTGGGAGACCGCCTTGCTGAACATCTACGCTCTGTCCGCCAGAGAAAGCAGGATCTCCCAGTGGCCACACATTTTAATTCCACATCCCATTCCCATTCTGACATGTCTATCCACATCCTCCTCTACTGTAAAGATGAAGCCACACTCAGGTTGGAGGAACAACACCTTATATTCCATCTGGGTAGCCTCCAACCTGATGGCATGAACATCGACTTCTCTAACTTCCGCTAGGCCCCACCTCCCCCTCGTACCCCATCTGTTACTTATTTTTATGCACACATTCTTTCTCTCACTCTCCTTCTTCTCCCTCTGTCCCTCTGAATATACCTCTTGCCCATCCTCTGGGTCCCCCTCCCCTTGTCTTTCTTCCCGGACCTCCTGTCCCATGATCCTCTCGTATCCCCTTTTGCCTATCACCTGTCCAGCTCTTGGCTCCATCCCTCCCCCTCCTGTCTTCTCCTATCATTTTGGATCTCCCCCTCCCCCTCCAACTTTCAAATCCCTTACTCACTCTTCCTTCAGTTAGTCCTGACGAAGGGTCTCGGCCTGAAACGTCGACTGCACCTCTTCCTACAGATGCTGCCTGGTCTGCTGCGTTCACCAGCAACTTTGATGTGTGTTGCTTGAATTTCCAGCATCTGCAGAATTCCTGTTGTTCATGTGGCATAGATCAGCTAGGACCTGAATCATTCCACATCCCAACTGTTTCTAACCCATCTTCTCAAACCAGCTACCCTACCTCCCCACCCTGTGGAGATGTGGTTGAGATTCATATGGTTCTGTCTTTGAAGAGTCATAGATCATGGCATCAGGTATCTTGAACCACCATGGCAATCATAAAGCCCCCACTTAATTAGTCCTACATGAATCCTAATTCATTCTCATGATCTACCACCCATGATTCCAACACTCAACTGCACACCAGAGGCAATTTACAGTGGCCGATTAATCTATCATCACAGAGGTCTCTGGAATATGAGAGGAAACCAAAGCAGGCACAGGGAGAATGTGTAAACTCCATCGAGATAGCACCCAAAGTCCCAATTAAATCTGAGTCTCTGGCGTTGTGTGACAGCAGCTCTGCTAGCCGCACCACAGTGTCATATCTTCTCTCATTCACATTCTAAAATGCTGGAGAAGAGCCAATAATTTCTACTAAGAAAAAAACAGTTACTTTATTTATAAAAGAGCATACCTTGGCAAAGCAGAGATTTTTTTCTCCAGTAGCTTCCTCTGGAGAACTGGACAGGTTGAGGAATGTTCTTTGTTGAAACCCAGGGAAAGCAGCCAAGTCTAAATAATGAGATATATTCAAGAAGTTGCATGTGGTTCTAACAACTAAAAAGTTTAAATAGTGCAGGGGAAAGCAGGGTGCTGAATTCGGATGAACATCAGTGATTGTATGGAATGGTGGAGCAGATTTGAAGGGCCGATGATCCGCAGGAGCTACCCCTGTGTTTCATTGAAGCATTGCAGCCACATGCTACATTTCCTAAAAAGGGTACACACCTAGCATTAAAGAAACAATGAATGTCATGTAACTCTAACAGTGAAAAACAAAATTCCAGCATCTGCAGAATCTTTTGTATTAGAGAAAGGCACAAACTCCCAGAATAACTGTTCAGTCTCTCCATGCTTCCCTTAAGTAAAAAGTCTTCCTGATACCAAGCTTGATGGACTATCCTGTCAGGTGAGGTCCTAACTGGCTGTGCTTTCCCAGGCCCTGTAGAGTAGGGTCTGTTTATATTCTTCAGCTTCTGATATCCTCATATCTATTGTACCTGCATATAGCAAGTCTTCTTGGTGATCTGGAGATAAAAGAGCTTGGATCTTCTCCCCCACTCTTCTCATCTGCCCACTCCACTTCCCTTATTTGGTTCCATGTTCTACATTCCTTTCAGAGTCTATCATCAGCCCTTTGCTGCCTTCAGCTAACACCTCCCAGTCTTCGTCGTTATTTCCTCCTCCTCTGCTGTATCTCCCAATTGCTCCTTCTCACATGTATCCACCTGGCACTTGCCCCAGCCCTCCCTTTCACCTCTTTCTACTGGCTATCCTTTTCTGCTCCTTCAGACCAGTTGACCTAAAATTGCAACTGTCCACGTCCAACTACAGCTGTCTGACCCACAGAGTTCCTCCAGCAGTTTGTTTTGGTAGTCTTCCTGAGATGGCTGTTACTCGAACTGTTCGTGTGATCTAGAGAGGAGAGGAAAGAGCCAGCCACCACTGCTTCTCCGAGTGGAAAGAACTTCTGTGAATGCGCATCCCGAGGAAACTGACCCTGAGTCTCTGCAGCAGCAGCTCAGCTGAAACAGTTCCTTCTGAGACAGTTATTGCTACGTTGCTCAATGCAGCTCCGTCCAGCTGCAGTCACCGACTCACAGCCTGTCCCTGGTGCAGAAACAGTGGAGACGTTGTGTTGCTTCAGTATCTTCACAGCTCAAAGCATCTAATTCAGCATAGCCTGCAAACTAAACTCGAGATCTTTTATAGCCAGAGGGCAAAGATTTAGGATTAAGGTTAGGAGGTTCAGGGGGGAACTGATGGAGAATCTTTTTTTCCGCACAAAATCTAGTTGAAAATACACTGCCAGAGGGAGTAGTAGAGGCAGGTACTCTCACGACATTTGAGAAGGATTTAGATGCGCACTTGAAGCCCTATAGCATGGAAGGCTGCAGGCCAAGGGCTGGAGAATGGGATTAGTATGGAAAGGTATTTGAAGGAAGGCACAGATACCAAGGGGCAAGTGGCCTGTTTTTACATTCTAAGACAATGTGAGCCTCCCTGTCTGTATACCTCAGCTCCCTCCTGACCAAAGCGTTCACCCAGTGGCAGGCCTTTCTGGGTTCCTCCAAAGTGAAAAAATGGACATGATCAGACCTTTCACTTGGTAACACCCAGTGAAGACAGCAAGCAGAATCAGTTCGGTCCAACACAAGTTGCAGAGAGTGGAAATTTGCAGCAATAAATGGCTTAAAATATGACAGTAATTTGATGCTGATTTGACAACTTTGCATCATTCAGAAACAGCTTTGTTTTAGAATGTTTAATTCATTATGGTTTTCTTTCAGACATGCTTTGGATATATTTATCTTAAATACAACTATTATTCATGTCACAGAAATAGCCCTGAGAGCTCAATTTTTTTTCTCTTTTGCATCTGTTAACTACTCTTTTATTTTACAGTGGAAAAATTATTTCTTCTTTGTATTGCTAATTTAGCAGGAAATGGAGTGTTCCTAAGCAGTGGGTGAATTGGAGTAGTTATATTCATTCAACAGGTGTAAATGACATTTTTAAATGTGGCACAATAATGGCATACCAAAAGCAATAAAAGTCATTCATGTGGATTTTCTTCAAAATTTAAATCTTCCTACTCAGTCCACAAGTCCTCACAAGGCCATCGAGTGCCCTTCAGCCCATCGCGCTTTCACTGCCCATTAAGCACTAAATTTACATTAATCCCAAATTTTATATTCCCTAAATTCACCTTAAACTCAGCCACCACCACCCAAAGAAAATCTACCACTACTTTCCACACAATAAGCAATTTACAGTGGCCAATTAAAAGCTACAAGCTTGTCCATCTTTGGGATCTGGGAAGAATTCAGAGCACCCAGAGGGAACCACGCAAACTCTAGACAGACGTCACCAGGGAGAAAGATTGAACCCCGGTCGCTGGACCTGTGAGGAAGTACCTCTGCAAGCTGTACTGCTGTGCTACCCCCTTTTGTTAAAAAACACCAATAACTCACCATTTGTTAATTTGTTTCCATGCTAGATCTGAAATAGCCACCTAGCTGTTGATCAGTGATGTGATGCACCATCTTTCAGGCCACGACATAAGCCCCTTCCTCTTCTGAGTCCTGGGACCATAGTCCAAATGGCCACCATCGAACCCTACTAGTGCCAATGTTAGGAGTGATAGGAAGGTATATCAGATTTGTCTGCTGACATTCTTTAGATGGACTAACAAGCAAGGGATAAATTAAAGCAAGAAAAACTAATAAAAAGCTAATTTGCAATATACTATTCTGTTTCTGAAAATTAGGTTACCCTGCCAACATATTTTCTGCTCTTCTCTTTGCAGTTATGGCTCTGTAATTAACACTGACATCTCATCAGAAAAAAAATACTCCGGCTTCTAGCAATCATTTATCAGTGCCTTCACATTAAGAGCACACAATGTGCATTTGTGATAGTTGGAGTCTACATTTTTTAGTCATGTTGTAAATGGACCAAAATGGTCATGTGGTAGGGAGGGGGAATTAGTGAGACTGTTAGAATGTTTGTAAATTAAGAGTGGTGACCAGAAATTGCAATACTTAATAAATGATTGCAAAAGGTTGTGTTGCCTTACAGTTGAATGGTTGCTGAGAAGAAACATTATCTTGGTTTACTCTAGAAGAATGAATACCTGAATTCAGCAGGTAGTCAGAATATGTCACCATATACAACCCCGAGATTCATTTTCTTGAGGGCATATTCAACAAATCTATAGAATAGTAAATGTAATAGGATCAATAAAAGATCACCCAACTAAGGCATTCAACCAGACTGCAGAAGATAATGCAAATATAAATCAATAGCAGTAAATAACAAGAACATGAGATGAAGAGTCCTTGAAAGTGAATCCATTGGGTGTGGCAACATTTCAATGATGGGGCAAATGAAGTTGAGTGAAGTTTTCCCCTTTTGTTCAAGTGCCTGATGCTTGAGGGGTAGTAACTGTTCTTCAGTGAGTCCTGAGGCTTTGTACCTTCTACCTGATGCCAGTGGCAAGTAGAGAGTATGTCCCGGGGAGTGGGGAACCTGGATGATAGATGCTGCTTTCCTTCGACAGTGTTTCATGTAGATGTGCTCAATGGTCGGGAGGGCTTTACCCGTGGTGTACTTTGCCAAATCCACTACTTCTCTGAACATTCAAGACAAGAAGTTAGGAAGAAATAAGAAATTGTTATAGTGAGTCCTTAAGCTGCCTTTTTTTTTGAAACTTTTAGTGGATCCCTCGTGTATAAAAATTGATGTTGGTACTGAAAGCAAAATAGAAAATATTCCATTTACCATTGATATATTTTCTGTATTTCACTCTGGGGAAAATGAAAATTGCACAGATTATCAACGTTGAGTGCATTTTCTAAAAATGCTCCCATTTTACTGCTCTGGAAAAGCTGGTACAAGTAATATTATTCAATTGGTGTGATAATATTAGCTGAGGTTTGAGTTAGCACAAATGAGTCGCATTAATATGGTGCTCAGTGCACCCCAAACAGTTTAGAAGTTGAGCAAATTAATCTTTCAAGCCTTGCTGGAGCGGCATCAAGAAAAATGAGTCTCTTGGTTAACACCACCCTCAGCACTTTTTCCACTGCTGTCAATACCTTCTGCAGGTGCTTTGGATCAGGCTTTCTTATTTTGGACTGTACTCCATGCAGGGCAGGTTTAGTTATTTAACATGGTTCTAGCTGCCTCCATTCAGAGAGCTCTGGACATTCTGAGGATGGAAGTAGTTGGGGCAGATAACGGGAGGAGTAAGGGGACAAAAGTTAGTGTTGTGGTAAATTTTAACCTATTTCATTCTGTAAGAAATGTTAGTCTGGACACCTATTTTAAAACTTTTATCATTTCATATAATTCATAAAGCAGTTCAAAAGCAAACCAGAGCCTCCCTGGTTTACGTTGCTCAGTAATACACTTGGTAGACATCTCAATCTGCTTTTGGAAACTGCCTTTCTACTGGTTGATTTTGTTTTGCATCCTCGAATCCCGGCTCACAGCTAAAAGGGGAATTTTGTTTAAAATTCTGCCCTCGCTCCAAACGAGGCAGTGAGACTCAGAAAAATAGAATGTATGCAGTGTGAAAAAATACATTAGCTGATGTGAGAAGCCAAAGTTAAAACAAAAAAAAGAGCATCAGAGAAAATGAAATTATAGTTGTCATTAACACGAGAAAATCTACAGATGCTGGAAATCCAAGCAGCGCCCACAAAATGCAGGAGGAGCTCTGTAGGTTAGGCAGCATCTATAGAAAAGCGTAAACAGTGAGTGACACTTGGGCAGAGATGATCAAGGGTCTTGACCCAAAACATCGATTGTTTACTCTTTTCCATAGATGCTGCCTAACCTACTGAGTTCCTCCAGCATTTTGTGTGTGTTGCTTACAGGTATCATTACTTTCTACTGACATAAAATTGTGTTCTGCATTGGTATCTTGTTCAACACTCAGAACGTGTTCACAGGATCAAGGACACCAATGGAATAGTGGCAGGTCATCATTATAACATGACATAGACGGAGGTGTATAATTGACAGCACTGCTGTGTCAGGAACCTGGCTAGAACATATGTCCTGCCTGTGCTGCGTTCTGTCTTGCTGGGAACCCGGGCATCAGGTTCTTGTTAGTCTAGCAACAAATTGCCCCCACAGCTTGGTGTGGAGGGGCTGTGGTGAGGATTGCTAAAGCACAGGCGGGGAGAGTGGTGCTGCCGTTCAGGACGGAGATGGGAGGCTTAAACCAGCGGTCACCGCCTGGACACAAACACTCAGAGGGGAAGGCGTGAGTTTTCATCATGCAACAGGAGGTGAGAAGAGGGAGCCAGGGATGTAGACGGCCCGCCAACAGATAGCACAGCCACTGTGAGAACCGACACTCACTGTGTCGAAAAGCTACGGCTCTGAGCCCCACCACCCAATAGCAACCGTATCGAGCAGCCTCTCCACATGGAGCAGAGAGACAACTCATGACCAGCGGAAGCTTCCATTGACCCAGGATTCTCTCACAGCTTGAGTGGATGCATTTCTTACAGTATATAGTGTTGGTATCCACGAGCACTCAGGACAGAGGTTAGCGATCCGCATGGCAGCAGGAAATGGAGCAACAGTGCGACTCCGCACTCTATTATTTTCTACAATGAAAGCCATTGTAATCCGAGGTACTTTTTGTCACTATTATTAATGCTTGCTGGAGCAGGGCTGTTTCTAATTAAATTAGTAAGAAGAAACACTGCAGATGGGCCGGCTGGTGGCGCAACGACATCGGCGCCGGACTCTGGAACGGAGGTTCCCGGGTTCGATCCCGGTCGGGTCCACTCCTGAGTACGCTTTCCATCCATGCTCAGATTGAGTGTCGAGATCGCAACTCGACCTCGTAAAATAAAGGGAAAAATACTGCAAAATGTCTGTGTGAGGAGTGTCTCTCTCTCTGGCTCCGCACCTTGTAAAGGCATGAAAAGGACATCGCTACCATCGCGCACGCAGACGCACACAAAAATCAGAAACTGCGCAGAGCGGGGCATGTGCCTCAGAGTGTGATCTGTGGAGAGTCGATGAAGGGAGCATGTGGGAAGTAGATGAAACAGAAATAATGTGGCGGGGCTGACAACATGACGAATTAATACAAGATTGGCTGGTCAATGTACAGGCAGAGGATACAGCAACACCCTTACCATTTACTCATTTCTAATTTAGACCACAATGTAAGAGTAGGCCAATTTTGATTTAGATCAGCTGTATTAGATATGTGCTCCACATATCCCTCAAGTTCATTCTGAATTACATAGGGCTGGAATGCCCTATTTGTCTGGATCATTTGCCTTTTTTACACGAGTTTTACAAGAGCTATTAGAAAATTGTGACACTTTCCCCCCCAATAAATTAGTTAGGATAAATTAAACACTTGAAATGGCGTTCCAAAGTGTACATTATTAAAAGGATGATTAATGAAAAACAGACTATAGGAAAATGAAAGTAATAAGCCTTGAACTTTGACATTATTCCACCAGATACTTTATTACATTTTAATTATACTTGAATGTTTTATACAGTACACATTTAAATTGGCTCTAATATTTTTAAATCACCTTAACCATTTTTCCCTTGAGTAGATTATTCTACAGTAGTGGCTATTAATTTATTTGAATTCCCTCACTCTGCTTACTTTTACCCCCTGTACTCCAGAAAGTACAATACCTGCTGGGTTTTTTTACTATTTTTTCTATTTTAACTAATAAGCTTGTCACAACCACAGACTCTGCTGCAGGGTCTACGTACAACAGGTACAACAATCGCACTCGTGAGTACACGCGTTCCAGATAATTAGTGCTCCATTATGGTGGTATTTAAGTCCCTTATTTTCATTCTAGTCTTATTGAAACTTGACCAAAAGCATAGTAACGTTTACACTCCCTGCTTGCCCTCATCCTTGTCCGGGAAAGAAGACTACCATTTCGATTGACGCTGACAAGGAGTGGTGTTCGTTTAGTATTAGTTGTTTTTTCCCAGCTGCAATGTTGGTGTTAACTTTCAGTTTGAGAGTTTTAGTTAATGGCCCTGTTGACCTAGCATTTCTTGTTTTTCTTTTAAATTGTGCAACAGTTCTCATTAAAGTCAATGAACTGTTGACTCACTTTCTGTGCTTCTCTCACTGCACTTGGGCCATATCTGAACATTTTGACAGGGCTTATAATATTTGTCTGTTTTAAATATTGCTCATTCAAAAAAGATTCCTCACCATATTCCTCTCTCAGGCAGTGCTGAACCCATTTACAAAGCATTTGTTCATTTAAACTTGAGTGCAACATTCTTTAAAATTATTTGTTCACAGGTTGTTGCAATGGCAGCATTAATTGTCCATCCCTAATTGCCCCTGAATTGAGGTAGCAGTGAAGAGTTAACCATGTTAATGTTCTTAATGTTTAGCCCAATGCGAAAGATTTGGCAGAATTCCAGACCTGACGAACTTAGTCACCCAGTGGGGTTTGACATTTACATATTTTATTTTAAATTCCAGATTTATTTAACTACTTGAATTTAAGTTCCCCCTCTGCCATAGTGAGATTTGAACTTGTGCCTCTGGATCAATAATGCACCCCTCAGGCACAGTCGCAAAGCAGTCGAAGCTGCTGCCTCATCACTCCTGCTATGTGGGCACAGTCATGACCTCAGGTGCTGTCTGGGTGGAGTTTGCATGTTCTCTGTCACTGTCTTTTCCTTGGGCACTCGAGTATTCCCCTACATCCCAAAGATGTATGAGTTGGAAAGTCAATCGGCCACTGGACGTTGTTCCTAGTTTCAGTGTGTGGCTGAAGAATTAGGGATATTTGGGTGATTGGGAGGAGTTGTTAGGTATAGATGGGTGCTTAATGCTTGGCACAAGTCGGCTATACTGTTGAGTCATGATGGAGAGAATAATACAGGAAGTGTAGTAATAGGTAAGCTGGTAGGGAGGGGGAGATCCTGGTTGTATGCTGCGTGACTGTGACACTCATTTCTGCTTATTATGTAAGGGAACAAAAAAATTGAGACCATCTCACACATATTTTAGATGTCACTTCAGATATCTATTCAGTCAGGATTGTCTGCAGATTAATTGGAGATAGCAGCTGAGCAATTGTTATAGTTGTTATTGTCACTGGGACTGCCCTGGTAGGCGTCTCAAGTTCAAGTTTAATCATCTTTTAACCATATGTTAATACAACCATAAATATAGCAAAGCCAAAAGGCGTACCTCTGGGGCCAAAATGCAAAACACATTATCAATAGCACACTGCACAAGTAGTACACATAGTGGCAATTTCAGAAAAACATAGTTACGACGAAAAAAATATATAGCGCGTGTCCTTAAGTGGCAAGACTGCAGATTGTACTGGTCTAGCTTGTTTTTCTGCTGACCAAACAGTGGAGGGCAGCACTGAGTAAACACTGGAAGGTAGCACCGAGCGAACACCAGAGGGCAGCATTGAACGAATACTGTAGAGCAACACAGATGGGAGGGGTCAACCACCAACCCAGTGCAGATCCCGGCATGCCCACAGAGGTCCCTGTGCTTTCACACGTTGCCTCGGCGTCCTCTCCCTGGGCGACTGCAACAGGCAATTCCATAGCCCAGTCCTAGTCCTTGCCACAATCAAGGCATTGCAACTCACCAGTGAATCAGTGAACCAGACTTGCAGTGTTCTACGTTACCAATGTCCTACAGGATCTTGCGATCACAATAAAAATGTCTGAGACAGTAACTTCCACTGTGCACCGCCCAATGATGCACAACATATCCGGGCGACAACACAGCAACGGTACGCAGTGAGGCCATCTCCATCACTATTGAGCTGCAGTACTTAATGTTCTTAGTATCCAGCAGTGACTTGTGATTGTAAAAGCAATGTACAAGATGAACAAGTGCACCTTTGATTGGACCTGCAGTGACCACTGTATCCGAGTGTGCCACCATAATACCCCCCGCAAGAGGGATCGAACAGCCCGGTTCTCCATGCATTTGACTGCAAACCTCCCAGAAGCAATGATTGAAAGAAGACTTGGAGTACATAATAGAATTATAGGAGCCACTTTCTGGGAAGATGACAATGAAACTTCAATTAGCTTCAACAACAGAGAGACCTACCCTGGCAGTTACAGAAAATTGTCAGATAATTAAGAAAGCTTCATAATTAACAGAGCGATGTTTTGAGTTTCTAGCTTCAAATTATTCAATTTACATCTGCAAGTTATGCTGATAGTTTTGTCTGCTATTATTTTTCCGCTTTTAATACGAGGCTTTTTTCGAAACAAAAATGCCGGCTATTCCAGCCAAACCTCACTCAGAGGTTTGTCTCTGGTTGGCTCAACCTGAGAAGCAGCCTAATTTTGTCACTTCAACTAATGACTGGGCACCCGGTTAACTACTGGATCCAGGTCCCAGTGTCTGTGAAATTCAATTAAAATTTTATTGCATTTTAGCTGCAATTTTATTCATGAAATACCAAACTTCTTGTAGATGATGGGAGAGTAGATAATCAAGGTTATTTTTAGACTAATAAAACATTGCAATGATTATCATGCTGGCTATATGAGAAGTTCATTGCCTGCAAGTTTGCACCCCATATATACCCCAGAGCTCTATGGGGCTGAGTGCCTCGGCAAGTTTAAATATTCACAAATACTTATCAAGCATTCATTTGCTATAGATTCACCACAATTAAACAAAGGGATTAGTTTAACTCTTAAGTGAATGAGTGCACCACAGTTTTTACTGAGCTGTGTGGATGAGTGTGTGCCTTTAAGATCCCACCAGGTATACCCAAAGCAAAAGCCATGGATGAACCAGGAGATTCACAGCCCTACTGAGGGCTAGATCTATGGCATTCAAGACCAGTGACCCTGAACTATAAAATAAGTCCAGGTATGACCTATAGAAAGCTATTTTAAGAGCTAAAAGCAATTCTAATTGAAGATAGAGACAGAATCTGATGCACACCAGCTCAGGCAGAGTTTGCAGTCCATTACTTCCTACAAGGTTAAACCTAACATCATGAATGGCAGTGAAGTTTCACTCCCAGATGAGCTAAACATGTCTTATGCACACCTTGAAAGGGAGAATAAAAGTGTACCTGTATGAATCTTTGCAGTATCTGGTGATTCTATAATCTCTGTCTCAGAGGCCAACGTCAGTACACCTTTCATGAGGGTGAACCCTCACAAAGCCTCAGGCGCTGATGGTGTACCTGGTATGGAACTGAAAACCTGTTCCAACCAAGAGTGTTCAAGGACATCTTCAATCACTCACTGCTTTACTTGGGGGTTCCCACCCGCTTCAAAAGTGTGATAATCATAGCAGTGCCCAAGAAGGGCAGGGTGAGCTGCCTCAACGACTGTCGCCAGTAGTGCTCACATCTACGGTGATGAAGTGCACTGAGAGGTTGGTCATGGCCAAAACCAACTCTTGCCTAACCCAAGGAGCTGGAGCCACTGCAAGTTGCCTGGCACCACAGTAGGCCAACAGTGCATCAATGGCACTGGCTCTCCACTCTGCCTTCGATCAGCGGGGCAATAGTAATACACATCGGGCTGCCGTTTATTGTTCAGCGTTCAACACAATCATAACCTCAGTTCGAATCAACAAGCTCCAAAACCTGGGTCTCTGTACCTCCCTTTACAACTGAATTCTTGACTTCCTCACCGGTGCACCAAGTCAGAAATAACATCTCCTCCTCACTGAAAATCAATGTTGGCGCTCCTCAACAATATGTGCTTTAGCCCACTGCTCTACTCTCTCTACACCCACAACTGTGTGCCTAGGCACATCTTAACCACCATCTATAAATTTGCTAATTACCCAAATATTATTGGCAGAATTTCAAATGGTGATGAGGAGGCATACAGGAACAAGATAGATCAGCTGGTTTAGTAGAGTCACATCAACTGCCTTGCACTCAGTGTCAGTAAGACCAAGGAATTGATTGTGGACTTTAGGAAGAGGAAGTTGAGGGAACACATGCCAGTTCTCATCAAAGGATCACCAGTGGAAAGGGTGAGTGGTTTCAAGTTCCTGAGAGTCAACATCTCTGAAGGTCTAAACATACTGATGCAATTACAAAGAACAGTGGCTATATTTCATTAGGAGTTTGGCGAGACTTGGTATGTAATCAAAGATTCTCGCAAAGTCCTACGAAGTACCAGGAAGAACTTTCTAACTGGTTGCATCACCATCTAGTATGAAGGAGCCATGAGTACTACCCTCCTCAGCATCAAGGACACCTTCAAAAGGTGATACCTCAAAAAGACAGCGTCCATCATTGAGGAACTCCATCACTCAGGGCATGCCTCCTTCTCAATGCTGCCATCAAGGAGGAGCTGAAGGAGGCTGAAGACACACACTCAACAATTCAGGAACAGCTTTGTCTCCTTCGCCATCAGATTTCTGAATTGGACAATCAACTGATGAAGATTACCTCAGTGTTTTCCCCCTCTTTTTGCACTACTTGTTTAATTTTAAATGTCATATACTTACTGGAATTTATAGTTTTTTTATTATTATGTATTGCAATGTCCTGCTGGCACAAAACAACAATTTTCATGACATATGTTAGCGATATTAAACCTGATACTGATTCTGATGTGGACAGCTCTGGTGAGAAGTTAAAATGCCTCCAAGTAAAAATCAATTGTGCTGGAAACACTCAACAGGTCAGGTAGCATCTATGGAAAAACAAATAGTTAATATTAAAGGTCAAAGATCTGTTATAAAAGTACACCCCTTGGTAATAGCGATCAGAGAGGCACGGAAAGTATCTGTATTTTCTAACAAGTACCTTTATTGGCTCAGTTCCTAAGTATGCGGATTTACACAACCGAATACCTATGTGCACACTTACTAAGTTTCCCTGTCTCTCCATGAACAGGCAATGAAGAGAAAAGGTATTACCCAGGAAAGGAGTCTAAATTGGCTAGGTGTTCCTCGTGGTCCCACCCTGATCTCCATGTGTCCATAGGGTCCTCCACACCTGTGATGGGTTGGCTCCAGAGAATTGTCACTGCTTTCCATTGGAAGCCTCTACTTTTATATTCTTACCTTACCAGTTCAAATGTTGCATTTCAGTGTCATTGGTTATGAGTCATCTGACTGACCTATAACACCTTCCCATTGGATGTAGTCCAAGGGCTACACAATTTCATGCATTAGGTGACTTCTTTTGTCTTCTTCGTCTCTGGTCCAACCCAGTCAAATCAGCTCATTCAGACACAGGGCTAAGATAATGAGATTACTTCTGTAAATTTTGCATTGTACGTAATACATAGTTTATCTGAACAATGATCTCAGGTTTAGCAGGTCAATAGCAAAAATACTTTGTGTCCACGTTCAATTGCTTTGATGAGATTATCCCAGAGCAAGAATCAGTTCTCAAACAGTTCACAAGATGGAGGTTACAGAGCAGCTTCACATAATAGCAGCCTCCAATCCTGACCTCTAATGCTGCCTGCCAGAAGTTTGAGTTCTCACTGTGACTGTGTAGGGTTCCCCTGAGTATTCCAATTTTCTCCAACATGTCATCTCAAAGAAGTTCAGGTTTTGTAAATGATCCCTAATAGATGATTGGTAGATTCTGGAGGGGAATTATGTAAATGTGGGGAGACTAAACTGGGTTGGGATAGGATTCATAGTTGATGGTTGACCTTGACTGACTGGAATTAAAACATAGAACAATATGACATAGTACAGGCTCTTTGGCCCATAATGTTGTGCCAATCATTTAACCGACTTTATAAACAATCTAATGTTTCCCTCCCACATAGCATTTCATTTTTCTTTCATCAATATGCTTCTTCTTCTTCGGCGGTTGGCACCCAGCTTAATGGTGCATTACCGCCACCTTCTGCTCCAGAGTGTGCAATAGACTTACATTCCAAATTCCTTCACCCAATCATACACACACACATATCCTAACCTATATTTTATCCTCCTATCTTTGGCCATCCTAGTACCCTATTCCTGCTTATTCATCATATCCTATAAAAACCCCTGTACCCCTTAGGAAAGCTAAAAAATACCCTGATCTGTGCTTATGTAAGAGTATCTTAAATGTCCCTAATGTGCCTGACTCTACCACCATTCCTGGCAGCATGTTCCACACAGCCGCCATTCTCTGTGTAAAATAAAATCTACCTCTGGCATCCTCCCTATACTGCCACCAATCACCTTAAATTTCAGCTATTTCTGCCTTGGGAAGAGGGGGGCAGTGAAATGCTAGTGGCCCACTCTATCAATGCCTCTTATCATCTTATATAGTTTTATCAAGTCAACACTCATCCTCCTTTGCTCCAGAGAGAAACGACCTTCCTTGCTCAACACTTCTTTATATGACGTGATTAATCTAACCCTTCCCTCTCACATAGCCTTCCATTTTTCTTTTGCCCACGTGCCTATCTAAGAGTCTCTTAAATTTCGTTACATAACTGCCTCTACCGCCAGCTCAGCTGTGTGTTCCACATACTAGTTATTCTCTGTGTATAAAACCTAGCCCTGGCATCCCTCTATACATTTCTCCAAGCACCTTAAAGTTATGCCCCCTCATATCAGTTCATCATTTCTGCCTTACAAAAAAACTCTCTGGCTGTCTACTCTATCAATGCCTCTCATCATCTTAAACTCCTCTATCAAGTCACGTCTCATTCTCCTTTGCTCCCGAGCTTGATCAGCCTATTCTCATCAGACATGCTCTCTAATCCAGTTGGCATCCTGGTAGATCTCCTCTGTACCTTCTCTAAAGCTTCCACATCATTCCCAAACTGAGGCAACCAGAACTGAACAAAATAGTGGGATAGAAGGACTTGTATCCATACTATATGACTTTATGACTTGGATCTCAGCTGGTAAATATAAGTGAGCAGGATTGGGTCCATAAGTTGATCACTTCCTTTTCTGCATTGAAAGTAGATCAGGTGGAGCAATAGAGATTCCATGTAACGCCGACAGGTTTCCTGCCTCCAGTTCCATGATTCCCAACACTCTCTTCAAGGCCCCAAATATTCGCATCATTATTAACTGCAATTTCTTCCTGTTCCCTTCTTGCTTTCCAGTCTTCAAACATGGCTGGGAGATGGACTGTCAGTTCAGCTGGAAGTCAGCAGAAGAAATTCAGCTTCAGAGTGCCCTGGAAGCCAAGATTGCCCATCTGAGTTTCCCGCCCTGACATATCCAAGTATATTTCTCCTGTCTAGTTCAGATTTTTCTCATCTAATGAAATCCAAGCCTAAGACCATGATACATAGGAGTAGAGTTAGGCCATTTGGTCCATTGAGTCTGCTCTGTCCTTCCATCATAGCTGATTTGTAATCCCTCCCATCCCTATTCTAGCCAGCCGGACTTTGAGGCGGATTGTTCCAAATTTGAATCTTGCTGGCGCCTTGCATGCTTTTCCATCTACGCTGGGTTGAGTGTCAAGCTAGCAACAGTCAAATGCTACATAAACAGCAAAGCTGTCACCCGATGTGCCACAAGACACAAAAGGGAACAACAACAACATCCCCCTTCTCCTGCCTTCTCTCTGTAACTTTTGACTCATTACTAATTAAGAACCTATCATCCTCCACTTTAAATATACTCAATGAATTGGCCTCCACAGCCATCTGTGACAATGAATTCCACAGATTCACCATCATCTGGCTAAAGAAATTCCTCCTCATCTCTGTTCCAAAGGGTCATCCTTGTATTCTGATGCTGTGCGCTCTGGTCCTACAGTCTCCCACTAAAGGAAACGTCCTCTAAATCGTAGAGTATTATGTCCTGGAGGCATTATTTTGTCAGGTCTCTCCTGACAAAAGCTGGAAATCTGAAGCAAAGCCATAAACTGCCTGAAACTCTCAGCATTTCATATGGACAGAGAAACAGAGAAGGATTTTCAAGAGTTCTGTTTTTTTTAACTTCTCCATTCTACCTTGGCATTGTCCTTTGCTATGGACTTTATTCCCGTTAATAGGTTTCATAATATGGTCAATCATTGTGACAAGACAATGCTTCTCTCAAATATGTACTGTGGCATTTCAGAATAGAATATAGAAAGCTATTAAACACAACAGTGTCATCCCTTTTGATAGATTATAGTCATGAAAGTTCCATTCTACCCATATCCTTCATTCCCTTCTCACTTCTGAAATACATCTAATTGTCGAATCCTCTAATGGAGACCCACAAACGGTTCCACTGGGCTACACAGGCCAATTCTTCTTTGGATGTAGATTTTCCATCTGACTGACCGTCATACCAGGAACTTCTGAAGTTTTGTCCTTCAGCTGAAAGGTACACAGTATTAGTGATTGATACCGTTTATCTTTCTAGGACAACCAAGCTCAATGTCACAGCACTATGGGGAATGGTTTACTCCACAGGGGAAGTCAATGGAACTAGTAGGTTAAGCACTGGATGGCAGTGGCATCAGATGGGGCAGAGGAAGTAAATGGTGCCAGGGTGAGTGCAGAGAAGCAGAATGCCGGTTAAGCAGTAGACATCTACAGCTCTGTATTATTGTGGAGTTAGGAGAAAGGGTCCTTTGACTTCTGTCTCTACAGTAAGACAGATAAAGTCATGCTTTACTTTGGCTGGCGTTGAAGATCTTAACAAGTCCTGGTAGGTAGCAAAGGAACTGGGAAAATGTGTCTTCACAAAAACACAATAGGGGTGGGAGAGACCATCAGCCCCACTGTTTAATCTGTTCATGGCTTATACTATGTTAATTTCCCTTAGCCCTCAATTCCCCAATCTTCAGCAAATTATCTACCATCTCTCTCCCTTGGTGATGTCAGTGGATGGTGCCGGAGCAAGGCTGAGTCAACGCAGGTTGTAGATTTGGACTCTAATTCAGGTTTATGATGCATTCTAGTTTCTAGCTCTAGTTCTGGTCACTCTTTTTTGTAACTACTTTTGGGCGATTTTTGAATTGGGCCGGCCTACGGATAATGAACACTGAGCTGAATTCGACTGAAGTATGCCTTTTGATTTTCTGTTTGATGTTTCGCATTTTCATTCACTTTGTTCTGCTGCCATTTGTGCAATTTTGTTGGCACATGTGGGGTTGAAGGGGAGGTTTGATGTTTGATGTTTCTTCTTTGAACGATTTGGTTCCATGGCTCTTCTTTGTTTTGCGACTGTCTGTGGGGAATATAAATTTAAGGGTTGGCGCGTGGCCAAGTGGTTAAGGCGTTCATCTAGTGATTTGAAAGTTGCTAGTTCGAGCCTTGGCTGAAGCAGCTTGTGTGTCCTCGAGCAAGGCACTTAACCACACATTGCTCTGCGATGACACCGGTGCCAACCTGTATGGGTCCTAATGCCCTTCCCTTGGACAACATTGGTGGCATGGAGAGGGGAGACTTACAGAATGGGCAACTGCTGGTCTTCCATACAACCTTGCCCAGGCCTGCGCCCTGGAAACCCTCCAAGGCGCAAATCCATGGTCTCATGAGACTAACGGATACCTAAAAAAAATGCATACATAATTAGATAATAAATGTACTTTGAATCTTCAACTCCATCTTAAGTACTTCTAATGGTTTAGAGTCAACAAAAACACTACCATCTGCAAAAGGAACAGTCAATACACATCTCTTTTAAATCTTTATCTTTTAATGATGTCCCCTCTTTCAGTAATCTCTCATTAATCTATCCTGTCAATTCCCTTCAAACTCTTAAAATGTCTCAATAGGATTACCTCCTATTACTCTAATCTCCAAAGCAGGATTTCTCAACCATGGTTCAGTGGAACCTTAAGGTTCCATGAGAGGCTGCTAGGGGTTCTGCGAGAGATCGCGATTGAAAATAAATTAACATCCTTCTTTGAACTAAGCGCACCGTGCAACGCTAGCGCTCTCAGTGGGGGGCAGTGGCTGGGCAGCGCCATTAGCAACCTCGTTAGAAGACCGTCAGCCCAGTACGGCTGTGCGCAGTAGGACCGTGTTTATTTGTTTGCATCCATTCTCAGTTTTTATCGTGAGATAGGGGACATCGTTGATAATAGGTGATCGCTGTATTGCACGGAGGGAGGACCATAGGTTGATAATAGGTGATAATAGGATAGACATGAAGGAAGGGGAGGTGGGGTGGCGTTGCTGGTTAAAGAAGAGATTAACGCAATAGAAAGGAAGGACATACGCCAAGAAGTAGTAGTGAGGTCGGAGATGGTATTAAACAGGAAATTAGAAATGTGTGCAATAAAGGAACAGCAGTTATAATGGGTGATTTCAATCTACATGTAGAGTGGGTGAACCAAATTGGTAAAAGTGCTGAGGAAGAGGATTTCTTGGAATGTATGCAGGATGGTTTTTTGAACCAACATGTCGAGGAACCAACTAGAGAGCAGGCTATTCTGGACTGGGTTTTGAGCAATGAGGAAGGGTTAATTAGCAATCTTGTTGTGAGAGGCCCCTTGGGTAAGAGTGACCATAATATGGTGGAATTCTTCATTAAGGTGGAGAGTGACATAGTTAATTCAGAAACAAAGGTTCTGAACTTAAAGAGGGGTAACTTTGAAGGTATAAGACATGAATTAGCTAAGATAGACTGGCAAATGACACTTAAAGGATTGACGGTGGATATGCAATGGCAAGTATTTAAAGGTTGCATGGATGAACTACAACAATTGTTCATCCCAGTTTGGCAAAAGAATAAATCAAGGAAGGTAGTGCACCCGTGGCTGACAAGAGAAATTAGGGATAGTATCAATTCCAAAGAAGAAGCATACAAATTAGCCAGAGAAAGTGGCTCACCTGAGGACTGGGAGAAATTCAGAGTTCAGCAGAGGAGGACAAAGGGCTTAATTAGGAAGGGGAAAAAAGATTATGAGAGAAAACTGGCAGGGAACATAAAAACAGACTGTAAAAGCTTTTATAGATATGTAAAAAGGAAAAGACTGGTAAAGACAAATGTAGGTCCCCTGCAGACAGAAACAGGTGAATTGATTATGGGGAGCAAGGACATGGCAGACCAATTGAATAATTACTTTGGTTCTGTCTTCACTAAGGAGGACATAAATAATCTTCCAGAAATAGTAGGGGACAGAGGGTCCAGTGAGATGGAGGAACTGAGCGAAATACATGTTAGTAGGGAAGTGGTATTAGGTAAATTGAAGGGATTGAAGGCAGATAAATCCCCAGGGCCAGATGGTCTGCATCCCAGAGTGCTTAAGGAAGTAGCCCAAGAAATAGTGGATGCATTAGTGTTAATTTTTCAAAACTCGTTAGATTCTGGACTAGTTCCTGAGGATTGGAGGGTGGCTAATGTAACTCCACTTTTTAAAAAAGGAGGGAGAGAGAAACCGGGGAACTATAGACCGGTTAGCCTAACGTCGGTGGTGGGGAAACTGCTGGAGTCAGTTATCAAGGATGTGATAACAGCGCATTTGGAAAGCGGTGAAATGATTGGACAAAGTCAGCATGGATTTGTGAAAGGAAAATCATGTCTGACAAATCTCAGAATTTTTTGAGGATGTAACTAGTAGAGTGGATAGGGGAGAACCAGTGGATGTGGTATATTTGGATTTTCAGAAGGCTTTTGACAAGGTCCCACACAGGAGATTAGTGTGCAAACTTAAAGCACACGGTATTGGGGGTAAGGTATTGATGTGGGTGGAGAATTGGTTAGCAGACAGGAAGCAAAGAGTGGGAATAAACGGGACCTTTTCAGAATGGCAGGCGGTGACTAGTGGGGTACCGCAAGGCTCAGTGCTGGGACCCCAGTTGTTTACAATATATATTAATGACTTGGATGAGGGAATTAAATGCAGCATCTCCAAGTTTGCGGATGACACGAAGCTGGGTGGCAGTGTTAGCTGTGAGGAGGATGCTAAGAGGATGCAGGGTGACTTGGATAGGTTGGGTGAGTGGGCAAATTCATGGCAGATGCAATTTAATGTGGATAAATGTGAAGTTATCCACTTTGGTGGCAAAAATAGGAAAACAGATTATTATCTGAATGGTGGCCGATTAGGAAAAGGGGAGGTGCAACGAGACCTGGGTGTCATTATACACCAGTCATTGAAAGTGGGCATGCAGGTACAGCAGGCGGTGAAAAAGGCGAATGGTATGCTGGCATTTATAGCAAGAGGATTCGAGTACAGGAGCAGGGAGGTACTACTGTAGTTGTACAAGGCCTCGGTGAGACCACACCTGGAGTATTGTGTGCAGTTTTGGTCCCCTAATCTGAGGAAAGACATCCTTGCCATAGAGGGAGTACAAAGAAGGTTCACCAGATTGATTCCTGGGATGGCAGGACATTCATATGAAGAAAGACTGGATGAACTGGGCTTGTACTCGTTGGAATTTTGTAGATTGAGGAGGGATCTGATTGAAACGTATAAGATCCTAAAAGGATTGGACAGGCTAGATGCAGGAAGATTGTTCCCGATGTTGGGGAAGTCCAGAACGAGGGGCCACAGTTTGAGGATAGAGGGGAAGCCTTTTAGGACCGAGATTAGGAAAAACTTCTTCACACAGAGAGTGGTGAATCTGTGGAATTCTCTGCCACAGGAAACAGTTGAGGCCAGTTCATTGGCTATATTTAAGAGGGAGTTAGATATGGCCCTTGTGGCTACGGGGGTCAGGGGGTATGGAGGGAAGGCTGGGGCGGGGTTCTGAGTTGGATGATCAGCCATGATCATAATAAATGGCGGTGCAGGCTCGAAGGGCCGAATGGCCTACTCCTGCACCTATTTTCTATGTTTCTATGTTTCTATGATTGCTGTATTGCACGGAGGGAGGACCATAGGTTGATAATAGGTGATCGCTGTATTGCTTGGAGGGGGGGATGATAAGCTGATAATTGGTGAGCGCTGTCTTGCACGGAGGGGAGGATGGCAGGCTGTTGAGGAGCATGAGATGCACTTCCTGAGCATTGAATGGACTCGCCCAACTTGGTCTGTGACGTCAGCCTCTCCCTCCCGAATTACCTCCCCCAACTTCCCCTTAGACACCGCCAACTGCCTTATGGGAGTGAACAAACTACCTGTGAAGTGGAAAGCTGGAGGGAAATATTCATTCTAAAGATGGTCCAGTGTGGTGATTTTTGAGGAGGTGGATTCTAGGCCGAGGCCTATGGACAATGCTGATAAGGTTAATGACGAAGAATTACAATCTTCACTGCACTAGTGCAACAATGGACACAAAAGAAGTTTGTCTTTTTTTTTAACAAATCTATAAAAGTTTATTTACACAACAAATACACAAAGTACAAACACTCAGTACTGTACAAGACAGTGAATAAATTCAAGTTAAAATATGATTATTACTGTCTACAAAACTGTCAATTCCCAGGGGCACACCATACCCGGAAATCCCTCACTGTACCCATTGTGACAGCATACTCTCTCTCCAAGGACAGCTGGGCACGAACGCATCCTTAGAAAAGTGGCAGGCAGTCGGCCCTGGCAGGGCCCTTGACTTTCTGCTGCCTGGACCTGTGAGTGGCCAACTTAGCCAGGTCCAGGAGTAAGCCCACCAGTAGATCTTCTTTGCAACCCACCCCCTTCAATACTGGGTGCCAGTATGTAAGGAGCGCTGGGCTGAATTGCAACCAGAACCTGAGCAGCAGCCCCTTCAGATACTCAAACAAGAGCTGAAACCTCTCACCCTCCATATAAATGTGGTACACTGACTCCTCCTGGTCACTGAATGGACAGGTGGATAGTGGTGTTAGGGAACTAGCTTAAAAATCCTGTTGCACGGTACTGCTCTATGCAACACCTTCCACCCCAGTCCTCACTGCACAGGGGAAGGACCCCAGGAAAGAGAGATTTCCATTGGGGTCCTCCTCCGCCACCAGATGGTAAAACAGACCCTCAAGGCGAGTCTGGTCAGCAGACAAAGGCAAGAAAGTGAAAGGTGTGCAAGAGCAGCCCGTACATGAAACACTTCGGAGAGTCATGGAAGGGCACAGTGGGCATCCCCATGAGACGGCTCATGTTGTGTGGGACCCTCTCCCACGTGGTATTACAAGGCCTGGGTCCGACGACCAATTCCAGCCCATCAGTTGGTAGGGCAGTCGGAATCCCTCCACTTCCCCGGATTCCTTCAACACCCACTGTGATAAGATGGGTACCAGTCCTTCTCACAGCTAGAACCAACACCTACCGGTGCAGGAGCACCCTGTCTAAATGACACTAGACCCCATACCCTCAGCAGCTCTCGGTAAAAGCGAGGCAGTTGCCGCAAAGTGGCGGGGCTGATGCTGTCCGCTGGAAGCCTTGTGCCCTCCTACAGGCAGTGTCCCCGGCAGAGAAAGTGCATTGCCAGTGCATGACATCTCAGATGGTGGTCACTGTACAGATATCTCTGCAGGATCCTGAGATGGAGAGCCACCAGCTGGGTACGCGAACACACCAATGATTGACTGCCCTCCTCAGGGAAGACTCAAGGACCGCAACAAAGACCCAATGCCTCCTCTTGCCTCAGAAGAAGTCCACCAGCCTGGGTCTTAGAGACAAAAGCAGTGGGAAGGACTAAAGTAATCAGTTAGTACCATATCTTTATGATGAAAGCTACTTATCAATGGGTTTTACATGGATTGGTGATACATCTGTGGCAAACAACTTACAAGTGTAGCAATGGCTCCAGCAAAATTGAAAAGGCACTTAACTACAAATCATTGCCATATGACACGTAAAAGTGCGGATTATTTTAAATGAATATTGGAATCTCAAAAAAAAAACAGATTAAAGCTTATGAAAATAAAGTCATGATCAGTAAAAGGATTCAGGAAGCAAGTTACTTAGTAGCTTTAAGACCAGTTCACTCGAGAATGTTTTAAAAACTGTGAAAACCTGGATAAAGAGCACACCAGTCTCCTGCGACATACAAAACTCCGGTGGCTTAGCAGAGGAAGAGTTCTCAACAGGGTGTTTGAGCTGAAAGGTGATTTGCAAGAGTACTTTCAAGAAAATATGAGTCTACTTAACAAACATTTTTCATCATATGAGTTAGATATGGCCCTTGTGGCTACGGGGCTCAGGGGGTATGGAGGGAAGGCTGGGGCAGTGTTCTGAGTTGGATGATCAGCCATGATCATAATAAATGGCGGTGCAGGCTCGAAGGGCCGAATGGCCTACTCCTGCACCTATTTTCTATGTTTCTATGTTTCTATGAACCAGTTGAGCAAATCTCTGCAAGTCCCTGGAGAAAATGTTCTGACTTAAAATGACAAGATTCTTGGATTTAAAAGGAAGCCGAATCTTTGGAAAAATCATGCTGCAAAAGGAAATCTTGAAAAGTTTCCACTGCTGTTTGGGCTTGAAAATGAGGAAGGATATCAAAAAGTCTAGAGTCTTATTGAAAACCACCTGGAAGAACTGTAGAGCAAAATTGAACAGTATTTTTCCTCCCTTTCAAAACAAGTGTATGACTGGGTGAGGGACCCTTTCTCTGAATCTTCTGCTTATTCTGAGAGTGTGACTTTGAGAGAAGGGGAAGAACTTTGTGAGCTGCCCTCAGATCATGCACTCAAGATGAGATTTACTTCCCTGCCCCTGGACAAGTTCTGGATTTCTATGAAAGAAGAGTATCCTGCCATACATAGGAAAGTAATGAACATTTTGCTGCAGTTTTCAATTTCTTACCTGTGTGAGCAAGTTTTTTCTTGCTTAACAAACATCAAGAGCAAGGATAGAAATTGTCTTATTTCATTTGAAGGTGAAATCTGTGTGCTCATCTCAAGTTCGACCCAACATTGAGAAATTTATTATGTTTACCTTATGGGTTTTTAAAATTTATGAAAGAGCAATTTCAAGAAAGGTAAGCTAAGCTTAACTGTCTGTTTTGTTTTTCAGAAAAGGTTGGCCAAAAATTTGTTCTCTATTCAAAAGTGCATTGACAATTGTTTTTGGATTATTATACCTACAACTTACTGATCACACTAATGTACCGTAAGCTTTAGATATAATAATTTTTATGCAAGGGTTCCCTGAGATCTGAAAATTATTTCAAAGTTCCTCCAGGATAAAAAGGTTGAGAAACACTGCTCCAAAGAATACAGAGCCAACCTGTTTAGCCTCTCTTGATAGGGCTGTACTCTCATTCCCAGAATTAGCCTCATAAATCTCTTTTGGACTCCCTCCAGTGTTGTAATGTCCTTTTTTAGGTAAGGTGACCATTGTGCCCTTAATGTGATGTTACACCGCTGCTTTATGTGCACATCTTGAAAAGCTAAATAACGTCCGATTCACTTGTGTGTTAAACCGACATCCGTGGTGAATTGAATATTGTAGGTATTGTAAGAAGTGCTGACTGACAGATTGCAAAATCACTTGCTTTGTGAAGTTCTTAATATTAGTGATGATATCATTAAAGGTGGTAGAGAGAGGCAACAGAGTTCCCCTGATATATGTTGACAATCTTCTACTGTCAGTCCTTCTGCCAGAGCTTAAATTCTCACCATATGAAAAGAATCATCATGAGCTCTTAGTTTTGGTGGCTTTTTAGCTTCCAGAACAAGGTTTCAAATCCTTTCAGTGGAATAAAAGTCTACTAGCTTTAAGGATGCTGTTTCAATTATGACTGATAAGTGTGATAGATATTCATTTCTTAGATTTTTGCTAAGCTTGCTTTCTAAATGCAGCTGCCATTTGAAAGATCAAAAACAGATGTAAGCAAACTTCCTACTAACAGTTTGTTTAACTTCTGGTTGTAAATGGAAGGTAATCTTTAATTCTTAACCTATAAATGGAAAGCAGTATTCAGTTTGAAGTTAAAAGCATGGCTTTCCAAACAAGCTCTGTATTTTGAAGAAATTCTGTATGTGAAAAGTAGATACTAGCTCACAACATCTTGCTTTAGAAGATGCAGTATAAGACAATAGGTTGTTTCAAACAAATTAACTGACTCTGAAGTTGCTTAGTTCAAGGAAGCTTGCAGAACAGATGGATAATATCATTTTGGATATCAATAACTCATGTGCTTACAGCTTGGAGTTTTATGTGCTGAAGGAACTTAGCTTACAGCATTAATGGTAGCTAACTAAGATCAATGCCTCCAAAAAATGCTTTTAGACCATTTGCGTTAAAAGAATATCTGAGCAAATATCATATTTTTATGAAATATCCAAGTGGAAGAGGAAGGGTATAAATGTAGAAAGCAGTTTAGATAAATCAGGAATGAGGTAAAGAACATCAAGAAACATGAGTTGATTGAGTATCCATTCCTCCAGCTTTTGTTTTTTGTGACAGACGACTTGTTTGTCTGCAACTTAGTAGTATGTCCTTTTAGTTTATAGAAATTGTACCTGAGTGTTGGAAATACCTTATCCTTTATTTTGTGCTTTGGAAATGGTTTGTGTTTTAGAAATTGTTTGTAATTTGGAAATGTTTTACTGTATAATGTTTCAAGATTCAAGATAATGATTCAAAGATTCAGGATAAGGTAGAAATCCTCTGTGAGAATTTGGAAATGTTTAAGACAGAAATCCTCCATGAGTTTTAAATGTCTTTTAAGAGTGTCGTTTGGATTTTAAATGTGTATCTCTGTAAATTAATGAACTGTGTTTTAAGCTACATTGTTAGCTGGAAGTAGCTTCTCCTTGGTAGGGAGAGGGGTCCCACTGCTCGAATAGTAGGTATTGGCAGCTAATCTCACTGTGGAGAATAAACAGGGAAGTGACCTAGTCTTTGAAGATTGGGTTGTCACAATATAATCTCCCTTTAGTGAGAGTTCTTGTGGCTATTTATATCCGACAGAGCTTAAGGTATTCGCTTTAAGTTTAGAACTTCGCAATCAGCAAACATAATACCATCACATAAGTCTGGAATCAATAAACTGTACCAAGCAGGAAAGATTGAATAGGCTGGGGCTGAGTTCTGTTGGAACGGCAAGACTGATTAAGATCCTTAAGATTTGATAGAAGGGACATGGAAGATGTTTCCACTCCTGGGGAGAATGTAACCAGCCAGTTTAAATTCAAAATAGCTAGCAACAAGTCCAGCAGAGAACTAAGCAGAAACCTTTTAGCCAGAGGGCAGTTAGATTCTTCTGCCTCGTGCAGTTGGGGCAAATGGGATGAAATGTATTTAAGGAGAAGCTCAATAAACAAATAAGGATGATTACTGCTGATAGTTTTGGATGAAGAATACCAGAAAGAGGCACAAGTGAGCAGGTATGGGCAAGTTGGTTTGAAGGGCTTGTTTCTGTGCTGTGCATCATTTGTAGTTCTTAGTGACCGTCAATTTACAGCGCAAAAATTGACAATTTGACCCCAAGAGGCTGGACACGTTAGTTTAAAAGGCTTGTTTGTGGGCTGTACATTATTTGTAGTTCTTAGTGTCCGTAGGTTTACTGCATGAACATTGACAACCTGACCCCAAGAGCCTGTTTGGTCTCTGTCGCAGGACATGGCAATGTTTCCACTGGTGCCTCAGAGAATGCTGTCTGAAGTTTAGGGGCTGCTTAATGAGATAACAACCATTCTATCATCTCACTCTGTCATATGCTGCCAGCAACTTAATTTCATACAATGTTAAATTTGTAAAGAAATATCTTTAATTAGAGACTGAGTTTGTCCTCCTTTAGCAGTACTGTCTATCTCTGAGGGTGCAAGGGCAACTTTACATCATTATTCAAATGCCAGAAAATAAACCCATTTGTGGCACATCCTTTAATGATGTAAAACAGAGCTGCAGAATGTATTGTTGGACAAACAAAGCCTATATTCTGTTAACTGAAGCGCTGAATAGACCAATGGAGGCTGCAGCTGAAGATAACGAGTAACAATGCTCATTAAAGCTTTTCGTCTGCCTTTCTTTAGATAAATGTAAAAGATTGCTCATACCTACTTAGTGCTCTTAAATTAAACAATTCAGACATATCCAAGAATTATTAATATTCAGAAAGCGAAGGTAGCTCATTCTCTGCTGACATTAGGCATTATCTTTATATAATGCACGGCTGTAAAGCCATAGGATCAGAATGGTCTCACAGCATTTATCAGAGCATCATTACCGTTCGGTATGTAGCAAAGCGAAGCCGGAAATGCAGAGCAACTCTGTCATCTCTAAATTGGATAGGGCCTTTGATCATAACAGTGGCAGAGCTGTATCGGCGTCAGTTCTGATGCAGCTGAAATGTTAACTCTCTCTTTCAGATCGCGTGGGTGTACTTTGTACTTTCTGTTTTGTTTTCAGATTTCCAGCAGTCAGGTTTTCTATTGGCAAGTTGCTGTACTGGGGATGGAAGAGGAAGGGAAAACTTCAGATGCATTGCTGAGATATAAGCCTTTGAATCTATATCCCATGGTTTCTTTGAATTTTACAATATTGAAATACTTTACAATATATTCTGCTGATCAAAGGCTTATAGATAAAGTATTTTTAAAATGTTTCTATTGAACACTCTGAAATTGAGACAATAAAACCTAGCATTTACCGTCTTGATATGGTATATACATTCCCTGCATTTATAAAGCCAGGGTCTATGGAGCTGTTTCCTGAATCAGTGTGAATTCTGACAATTCACAGAATAGACAGAATCATCAGCAACAACTCCAAGCAAACTAGAGGGAACAGCACCAGCCAACGTACAGGGCCCTTTCCAACCTCACTATAGCCCTGACTCCATTAGCCAGTAGTGCATCCTTCACAAATTTAACTGCCTGTAGAAATTCAACACTGTCTGGCACTTGTTCAACCTGGCATGCAACTTAAAATATTAACCAGTGAAATTACAACAGAATCAGTCGGTCACAGTCGATTTTATTGTCATATGCACAAATACGTGTATGCATAGGTGCCTTGAAAAACTTACTTGCAGCAGCATCAAAGGCACATAGCATCAGATTTTCTGCATTCATAAGAAGGGTCTTGGCCAGAAACACCGACGGTTTAATACTCTCCGTGGATGTTGCCTGATTGGCTTGAGATCTTCCAGCATTTTTGTGTGTTACTTCTATTTATTCATTCATTGCTTTCCAATTTTCTCCCCTCTTGTCCCAATCATATGGATGGGTTTAGATCAACAGGTGCTCAACCATAACTGATTGTCCTACTGTGAGACATGTAGAGATGTTAGCTGGCTATTCAACATGGAACACAGCTCTACTTTACCCAGCATTCACATATACATTACCTAATAGATTTTTCAGATAGAAACAGATGCAAGAACTCACTGTTTTAAGCCCCTGCAAAGCTCAGGATGTGTAGAATTCTCTACTGCCTTGCACTGGAAATAAGCCATCTTAAAAATGGAAATACATTAGAACTTGAGACGTTAAGGGCAATATGGTTAGCTATTTGAAAAGCTGTTCATGCGTCTTTATTGATGACATAGGTAATGCATGTCAAGTCATCAATAAAATACACAATGTTTGGAAAGAAGCCAGTTTATTAACAATCTTATAATGGACCTTCATTTAACTGATGGAGCATTTGTATTGTGGTAATGAGTCAAAAAACTATTGTTAAAACAAATTAAATTGCATTATTCAGCATTGACTATAGTCGCCAGACGGTCCATTTAATCAAAGTTAATACTGCTTGCTGTGTATTATTGGAAAATCACATAGTGCTACCGATTTCACCAGCATTGTCAAAATGATGTGACCATTATTTTGGGAAACTCTTTGTATTCTTAGGGCCAAGACGTGACTTCCGTAATGTGCACATGCCCCCTTTACTGTGAATCACCCAGGCATTTTATTGGTTACTTTAAGTAGTATGAAGTGAGCTTTCACCAATGATGGATGTTCCGCTTCAAGCTAACTTCCTTTTTACTTAATTAACTTGCAAATTGTGAACACCATCAGCAAGGCCAGCATCGAATGGCCATTCCAACCTTCATACGCCACTATAGTCTTGTCACAATGCTGGCTGGGAGTTCCAGGATTTAGACCCTATGGCAATGAAGGAAATGTATTATAATTCCATACTGGACTGGTATGTGGTTATGCGCCTGATAACCACATGTTACTAGGTAGTTGTTTCCCTAACCCATGACTTTTACTTCAAGGAAGGACAAGGGACACAATCAAATGGGGACACCGCATGTTTAACATTGCACTCTCAGTCAGAAGGCGGAGAGCACCGGGCATAAGACTAGGGGCTGATCTCTGTGGCTGCTGTGGAAAACTGAATGAATGTGTGGGGCTGGCCCCATCTCCAGTTTCCACAATGAGCAAACACCTAGCCTATGCCGCAGTGCCTTTCCTGGGCAATTGGAAGAACACATTCACTTAGTCCATGTTGTGCAGTTATAACAGAAATCCAGAGTGGATGACCTGCTTTGAAGTGGCCAGCTGAGGTGGAAACTCAGACAGATATCTAGTGGAACAAAGTTGGAGACTTGAGAAGATATAAAATCATCAATCGATGTCTTTGAAGAAATACAAAAGTTGATGTTCAGTAACTGTATTCATGGCAGAACACCAGCAACAAATCTAGAGTGGAGTTGTTTGCAACAAATTAAAATTAAAATTAATTAATGTAGAGTCATTCTCTTCAATTACTGTACCAATCATCACTGCCAAGATCTGCTCTGAATTTTGTGGATGGGACACACTACAGAGACAGTGGTGAAGAAATTTGTGGTTAGGCTGGTAAATTAGGTGTGGATCAAATGGATTGCATCGTCCTGGGAAATATGAAAATTTGTGGAGATTGTTGGAATTCCACTCATTCAGGCAATTGGAGAGAATTCCATCAGTTTTGTGACTTGTGTTCCGCTATTATTAGAGAGTGAGGATGAGTCATTTGTATAATATGTTTTCACTTGCAGGCAGGTTCCCCACTAGTGCTATTTAAATGGTACCCACAATTACTTATGTGTAATTGATGAATGATTTCTTCTGGTTGTTGCTATGATTCTCCAAGTGATGATCTTCCTATGCATGTTTTAAGTTATAATTGTGCCCGGAAAGAGATGCGGCAAGTTTTGAAGTATTTCTCATTCAATTCAAGACAACTGCATGTACCATTTTCTTAAAGACGGCATCCAGTAATGGGTATTCTCCTTGTAATGCAGCATTACCTGGAGAATGAGCAGAGAGTATGTGGAATCAAAGCCGCCAAGGTAATGGTAGTAGCTGACGTTGTTCAGGAACCTTATGAGAAGTAATATGTTAAATATTTGTGAGTTTTTAAGAGCCTCCTCACTAGAACAAGACAACTGTTTTAAAGAGATCACATGACTTCACTGAAATTGCAGGTGTTCCCATAATCCCATAAGACATAAGAGCAAATTAGGCCATTCGGCCCCTCGAGACTGCTCTACCATTCCATCATGGCTGATTTATTATCCCTCTCAACCCCTCTCTCCTGCCTTCTCCCTGTACCTTTGATGTCCTTACTAATCAAGAACCTATCAGCCTCTGCCTTCTCCCTATGGAGCAATTAAAGCCAGCCTCCTACTCTTTCCAAAGAATTTCAAGACAACAGAACATGTAACTCAAATTTAAGCCACGGGCTTTTAAAATTTAACCTTTCTCTCACATACCCTCTATGTTCCCATCTTAGAAGGTTCTGTTGAAGTACCCACTTCACTTTGGGGGGGGGGGCGGTTTCATAGCAGCTTTGCTACTACACAGAAACAAAAGGAAGTATTTCATTCACTGTGCAGTTAACAGCAACAGACAATACTTCTGAATAACTGCATGATATTTTCACTCTGTAGCCTTCTGCTTTGTGTATTGCATTTGTACCACAACTGCATCTAGTGACAAGGTGTTGAAGGAAGTCAGTGCACAACCCAAGCCTTTGTGCACTACTTGAATATATTGAGAGCTGTACTGTAATATTTTCATCACTATACTGTCCTCAGGACTCAAGGTCCTGACTTATGGAGAGAGGTTGGTCAAACTAGAAGTTTACTCACAGGAGTGCATGAGACTAAACATTGACTCTACAGAGCTGTATAAAATCATTCGGGGCACAGAAGAGGCAAATGCACGCATTTTCTCAAGGAAAAGGAATCAAAAACTAAAGGGCATAGCTTTAAGGTTAGGGAGTAAATATTTAAATAGAACCTGAGGGCCAACTTCTTGTAGAGGATCGTACATTTATGGAATGAGCATCCAGAAGAAGTGGATGAGGCAGGTGCAATAATGACATTGAAAAGACATTTGGACAGGCACATGGGTGGGAAAGCTTTACAGCAATATTTCCTTTCCTATTTATGTACCAGTCCAAAGGTATTGACCAAAGGCAGGTAAATGAGACCAGTTTAGAGGGGCACCTTGGTCAGCATGGATAAGTTGGGCCAAAGGGCCTGTTTCTGTGACACATACTTGAATATCCAGAGCCTACAGCACAATCTTCAGTTGGTCTGTACCACCTGGAGTTATTGCTGCTCCTCCAGCTCAGAGCTTTCATGGTCCAAGAGGGCTGAGTTCTAGATCACTGGGGTACTATGAATGTCCACTATCACTCAGTAGTACAGCAGAGCTTGCAAAGCAGCCAACTGATGTTACACGAAAGTTGACCCTCAGGCTCCTTATAAATCTGAATTTCAGCACTCATGTGGTTGAAGGCTGCAGTGGAATCTATTTGGCTTTTAACTCTGCCTCACGCACACATGTGTACTGCTAGGATTAGGCTACTTCAATGCTGGTTAGGATGGGCTGCCAATCTCTGTGTGAAACCTTGTGCCAAGTTAGTGCTACAATCCTCAATGCTTTTTACTTTTGAACTCAGATTTTTTTTCTCGGTTGTGCACTAGGGACTATAATGTATACATAGCAAGCTTTTATTTGAAAGCCGTTCAAAGTCCTTTGCAGCTGAACTCTTGTACAACCTCATCAGTCTCACTGCTCCCACCCGAAGTTTAATCTGCAGTATTCTTGCCTGACCGCTTGGTTTAAGAGGCCCGGCATCTCACTGTGGGGAAACCCAGTCACTGTCTCGTGCACCAGCTTCCACCCAAAGTCAGCACCTGAGCTGATGGCTGTGAATAAAATATTCAGTAGAGATTTAGTTCCATCATCGCTGTCTTCTTGGTCTTCCTTGAGTAACTCTCACATTCCTGTTCCTGAAGAGAGAAAGGCACATGTCTGGGGTTGCGCCGAGTGGAGTTGATCAGGGAGGCAGAGATAAAATGTGTGTTCACAATGTATGTAGCTTGTAAGTTGTTTCTTAAGGAGAGGAGGTGGTGGGAACTGAGAAGGAAGTTACATTAGCATTGCGGATCTAGGATCTCGCCCCCATCACTGGCCATGACATTAGCAATAGGGTCCTACTGATCTTGAGCACTGGGGAGATTGGGACATTAAGACATGCAGATGTGCCTGTCTGCTCTCGTGGCTATTACCTCTTCCAGATGTGCATCCCTCTGTCCTGGAAGACAGAGGGAAGCTTGCCGGGAAGTGTATTGGGATTGTCACAGTGGATAACTTAGCACTGTACAACAATGAGGCATGGCTGGAGGGTTATGGCAGAGCGAAGTGTGAGGATAAAGTGCTGCACATTGAGTTTGAGAACTGATTGATAGAGACTGTTAGTGAGTGAGTAGTGGGGACAAGGTGACCAGTGTCTGGGAATATGCAATGTGTGGGCTCATTGAATTTGTTGGGTCAGGACATTTGAATCATAGGAATTTGGCTCATGGTGGTGGTGACTGCAGATAAACTTTCCCACTGTCCTGACAAACATACATTCTTGACACCTCCAGAAACATTAAGGACCCTCATCATCCAAGACCTCCCCTTTCTCATTAGTGCCATGAGGGAGGAGGTACAGGAGCCTGAAGATGCACATTTATGAATGCTAACTCACCATTCTGCATTATTTTTTATTGTAACGTATAGTATTTTTAATGACTTGCTGCCACAAAACAGCATAATTCATGACTTGCTGTTAGGGATAATAAACCCGCTTCTGAATTCTGAACAGGACATTTCTCCTCTACAACTGTGGCTAAATTCTGGAAGCATTGAAGGGATTATGCAGTAGGAGCTCAACATGTTGCCTGCATCGGAATCAACCCAATGAATCACATAGCTGTTGAATTTAGCCTCCATGTGTCTGTTGTTGAATTGCATCAAGCTGAACTGTGGTGAAAAGCAGCCAGAGTCATCCACTATATGAGCTGCCTGCACCCAAAATATTCCTTCTTTGCCTTCTCTCTTTCTACCTTCCTCCTTTTCCTTGATTTTCTATGTCTCTACATTGCCATTGACTGTGGGACTAGCAAATACTCTAAAGATAATTTTACACACCCATTATGAAGGATGGGAAGAAAAATGATTGGCACAGTTCATACACTCAAGAGATTGTGAGGTTAGTGGAAGAGAGAGAGGTTAATTTCTCTAATAAGTGGTGAAGCAGGAAGAGGTTTTCTTGGAACATGTTACTTCCAGAAGAACAATTATTCCATTTAGTCTGCCAACATTGCACACTTAAGGGTTCACTGAAGTTGTATTGTTCCTGATACTGGAGAGATTGGTGCTAAACCTGAGCGGTCCTCTTGATTATAATACATTGGTCAAAAGGTAGAGAAACATTTTGAGATTCCACTTTTCAGTCACTTTATAATTTTGTAATTTGTGTGTTTTTGTGTCATTGGTGGGTAAAGAGAGGACTGATCTGTGATGCTTTCTGTGTTTGAAGAGCTTCTTGACACTTTTCTTGCCTAGAAATTCATTGGAAGTCAATAGAATCAATTTCAGTTGCAGAGTGCAACACATTGTGGTGTGTTTACTGCCTTGGAATAAGAATGTCATTCTTGGAAGCCATGTATACATATTGAAAAATAGCTACTTAGGTGAGGCACTGGAGGGTGACTATCAGCTAGACTATTGATCATTCCTCTGTCAAGCATCTTCAGAGGTTGACAGAATCAGCAAAGAGAAAGATGGAAAAATGGTGCTGTGCTAGTGGCAGTCACCACCTCCCTTTCATCTAGGGTTAAAACCCCAGCCTTAACACAACCTCGATCTCAGTTTGCAACCACAGATTTCCTGCATTAATAAGTCACAGTTATATATAATTACTGATTGATTTCTATCTGTCATTTACGACTGAATTCGTGTAACTAATGAATATTTGATTGTTGCAGAACAGAACAGGCACTAGCTTTCGATGTTAATGGAGCATCTGCACCATAATATTATTTATGGCATTAATAATCAGGTTATACCCAATAAAATATCACTGATTGTAAATCTTTTTAATGTCATCTTGCTAGTAAATTCCTGAGTTAAATCTTCTGCCAGAAAATGCTGAAGTTGTATAAGCCAATATCTAATCAGAACTGAGTTAAGCTTTAAGGGATTGGGTGATGATATTGAAGGTCATATACAATGCAATGCTTCCTTTCAATAAAGGCTTTACTGGTCTAGGAATAGCATGTGGGACTGTGGGACTGTGGGTACTTTGTGGGCATCATTTATCCACCTTTGGAGAGACAGTAAAAATGTTGCACAACCTGCTCCCTAAGCAATTAGTACCACGTATACTTTGCATGATTAATTCTGACAGTGTCAGGAATTAGAAAATATTCTAATATACAGGAGCTCACTTCATTAAATGTGTTAAATTCAAACTACCGAAGTTCAAAGTAAATTTATTGTCAAAGGACATTAATGGTACTATATACTGCCTTGAGCTTCATTTGCTTGCAGGCGTTTATGTGAGAAAATACAATAGAATTTATAAAAATAAAACTATACATAAACAAAGACTGACCAACAATAAACAAAAGTAGACAAAGTGTGCAAATAAAAGAAGATAATACTGACAACGAGTTATAAAGAGTCTTCAAAAGTAAACCTGTAAGACATAGATTCCGTTCCAAGCAGTGATGATTGAAGTTATTTACACCATTTCAGGTGCTTGATGTTTGTAGGGTAATAACTGTTCCTGAACCTGGTAGTGTGGGATCTACGGCTTCTCTTCACCCCGCTCAATGGTCTGGATGGTGAAGTCTTCGATGATTGCTGCTTTCTTGTAGCAGTACTCTATTTAAATGTGTTCAGTGATGGGGAGGGCTTTGCCTGTGATAGACTGGGCTCTATCCATCATCTGTAGTCTTGGGCATTGGTGTTTCAATAGCAGGCCATGATGGAACCAGTTTGGATACTCTCCACTGTGCATCAATATGTTTAAAAAAAGATTTTTGGTGCTGTGCTGAATCTACACAAATTTCTATGAAAGTAGAGGCCCTGTCATGCCTTCTTTGTAATGAGGCTTGCTTGTTGGTCCCAAAACAGATCTTCTGATATGTTAACACCGAGGACATTAAAGCAACTAACTCTGTGAAACACTGACCTGATGACACTACTGATGCTGGCACAACCACAGCTGGTGATGAGGAGGTGTATAAAAGTGAGATAAATTGGCCGGTTAAGTGGTGTTACAATAACATAAGAACATAAGAAATAGGAGCAGGAGTAGGCCATCTGGCCCATCAAGCCTGCTCCACCATTCAGTAAGATCATGGCTAATCTGGCCGTGGACTCATCTCCACCTACCTGCCTTTTCCCCATAACCTTTAATTCACCTACTATGCAAAAATCTATCCAACCTTGTCTTAAATATATTTACTGAGGTAGCCTCCACTGCTTCATTGGGCAGAGAATTCCCACTGATTCACCACTATCCGGGAAAAGTAGTTCCTCCTCATCCCCATCCTAAATCTACTCCCCAAAATCTTGAGACTATGTTCCCTAGATCTAGTCTCACCTACCAGTGGAAACAACTTTCTTGCCTCTATCTTAATTTTATATTTTATAATTTTTATAATATTTTATTATATAATATAATAATATAAAATTATATATTTCATAATTTTATATGTTTCTATATGATCTCTCATTCTTCTGAATTCCAGCGCGTACAGTTCCAGGCGATTTAATCTCTCCTCATGTTCTAACTCCCTCATCTCTGGAATCAACCTGGTGAACCTCCTGTGTATTTCCTCCAAAGCCAGTATATCCTTCTTCAAGTAAGGAGACCAGAACTGTTCACAGCACTCCAAGTGTGGTCTCACCAGTACCCTGTACATTTGCAACATTATCTCCCTACTCTTAAATTCAAACCCTCTAGCATTGAAGGCCAACGTTCCATTTGCCCTCTGGATAGCCTGCTGCACCTGCAAACCAACCTTTTGTGATCATGCACAAGCACTCCCAAGTCCTTCTGCACAGCAGCATGCTGCAATTTTTTACCATTTAAATAATAATCTGCTCTTTCATTTTCCCTTCCAAAGTAGTTGATCTCATATTTACCAACATTGTACTCCATCTGCCAGACCCTTGCCCACTTACTTAACCAATCCATATGTCTCTGCAAACTCTCTGTACCTTCTGCCCAATTTGCTTTTCTACTCCATTTATTATCATCAGCAAACTTAGATACACTACACTCAGCCTCCTCTTCCAGATCAACAAAAACTTTGCACTCAATGTCAATAAGACCAAGGAATGATCATGGACTTCTGGAAGGGGAACTCAGGAGAACGCACAACAGTTCTCACCTAAAAGTCAGCAGAAGAAAGGGGTGAGCAGCTTCATGTTCCTGGGTCTTGACATCTCCAAAGATCTATCCCTGGCCAACATTTTGGTACACTTATGAAGAAGGCATGCCTGCAACCTTCTCCTTAATTTGGTTAGCAGTTTGAAGACACTTGGTATGTCACCAAAGACCAGCAAATTTCTACAGATGAATTATGGAGAGCATTCTAACTGCTTGCATCATCATCTGGTATGGAGGCACCCATGTACAGGATTGGAAAAAGGTGTTGAAGACCGTAAACTCAGCCAGCTCCATCATTAGCATTAACCTCACACCATCGAGGACATCTTCAAAAGAAGATGCCTCAAAAGGGTGACATCCACTAGGAAGGATTTTTACCATCCGGAACATGCCCTCTTCACATTACTGTCATTAAGTTGGAGGTACAGGAGCATGAAGACGCACACTCACAGCTTTTTCTCCTCCATTAGCAAATTTCTGAACTGCCCATGAACACTCATAGAAACCATAGAAACTTTACAGCACAGAAACAGGCCTTTCGGCCCTTCTTGGCTGTGCCGAACCATTTTTCAGCCTAGTCCCACTGACCTGCACCTGGACCATATCCCTCCATACACCTCTCATCCATGTACCTGTCCAAGTTTTTCCTAAATGTTAAAAGTGAGCCCGCATTTACCATTTCATCTGGCAGCGCATTCCACACTCCCACCACTCTCTGTCTGAAGAAGCCCCCCCCAAATATTCCCTTTAAACTTTTCCCCCTTCACCCTTAACCCACATCTCTGGTTTTTTTCTCCCCTTGCCTCAGTGGGAAAAGCCTGCTTGCATTCACTCTATCTATACCCATCATAATTTTATATACCTCTATCAAATCTCCCCTCATCTTCTACGCTCCAGGGTATAAAGTCCTAACCTATTCAACCTTTCTCTGTAACTCAGTTTCTCAAGTCCCAGCAACATCCTTGTAAACCTTCTCTGCACTCTTTCAACCTTATTAATATCCTTCCTATAATTAGGTGACCAAAACTGCACATAATAATGATCAACTCCCTTACTATTTTGCTTTTTGAAGTATTTATTTTTAATATATTCTTATTGTAATTTATAGTCATTTGCACTGTACTGCTGCCACAAAGTGACAAATTTCACAATGTACAGTAGTCTTGATTCTAATTCTGTTTCCACCTCTGTCACCCTAATGAGGACTGGCTCATGGAGCTCAAGCTTCTTCCTCCTGTAGTCAATAATCAGTTCTTTGGTTTTGCTGACGCTGAGTGAAATGTTGTCATTGTGGCACCCCTCAGCCAGATTTTCAACCTCTCTCCTATGTGGCAATTCGTTACCACCTTTCAGCCAATAACAGTTGTGTTGTCAGCAAGCTTCAAAATGGCATTGGAGCTGTACTTAACCACACAATCATGGGTATAATGTAAGTAAAGCAGAGGGCTAAGCACAGAGCCCTGTGGTGCACCTGAGTTGATGGTGAATTTGGAGAAGATGTCATTGCCAGTCTTTACTAACTGGAGTCTACCAGAGTATCCAGTTGCACAGCATGATGCTGAAGCCTGAATCTCGGAGCTTAGTGATAAGCTTTCAGGGGATGATAGTGTTGAATACTCAGCTGTTGTCAGTGAAGAGCATCCTAATGCATGCATCTTCATTGCCCAGGAATTCCAGAGCTGAAAAGGTAAACAAAGTGAACTGTATACAGTACTTAATTTATGTATATGCTGCTTGTAAGCAATTTACTCTGATTGTTCACTCGCCCTTATTTTCTCCAGTTCTTTAGACTTCATGATCAGATGAAGAAGAACATTTTTTAGAAGACTTCAGTCACCCATGCTTAATGTGAGAGGACATGTTTCTGAAGTTTCCAGTGCCTCTGCCAATATGTCATACCACATGGAGAACATCAAAATAAACCAAAAATTACCATTAAATCTATCAACTCTGTCTCCACCCCACCCCCCATAAAGTTTTACAAGCTGCTCTAATCCTGTACAAGTCATCTGCTTTGCCCAACTGCTCAAACTATCTGCCCATCTGAATTTGCATAAACCATACAGACCCTCCCTTCACCCAAGCAGTCAACCCGGTCTATCCATTTTGTGTAATCCAGTGAGGAAAGGAAGGATCTGCAGGCCGTTTTATTAACTTAAAATATGAAATCCACGTGAATTCAACAAGACCTGCAACGACCATTCTTTAGTTCATTGTATTTTCTCTCAAGATCTATTTGACCTATATTTTACTGAGAAGTCTTTGAAACTTATTTTAGTTTTCTACATTGCATATGAAAATTTGCTGCAACAAAGAACACAGGCAATTCATTTTTTTCCCATTGAAAAAGAATCTTTTCCATGCCAACTCTTACTAATTTCTGTTATGGCTTTTCTTATTCCACAGAAACTGACATGGCGATCGAATCAACATGACATTGATATCTGCAGAATGAAAGGCAAAAATGAGGTACATTTTAAAACAAATTGGCATTATTTTAAGTTCAGCAACTGTGTGACATTATGCCTGAAGGCTAGTATCTTCCATTTTGTATTATCTTCGAATTGTTTTGTCAAACATGATTTATTAGCTGTCTGTGCAATTGGTATTTGCAATTAATTATTTCTAGTTCGCTGATCAAAACAGAGCCATCTCAAAATTCAGTAAATTCAATCTTCTAATTCTATTACATATTCTTCTATGTTCATGTGACCTCACACTGAATGGCAACTTAAATGTGAGACTGCATTCACAATTTGATGCCTCCACATAGTACAAACAAAATAAAAACTTATATTTGGTACTAATGGAAGGCTAAGATGCATCAGGGCATTACATATATAATAGCTAACAGCTTTGCATTAGGTGTCCATTACTATCGTTTCCATATCAACCCCCCACTCCGCCTACCCATTATTGGAAGCTATTCATGGATTATGATCTTTTATGTTTTGTTGTAGGAGCTACTTCTGGATGATATCGCCCTCAGACTCTTTATCAGAAAATGAAATAGAATGCTGCCTCTATATTCTAGGGTAGAAATACCTTAAAGAGAAGGCTGAGATTATGTGTTATTGAGGAATGGTTTTGATAGGGTATGAAGAAGAAAATGCCCCTATTATTCAAAGACTGGGGGACATCTTGGGCAAAAACTGCAAAGAGGACATGAGGAAAAGCATTTATACACAAAGGGTAGTTAGGGTCTCTGATTGCTGTCTTCAAGGAGCAATATGATTCCTCAGGACTTTCAAGATAGAATTTGATGGCTATTTTGGGAATAAAGTGAGGGAAGAGAACCAAATCCATTGCTCTACTATGTAATGGCATTGATTCAGCTTACCTCCTATGCTGAAACAATTCTGTAGATACTTTGAAAAAGACTGAGGAATAGAAAGATATAACAATTTATTTGAAACACGGATATATTTCATATTGTGATGTAACAACTGCCCTGAATGCAGTGAAGATAATTATAGTTAGGGTTGCCTAATCTCCCACTTGAAATTAAAAGTGAAGACAATTTCAAGTGGACGTTCACCAGAGTAATGAGCAGTAAAATGTATATCCAGTAAAGGCCATTGAGTCATGAAGTGAGAGAGCCTCCAAAGGCAAGTTGATTGGCTTCTGCAATAAGAGCATGAAGGAGATGGTCAGTGGGTAAAGGTTATGTTCAGACAGTAAATTTATCATTTGGTTCAAATATGTAATCTGTTGCTACATTAATTCCTTGTGTGTCACACTGAGGAGTTGTGGTTCCTCGCTATGTCACATAAAATGAGATGGAAATCGGGGAATGAAGCCAGCCCACTATTACATTCATTTCTTGCACTAGATTTCCTTTATCCCAGCTACACTCACCCAGTAATCAAGGCCTCTAATCATTTTTTTAAATACAGTTTGGTTGCTTGCAAATGACAAGGTGCATACGGTTCCTGGGAGTTCTTCTCATTCCCCAATTTCCACTGTGCTACAGGCACTAAAGCAAGAGAAAACCTCACTCCTGTGTTCCTGAGGGATTCTCCTTGAAAAGAACACATTCAAGCTCTGGTAGTCATTAATAGAAATAGAAACAGAACTAGAAATAACATGTACTATAATGGGCTTCTTATCAAGGGAAAATCGTGCAGCTGTAATGTGTAATAATGTGAGTTTTTGTCTGTTAACAAGAGAGCTGAGTGGTTTGCCAATGTGCAATTAACTGTACATAACATAGTAAGTCTGACCATGGATCATGAGCATAGCTGCACAGATTGCGAGTGGACTATATCCCTTCAGGAATTTAAAGATTTTAAACTAAACATTCTGAATGTTAGAAATAACACTGGTGGTGGAAAAAGTCTTATCTCAAATTTCTTTCCGAGTACTATTTTAAGAATAGCCTTGCCTATTCATTACTGCAGTGCCCAATAGATCACGTTGGATGAAGGTGAAGACACTACTGTATCTCGTTGTGGAGAGTGAGGTGGGTTATGTTCACTGTGTTTCAGTAGGAGATGGTGATCACAACATTGTAAGATTTAGATCAGCTATAAAAACAGATTAATTCAAAGTAAAATAATTGCTTGAAGGCAGGCCAATTTCAATGGAATCAGTCTGGAAGCAAAATTAGAAGCAAAAGTATAGTTAAAAATTGTAACAGAACAGTAGCTGTCTTTAGGGAGGAGATTCATCGGCTGTAATTAATGCACGTACTTTTGAGATGCAAAGCCAGAACAAACAAATCCAGAGCTCCCTGGCTGACAGACGAGATACACAAGAAGACAAATTACACACACAAGATGCTGGAGGAACTCAGCAGGCCAGGCAGCATCTATGGAAAAGAGTACAGTCGACATTTCAGGCCGAGGCACTTCATCGGAACTGGAGAAAGAAAGATGAGGAGTCGGGGTAAGAAGTTGAGGGAAGGGAGGAAGAAACACAGGGTAACAGGTGTAACTGAGGGAAGGGAAGGGGTGAAGTAAAGAGCTGGGAAGTTGATTGGTGAAAGAGGTGCAGGGCTGGAGAAGGGAGAATCTCATAGGAGAGGACAGAAGACCACGGAATGAAGAGAAAGAGGAGGAACACCAGAAGGAGGTGATAGGCAGTTAAGTGGATAAGGAGGGGAATTTAAAGGTGAGAAAATGTTAGATGATAAATTATGGTAGGTAGAATGAGAAAAGACAAGATAGAAACAGTTCTAAATGGGGTGCAGGAGCAGAGGGAGCTTGTGATAATTATGCTAAAATCAGTGAAGGTAGCTGGACAGTCTCAGATAGTGGATAATAAGACATACCTGGCTCTGGCCTTTTTTAAAAGTACAAACACAGGTTTAAAAAGCAAGGGAATCATGCTGAACCTTTATAAAACATTGACCTAGCCTCAGTTGGAGTATTATATTCATTTCTGGTCACTGCACTGTGGAAAAAATGTGAGGGTTTTTGAGAGAGTCCAGAAAAAAAAATAATGTGAAAGATACAACAGACACAGAGCTGGAGGAACCTAGTCGATCAGGGAGCATGTCTGGAAAAATGGACAGTCAACATTGCAGTTGGAGATCTTCCATCAGGATGCATGCATTCATGTTAGTAGTTCCTGGGATGAGAGACTACAGTTTCAGGAATAGATTATAGAGGCTGAGGCTGTTTTCTTTGAAAAGGGAAAAGCTGAGGGAAGATTTTAATACAAGTGTATAGATGATGAGAGGATTTCAGCAGAATAGATGATAGGAGCCTGTTCCCATTGGTAAAGTACAAGCACCACAAAGATCACATGAAATGGGACAGGATTATAAACACAAACAATTCTGCAGATGCTAGAAATTCAGAGAGACACAACACAAAATGCTGGAAGAACTCAGCAGGTTAGGCAGCATCAATGGAGAAAAATAAACAGTTGAAGACATCTCAGATGTTCTGGCATGGAAAGCATCATCCTGCGAATGGTTGTGGTGGAGATGGAGGAATAATGTTTTTATAAGTTCCAGGAAGGGAAGTCAAGATTGCTGTAAAAGTCAGTAGGTTTATAGAAGATATCTGTGAATAGTTTGTCTCCAGAGATGGAAACAGAGAGATTGAGAAAGGGGAGAGAGGTGAAAGAGATGGAACAGAATAAAGAATGACTTGAGGAAGAACATTCCTTTCACGAGAGCAGGGTTTCCTGTCCTTGGGTCCACGGACCCTTTGATTAACAGTAGGGTTTCATGACATAAAAAAGTTTGGGAACCCCAGCAATGGAGAAAGCTAGGTGGCTAGAACTTGGCAGTTTCTCTGATAGAGAGAGTATGAGAATGATGGGCTGAATGACCTCCTTTTGTGTTGTAACCATTCCACAATTCTTTGTGAGGATCTTAATATTGAATGTCAGCAGATCATCTCACCATGAGAGCATTGTTGCTGAGCTTTTTCTCAGCTTCTTCCATCAGGGTTATTGGATAAAAATCAGGAACTGAAAGCTAGGCTGTTTTATTTATTTCATCTGAGACTAGGGCTCAAACTGCTGGCCCGTCAGTTCAGCTGACTCAGTGCATATTAGGAGTTGGCCTTCAGGTATTTGGGTTTGAATGGCTCGCTGCCACACCAAATACTTCACTTGCTCTTCCCTCAATGTAACTCTATAATCCAAAGCATAAAAGTCCTGTAAACAATGAGCCATAATAATACTTGTATCTATGTAACATATTTCACATTGAAATGTCTTAATGAGGTTTTACATAATTAATTGTTAAGTAGTCAAACAAAGCAATCAGTTTTAGCAGCAATGTCGCATAAGGAGCAGAATAATGAATAAGCATGAAGTCTGCTTTGTGATGATAAGGTGATGAAATACTGACCAGGACAAAGTCCCAGCAATTCCTGTAATGAGAGGTCTTTTACATCTGGCTAGAATGACCGTGGATTTGGGCAGATGCCACATCTGAAGGATAACACCTCTCATAAAGCTGTACAACATCAAAAGCTCAGCCTGACCTTGTGAGCTCAGGCTTAGGAGGTGAGAAGATCATCAAACTTCTCACCAATGTGAGCACTACCACAAGAGTCCAACTGACATGCAGAATTAACAACCTGTAAGATATTTTCAGCATAGCCTAATTAAAATAAAACAGGTTGCAGGCAGGCTATTTCACTCTTAAATTTGTGTGTAGCAATTTAAATTTGGTTGTTTCTGTAGGAGCACGGGCTTGTGTATTTCATGTTTTGGGAAGGACATGTGCACAAATATGCATAATCTAAAATTACACATTAGTTTGGTGATTATTGTAGAGACTTTTCCCCACCTTGCAATCAATTCTAATTAAAGCCAAGTTCTGTACAGGTCAGGACAATCATGGACTCCATTTGCCCACTTGCTTTCTGAGAGAGACTGATATGAATACAGACTGATATTAAAGAATGATAAATGATATCATAAATGATATTAAGTCATTCTGAATTTCCAACAATGGTCTGCTGTCTTATACATCTGGCAAGATCATCCACATTCTAACCACCATCATCCACCAAATCCTCACACTAAAGCATATCATTAGTTACAGTCATGGAATACAGTATGGAAACACGTCCTAAGGCCCAGCTTGTCCATGCCAATCATGGTGCCCACCAGGTCAGTACTGTATGCCCATGTTTCCCATATCTATACATTAAACCCTCACCTCTCTTTGGAATATGTGGTCATCCCTACCTCTGACTTCCCTCAGACAGCTCACTTTGCAACCAATATTCCACATACTGTTCAGAAACTTCAATGCTTTTGATTAACCTTTATCATATCTCTCTTCTCCAGGAAGAAAATTCTTCAAAGTCCTACTCTGAAGTTTACTAAACCAAGTTTTGTATCAGTAGCTGTGAGTCTACTGCTTAAAGGCAATGTTCTCAGAGCCCTGTGATTAAAAACAAAGCCCACCACAGTTGCTAGCCACCTTGCACCTCATTGTGCTATTCCCAGGGTACCTCAGATAAACATAGATGAGGGAGGCAGTATTCAGCTTGAGAATTAATACAATACACCTCTCAAAATGATACCACCCTAATGTAAATCATCATGGAAATGAGGATGATTGACTTTTGGATAGGATTAAGAAACTCACAGATCTTTATTGCTTCTATGTCATGTACGTTTCCGGGCTGCATTTCTGCCAGCTGAAGTGTATCAGGAGATATTTTCCTTTCTAGTAATCTGTAGTTAGGCTGAAACTGATCAAATGAAGAGAACTATGACATCAAAAAATAGCACACAAGAATATCATATTGTATTCAAGTCTTTTATCATTAATGAGTATGGATGTTCTTTGTCATTCCTCTTTTGGAAAGGACATAATGGGAGAAGGATTCCATATTATTGGATGCTGCTCACCAATTTAGATCAGGGGTTCCCAACCCTGGATCCACGGACCCCTCGGTTAATGGTAGTGGTCCTTGGCATAAAAAATGGTTGGGATCCCTTGTCTTATTTGGATAAAGGCTACAAAACAAACTATTTGTAATCTTACAAGAGAGATCAGACTACATTTATGTTCCCAAGACTCTAAAGTGGGGTTTGAATCCACAGCTTTCTGACCCGATACGAGAACTGTCTCAACAGAGCATCAGCAGGTGGAGCAGCATTCGATAGAGGAAAAGAATTGTCGATGATTTGGTTTAAAGTCTAGCATCAGATCCTGCTTGAGCGTTAGAGTACATCCAGCAGATTATCTGCCGCTCCAGATTCCAGCATCTGCTATCTTTTTCCGTCTTAAATAAGCATCGGCTGCAATGATTACCCACATAGGATACAACGCAGTGGTTGTTATCCATCTAACAGGATCATGCTTGAGCTCATTAAAAATTGTTCATTAATGTTGCATAGTATAATTTGCATACCGCTATTCTAAAAGAAGGTAATTGGCTTGATTTTGAAGAAAATATAGCAATGTTTGCCTAGAGAAGACTGAGTTCAGTACAAAGTAATTCATTTTATGTGAGACTCTTGGGAACCTCGTGAACAATGTGATGAGTGTTTGATCTACAGAATCATTTTTTTTACATTCCTTCTCTCTTTATGTGTCTTGGTCATCCATCAGACTTCAACTACACATTATATCTTAGAACCAAAGTCACCAATGTTATTTTCCATATGTATCTTAAAAGCAAACAGCCAAATCAACTTGTAGCTGAATAGCTGTGCTGTTTACAGGAACATTCAACTGTCTGTTTCTGTTTGAGGGGATCTCCTTCTTTATTGATTCTTGTTTGTGGTGACGAGTGGAGTAATTATTATTGTCAATTACTAGACCTTACACAAGAATGCTGCCTGAAAATTCAATTGCATAATGTTGTTCCTTCTCACAGCAATTTGATTGAAAATCGATCTTTTCAAGAGCAAATTACAATAATGACCATTCCCAGATCATTTCACATCACTCCAGAAATTCATCTGAACTTTTTCAAGCCCCCAGCTTCCAAGAGTCCTCCACAAGTCCCAGCTTTATCCTTCTCCTCTTCCAATCCTTCAAGAATTCTGCTGGGACCATTCCCGTCCCTCTGATTTTTTTTCTGATCCACGGTCCTCAAACAGCAACCAACCAGATTAACATATGACCACAAGCCTTGATCTTTACAGACCCCGTCCCCTAAAATTAACTACGTCTAAACTTAATAGACCCAACCTTCCATCTTTCCCCAATCCCAGATCCTGATCCATTCAACCTTCACTGTCACCCGAACCACAGATAACAATCCTTATGCATGTGTGAGGGGATTCTTTTAAAAAGTGTTCTCATTTACTTTCTTTTCCATTTTCAGGCAGAATGTCGGAACTTTATCAAAGTTCTTCTGAAGAGAAATAACAGTGTGCTTTTCATCTGTGGGACAAATGCTTACAATCCAGTGTGTGCAAATTACACAGTAAGTGTCCGTTAGCTACTGTATCCCTGTGTATACCAGTATATCAGTTAATTTGTTGAGCCCATCTTAACTATAAAAGCTTCCAAAAATTTGAAAATTACAGTCATGATTAAAAAAACAATGAATCAAAAGCATGCCTTTAAACAAAATTTTAAAAAAAATACAGAACTTCAACCAGCTGATTGCTCTGGAGAAAGTGTAGAGGATATTCACCTGGACATTGCCAGGTTGGAGCATCATGCTCTAAGTAGAGATTGGTTAGATGGGGGTTTATGGGTCTTCAGGCCCTTGTACCTCTTCCATGATGGTAGAAACAGGAAGAAGGTATGTTACAGTTATGGAGGAAAACAGAGCATATGTGAATACACAATGTTGGTTAAACCATGAGAGGCAACCGTATTACTTGGTGGCTCTTGATTCACTGGTTTGATTACCCTGCCATGCTGTTTCTTCAATAACTTTTGTCTGTCCTGATTACCAACGTACGGTGTAACCAGCTAAAGTATTGCTGTATGGTGATACTCCTAGCCCCGATGATTCTCCTGATAAGTGTTTAAAGTTACCTGTTTCTATTATTTGTGTGGTCCCTACTGAATTCTGACTTGTTCATTGAAATACTGTTACTCAGGATGTGAATCATTTGGAAGTACCTATTACTGATTCACTGAGGAGGAAAAACATTTCACCATTTAGCCTCTCAATCTCCTTGACTTTGAGCATGACAATGCAGATCAATAAATGTGCTTCAAATCAGCATTCAATATCCCGCATGGTATTATTTTCTCATTTCCTTATCTGGATATCGGTAGTCTCCATGACAATCTACTTCACTCTGAGATGCTGACCCACTTGAATTCTGCTGCTCTCTCTGGTTTTAATGCACTCTAGAGAGGAATGTTTTCAATTTTAAAAACATCCTGTAGTAAAATAATGTAGCAATTATATAAAATTTTGCAGTGCAATATTTGTAGAGATTGGCAGTTATGATGCTGTGGGCATCGCTGAGTCATGGCTGAAAGATCGTAGCTGGGAGCTTAACATCCAAGGGTACGCTATGTATCGAAAGGACAGGCACATAAGCAGGAGGGTGGGGTAACTCAGTTCATAAAAAAATGAAATCAAATCATTACAAAGAGGTGACGTGGGATTGGAAGTTATAGAATCATTGTGGGTAATGCTAATAAATCACAAGGGTAAAGAGAGCCTGATGAGAGGCTCTCGATCAGTAGTCGATCAGTATACAGGCATCCGATCAGTAGTCGGGATGAGGATATAAATTTCAACAGGAAATTGAAAAGACATGTAATAAGGGCAATGTTATGATAGTCATGAGGAATTTCAAAATGCAGGTAGTTTGGGAAAGTCAGGTTGGAGATGAATCCGAAAAGAGGGAAATTGTAGAATACCTATGAGATGGCTTTTTAGCAGAGCCTGTGGTTGGCACACTAGGGGAAAGGCAATTCTGGATTGGATGTTGTGCAATGAATCAGATTTGATTATGGAGCTTAAGGTCAAGGAACCTTTAGGAGGCAGTGATCATAGTATGATAGAATTCACCCTGCAGTTTGAGAGGGAGAAGATAAAGTCAGATGTATCAGTATTAGAGCAGAGTAAAGAGAATTACAGAGGCATGAGAGAGGAAGTGGCCAAAGTTGTTTGCTAGGGAACACTAGCAGGGATAATGGCAGAACAGCAATGGTTGGAGCTTCTGGGGGACAATTCAGAAGGTGCAGAATAGATACATCCCGTGGATGAAGAATCTAATAGGAGGATGAGGCAACCTTGGGTGACAAGGGAAGTCCAAGAGAGCACAGAAGCATAAGGAGGGCACATAATATAGCAAAAATTAGTGGGAAGTTAGAGAATTGGGAAACTTAAAAAAACAGAAAGCAACTAAAAAAAAACATGAGAAAAGATGAAAATGAAAGTAATTTAGCCAAAAATATCAAAGAGTATACCAAACGTTTTTTCAGATAAATGAAGAGTTAAAAAGAGGTGAGAGTGGATATTGGACTACTAGAAAAAGACACTGGAGAGGTAATAATGGGAGACAAAGAAATGGTAATGAACTTAATAAGTATTTTCTGTCCATCTTCACTGTGGAAGACACTAGTAGTATTGCAGAAATTCGAGAATGTCCGGGGCAGGAGCAAGTGTTATTGCTACTACTAAAGAGCAATGCTTGGGAAGTTGATAGGTTTGAAGATAGGTAAGTCACCTGGACCAGGTGGACTACAACCCTGGGTTCTGAAAGGGGTAGCTGAAGAGACTGTAGAGACATTAGTAATGATATTTCAAGAATCACTAGATTCTGGAATGGTTCTGGAAAAGTCACGCTGCTCTAAAAAGTGAGGGAGCCAGAAGAAAATAAATTAGCCTGACTTCAATGTTTGAGAAGACATTGGAGTCCATTTTTAAGGAAGAAGTTTAGGGGTATTTGGAGGCACATGATAAAACAGGCCAAAGGCACCAAGGTATCCTTAAAGGAAAATCTTGCCTGATACATCTGTTGGAATTCTTTGCGGAAATATTAAGCAGAATAGACAAAGGAAAGTCAGTGGGTGTTGTTTACTTTGACTTTCAGAAGGCCTTTGACAAGGTGCCGCGCATGAGTCTGCTTAACAAGGTAAGAGCACTTAGTATTACTAGTGTGGATAGAAGAGTGGCTGGTTGGCAGGAGGCAAAGAGTCGGAATAAAGGAGGCCTATTCTGGTTGGCTGCCAGTGAAAGTGATGTTCCGCAGGGGTCAGTATCGGAACTGCCTCTTTTTACTTTATATGTCAATGATTTAGATGATGGAGTTGATGGCTTTGTGGTCAAGTTTGCAAATGATACAAAGACATGTGGAGGCACAAGTAGCACTGAGGAAGCAATGAGTTCTCAGAAGGACGTGGACAGTTTGGAAGAATGGGAAAAGTAAGTGGCAGATAGAATATAATGTAGAATGTGTATAGCCATGCACTTTGGTAGAAGGAATAAAGGTGTAAACTATTTTCTAAATGGGGAGAAAATTCAAAAATCCAAGGTGCAAAGGGACCTGGGAGTTCTTGTGCAAAGTTCACTAATGGTTAATTTGAGCTTGGGTCAGTGGTCAGGAGACAGATGTAAAGTTAGCCTTCAGTTTGGGAGGTCTAGCAAGGAGGTGATGCTGAAGCTTTATAAGGCATGGATCAGACTGCAGTCAGAGTTTTGTGAGCAATTTTGGGGCCCTTATCTAAGAAAAAATGTGCTAGCATTGGAGAGAGTCCAGAGCAGGTTCACACGAATTATTCCAAGAATTATAGGATTAACATATGAGGAGCACTCTGGGCCTGTATTTCACTGGAGTTTGGAAGAATGAGGAGGATCTTACTGGATCTTGTGGAATATTGAAAGGTCTAGACAGAGTGGATTTGGAGAGGATGTTTCCTATGGGGGTGATTCTAGGACCAAAGGGCACAACCTCAAAATAGAAGAATGTCCATTTAGAACAGAGATGAGGAAGAATTTCTTTTGACAGAGGGTGGTCAGTCTGTGTAATTCATTGCCATGGACAACTGAGGAGGCCAAGTCATTGAGTATGTTTAAAGCAGAAGTTGATAGCTTCTTGGTTAGTCATGTTGTCAAAGGATACGGGGAGAAGGCAGGAGAATAGGGTTGAGAGAGAGTATAAATCAGCCACAATGCAATGGCAGCGCTGACTCAATGGGCTGAGTGGCCTAATTCTGCTCCAATGTCTTATGATCTTATGGTCGTATTTTAATATAATATTGCCTGCGATGCACTTACTCCCACAGCCAAGAGTTTCGACGAGGTATTAAGTAAGGAGACTAAGTAGTCAGATTTCTATGATCAGCTAATTTTTACAACTCTATTTTTATCTATAGCAGAAAATAATTGAATAATTGAATCATTAGATTTCAATTTCAGCCTCACTGTTGAGGAGACTATTATTTATTCCAGTATTTATCTTTTCCGACTTACTTCAATATCCAATGGTGTTTTAATTCCTCCTATACTGTTCGTGAATGGCACTGTGCAACACATGGATCTCTTCATGAGACGGAAATGGAATTGCTCCATCCCAGAAACTTTGTCTGAAACATTTTGCTCCACATTGAGAAAAAGTCATCAACTAGAGCAGCACACTGATTTAGTTCTTCTCCAGTTAGATGATACACGACCCATATGTCAACGATAATTAACCTGATTTTCAATCTGCTATTTCAGCCATAACTCTGGGAAGCATCGGAGCCTGCATTGTTCAAATTCCACCAAGATTTGGTGTTTTTATTGTACATTCGTGTTCCCTCAGTACAGTCTGCTGGGTGTTACATTACTTGATGGTTCTTGATTCACTGGGATTAATTTGATTGCTCTGTCGTTCTGCTTCTTCAAACTCTCGCGTCTGTCATGATCAACAATGTATGTTTTAACCAGCTAAAAATATTACAGTATGAGTGTAAAAAGAATCATTTAAAAAATATAAACAAATATAACGAGCTCTTTGTGGTAATTTCTTCATCAAAGATCTTTGCCTGTTGATGCTCGGTATTAGGAGCAGGAGTATGTACTTGTTTTACAATCATTGTGGCCAAATAACTTGGATAGTACACAAACAGATTTCTGAAATGCATAGCTGTGAACATGGACCTGTGCCAGTAATAGGGGACTATAAAGCTGCCTCCTATTCCTCACCCTTGTCCTTGCTGATTGGCCCTGGAGACTGTTCCATCAGATCATAGCTAATTGGTAATATCATTTCATCTTCCAACCTTAGTTCCATATCAACAAGCAACACAGTGCGATTACTTGAGTTGAGTATGATGTTCTCCTAAGGGGTTGTCCATCGGTGGGCCCTCAGGTGGCTGTAGGGGCCAGAATCCACAAAATCCATGAGACTTAATCCAAGATACTGGGGAGGATTCCCTTAACAGAGAACGTCTCATGGGGAGGCTGATAAATCAGCAACCACCATGTGGTCCTTGACCAGGGTCCAGAGGCATGGAATGGACTTCACTGCTGCGGCCTTCCTCCACCTTCACTGCCATTGTGCTATGTTATCATCTTCTGTCAGCTTCACCATTGAGGTCTTGGTTAGATCTCTCTTTGTCTGGAGTCTCCCCACGAGGAGCTATGCGTCAGATGGCTAAACTCCAAATGGCATCACTCTTGGGATCTCAGGAACTCACAGCCTCTCCACCATGTCAAGATGACAATCCTCAGAGAAGATCAGCTGGTATCCTTACCCTACAACGGTCTGTGAAAATGAGATTTGAGATTTAAAACAGGCTTATTGTCTCATATGTTTTTTAATCTATAAAAGTGAAGAGTTCCAGATACGATAGAGATTTTCAAAGTCATGAATGGTTCTGAAGTCCTGAAATATTTCTCCACTTGAACTTCAGAATAATACTTGAAGTTATAGTTATTTGCCATTTCCATTGACTGTTCCCCGATGCTGCATGCCCCTTTTTGTGTTATATTCGAGCTTATTGTAACTTTTATTGTCCAGTGAATTCCTCATTAGTCTCTTTCAGTTAGTTATTCCATTTATGAAGCAAGAAATTAAATTCACCACATTGAATTAATGTTTCATCTTTGTTGAGTCATTGTTAACGGTGTACAGTAATAGATACGTTGACGGAGCTCTTTAAAGTGTTTGCTTAGAAAGAAACAATGCTGATTACCGGGCTTTTAAAATAAGATGAAATGGTATTGAACTCACGACACAGGATTTTGCAAGTCTTGAAGGAGATAAAGCTTAGCTGTTTAAAACAAAATGTGATGAAAAATCCTATTGTGCACCCATTAAGGGAGTGATATTTCCATTGTGATTATAATTTTTTTTCATTTATCACAGAGGAAACAAAACTAGAGGTTCTGACAGGGTGGATGTGGAGACGGTGTTTCCTCATGTGGAAGAATTTAAAACTCATGGCTACTATTTAAAAAAAATAAGAAGTCAACGATATAATACAAAAATGAAGCAAAATGCTTTTTTTTGGAGGTCATGAAATCAGCAATCTCAGAGTCTAATGGCAGCAGAATCAATGTATGTTTTAAAGACACTTGATAAGCAAAGGATGAAAGTTTTCCATGATGGATAGGAATGCAAGAAACAGAACAGCCTCAGACTTATTAAAAGGAGAGGCTGGCTCAAAGTGCTGAGGGGAGTACTGACAGCTGACAAACAATTGAAGTATTCTTGTCAGGTTGCTGACAAACACAACTCAAGTATTGCTACCAAGCAGCTACCTTCATTCTACTGCAATATTAAGACTCAATACCGCACCACTTAAATTACAGCAATGTAGGGGTTAAGTTTTTTGGACTAGCAGTGAGAGTTCTGGACTATTGATCCAAATATGTGAGTTCAGATCCTACCACAGCAGCTGGGGAATTTAAATTCACTTAAGTAAAATGTGGCATTTAAGAAGAAACTAGTCTCGTTATCATTAACCATGAAACTGCTGGATTGTCATTAAAAATCCATCTGGTTCCCTCATGTGCATCCAGGAAGGAAACCTACCATCCTACTCCACCCTAGGCACATATTGGTGTGACTCCAGACTCTTAGCAGCCTTCTCAGCTGAAGAGAATTGGAGGTAGGCATTGAATGCTGCCGATGTCTTGTGAGTGAATTAATAAAATACTGGGCTCAAGTCTACAATAGAACTGGCCCCATCATCTGTAGGTTAAAGAGTGTACTGGCCAGAATGCTGGATGCTGGGCGGAAATGGCCACTGAAAAGCTTGTGCATGTGGACATAGCATTCAATGGATTGGATTTGATTCTAGCTGACTCAGGTATTTCTGGCAGTCAGGGTTCCTCTGCAGCCTTGCTGAACTATTTAATGGAAACATAGAATCGTATTGCAGAGAGAAAGGCCTTTCTGGCCCCCCCTCATTTTTGCCAACCATGGTGCATATCTATGCAAATTCCATTTTCCCACATTAGGACCATATGCCTTAATGCCTTTTCTATCTAAGTATTACTCTAAATGCCTTTTAAGCAGTGTCTAATACCAGAGGGCTTGCATTTAAGGTGAGAGGGGAGCTAGTTCAAAGGAGATGAGCAGATCAGATTTTTACAGTGACTGGTGGGTGCCTGGAATGAGCTGTCTGAGCTGGTGGAGAATGTAAATTTGATAGGATTGCTCAAGAGGATCTTCAATAAACACATGGATGTGTAAGAAATGCAAGTATGCAGTATAGTGTAGTTTGATGTTTGATTACTAATTTAAATTAGTTTGGTTTGCACAAAATTGTGGGACAAAGGGCCTGTACCTGTGCTGTACTGTTCTATCTTCTGTTTTCTTTGTAATTGTATCTGCTTCCAGCACCTCCTCTGGCAGTTAGTTCCAAATATATCACCCTACATGCTAAAAACCTACCCCTCAGAGCTCTTCTAAATTTCTCCTCTCTCACTTTAAATGTGTGCCCTCTAGTTGTAGATCACCTGTCCTGAGAAAAAGACTATCTATCCTCTCAATGCCCCTCATAATTTTATAAACCTCTGTAAGGTCGTGCCTCTAACTGCTACGTTTCACTGAGAATACATCCAGCCTATCGGTTCTCTCCTAATAACTACCACGCTCCATTCCAGGCAGCATTCTGGTGAGTCACTTCTGCACTTTTTCCAATGTTACCAGATCTTCCCCGTGGTGCAGTGAGCAGAAGTGTACTCAATACACCAATTGCAATCTAACTCATGTTTTGTATAGCTGCAACATGACAGCCGGGTTCTTATGATCTGAGCCTCGGCCTATGAAGGCAAGCAAACCAAATGCCTTCTTCATTACTTTATCCATGTATTTCACCACTTGCAGCAAGCTATGGACTTCCACCACAAGCTCCCTCTGGATATCAGTGCTCCTATGTGGCTTTAATATGTTTGATTAATCGTGTGAGAAGGGAGTCGGAGTGAACAGATTTATTGAGGCCTTTTAGGTTAAGTTTTAGATTGGTGTAATTATCTTTCACCGTTCCAGTGGTAACAATTTCTGTGCAGTATCACATGAGCTCTCCTGCTTACATACGGGCTTCATCAAGGGTCGTGCATGATCCCATTTGCTTCAGCGGTGCTTGTATCACCAATTTTGAGAAATCGAAATCTGATCTCTGTTAGCTAAGTGCCCACCCAATGTTAATTTTCCTTTATCAGGATATATGGTCAGGAAAGTCTCTGACAACCTCACTGGAATGGGCTCCCCCATGATACAATGCAAAGAATAAACATTAAATGTTGGCTACGCCAATGATATCTCACACCCTGTGAGTGAACAAAACTGAGCCAGAATTCTCTGCTGAGCAAAGATGATCCTCACACCACTATCAGATGGAAAGATTAAAGAATATTCAGCACATTCTTAAAAGTCATAGATCAAACATTGCAAGACACCAGCGACCACCCCTCCCCCTTCTCATGAAACACTGGCAAGTCCAGCAAAAACGCCAGAGAACCTGGGATTGTGCTGTGCTCGAACATGTAATGAACCAAATGTTGATACTCCAGTTAATTCAGAGCAACTCCTAAGAGGCTCACAGGTTGTAAAAAGTTGCTGTTACAATATGCCAAATATTCCTGAATAAAGTGACTAACCAGAAGTTAAGTTAAAGACTTCAGATATTACAGGAGTGTTTTGGAAAGCATTTTTATGTGCCTCCTTTAAACAGAAGCGGCTGCAATATGTAACAGTGGATTTTGGCTGTAGCTTAGTAAGTAAGGATAAAGGAGATCACAGTGGATTTGTGGTCATTCCCACTAGAGAAAAGGCAATTCTGGATTTGATGTTGTGCAATGAACCATTTTGATTGGGGAGCTTAAAGTAAAGAGACCCTGAGGGGGAAGAGATCATAATCACATTCCGACATGACAGTCCATGACCTCCTGTACTACCACAACGAAGCTACATTCACGTTAGAAGAGCAACACCTCATAATCCATCTGGGTAGCCTCCAACATGATGGCATGAACATTCAATTTCTCAAATGTCAGTCATTTCTCCCCCTCCCCTCTTCTCTTTGTTTTTTTTTCCATTCCCCATTTTGGCTCCCCTCTTTCTACTTCTCTTCTCCTCACCTGCTTATCACCTCCCTCTGTTGCCCCTTCTCCTCCTTCCATTTCTTACATGGTCCACTATCTCTCTGATCAGATTCCTTCTTCTTCAGCTCTTTACCTCTTCCACCTATCACCTCCCAATTTCTTACTATATCCCCCACCCACACACACCAACTTTTCCCCTCATCTGGTTTCATCTATCACCTGCCTGCTTATACTCCTTCCTCCCCTCCAATCGTCTTATTCTGGCTCCTTCCCTCTTCTGCTCCAGTTCTCAGGAAGGGTCTTTGCCCAAAATGTGAACTGTTTATTCCTCTCCAGAGTTGCTGTTTGACCTGCTGAGTCCCTTCAGCAATTTGTGTGTGTATTCCTCAAGATTTCCAGCATCCACAGAATCTTTTGTATTTCCAGGAAGCTCAAAGATTGGGAAGCTTTTAAAAACCCTACAGAAGGCAACTAAAAAAGCAATAAGGAGGGAAAAGATGAATGATGAATGTAAGGTAGCCAATAAAATAAAGGATGCCAAAAGGTTTTTTTTCAGATATATAAAGATTAAAAGAGAGGCAAGAGTGGATTTTTGGACCGCTGGTAAGTTACGCTGGAGAGAGAGTAATGGGGAACAAAGAAATGGCAGATGAGCTGAAATATGCATTTTGCATCATACTTCAAGGAGTCAGGGAAAGAAGTGAGTATAGTCACTATTACTAAGGAGAAGCTGGCCAGGAAGCTGAAAGCTCTGAAGAAGATAAGTCATCTGGACCAGATGGACTACACCCCAGGGTTCTGAAAGAGGTAGCTTAAGGGATTGTGGAGGCAGTAGTAGTGACATTTTAAGAATCATTAGGTCAGGAATGGTTCCAGAGAAATGAAAAATCTCAAATGCCCCTCCAAATTTTAAGAAGGGAGTAAGGCAAAATACAGGAAATTATTGGCCATTTAGCCTGATTTCAGTCAACGGCAAGATCTAAGAGTACATTATTAAGGATGAGGTTTCAGGGTACTTGGACACGAGGCAAAAATCCTTAAGGGAAAATCTTGCGGTACAGATCTGTTAGAATTCTTTAAGGAAGTAACAGGCAGGATAGGCAAAGGAGAGTCAGTGGATGTTGTTGACTTAGATTTTCAGAAAGCCTTTGATAAGGTGCTGCACATGAAGCTGCTTAACAAGATAAGAGCCCGTGGTATTACAGGAAAGATGTCAGCATGGATCGATGATTGGCTGACTGTTAGCAGGCAAAGAGTGAGAATAAATGGGCCTTTTCTGGTTCTTTGCCAGCGACTAGTAGTGTTCCTCAGGGATCGGTGTTGGGGCTTCTACTTTTCACGTTATATATTAATGATCTGGATGATGGAATTGAGGGCCTTGAGGTCAAGTTTGCAGATGATACAAAGATATGTAGCACTGAGGAAGCAGGAAGTCTGCAGAAGGACTTGGAAAGATTGGTAGAATGGTAAAAGAGGTGCCAGATTGAATACAGCATAGGAAAGTGAATGGTGGTGTACTTTGTTAGAAGGAATAGAGGTATGGACTGTTTTCTAAACAGAGAGTGAATTCAGAAATTGGAGGTGTAAGAGACTTGGGAGTCCTACTGCAAGATTCCCCGAAGTGTAACTTACAGAGTTGAAGGCCAATGCAATGTTACATTCATTTCAAGAGGACTAGAATATAAAAGCAAGGATGTAATCCCGAGGCTTCATAGGCCATTGTCCAGACCACATTTGGAACATTGTTAGACCCCATATCCAAGGAAGAATGTGCTGGCATTGGAGAGATCCACAGGAGGTTTATGAGAATGATCCTGAGAATGAAATGGTAAAATAGTAAGAGCATTTGATGGCTTCAGGCCTGTACTCAATGGGAATTTAGAAGAATGAAGGGTATCTCATTAAAACATCCCAAATATTGAAAGGTGTGGATAAAGTGAACACGGGGAAGATGTTTCCAGTAGAGGGACAGCTTCAGAATAGAAAAATGTCTCTTTAGAACAGAGATGAGGAGCAATTTCTTTAGCCAGAGGGTGATGAATATGTGGAATTCATTGTCATATCTTGCAGTGGAAGCTAAGTCACTGGGTATACAGTGCCTTGTAAAAGGTATTCAGCCCCAACACTTTGTTCACATAAATGAGTATTGCAACCAGGGATTAATTTAACTGAGAACTTTTATGGTGAATCGCAGGCTCCTTTTTCCATGGTAGAGCCCAAAAATAGAGAAAATTGTAAAGCATGAAAAAAACTAAAAATTCAAAAACGGAAATGTCAGCAGTCCCAAAGTATTCATCTCCTTTTGTTCAGTACATAGTTGAACCACCTCTTATAGCTATTACAGTCAGTAGTCCTCTTGGATAAATGTCTATTAACTTTGTACAATGTGATGGAGCAAGATATGCCCATTCCTCCTTGCAAAATTGCTCAAACTGTGCCAGGTTAGTTGGCGAACAGCGTTGAACAGCAACCTTCAGGTCTTGCCAGAGATGTTCAATTGGGTTAAGGTCAAGACTTTGACTGGGCACTCAAAGACATCAATTTTCTTCACTTGAAGCCACTCTGGCAGTGTGCTTTGGGTTGTTGTCCTGCTGAAAGACAAACTTCCTCCCCAGTTTAACCTTTCTGGCAGAGGCTGACAGGTTTTTATCCAGGATCTCTCTGTATTTAGCAGCATTCACTTTCCCATCAATCCTGACCAGATTTCCAGTTCCTGCTGCTGAAAGGCACCCCCTTGGCATGATGCTACCTCCACCATACTTGACAGTAGGGATGGTGTTAACTGGCTGATGTGTAGTATTAGATTTATGCCACACGTACCTCTCAGTGTTGAGGCTAAAAAGTTCCACTTTAGTCTCATCCGACCACAAGACCTTCTTACACATCTTTACAGTATCTTCTAAGTGACACTTTGCAAAGTCTTTACAGGCAAGGATATGCTTTTATTTTTAAGCCAGGGCTTCTTCCTTGCCACTCTTCACAAATATCCTTTTTGTGCAAAGCTTTAGAGATTATAGAGCCATGAACATCATCTCCAGTTGCAGCCACTGACTTCTCAGATGGCCTCGGCATCACAGTAGTCTCTGTCATATAAGTACCATTCTTCTTCAGCGAATAAGCTTAGAGAGGCAGCCTGACCTATCCAGTGTGGCTATGGTTTCAGATTGCTTCCATTTTTTCACAATGGACTGCGCTGAGCTTCAAGGTATGTTCAGTGGCTTTGAGATGATCTTGTACCCTTCCCTAAATTTGTGATTCTCTATTATCATTTCCCTGACTTAACATAGAATAGTACAGCACAGTACAGGCCCTTCGGCCCACAATGTTGTGCTGACCCTCAAACACTGCCTCCCATGTAACCCCCCCCACCTTAAATTCCTCCATATACCTGTCTACTAATCTCTTAAACTTCACGAGTGTATCTGCCTCCACCACTGACTCAGGCAGTGCATTCCACGCACCAACCACTCTCTGAGTAAAAAACCTTCCTCTAAAATCCCCCTTGAACATCCCACCCCTTACCTTAAAGCCAGGTCCTCTTGTATTGAGCAGTGGTGCCCTAGGGAAGAGGCACTGGCTATCCACTCTATCTATTCCTCTTATTATCTTGTACACATCTATCACGTCTCCTCTCATCCTCCTTCTCTCCAAAGAGTAAAGCCCTAGCTCCCTTAATCTCTGATCATAATGCATACTCTCTAAACCAGGCAGCATCCTGGTAAATCTCCTCTGTACCTTTTCCAATGCTTCCACATCCTTCCTATAGTGAGGCGACCAGAACTGGACACAGTACTCCAAGTGTGGCCTAACCAGAGTTTTATAGAGCTGCAACGTTACATCGCGACTCTTAAACTTTGTCCCTCTACTTATGAAAGCTAACACCCCATAAGCTTTCCTAACTACCCTATCCACCTGTGAGGCAACTTTCAGGGATCTGTGGACATGTACCCCCAGATCCCTCTGTTCCTCCACACTACCAAGTATCCTGCCATTTACTTTGTACTCTGCCTTGGAGCTTGTCCTTCCAAAGCGTACCACCTCACACTTGTCCGGGTTGAACTCTATCTGCCACTTCTCAGCCCACTTCTGCATCCTATCAATGTCTCTCTGCAATCTTTGACAATCCTCTACACTATCTACAACACCACCAACCTTTGTGTCATCTGCAAACTTGCCAACCCACCCTTTTACCCCCATACCCAGGTCGTTAATAAAAATCATGAAAAGTAGAGGTCCCAGAACAGATCCTTGTGGGACACCACTAGTCACAATCCTCCAATCTGAATGTACTCCCTCCACCACGACCCTCTGCCTTCTGCAGGCAAGCCAATTCTGAATCCACCTGGCCAAACTTCCCTGGATCCCATGCCTTCTAACTTTCTGAATAAGCCTACTGTGTGGAATCTTTTCAAATGCCTTACTAAAATCCATATAGATCACATCCACTGCACTACTCTCATCTATATGCCTGGACACCTCCTCAAAGAACTCTATCAGGCTTGTTAGACATGATCTGCCCTTCACAAAGCCATGCTGACTGGCCCTGATCAGACCATGATTCTCTAAATGCTCATAGATCCTATCCCTAAGAATCTTTTCCAACAGCTTTCCCACCACTGACGTAAGGCTCACTGGTCTATAATTACCCGGACTATCCCTACTACCTTTTTTGAACAAGGGGACAACACTCGCCTCCCTCCAATCCTCCAGTACCATTCCCATGGACAACGAGGACATAAAGATCCTGGCCAGAGGCTCAGCAATCTCTTCCCTCACCTCATGGCACAGCCGGGGGAATATTCTGTCAGGCCCCGGGGACTTATCTGTCCTAATGTATTTTAACAACTCCAACACCTCCTCTCCCTTAATATCAACATGCTCCAGAACATCAGCCTCACTCATATTGTCCTCACCATCATCAAGTTCCCTCTCATTGGTGAATACCGAAGAGAAGTATTCATTGAGGACCTCGATGTCTTGTCTTTGAATATTATTTTGTCTTCACTGTGGTTTGGTCTATTGAAAGTCTACCATTCTGTTTGGCCTTACAGAGAGAGGGGGTATTTATTCTTATGAAGTAATTGAAAACAGTTCCAATTTTCTACATCAACAAATTGGGTGAGTTGATGGGATAATGTAATGCACTTGAGGAAAGTTAGAAATGAGTAGGCCGAATGGCCTAATTGTGCTCCTAGTTGGCATCTTTTTTCAAGGGAGCATTGAGGCAGTACTTTGCTTATTCTTTCATGAGATAGGAATTTTATTGACTAAACCAGCATCTATTACTCATTCATATTTGGAGTAGAATTATGTCATTAGGAAATGGCCCTATTTTTTCCACGAACTCTGCTGTTCCGGAGGGATTAGTCATCACCCATCCCAAAAATCTCAAAACTGCCTTATCCACACCACTGCCTTTTCTGCAATTTTTATGGATGTTATCATTCCAGTTGTCAGTCTGACTGACGAAAGAGCCTACTAAAGAATTGTAAGTCAATTACCGCAAAGGGATCTGAGGGACAACTTTTTCACACGAAGGGTGGTTATTATATGAAACTTGTTGCCAGAGGAAATGATTGAGATGGGTGCAGTTATACCAACTTTTTAAAAATCTATTTAGACAGATACCTGGATAGGAAAGGCTTGCAAGGGTTCCCAATCTGGGGTCCACAGACCCTTCAGTTAACGGTAGGGGTCCATGGCATAAGAATAGTTGGGAACCCCTAGCTTAGAAGGATATGGGCCAAACAAGGACTGATGGGATGAGCTCAGGTAGGCAGCTTGGTTGGCATAAGAAAGTTAAGCTGAAAGGCCTGTTTCTGTGCCATCTATGACTCCATAGTACTTGCAACCTGCTTCTAGTGCATTCCATGGAAAGGTAAGGACTTTAAATTCACCTGATCTCACTGGTGTAATCTTAACTTGTTTCATGCTTTGTTCTTGCTCAGGATCCCTTGACAAGTAAGGAATAAAACATAATGAGAGTTGGCTTTTCAAAAATTAATGTTAGTTTTCTTTCTCAGTGAACTTCAGCAAACATTTTGAGAACCATGTTTGTTTATAGTGACTGAGGTCGGCAAAAATGATGTCACACTAGTCATGGCAATAATTAAATGCAGGATCTATAGTCCCAAACAAAAGGATTCTGTTACCTTAATTTACTGAATTGACCATAAGTCCCCAAGCTCCATCACATTTTATAAATCCTACTAATTATAATCAGAGGTTCTTTATTTCTGTGTGAGCCACATTTATATTTCTAAAGAAACGAATACATGAATAAAGAGGGCCTTGTTCCCATTCTCTAAGGGTTAAAAGAGAGGATGATTAGGATGGAATTTGTCAATATGTTTATACAGGGAATGTGACAAGTGTTTATTTAATCAGGTAGCTGAAGCTGGTCAGCTGAAGGTTTGCATTTCCCTCAGATACCAGAGAACACAAAAGCCTTGTCTGTCATTCAGTGTTGCATGAAACCAGGAAGGGTGTGGGGCAAAGACAAGCACTGGTAATTACTGATTGTGCATAAATAAATGGAAGTGGAAAATAAACAGCTGTAACCAGGCAAATTGGATCTGAGTTTCATGACAAGGAGCAAAGAATAATGGTTTCTGGATGCTTTTCGTGACTGAAAGGCTGCTGCTAGTAACATTCAACATTCAGTACTCAGTCCCTTGATTCTTGTAATATATAATGATGATCTTGGAGTCAGGGTTTATAGTCACTGACGTGTTGTGAAATTTGTTGTTTTGCGGTAGCGGTAGCGTACAGTACAATACACAAAAATGATACAAGTTGCAATACGAAATATAAAAATAAATAAGAGAGCAAAAATAGTGCTGATGGCTTCATAGACCGCTCAGCTCCCCTATGGCAGAGGGGATGAAACTGTTCTTACAACATTGAGTGTGTGTGTCTTCAGGCTCCAAGGGATATAGGTACTTACCAGACAAGAGGGTGGATATTTAAAGCATACATGTGCACAGTTTTGTCCTACACAAATGTTGATGAATCTGTGGAATTCTTGATGCCAAAGGGTTTTGGAGGCTCAAAAATAAAAAGTATTTAAAGAGGCGGTAAATACATTTTTGAGAGATTGAGAATTCAGGGATGTGGGGAACAGGCACAGGAGAGTAGTGTGCCCTGGCATGATCATATAGAATGACAGGATAGACTGAAGGGATCAAGAAGCTTACTCTTACTCCCAATTACTTAATGTTCTTCCTGTGTAATATAGAGACCTTGGAGTATATTGCACCAATTGTCAAAAGTAGCATAAAAACAAGTAATAAAAAAAACGTACAGAATGCATTCCTTCATTAGCTGTGTTGAGACTGTACACAGCATTATTTAGGTAACAGACTGAGAACCTGTATAGTTTTAGTCAGCACATTATAACCAAGAAATGACTGCGATGGAGAGAGCGCAGAAGGTGGAGATGAAGACATTGCAAGAACTGGAAAGCTGTGGCCGGGAGGAAAGATTAGTTCCACACAAGTTGTTTTGTTTGTAACAGAACCAGCTTTGGGCAGAGGTGATTGAAGAGCCTGGCGGAAAGGACCACTTTCTCTTTGTCAAGAGTCAAAATCAAGAGGTATTGAACTAAAGGAGAAGAATTAGAGTGGAGATGAGGATTTTTTTAAATTCAGAGGGTGGTAAGAGTCTAGACCTCAGTGTCTGGAATGGTGGTAGAAGCAGAGATCTTCACTGTGTTTGAACAATATTTGTATGTGTACTTTCAGGAGCACAACCTGCAGCGCTGCATGGTGGGATTAGGTTGGGTGGCTGCATTTTGACTGATGGACCGAACAGCTTCCTTTTGTGCGCATTTGATATAGCTTCTTTGAGACTACCACCAAATGGTCTCATGACGGAGTCCTAAAATCACAGTTTAGACTGTTCATAATCCAAACTATTTATAAGTCAGAAATGAGCAAAAACTGCGTGGGAGTGGATCATAGCAACAACTGCGAATGGAAATCGGGCAAGCATGCGACTCTGGAACAGCTCTGCTCAGCTTGACCCAGCTCCTAATTGTGGCAGAGAGAAAACCTGCAGAAATGCTCAGTTCCCATGGCTGAAGATGCCAGCAGCTCCACTGTAGGTCGCAAAACCATCCACATCCATCTGCCAGTGTCCAAACACTCATTCAGATGTACAGGTATCCATAAAATCAGTGTTCTTTTTGGAGAGGACCTGTGCAGCTCTCTGTTTCCTATTAATTAGCTAAATTTCTAACCATGCTGCATACTCAATACTGTTCATTGTCTTTCAGTTATGTGGTGTCTCTGATTGACAATGTGCAATTTTCAGAAAGAGTCCACCGGATTGTTTTATCCAGATGTGCAGAAATACAATTCAATACCAGTGATTATCTGCTACCCACTCTCATCCACATTGTCTGCACCCACCCTCACATGCCTTTGTTAATCCTTTCAGAGTTACTTTCCCTGTAAATTGCATTTCCTTTTTTAAAAAAAGATCAATCTGACATGTAATTTTTATCTGCTCCAAAAGCAATGCGTTTTTGGGCAAAGTAACATGATTGGTGCTAGGATTGGAGGTTTAATTTCTCCTTTGAAATCTGAAGAAAGCAGTAGGGCATCAACTATTCCTCTCCTTGTCTGTCACTTAATACGATTGTGAAGTTCAGAAAATAAGATTCGTGCAGGTGGATTTTATGGAAGAATGTAATAGATCCTTGAAACTACAGGGATTAATATTAGATTACAGTCATCATACATAGAACACAGGACTGAAAAATCTTAGCAGCGCACACAAAATGCTGGAGGAACTCAGCAGGCCAGGCAGCATCTAAGGAAAAGAGTACAGTCAACGTTTCAAGCCAAGACCCCTCATCAGGACTGGAAAGAAAGATGAGGGTTCAGAGTAAGTGTAAGTGGGGTGGGGTGGAGCGGAGGAAGAAACACGAGGTGATAAGTGAAATCGGGAGGGAGGGGTGAAGTAAAGGGCTGTGAAATTAATTGGGGAAAGAGATACAGGAGAGGGAATCTAAAAGGAAAGGACAGAAGGCCATGGAAGAAAGGAAAGGGGGGGCAGGAGCACGGGAGGGAGGTGATGGGCAGGAAACGAGAGAAGGTGAGAGACGGAAATGGGAATGGGGTATGGTGAAGGAGAGGCGGCATTACAAGAAATCGATGTTCATGCCAGCAGGTTGGAGACTCTCCAGACAGAATATAAGGTGTTGTTCCTCCAACCTGAATGTGGCCTCATCACGTCAGTAGAGGAGGCCATAGGCTGACATGTAGGAATAGGAATGGGAAATGAAATTGAAATGGGTGGCCACTGGGAGATCCTGCTTTTTCTACCAAATGGAGCGTTAGAAAGCAGTCTTCCAACCTACATCGGAAAAACCTTAGGTCAGTTTATCTTGAATTGGATGGGAATAAACTTAAAAGACATTAGGGTGTAAAAATTCTTAGAGCTGTTGTGTTATGCAGCACAGAAATGGGCATCAGGATCATGCCAACTATCAGTCACCCATTTACCCTCATCCCGTTTTGTGCCCTGCCCACAGTCTCATCAACTCCCCTCAAGCTTTATAATTCACCTGCACACTGGGGGACATTTACAATAATCCACCAATCCACGCATGCTTGGGATGTCGTGAAAATCAGAGTGCCCATAAAGAGCCTTGACATCATGAGAGGTATGTGCAAACTCCACGCAGGGAGTACCCTGTATCCGTATTCAATCTTAGTTGCTCGTGCTGTGAGACAGCAACACACCCAGCTGTACTGCCCAGTTACCCCCGATTCTTAGTCACTTGAAAATGTAAGCTAGGTTGTGTGGGGCAGCAGGGGAGTATTCCCTTTGTGCGAGTGATGTGTGGTTAGTCTTGCGTCGAATATCACGGGAGTCTTTGTGGTCATCTCTATTGGTGGACTGGCTGAGATTGGCACAAGTTCTTCAATTTGTTCCCAAGCAAGCCTTCTCCCTCCCTTCAAAGATGCCTATTTTCCACTGGATACCAATGCAGATTTCCTTTACCGACATATGTGGTTAAATATTGGAGTATTGACACCAAATACTCATTGCATGCCAATCATGGCAGCTTCTGAGCTCCCGTTATCAACCATGCATAATTGTGCCACAGGTGGAGGACTGTGATAGAATTTATTAGTGAGCACTTTGGAATTGTTAAACAATCACTTATGTTCTCTCTCTTTTCTGGAAAGCATTTTCCAGGTGGGACAGGACAGAATGGAGGATAGAGGGTATTAGATCATCAGTGGATCGATTTGAGTGATAAGCGAACTGTAAAGGGTCCAATGTAGCGGAAGAAAGACTCCATGGCCAGCCGCTCAAAGCATTTCATAATGGTTGATGTTAATACCACCAGATGATAGTCATTTAGGCAGGTTACTGTCGCCTTCTTTGGCACTGGAATGATGGCCGCCATCTTGAAAACCGAGGGGACAATGCATTGTTCCAGAGAGATGTTGAATATATCCGTCAGCTGGGCTGCATGGTCTTTCGGAACCTGATCAGGTATGTTATCAGGTCCCGCAGCTTTACGTGGGTTGACTCTGGCCGGGGTCTTCCTCACCTCAGCTTCAGCCAAATGGAGTGTCTGCACTCCCTTGGGGGGCGGGGTGCGTTCCTCGCCAGCACTTTGTCCTCCACATCAAGCCAGGTGTTGAAGATGTGCAACATCCTGGTCACTGACGCACAGGGTAGACTTGTAGTCTGTAATCCTTGGAAATCCTTGCCACATGCACCTCATGTCTCTGGTATCACAAGAGTGTCAGTAACTTTTCTGAGAATGCTCCCATTTCGCCTTCCTGGTGGAGCAGAAAAGCACAGTTATTGTTTCCCTGTAAGCTATCACATCCCCTGATCTAAAGGCAGCATCATGAACCCTCAGCCATGCACAGACCTCTACAGTAAGTCGTGGCTTCTGATTTACCCGCTCCCGGATGTGTCTCATGATTGAACATCCTCAATACACTTCTCTACGCAGCTGGTCCAGAATCCACGTATTTCTCAATATTAACATGTTTTCTGCAAAGATTGCTGAATCTGAGGTTTATTCAAAGCAGGAGACTTTTGAGAAAGAGAGATACTGGGTTCCGATCACAATTGCGTGACTGTTCAGATCAGCAATTCGAGAATTACTGTTCAAAGAGCAGATAAATTACATTCTTGCCTTCATGGAAATCATGGACTTATGTTCAATTATATTCTATTAAGTTGATGGATTTTGGTTTACATCTCTCCTGTTCCAATTATGTCCAGTTGTTTTTCATTCTCCGTCACATCTCACTGCCTCATTAGGTTGTTTAGATCAGTTTTACCAAGCAGCAAATTTCCCTTCTGTCATTTATTTGGTCTTTTTTTATGAAAACAAATTCAAAAATTGTGTGAGAAGTGCAAATATTGAGCTACTGAAGTGGGAGAGTGGATTTAAATACAATTAATCATGTAAAGAAAAGCAAACTTGAGGAGCCAAATTGCCTGCTTCTGTATTATAAGGTTAAATTTGCTGACAATACTACATCGATTGGCCTTATCTCAAATAATAATGAGGCAGCCTACAGAGCAGAAGTCGTCACTCTGACACAATGGTAGCAAGAAAACAACCTCTCCCTCAATGTCACAAAAACAAGGGAGCTGGTTGTTGACTACAGGAAGAAGGGAGACAAGCTCATCCCTATTGACATCAATGGATCTGGAGTTGGGAGGGGGAAAAGCTTTCATTTCCTCAGCACACACATCACCAAGGATCTCACATTGTCTGTCCATACCGGCTGTGTGGTGAAAAAAGCATAACAGTGCTTCCTTCACCTCAGGCGGTTGAAGAAGTTCTGCACGAGTCCCCAGATCCTAAGGATTTTCTACAGGGGCACAATTGAGAGCATCCTGACTGGCTGATTCACTGCCTGGTATGGGAAGTGTACTTCCCTCAATCGCAGAACTGTGCAGAGAGTGGTGCAGACAGCCCAGCGCATCTGTAGATGTGAACTTCGCACTATTCAGGACACTTACAGAGACAGATGTGTAAAAGCGGCCCTAAGGATCATTGGGGACCCAAGTCACCCCAACCACAAACTGTTCCAGCTGCTACCAATCGAGAAATGGTACCACAGTATTAGAGCCAGGACCAACAGGCTCTGGGACAGCTTCTTCCACCAGGCCATTAATTCATGCTGATAATTATATTTCTGTGCTATATTGACTGTCCTGTTGTACATACTGTACTATTTATTGCAAACGGCTATAAATTGCACATTCCCCATTCAGATGGAGATGTAACATAAAGATTTTTACTCCTCATGTATGTGAAAGATGTAAGAAGTAATGTCAATTCAGTTCAATGATTCGAACAGCAGCAATTGTTCTGGATTGTGGCATACCAGTGGTGCTGTACTTGTCTTTTCTGTTTAGATACAATGTATCTAAGTGTTGATGTCTACTTTCTGTGGCTGAATTTACATTCATTAAGATGTTTATTTTGTAATGCCTTGATTTTTGATGTACAATTTCCCCTCAGTTCCTGTCGTTAACTTCACTGAAATTCTTAGATCTATTTTCTTTGTAATGAACGTGATCAAAGAGGTGTCATCCTGAGAGAAATTTTTGTTTGAATGTCTTGGACCGCGATTTCACCTCCAACTTGACCAAGAGCTACTCATGCGATGCTTTGTACCAACCAAATTCACAATGACTAGGAGACCCAATGGCCCACTGGGGATGGCTGAAGATTAAATGAGATTAAAGGTTTGATTAAAGATTAAATCTTACCTTTATTTGTCAAATCTACATCAAAGCATGCAGTGAAATGCATCATTTGTGTCAACGACCAACACAGTCTGACGATGTGCTAGGGGCAGCCCATAAGTTTTGCCATGCTTCCAGCACCAACGTAATATACAAACAATTTACTAACTTTGGAGGGTGGGAGGAAACTGAAGCATCTTGAGGATAAGGAGAGAATATACAAACTCTTTGCAGATGGTACCAGGAATTGAACCCAGGTGACAGGTGCTGTAAACCATCGCACTAACCACTATGCCACTGCGCTGCCAAGATTATGCAAGCAGGGCAACTAGTATACTAATCCACTCATCCCTGCCCTGTGCATATCCCGGGCTGGTAACCAGAGAGGGCTCGCTCAACACGGTCTCATAACCTTTAGACGTTTGTTGTCCGCAACCACGTTGTAACATCAGTCACGTGCAAGGTGCCAGGAGTTATCTGATATGGGACTGCACTCCAGCACTTTAAAAAGTGCAGCAGAGATGATGGTAAAGAAAACATGGAATTTTATCTTTCGACACTGGATAGCTGTCTTTGAAATTAGAATGCTTTTGATGTCAGCAAGTGACCCTTTCTTGTAACGAGGAGCAAAAGTCAGCAATGTCTCTTTTCCCTTGTTGAGTCTAGTATAGAAGATTGAGTGCTGATTTGATGTAGTTTCATCATTCCTAAATGTTTTCACTTCAGATACAGCAAAACAGCAAAATGACAGCTTCTGCAACCCAGCAATAGAACTGTAGGCATTTCAGATAAGCATCTTGCTTGCTAGAGCTAACGTAGCTAATTCTGATGCTAAAATGTTACTGTAATCTAATATTCAAACTCTGACTGAGTATGGGTTCAATGCTCAGCATCTTTGCTTACATGTTTTGAAACTAAGACCGATAGTGAACGCATACCTTGTCATTTGCTTTTTCTACAAACACTTCCACAGAGTGAAAGGTGCTTTGTAATTTGTCACACATTAATAATTGGGGTTTCTCATGCCTTAGATTAATATCTTTAAGCTTCTTCACAAGATGGTTCATGCATGGTTCAATGGCTGCTAGTCATCTTTCAGTACCATACCATTCTTGATAGGTGAAGCCGTGAGATGAGTGAGAGAGCTGGAACTAACCTCATCCCTATCAATATCTGTACCATGTGCAGTCCAGCAGGGAGCTTCTGAATAGTGATGAGTGAAGTAAGTACTGGTTAACTTTGCACCTCTCCAGTTTCCAGCCACAGCTAAGGCTTTTACACATCATTTAAAGGTAGCAATTTCTCTATTCTATTTTGACACTGCCAACGACAGCTGCTATTTAGCAAACAGGGCTGGGAACAATTAATCATCACTTAGTTTTGGCATGAGTGGAAATGATGGAAATGGCAGCAGCAATCTGCAATTAAATATCAATCATGTTTAACACAGTTAAACATCTCCAGGTCCAAGCAATTACCAAGCAAAATTGACCACTTAGTCGAGGACTTCCTTCTCACGGGTGCCAAAGCAGAACTACTATGTGCTGAGCAGTTTTAAATTTAATCCTGAAGTAGGCCCCGTTACAGCCTCTTAACACCTAACAGAAAATTCAGTCCTGACTTTCCATCAGAATTTTTGTTAGTGCTAGAAAGTCTCCTCATATGATGTGAACAGTAGGCCCACAATGCCCACAATTCTTTTTCAGTTTGATTTTAAAATTTACTGGTCTCTAAGTAATTCTGTTTACTGACAGACCAATTAACTTTTACTGACCCAGTTTCCCTGAAACAATGACATTTAATGGCACAACAGTCAGATGAACACTTTAGCCAAGTTGCTTTATAGAACGCTGTAATCTCATTGCTGATGCAACACACTGCATACACTTAAAACTGAGTTGCATTTTCAGTAACAAGAGAAAATCTGAAGTTGCTGAAAATCCAGTCCTGCCGAAGGGTCTCGGCCCAAAACATCGACTGTACTCTTTTCCATAGATGCTGCCTGACCCGCTGAGTTCCTCCAATATTTTGTGTGTCTTGCATCGTCAGTAACTTTGCCTCTATCAAATCTGACTTCCTTTAGGGTTTTGTCTCTTCCTGAATGCCACAGAGGCTCTGTGTCAGAAGAGACAGTGAGAGGGTCGTCGCTCAAGATACTATCCAGCCAGAATTTACAAGAGTTGGAAGGCTAAAAAGCAATGGTGATGCAGAGGAGGCTTCACCAAAACAGTTCTCGCTGAGGTCTCTAGTCTCCTGTGACCTCAAGTACGGTCTTATCTGAATTGTTTTGTCTGCTGGGTTCAAGGCCACAGTCAGTGTCAGCTTCCTGACCTCAAGATCAGTCCAGACTACTGGTCTGATCTCTGCCACATCTCACTGCTCCAGTAGTCCATGCTCAAGCAAAGGAGCCCTCATCTCCTTGCCCTCCAGCCAATAGGAGGAGGCAAGGTAAACACAGACATGTTCCATCATTTCAGACTTCCCCAAAACACACCCTTTTTTGACCACACTTGTGTTTGTATAAGTGTAATGCCCTGGTTCATATTTTTACTATAATGCTGTATGAATTTCATTTAGCAGTTCTGTAAGAGCAGAGCAGAACAGACTATTCTCTTTTCAGCTTGTTTGGGTTATTGTTGAAGATAAGAGATGAGGAGAAGTCTGTGCTATCCAATTAGCTTTGTCAAATTAAGGGGAGGGAAGGTTTCTCTGATTAGGGACCCTAAGGTTGAGCTTGGAGCTTTTGTTCGAGAGGAGATGACGAGGGAAGACGCAGAAGAGAAGAGGTTGTAGGATCTGACCCGGAGTGGGACTGTGATTCAACAAAGCCAGGGGCGAGATCAATTGAGGAACGTGTCTATGGAGAATCTTTGAGCTCCAGCTTGTGCGCATTTGACCGTTTAGCAACACAAGGTATGACTGTTTCATTAAAATGGGCCCCTTTCTTTTTTTTGTTCTGTTCTTTACTAACCCTTTAGTCAAATTAAGATTCATAAATATAATTTTTTAATCGTGTACAGTGTACTGGTTGTTATTTCGTGATATTAATTTGTAATAGGGTAGGAAATTACACAGCATCCACACAAACACGGATTTGGGGTGGGAAAGCACCTCAATGTCATGAGTTTGGCAATATTGGACTGATGCAGCCAAGGAAACCAGGTATTTTCATAAGTGACAAGCTTTACTGCTGAAGGATCGCTGTAACAAACTTGCAGAAATGACATACTTCAGCATGTACCCTTCTACACCAGTCTGCCCAGATCCCTCTGATCTCCTCTGCCTCCCAACTGAGACTTGTGTTTCAACGTTCCCTCCCATTCATTCAGCGGCACCGCTCCCTTCTAGCTTTAGCTTGTAAAGTCCTCTTAAGAGATAGTGCCTGTCAGGCTAAGTGCTGGCTGTAGGATGAATTTACACAGGGTTAATAGAGAACAACAAACAGAAACAGAAGAGAAACCTACCTCATTGTCAAGTGACACTCATTATTGAGGTCTTCAGACTTCATCCAACTTTTACAAACAATAGGATTACTTCCAACATTGTATCAAAATGATTGAAAGGTAGTAAAGCATTTTTTTTTGCCTGGAGTAAAGTTTAATCAGTGAGGAAGCAGAGCATTTTGGATTGGAAATGACTAAGCTTGGTGTTTAGTGTTGTAGCATGAATGAAATCACTGGGGAGAGAGAGAGTTACTGGTAGATACAAAGCAGCTTCTTTATTCAACAAAACAAGGTACAGCAGCAGGCATCATATCATACGGAGACGCTTTCTGTGGAAAGGTCTGCTGCGCAACGTGGGGCTTGATATTTATTTGCTACACACACAAAGGACAATTCCATATTTACAAAGTATAGACAATGCTTTCTTTTGAAGCTACATACGAACCTCACTCCTCCCGATTACACTCATCCGACAGACGCCAGCAGGTCTAGGCTAGTGTTCACAGTTTTTAGGAAATGCCTTGTTACAAATGGACTCGGATACTGATATTCACAGCTTTTAGGAAATGCATTGTTACAAAGGAACTGAAGACTGATGGCTGAAGCCATTTACTAAACCCAAAAATCACCCTAACACTTAGGGTGGAAGGCCCAGCTAGCAACAGTCAAGTGAAGTGAATCGGAGACAAATGATTGTAGATGTCAGAATGTTTAGCAAAAAAACAAACTTAGAGGAACTCAGGCACCATCTGTGAAGGGAAGTGGACAGTCGATGTTTCAGGTCAAGACCTTTCATCTGGTCTAAGCAAAAGTGAATGGAACTATGCAACAGAGGTCACACCGCATAGAAGCAAACCCATCAACCCACTGAGTCTGTCCAGTTCCTCCAATACCCATTTACACTAATCCTGTACTAACCATATTTTTACTACTGTACCAACCCCCAATTCCCATTAATTGCCCCCAAATTCGCACCCACCTACACACTAGGGACAACTTTACAGTGGTTTATCATCCAGCCAACCTTCATAGCTTTGGGATGTGGGAGAAAACCCGAATAAACCCCGTGGCCACGAGTAGTGTAATGTGCAAACACCACATAGACAACAGTGAAGATCAGGATTGACCTGCACTGCTGGAGCTGTGAGGAACTATGGTGCTGTGCTCCTAGCTTCTCAGTAGGTTTTAGGGCTGAAGGAGGTTATAGCAAGAGCAAGATCAGAAGCCACTATTTGATAATGAGAAGTTTTGAGCTGACATTGTTCACTGGAGCATGTGAATAACAGGTGTTGATTGGAAGTACTGGGCAAATTAGAATAAAAATGTTTTGGCTACGCTCATTTCTTAAGGCTGTAAGTAATGAAGAAATACATGAAGTAATGCTGGCATTTCCTAATTAGCAATAATCTTATACTTTTTAAAAAAATAATTAGTAACTTTGTTTATGGCAGAAAACAGTCCATGAAAGGTACAATGAATGTTATCCAGAGGCTTGCAGTGTAGAACAGCGAAAACAGTTGTGACTGTGAACATCACCCGGTTTCATAAAAGAGCATTTAATGAGGTGTTGCAAGGACTGCTAGAGATAAAAAAGCATTGCCAAGTATCTCAAAGAACAGTTGGAAATAATGCAAGTTAGCATCAGTGAGAGAGAAGGAAGGAATAAACTACTTCAGAATTCTTCAGTGGTTGATGGATTTTCTGTGTTTTACATTTTTATTTAATTCTGATTAACTTGAGGGATATGGGTCTGAGAGACTTTGATGTTCTGATTTTAGAAGCTAGAGCTGAAGGAAATCTAAAGCTTGTTTTCCTTCGCTCCAGGAGTTTAAACTCATTCTCAGTCAGTGTAATGCTTCCTTCCTTTTCTGAGGGAGATTGTTGTTTCAGAGCCAAATTCCTTACATTTTTGAGTTGTTGGCCACTGGAAACCATATTCAGTCTGGCCAAGGTATTTGATACTGATTAACCTTGTTTTTTTTCCCACCATTTTGCAATTAGCTCCTTGCTCAGTGACCATCTCAGAAGTGCTGAGCGCACAAGTAACCATTATCAATTGGTGATTTTTGGCAGTGAGTGTGGCAGATTGAGTCCAGCCCTGACATGGCTTGATAACTGAACATTATGCTTTCAATAGGAGTTGCCAAATAACCCATCTGGAGATGGATCCCTATCTTTAACCTAAGGCTGAAATAGCTAATGCACTGGAGTATCTGGGTCGGAATATACGGAGCAGGAGGAGGAATACGGCCACAAATAGCCGAAGGCTGCTGCACCATTCATTTGGATCTAGCCTCGACCTCTGCTCCACCTTTCCGCCTCTTCCTCACGATTCTCCTGCAGACCAGAAATCTTTCTCACACTGAAGATATTTTCTTATAAAACCTTCTAAGGTTATGAGAGTAAAAAGCTGGTATCTTTTTCCCAGGGTTGAAATATCGAATACTAGTGGACATTCATTAAAGGTGAGAAGAGAGTCAAAGGAGATGATGTGTAGTGCAAGATTTTTTACACAGAGAGTGGTTGGTGGCAAATAGAATAGGGGCATTCAAAAAGCTCTTAATTAAGCACATGGATGTGCAGACAACAGAGGGACATGAAAACTGTGTAGGTAGAAGAGTTAGTTTAGTTAGGCATTTAATTGCTAGCTTAATTAGTTCAACACAACGTCAGGGGTGAAGGGCCTGTTTTTGTGTCAATCTGTTCCATGCTCTGGTCAAAAGCACACTGCTCTCTCAGTAGAAAATGGCAAAGATTCACAAGCCACTAAGAATTAAAATTGAGGCTTACCCCTTGTTCTAAAGCAATGCCCCTAGATCTAAGTTCTAGATTCCAAGGGGAAGCAGCCTCTGAAAGAGCACACTATTAATCCCCTTCTGAATCCTATAGATTTTAATGAGCATTATCCAATATCCAATGAGGATAGACCCAACCCAGTCTGCATAATGTTTTTTCGCGTTTCCTCCCTGATTCCAAGAATCAACCCAATGAATCTCCTCTGTCATACAATTATATCTCTATTTAAGTAAGGAGAACTAAATGTTGTTGTTTTACTCCAGATGTGAGTTCATACTTGAGGAAACACTTTGCAGTTTTTATATTCCTCACCCCCTTCCAAGAAAGCCCAACACACCATTTACTTGGTTCATTGCTTCCCATACCCGCATGCTAATTGTTTTGTGCATTGAGAGCCCACTGTTCTACATTATTCTTCATGTATGCAATATTCTGCTTTTCTCGTCTTCTTCCTAAATAGATAGTCTCCTATTTCCCTGCAATATGCTCCATCTGCCAAGATGTTGTCCATTTACTTAATCCAGTTTATCCTGTTGTAGATTCAGCACTTCTCTCAACTAGCTTTCCCACTTTTCTTTGAACATCAGCAAACTTGGCTGTAAACCACTTGATCCTTATATTTAATTCATTAGCATCAACTGTAAATAGTTGTGGCCCCAGCACCAATCCTTGTTGCACTCAACCAGCTAGGGCTTATTGACTAAACCTGTTAATGACCCTGTTCATTCCAACTCTTTTGATTAATTAATCCTCTATTGATGCCAACATATTGTTGTGTATATGGAGACATTCTTTTTACTCCATAATCACCAGTTAGAATATGAAGAAACAGAAAAAGACTCACAGAGCTGCTAGAGCATGTGTAACTGCTTTATTCAACTCTAACTACATTGTGCATGCAAATGCATCATACCTTTATACGTAACACATTGCTTTCCCCTTTCTGAAAAGAAAGATAAATTCATATCTCATAATTTACTAATTTAATCAATCACAGGATGTGAGGTTCTTTGATTTTCCCTCAGGAGCTTGTGACATTGGTATTATTTTCACTTATTGACTTGAGAAAAGTGTCAATTCTTGACTGAATTCTATAAAATCTTATGTTGTTCCTTCTCCATCTCTTCTGGAACACACATATGGTTATGTATCTCCCTGATGTGTTGCAGAAATGAAATTATTTCCCTGAATTAACTATCAAATGTTGTTAACCTCTTTAAATTGAATATTTGCATTCGACACATCTGGTTTGGTGAAAAAATTGATTTTGCTAACCATGCAAATAAATCCTGTGTATTAGGCAGTGGTTCCTTCTCATTACCCATATCCAAATGATATCCATAATATCATTTTGTACTAATACTCTAATTGGTTTATTATTGTCAATTGTACTATGAAACAGTTAAAAACTTTTCAGCATCAGAAACTGATTTAATATCACTGGCATATGTCGTGAAATTTGTTGTTTTGCAACAGCAGTACATTGCAATACATAGTAATAAAGCTATAAATTACAATAACAAGTATATATAAAATAAGAAAATTAAATTACATAAGTAACGCAAAAAGAGAGGGAAAAATACTGAGGTAGTGTTCATGGGTTGATTGTCCATCCAGAAATCTGATGGCAGACGGGAAGAAGCTGTTCCTGAAATGTTGAATATGTGTCTTCAGGCTCCTGTACCTCCTCCTTGAGTGTAGCAATGATAAGAGGGCATGTCCTGGGTAATGGGGGTCCTTAATGATGGATGCCGCCATTTTGAGGCATCACATTTTGAAAGTGTCCTGGATGCTGGGGAAGCTAGTGCCCACGATGGAGCTGGCTGAGTTTACAAATTTCTGCAGCTTTTTCCAATCCTGTGCCGTGATAGAACAAAGTAAAACAATAACAATGCAGAATGAAGTGCAAAAGCTACAGGGAAAGTATAGTGCAAAAAAAAACAATAAAGAGCAAAATCACAGTGTACAAACATTTGCAGGTTGTGAGGTCAAGATTCCAATTTACTGTAGAAGAGATCCATTCGAGAGTCAATAACAGCAAGATAGAAGCTATCCTTGATCCTGGTGGCGTGAGCTTTCAGGTTTCTGTATCTTCTGCCCAATTATACTACAGTGAATCCCAAGGTATTATATGATAACATATACGTTGTAGTCGTGCTGATACATAACGGGTGAAAACAACACACTGAGTTGAGCAGGGTCTGGTTGAACTGTTTACTGTTTTAAATCTGCGCGCACTTAAGTGCCCGCTCCCAGCATCCCCCGCTCTTTGCGGGGCGGAAGTGACGTCGGCTTCCAGGCCGAGGTCTGCCCCGTACACAGAGTCCTCTCAGTTGTCATTGCTGGACTGCTGGAGCTGGTTTGCTTGCCGTGTGGGCAAGCCGCCACATGACACCCCCCCCCCAGAACCGGCACTAGGAGCTGCGGAGTCCACAGCCTGCACACTGTCAGTTCTTTTAGGTGGCCGGCCTCGTCGTCATGGGGGTGACACCACAACCGGGCGTTCAAGGTCTAGATGCGCCGGTTTGAGACAGTCAATGGTAAAAGTCTCTTCACGACCGCCGATGTCGAGAACACAGGTCGACCCATTATGGCGCACCACCTTGTAAGGTCCTACGTATGGTCGCTGCAGGGGTGGTCTGTGCGTGCCTTGGCGAACAAAAACATCCTTGTTCTGTTGTAGGTCCTTGGGCACGAAAGAGGGTGTTGTTCCGTGATGGGACGTAGGGACTGGGGCAAGTGTTCCAAGCCGCTCCCGGAGTTTAGTTGGGACCGCCATAGGTGTGTCCTCCTGGCCAGGGGGTGTTGGCACAAACTCTCTGGGAACTATGAGCGGTGTACCGTAAACAAGTTCGGCCAATGATGCAGCCAGGTCCTCCTTGGGTGCCGTGCAGATGCCAAGCAGCACCCAAGGGAGTTCATCAACCCAGTCTGGCACTCGGAGGCGTGCCTTCAGGGCTGACTTCAAGTGCCTGTGGAAATGCTCCACCAGGCCGTTGGACTGCAGGTGGTAAGCAGTCGTTCGGTTGAGCTGGGTTCTGAGGAGTTGTGCCAGTGCAGACAGCAAAGCCGATGTGAACTGCGCACCCCTGTCTGAAGTGACGTGGGCTGAGAGTCCAAACTGTGCCACCCAGGTGGTAATCAGGGCTCTGGTGCATGTCTCCGTGGCCGTGTCAGCGAGTGGGATAGCTTCCGGCCATCTCGTGAACCTGTCCACCATGGTGAACAGCTACCTCGCTCCTCTGGAAACCGGCAGTGGGCCGACGATGTCCACGTGGACATGTTCAATCCTCCTATGTGTGGGCTGGAAGGGTTGCAGCAGGGCCCTCACGTGCCTCTGGATTTTGGATGTTTGACAGTGTGTGCATGTCCTGGCCCAGTGCCCGATCTGCTTGTATAGGCCGTGCCACACAAATCTGTCTGCCATCAGCCGGATGGTTGCCCGGATGGAAGGGTGGGCTAAACCATGCAAGGCATGGAAAACGCGGTGCCTCCAAGCGGTCGGGACAATGGGCCGAGGTTGCCCGGTGGACACTTCGCAAGGGAGCTCATTACCTTTGGGCCCAATGGGTATGTCTTCGAGGCGGAGCCCTGAGGGTGCGGTTCGGTACGCCGGCATCTCGCTGTCTAGTTGTTGCGCCTTAGCTAATGCCGCATAATCCACCCCTGGAGACAGAGAGTACACTGATTGGACGGAGGTGCGTGACAGCACATCTGCCACCACATTGTTCTTCCCGGAGATGTGCTTGATTGTGTTGGTAAACTCTGAGATATACGACAGGTGGCGTTGCTGGCGGCCCGACCACGGGTCTGACACTTTGGCAAACATGAAAGTGAGGGGCTTGTGGTCTGTGAAGACCGTGAACTCTCTCCCCTCCAGGCAGTACCTGAAGTGCTGGGTGGCAAGGTACAGGGCCAGCCGCTCCCTGTCAAAAGCACTGTACTTAAGTTCTGGGGGCCGTAGGTGCCGGCTAAAAAAAGTGAGCGGCTTCCACTGGCCTTAGGTGAGCTGCTCGAGCACGCGCCAACTGCCCCGTCGGAGGCGTCCACAGTGAGGGCAGTGGGGACGTCGACCTGGGGGTGGACCAGGAGCGTGGCGTTTGCCAGCATGTTCTTGGCTTGTTCAAAAGCCACCGTCGCCTCCTCTGTCCAGGTGACCTCTTTGACCTTGCCGGACATCAAGCCGAAAAGGGGCTGCATGATCCAGGCCGCTGAGGGCAGGAAACGGTGATAAAAATTAACCAACAAATTCCTGCAGGCCTTTAACAGTGCTGGCGGATAGCTTCAACTTTTGCCGGCAGGGGCACAGCTCCATGGCGGTCGATCCCGTGTCCCAAGGAGTCAATGGTGGGTAGGCTGAACTGGCACTTGGCGGGGTTGATAGCCAGGGCGTAGTCACTTAGGCAGCAGCAGAGCAGGCGTAAATGTGCTAGATGTTCCTGGCGGGAGCGGCTGGCGATAAGTATGTCATCCAGATAGATGAACAGAAAGACCAGATCTCGCTCTACTGTGTCCATCAGGTGCTGGAATGTCTGCGCCACATTTTTGAGCCTGAACAGCATTCTGAGGAACTTGAACAGGCCAAAGGGGGTAATGAGGGCTGTCTTGGGTTCATCGTCTAGGTGGACTGGGATCTGATGGTACCCTGGACCAGGTCAGTCTTCGAAAAGATGCGCGCCCCGTGCAGGTTGGCCATAAAGTGGATGTGCGGTACCGGATAGCGATCGGACGTGGTTGCGTCGTTCAGCCTCCGATAGTCGCCGCACGGTCTCCACCCTCCCACGGACTTGGGCACCATATGGAGTGGGGAGGCCCACGGGCTGTCAGAATGCTGCACAATCCCCATCTCCTCCATCTTCTTGAATTCCTCTTTCGCGAGGCGGAGCTTGTCGGGCAGTAGCCTGCGGGCCGGGGCATTAAGGGGAGGTCCCTGTGTGGGGACGTGGTGCAGCACGCCGCGCTTGGGGTCTGTTGAGGAAAACTGCAGCGTGATGATAGATGGGAACTCCGATAACACTCTGGCAAACTCATTGTCGGAATAGGTGATGGAGTCCAGGTGTCGGGCCGGTAACCTGGCCTCATCGAGGGAGAAAGTCTGGAACGTCTTCGCATCGACTAATCGTCGACCCTTCAAATCCATGAGCAAGGAGTGTGCATAGAGGAAGTCCGCACCCAGCAATGGCTGTGATACTGCGGTCAGCGTAAATGTCCATGTAAAGCGGCTGGAACCGCACTGCAAGGGCTGTAGGTGTGGATGGCGCTGCTGTTGGCTGCCGTAAGTTCCGGTCCTGTTCTTCTAGTTCGGGTATCGTGGCTCGAGGGGGGTAGGACACTGACTTCCGCCCCCGTGTCCACCAGGAATCTACGCCACGTAGAGGAGGCTATCACGGTGACCAGCCGCCGTAGCCATCAGTGACAGCTGGTCCTGGCGTTTCCCTGGAACACGCATGGCTGCCAGCAGCAGCGGGCCCCGGAACCCCACCTTTGATGATAAAAACACCAAGACTCAGAAGTGGTGCCGTCCCTTGGTGTGGGTGTTTGGTGCTCCGCTGCTGGGGTGTGGGAGGGCTGGGCTTTCGGCCGTGCCCCAGCACTAATTCCGATGGTGGTTCTGCCAATTTGTTTAGCGCGCCAAAGCACGTCCGCGCAGGCAGCTACCCTGCGCGGGTCTCTGAAATCTTCATCTGCTAGCAGGAGGCAGATGTCTTCTGGCATTTGCTCCAAGAAGATCTGTTCAAAAAGCAGGCAAGGCTTATGGCCGTCTGCCAGTGCTAGCATGTCGCTCATCAGGGCTGAAGGCGCGTGGTCGCCCAGGCCGTCCATATGCAGTAACCGCACAGCCCGTTCACGGTGGGAGAGGCCAAATGTGCCGATTAACAGGGCCTTGAGTGCCTCGTACCTGTCTGTTGCCGGGGGCTGATGCAGAAAGTCGATAACGTGGCCCGCTGTCTCCTGGTCGAGGGCACCCACCATGTAGTAATACCTGGTGGCAGCTGAGACAACTTGCCTGACCTGGAACTGGGCCTCTACTTGCTCGAACCAGACCAGGGGTTGAGTGGTCCAGAAGGTTGGCAGTTTAAGGGAAGCTGCATTCTGCAGAGCCGAATCATTCATGCTGGGTCCAAATGCCGTTGGACTGTCGGGATCACCAATGTAGTCGCGCTGATACGCTACGAGTGAAAGCAACACACTGAGTCCAGCAGGGTCTGGTTGAACTGTTTACTGTTTCAATCCACGCGCATTTAAGTACCCGCTCCCAGCATCCCCCGCTCTTTGCGGGGCGGGAGTGACGGCGGCTTCCGGGCCGAGGTCTGCCCCGCACTCAGAGCCCCCTCAGTTACCGCTGGCTGCTGACTCGCCCGCGACTGCTGAAGCCGGTTCGCTTGCCTCATGGGCGAGCTGCCACAATGTACTTTGATAATAAATATACTTTCAACTTTGATCTTTTTCTATGGTGAACTGAAAATAATTGATAAGGATCGATGGGGACATGCCAAATTTGTTTAGCCTCCTGAGGAAACAGAGACATTGGTGAGCTCTCTCGGCAATGACATTAATACGGTGGGATCAGGACAGGCTACTGGTGGTGTTCGTTCCTAGAAACTTGAAGCTCTTAACCCTTTCAACCTCAACACTGTTCATATGGACAGGACATGTGCACCACTCCCCTTCCTGAAATCAATGACTGGCTCTTTTGTTTTGCTGGCATTGAGGGAAAGGTTGTTGTTACGATACCATGTCGCTAAACTCTATTTTATTCCTGTACTTCAAATCAGTGTTATTTAAGATACAACCCATTACTACGTGGTCAAACAGACCTATTTGTTTTAGATCCTACTGTAATTGGCATTGCCCAATTGCTCTGGCTCATATTGAATTGAACTTCATCTCATTCAAGTTTACATAACTTTTGTCAGTGCAAGTGGAGCAGAATGAGTCATACAATGTGTTGGTTTTGCACCTGACTACAGATGTGGCTTTTAACATATCATACCCACAGATATTCTTGAACATTTGCGTATATTTTGCAACTGCGTACCCGAGATTGATTTCTAATCATTCATGCAGAGCTCCTCTTTCCAGTCTACTTTCAATTTTCTGAACCAATCTTTGTTCATCAGGGTTGATCAATTGTTGACGTCAGTTACAACAATTGGTAGTTTTATTTGCAAACTGTTGTCACTCACTAAGCATTTCATCTGGCCTGAAGTCTTCAATACGTCACTTGAATATTTTCTAAGTTCACTGTTTCAATGATAGTTGGTTGAATTTACCCATGATATGTTGGTACCCATGATGAAGCAATTGGCTGCCACACTGATGTACTGAGCATTCAATCGGACATTTTTCTGGAAGACATACTGTTGAATGTTGTCATGCTGGTGAAGCTACTATAAAAGCCCATTTCTCCATTGTTCACATTGGCTTCAATACTGTACTGACTTCAGTAACTCCCCTCCAAATCCTCACCATGTATGCTAAACCCATGTTCTGAGGTCATAGATACCACAGCAAAGGGAGGAAATTCTCACTATCTACCCTGCGTATAAGACCATAAAGCAGGGTGCTGAATTAAGTCATTAGGCCCATCAAATCTGCTGTGCCACTCAATTATGGCTGTTTTTTTTATCAACTTTCTTCTGCCATCTTCCTGTAACCCTTAACCCCTTTTAACAATAAATAACCCATTAATCTTTGCCTTAAATTCACACAATGGCTTGCCCTTTGTGACAACTAATTCCACAGATTCACAACCATCTGGCTGAAGAAATTTCTCCTCATCTCAGTTTTAAAGGGATATCCTTTTATTCTGAGGTTGTCCCCTCAGATCCTAGAACATCCTACTAATGAAAACAGCCTCTCCCTGTCTACCCTATCCAGGCCTTCACTGTTCTGCAGGTTTCAATGACAGCCCCTGCCCCATCCTTCTGAATTCCATCAAGTATAAGCCGAAAGCCATCAAACACTCCTCATCATTTTCTATACTTCAATTGGATGGACACTAGCTCTATGAGAAATATACGCCACCTATCCAGCCTTCCCTCATAACTAAAATGCTCAATCCAGCCAACATCCTCTGGATCCTCTTCGCACCTTATCCAGTACAGTCACATCCTTTCTCTAGTGTGCTAATCAGAACTGCTCACAGTCCTCTGGTTGTGGCCAAGCCCATATTTAGTGAGCTGTAGTACCCTCCCTTTTATTCTGTGTACAGCTAATGAAGGTAAGTATCTAATATCTCTTCCACACTAACTTCTACCTGTGCCATTACCTGCTGCTATCTTTGGAGTCATATCCAAGGTGGTTACATAGGTCCTGCTTCCTGCGGCACCATCATTGATTGTGTAGGTCCCAATCTTACTACTACTCTTCAAAAAGTGGTGGATATAGTCCAGACTATGAAAGGAAAATGCCTCCCTAACATTCTACCATCGGGTAGGAGGTACAGGAGATTTAGGTCCCACACCACCAGGTTCAGAAACGGGTCCCTTCAACCATAAGGTTCTGAAACCAGTGTGAATAACTTCACTCACCCCAACACTGAACTGACTCACAACCTGTGGACTCACTTTCAAGGACTCTACAACTCATGTTCTCAGTATGACTTATTTACTTACTATTTAATATTATCATTATTATATTTGCACCATTTATCTTTTTTGTACGTTGGTTGCTTGTCAGTCTTTGTGTGTAGTTTTTCATTGATTCTGCTGTATTTCCTTATCAGCTGTAAATATCTGCAAGAAAATTGATCTCATGGTAGTATATGGTGACATGTATGTACTTTGATAATATATTTACTTTGAACTTTGAGGTGCCAGCATTCTCCCAATGGCAAATGTTAGGTTAACTGGCCTGTAGTTTTCTGTTTTCTGCTTTCTTTCTTCCTTTCCTCAAAAAGATTCCCTTTTCTACCCTCTTGCTCTGATGCCTCCTCTTAGTTCTCCTTGCAAAGAGAATATCCACAATTGCACACGTTTGGGGACAATTGGTATGGATGTCAAATGACAAGTCATCAAGAAGTCCTTCAGCAGCTGCTGCACCTCTCTTGGGGAACTATTTGAAATAACTTGCTAGGCAGATAGCACCAAGGGTGGGATATTGGACCAGGAGTAAAGCCGGTTCTTCCTGACCATTAAGCAGGTTTGTGCTCAAGCCTACAGGTGGAACCAGGTCTTGAAAATATCAGACACTTATAAAATTCACAGTACCTCCAAGAGGAAGTAGTTGCTTCCTTACTTATTTATTCATAGATTGTGGATCTCACAGGCAATTGTCTAACTGGAGTTCCTAATTAAGGACAGCTCCTGTCCTACTGTTATAAGACTACTAAAAGGCTCCCTAGTATAATAACATAGACTCTTGACCTTGCAATATACCTCATTATGACCTTGCACCTTATAATTTATCTACATTGCACTTCTTCTGTACTTCTAACACTTCATTCTGCATTGTTATTATTGAACTACCTCAATGCACTGTTGTAATTAATTGATCTGTATGAATAGTATGCAAGCAAGTTTTTCACTGTACCTCCATACTTCTGACAATAATAACCCAATTTATCAATTACCAAGTTAAGGAGGCAGTCAAGAGTAATTGTTTCTATTATTTACTTAGTGGCTCCAATATAGAGGAGGCCATTCAGCCCTTCTTTACAATAAAGCATAGAACATAGTATATTACAGCACAGTACAGGCCCTTCAGCACATGATGACGTAGCAAACATTTTTACTCCTCATGTATGTGAAGGATGTAAGAAATAAAGTCAATTCAATTCTGCTGACCTTTTAACCTGCTCTAAGATCCTCCTCCTACATAATCCCCTATTTTTCTATCATCTATGTGCCTATGTAACACTTAAGTGTCCCTGAAGTACAGAGGAGATTTACTAAAATATTGCCTGGGTTTCATCTCCTAAGTTACAGAGAAAGGTTGTACAAATTAGGTCTTTATTCTTTGGAGCATAGAAGGTTGACGGAGGACTTGATAGAGGTGTTTAAAATTATGAGGGGGATTGATAGAGTTGACATGGATAGGCTTTTTCCATTGAGAATGGGGGAGATTCAAACAAGAGGACATGAGTTAAGAGTTAAAGAGCAAAAGTTTAGGGGTAAAATGAGGGGGAAACTTCTTTACTCAGAGAGTGGTAGCTGTGTGGAACGAGCTTCCAGCAGAAGTGGTTGAGGCAGGTTCAATGTTGTCGTTTATAGTTAAATTGGATAGATATATGGACAGGAAAGGAATGGAGGGTTATGGGCTGAGTGCAGGTCGGTGGGACTAGGTGAGAGTAAGAGTTCAGCACGGACTAGAAGGGCCGAGATGGCCTGTTTCTGTGCTGTAGTTGTCATATGGTTTATATGATTAATGTATCTGCCTCTACCACCACCACGGCAGCACCTTCCATGCACCCACCACTCTCTGTGTAAAAGTTCTTACCTCTGACATCCCCTCTAAGCTTTCATAATACTATGCCCCTTGTATTAGTGTTTTCTCTCCTGGGAAAAAAGTCTCTGGCTATCCACTCAACTCGTGCCTCTTATCATCTTGTCCTCCTCTATCAGGTGCCCTGTCATCTTCCTTTGCTCCAAAGAGAAAAGCAGTCTCATGAGTTACATTCACTGCTCCTTATTTCCATACAGCCTTGAAACCTACTTTCTGTGATATACACATCAATTCCCCTTTCATTCCTTTGCCTATTCAAACAATAAGGGGTAATTTACAGTGGCCAATACATCTTTTGGATGTGCGAGGAAATTGGATCACCCAGCAAAACCTGCACAGTCACAAGGACCACATGCAAACTCTTCACAGACTGTACCTGAAATCAGATTGGGACCCTGGTTGTGTCAGGAGTCAGACTGGAGGTCAGAATGGGTACACAAACAGGTTTCCTCTTTGAAAGACATCAGTGAACCAAAGGAGTTTTCATTACCATACAGTAGTTTCATGACTGCCACTATTAGGACCAACTTAATTTTTATATCAAAGTCTTTGATTTATTTAACAATTTGAATTTATATTCCACAGATTGATGGCATAGCGATCCGTAGAACCTATGGTTCAGAAAGCAGTAACCTAACCATCATATTCCTTACAAATGGTCCATTTAAATGTTTCTGGTTTTGGTTTGTCTTCCTGTTGAACGGGTCTTGAATGGTACTGGTCTGAGAGTGAATTAGCTGCAGCATTCAGTTCCAAAATGTTGCGTTGGTGTTCAGTTGGGGTTGGAAGGTGGTCATCTGCCTGCTCAGCACGTTTCTGGAGCTGTTCGATGTGCGCACACTAGCATCTTCAATCAAACCTCCTATGTGACGCAAGTGATTGTGTGCTCGAGTGCCATGGATGCCTTTTTGGAGCGCTCGTGATTCTTAATAGCTCCCAAAAACCTGGTTGTACCAGGTCCAATTTCACCCCCATTGATTTTGAGCAGAAGTGATTGCAATGGAACTATAAAGTAATCGACTGAACTGCAATCTAATTTACATTGTCATTATCATCCAGTGCACAGGAACAAATTACTGCAGATACTTATAGCTTGGGTACCGGGAGTACAATTTTTTTCTGCACCTTATAACCCACAATCATGTTCTCCATTAATGAAATTTACAAGAATGATAATATGCTTCATTAATCACAGTGGCAGTATTCACCAATAATGCAACTTTGAATTTCCAAATACAGAATAGCACAGTATTGTGATAAATGCCAGATAGCCGACAGAACCCAGAGCAATCAGGCACTTGGAGTATAATCAACTGCTCCTTTGAAGGAAATATTTTTGTTATAATATCAATAATGCATCTGGGCCGAGCAGTGGTACTGCCTCGCTAATCTCTCCCAAAAGACTGAATTCACTATTTCAGGATGTACCTCCACAAAATAGCAGGAGTGTTGATAGACTAATCAACTCCAGTGTGTCACAGTTAGTGGAACTGCTGGCTCACAGTGCCAGAGACCCGGGTTCAGTCTTGACCTGTGGCGCTGCCCATGTGGAGTTTGCTCGTTCTTCCTGTGTACAGCTGGGTCCTCCGGATGCTCCATTTTCCTGCCACATCCCAAGGCTGTGTGGGTTGGCCACTGCAAACTGCTCCGAGTATGAAGATGAGTGGCCAAGTCTAGGGATGGTGTTTAGAATGTCCAAAAAAAAGGGATAATGTAGGATGAAATTAGATGGTTGACAGTGAGTACAGATTCTATGTGCCAAGCAGCCTGTATCTGTGCTCCATGACCCTATGAATTTTGGCTATCATGACCAAGCCCAGCCTCTCTTCGTCAGGCATGCTAACACACACACGCACAGTGCTGTATCGTCTATACAGTAGCATTGAGAAATGTAGGCAGTTCCTATTTAGAGTTGGGGGTTCTGATGTCAATAGTTCTGGCTCTTCAATATATAAAGGATTCAAAATGCAATCTTCCTGCTCTTCACTTCGCACCGATAAATGACACATATCACCTTGTCCATCACTTTATGTTCCTCATTTTTGCTAATGTTCTCCCTAGTTTTGAAGCTCTGTACTCACTTAATTAAGCAAAACTTTAGATCTCCATATCACATGTTAGTTCCAGAACTCCTTTGTTGAGTAAATAAGGAAAAGTTATTTCTAGCACATTAGAACAAAGCATCTGTTGATGATTTTTGCGTATCTGTGCCTGTGTTCTGATAAGATAAAGAAAGAATTTTGTTTAGGAAAATATTATTTTTTGATGAATTGTTTTGAGATCAATGCATCTGGTTGTAAGATTTGTCCTAGGAGCGACAGCATTTCTCTAGTAGGTAGCGAAAGCATATATCATATGGAGGCACATACAATTACCTCACCAAGAAGCTCTGAGCTCAGTCCACGGTTTGCTCTGAGTTAGCTCCTCTTGAGCATGGCTAAAGATCAGTTGGTATAACTAGCCATGGTTCCCTTGTGGTAGGGAGATTTCAGGCTGCGGTCTCGGCTCCCCATGGCTAGGCAGTGACCCCTACTGGTAACAGTGACAAATGTGAAACCTGACAAGGTTGTACAGGACATACAACTCCTGTCTGCTCCCAGTCAACCCTGTACTACTTGGAAGATGCTTATTGTAAAACTCCTGTGTTAGTGACACCATTCTATAGCTTGGAAACCCTAAATTCAGTGATTGCAAGTACATGACCGGGTTCATCTGTGATAGCACTCACGTCAAAGTAACGTTTTGACATGTAAAAGATTTTTCCTTTACTCGCTAGGAGGGAAACCCACAGGAACAAATGCAATGCCTGTTGTTTATGAACCCTAGCTGCATTCTGTAGTATCACAGGTAGCTAAAACCTATTGAACCTTATCCAAGTCCGAGTCCCAGCCTTCAGGAGAGGAATGCTACGATTACAGGGAAATATGGAAAAGCAGTTTGTATACATTACATAAAATATGGCACAACAGCTTAATTCATAGGTAGACACGGGCCACTTAGCCCACTAAATCCATGCCGTCCACATTAATGCTACCTAACAACTATTTCTCCACATTCCCATTCATTCCTGTTAAACCGTGCCCCCCCCCACCCTCACCCACAAGATACAACCACTCATCAAAAGTCTGGAGGTAGTTTACAATGGCTAATTAACTCTCTAACCTGTATGATTTTGGTTTGTGGGAAGAAACCCACATAGTTAAGAAAAACATGCAGTGTCAACATAGATAGTATCAGAGGTAAACATTGGTCCCTGTTCTGGATCTGTGAGACAGCAGCTATGCCAGTTGCCCCGCAGTTGGTTAAAAGGTAAGGAAGGTGTCACTTATTGATTGACCTCAGCTTCTTATCTGAGTCACACAATTCATGAAGATCACATTACTGTAATGGTAACCAATAGTGACATCAGTACCAGAGATGACTGAGATTAGAGGGAAACTATCAGTGGGAGCTCATTAATCTAAAACCTAATGATCATGAAGTCGCGCAATGAATATATCATGATTCATGTTTTTGGCTTTCATTGTTTGAACAATTTACGTGCCTTTTTTATTTAGCTTCCCTTGAGTGAATGCCTAGAATGCATTGCCAGAGGTGGAGGCAGCGGCATATGCAACAGGCACCATTAAGAGGTTTCTAGATAGGCACAGGAATGTACAGAGATTGGAGGGATATCTACATTATGTTGGCAGAAGTGATTGGTTTAGTTAAGCATTTAAAGTTCAAAGTAAATTTGTTATCAATATATTACCATATACTACCTTGAGTTTCAGTCTGAGACATTGCTGTGTCCCTCCAGCATTTTCTTGTGTGTTGCTACAAATTGACGAAATTTCCCGTATGACCTGAATGGTAGTATGGTAAAGGTCTCTGTGTTTAAAAAAGTAAGTGGAACTGATTTTGCTAAATGTCTCCTCCTGCCTCTCAATCAACCATACCAGTAATGTTCATTTCTCCTTTGTGAATGTTGCAAATTTATAGATATATGCTGCTTTCTTCTCACAAAGTATTCAGCGCAAAAATCTGGAGGACAATTTTTCCTACATATTTTGTCACTTAAGAGCCTTGTCCAGATTGGCGGGGATGGGACCAAAAGGAGTGATACTTCCAGCCTGCCTTCAGTGCATTTTGCCATCTTGGTGTATCTTTTGAAACTTCATTTAAAAATGGCTGCCCTAAAGTTATGAAGAACCAGTTCATCATCATCATCAGGTGCCGTGCCCAGTTTGAGCTTTGACTGCCATGGCCCACACACTCCTGTTTCGGGTCAAGTGGATCAATTCATTGGTATTCAATTCCAGTTCTCTGGCTGCTGTCTCCATCATCATTTGTCTTTGTCTTCCTCTTGCTTTCTTCCCTTCAATCTTTCCCATAATTACTGTGCATTCTAACTCCTTTTTCCTAATCACATGTCCAATGAAGTTGCCTTTTCATGATCTCATACATTATTTCTCTTTTTGTGTTTGCTCTGTTCATGACATCCTCATTAAATATTCGTTTCGTCCATGATGTTCTTTGCATCCTCCTCAAAAACCACATCTCTGCTGCTTCAATTCGTTCCCTCATGTTACAAGATATTGTCCAACATTCTGGCACATATAACATAACTGAAAAATGTAACATGTCAGTACTCTGAGGGGGGTTGTCATGCCTCGTTTAGTATTGGTCAGTATACTCTTCATTCTGGTAAAGGTGTCTTTTGCCATCCCTATTCTCCTTTTGATGTCCATGTTGCACCTGCCACAGTACAGGACCACAACGAGCCTCTCCATCTTGTAATGGGTCCTGTTACACAATATGGTGCCACTAAACTCTTGATTCACTCCCCTCAATTTCTCCTTTCATCTCCATTTTCCTCACTTCTGTGGCAGGTTGATTGGCTGCCATGTAAAGGCATCTCAAGATAGTGCCGAGCTTTGACCTCTGATGAGATTGTGGCTCAGTTTCAGTTTTTTCTTGTGTTTTTTTGGGTTTGTGGAGATGATTTTGGGGACGGAGAGGGGGAGTTAGGGGTTAAGTTAGGGTTTTAGGAATTGGAATGTAGGGGAACTAGTGCAGAGGCCAGAGCCTTAAGTCTCCGCTCCACGTTCAAAGGACAGTGACACAGACATGGGACATCCGCGGGCTAGGATATCCGGCCAGATGTCAGACCGGCAAACCAGTGTGGATGAAGGCTGGTGGCTCCCCCAGGATCAGTGAGTTGCAGGCAGGTTCCAAGGTCACAGCTTCGCTCAGGCAGTAGGAATGCGGTCTGATAATGCCCTGGCTTCGCACATCAGCATGACTGGAGTTCGAGGCCTGCTGTGCAAGGAAGACAGACTGCCTTGCGTTTAGAGGACTGTGTATATGCGTGTGTGGGTGAGAGGGATGGGTTTGTTCTATTTTTGTTGTTTTATTGCTTATTGTGTACTGAGTTGCTCTTCCAGGCAAGTGGGTTTGCTATATTGGCACCAGAACATGCGGTGACACTTGCGGGCTGCCCCCAGCACACCCTCGGTTATGTTGGTTGTAAGAGCAAATGGGCATGTTTTGATGTACATGTGATAAATAAACTTGAATCTTGACTTCTTTAAGAGTGCTGACTTGTTTCCCAGTGGGTTGTATTTGAATGTGAACTTGCAAGTTTGCATTGAACTCCTTTAAATAGGAGAAAAACACAACAGGAATTTATTTTAAGTAATAATTCCAATCCTGAGATTATACTTTGAGAACATGTAATTTGGCATTGTGGCAAACATAGCCCACGTTTAATGGACCAAAAATGCACAAGATCTATTTTTGAACCATTACAGTGGACCATTTTGAGCATGAAGATTAAGTCCTATTTTCCACCCTTCATTCTGTTGACAGGTTACATCTTACTAACTACACTTTGCAGTTTACAATGTCAGTGTCTATCTGGTGTAAGAGCACTGTAAAGCAGCTGGATTTCTCAGTAATACAACTCAGGCTGTGAGCAAGCTAATGAAATTCGTCCATTTTCTTCAAGGAACACTGGGCTTTCTTTTGAAACCATTGATTTGATTGGCAGATAGGGGATGAGAACCGGGATGCATAGTATTTCCTGACAAGAAGAATTTGTTCTTACAAACCACAATTATTTTGAAATGAGTTGCTGAAAGAAAAAATGGATACCTGGCAAGGATTGCAAAACTGTAATCTAATCAAAGGGTTCAGATGCAGTAATAAACAAGGAGATCAATGCTTAAGTGATTTACAATAGTCTTCTCAATTTCGCATAACATTACTCCCTGGTACCTGACAAAATTGAAACAATATGTGCTATAAATATTATGCGTAGATTCTATTTAGACATTTTCAAAATTAAGTTTTGCGCTGTCATTGCTGTTGATCCTGATGACCGTGAAATATGATGTAGATTTCAGTAAAGATCATCAGTGCCTTTTTTTAATTACAATATCAAATTTAATCTCCTTTTACGGTGATTAAACGGTGATGTGCCTCTCATGTGAGATGTGGCAGTCTTGGGGGAACTCCCCTCTCCCGCAGAGTCACATCTGCCAGAAGTGCATACGGCTGGGCAATCTGGAAGACCGTGTAAGGAATCTGGAGCAGCAGCTGGATGACCTTCGACTCATAAGGGAGAATGAGGCAGTCATAGATGAGAGCTACAGGGAGGTAGTCACACCTAGGCTGTCAGAAGCAGGTCGTTGGGTGACAGTCAGAGGGGGGAAAGCGAAGGTGAGCAGACAGGTAGTGCAGAGCACCCCTGTAGCCATTCCCTGAATAATAAGTTTACCGTCCTGGATACTGTTGGCAGGGACGACCGACCAGGTGTGAGCCACGGTGGCAGGGCCTCCGGCACTGAGTCTGACCCGGTGGTGCAGAAGGGTGGGACGGAGAAGAGGAGAGCTGTCATCATTGGAGACTCTATAGTCAGGGGAGCAGACAGGAGATTTTGTGGACGTGAAAAGGACACCCGCATGGTTTGTTGCCTCCCGGGTGCCAGGGTCCGGGATGTCTCTGACCGGGTGCACGACACCCTGGTACGAGAGGGAAAGCAACCAGAAGTCGTGGTACATGTTGGGACCAACGACATAGGCAGGAAGAGGGATGAGGTCCTGAAGTGTGAGTTTCGGGAACTAGGCAGAAGGCTAAAGACAGGACCTCAAGGGTGCCATTCTCAGGATTGCTGCCAGTGCTATGTGACAGTGATGGTAAGAAATGGAGGAGATGGCAGTTGAATGCGTGGCTGAGGAGTTGGTGCAGGGAGCAGGGTTTTGAATTTTTGGATCATTGGGATCTCTTCTGGGGAAGGTGGGACCTGTACAGATTGGATGGGTTGCACCTGAACTCGAGGGGGAGCAATATCCTTGCAGGTAGGTTTGCTAGCGTGGTTTGGGAGGGTTTAAACTAATTTGCGAGGGGGATGGGACCCAGAGCAATAGAGCAGTGAAGGAAGTGCATGGAGTAAAGCCAGATCTAACATACAGAGAGGCTTTGAGGAAAGAGAAGCAGAATAAATGGTGTAAAGACAGTAAGGTAGAAGGGCTGAAATGTGTGTACCTCAATGCAAGAAGCATCAGGAACAAAGGTGATGAACTGAGAGCTTGGATACATACATGGAATTATGATGTAGTCGCCATTACAGAGACTTGGCTGGCACCAGGGCAGTAATGGATTCTCAATATTCCTGGATTTCAGTGCTTTAAGAGGGATAGGGAGGGCGGAAAAAAGGGAGGAGGGGTGGCATTACTGGTCAGGGATACTATTACAGCTACAGAAAGGGTGGGTAATGTAGCAGGATCCTCTTTTGAATCAATATGGGTGGAAGTCAGGAACAGGAAGGGAGCAATTACTCTATTGGGGGTATTCTATAGGCCCCCTGGTAGCAGCAGAGATAAAGAGGAGCAGATTGGGAGGCAGATTTTGGAAAGGTGCAAAAATAACAGGGTTGTTATCATGGGAGACTTTAACTTCCCTAATATTGATTGGCACCTGATTAGTTCCAAGGGTTTAGATGGGGCAGAGTTTGTTAAGTGTGTCCAGGACAGATTCCTGTCACAGTATGTGGACAGGCCGACCAGGGGGAATGCCATACTAGATCTGGTACTAGGTAATGAACCGGGTCAGGTCACAGATCTCTCAGTGGGTAAGCATCTGGGGGACAGTGACCACCGCTCCCTGGCCCTTAGCATTATCAGGGAAAAGGATAGAATCAGAGAGGACAGGAAAATTTTTAATTGGGGAAAGGCAAATTATGAGGCTATAAGGCTAAAATTTGTGGGTGTGAATTGGGATGATGTTTTTGCAGGGAAATGTACTATGGACATGTGGTCGATGTTTAGAGATCTCTTGTGGGATGTTAGGGATAAATTTGTCCCGGTGAGGAAGATAAAGAATGGTAGGGTGAAGGAACCATGGGTGACAAGTGAGGTGGAAAATCTAGTCAGGTGGAAGAAGGCAGCATACATGAGGATTAGGAAGCAAGGATCAGATGGGTCTATTGAGGAATATAGGGAAGCAAGAAAGGAGCTTAAGAAGGGGCTGAGAAGAGCAAGAAGGGGGCATGAGAAGGCCTTGGTGAGTAGGGTAAAGGAAAACCCCAAGGTATTCTTCAATTATGTGAAGTAAAAAAGGATGACAGGAGTGAAGGTAGGACTGATTAGAGATAAAAGTGGGAAGATGTGTCTGGAGGCTGTGGAAGTGAGCGAGGTCCTCAATGAATACTTCTCTTTGGTATTCACCAATGATAGGGAACTTGATGATGGTGAGGACAATATGAGTGAGGTTGATGTTCTGGAGCATGTTGATATTAAGGGAGAGGAGGTGTTGGAGTTGTTAAAATACATTAGGACAGATAAGTCCCCGGGGCCTGACGGAATATTCCCCAGGCTGCTCCACGAGGCGAGAGAAGGGATTGCTGAGCCTCTGGCTAGGATCGTTATGTCCTCGTTGTCCACGGGAATGGTACCGGAGGATTGGAGGGAGGCGAATGTTGTCCCCCTGTTCAAAGAAGGTAGTAGGGATAGTCCGGGTAATTATAGACCAGTGAGCCTTACGTCTGTGGTGGGAAAGCTGTTGGAAAAGATTCTTAGAGATAGGATCTCTGGGCATTTAGAGAATCATGGTCTGATCAGGGACAGTCAGCATGGCTTTGTGAAGGGCAGATCATGTCTAACAAGCCTGATAGAGTTCTTTGAGGAGGTGTCCAGGCATATAGATGAGGGTAGTGCAGTGGATGTGATCTATATGGATTTTAGTAAGGCATTTGACAAGGTTCCACACGGTAGGCTTATTCAGAAAGTTAGAAGGCATGGGATCCAGGGAAGTTTGGCCAGGTGGATTCAGAATTGGCTTGCCTGCAGAAGGCAGAGGGTGGTGGTAGAGAGAATACATTCAGATTGGAGGATTGTGACTAGTGGTGTCCCACAAGGATCTGTTCTGGGACCTCTACTTTTCATGATTTTTATTAACGACCTGGATGTGGGGGTAGAGGGGTAGGTTGGCAAGTTTGCAGACGACACAAAGGTTGGTGGTGTTGTAGATAGTGTAGAGGATTGTCAAAGATTGCAGAGAGACATTGATACGATGCAGAAGTGGGTTGAGAAGTGGCAGATGGAGTTCAGCCCGGAGAAGTGTGAGGTGGTACACTTTGGAAGGACAAACTCCAAGGCAGAGTACAAAGTAAATGGCAGGATACTTGGTAGTGTGGAGGAGCAGAGGGATCTGGGGGTACATGTCCACAGATCCCTGAAAGTTGCCTCACAGGTGGATAGGGTAGTTAAGAAAGCTTATGGGGTGTTAGCTTTCATAAGTCAAGGGATAGAGCTTAAGAGTCGCGATGTAATGATGCAGCTCTATAAAACTCTGGTTAGGCCACACTTGGAGTACTGTGTCCAGTTCTGGTCACCTCACTATAGGAAGGATGTGGAAGCATTGGAAAGGGTACAGAGGAGATTTACCAGGATGCTGCCTGGTTTAGAGAGTATGCATTATGATCAGAGATTAAGGGAGCTAGGTCTTTACACTTTGGAGAGAAGGAGGATGAGAGGAGACATGATAGAGGTGTACAAGATAATAAGAGGAATAGATAGAGTGGATAGCCAGCGCCTCTTCCCCAGGGCGCCACTGCTCAATACAAGAGGACATGGCTTTAAGGTAAGGGGTGGGAAGTTCAAGGGGGATATTAGAGGAAGGTTTTTTACTTAGAGAGTGGTTGGTGCGTGGAATGCACTGCCTGAGTTAGTGGTGGAGGGAGATACACTAGTGAAGTTTAAGAGACTACTAGAAAGGTAGATGGAGGAATTTAAGGTGGGGGCTTATATGGGAGGCAGGGTTTGAGGGTCGGCACGATGTTGTGGGCCGAAGAGCCTGTACTGTGCTGTACTATTCTATGTTCTATGTTCTCTGTTTACATACAAGATCCCTTTGGTACATTATTCCCTTAATCAATACCTCATTTCTATTAAGCCCCTCTTCATATCCATCGACTACTGTCAAATAACTACAGCTGTTCTTGGTATTTTTGACCATAGTAGCACTTGGACTGTGAAGTCAGCTTCTGTCTCTTTACCATTGAGATGAATATTTTCTGACTGGGAGGTTGCTTTTGTGTAAGGCACTGTGCTAATTAAGTGGATCTTGTTTGGAAATAATTAACGATTGCTACAACTTAAACTAGTTCAGTGATTCTAAAACCTGGAGGTTTTGCTCTCAAATGCACATAAGAAATAATTGTCATTGATCGCACTGCAGAGTCTACTGGTTGCGTGGAATGCAGCAGTGAACAATCAAAACCTCCAGGTAAGCCCAAGGACTAAGTTCTTAAACATGCTGGTGGAAATCCAGAGTGAAAAAATGCCCTGTCTCTTTGAAAAGGTCCCTCTCCCACCTCGTCTTTCTTGCAAACAGCTGGGTTTGTACTGACTGGCATTGGGTGTCCATCCAGTTCCTTTTTCAGACCAATGGAAACCTCTAGCAAAATGCCCCTGACCATGCAAACCCTTTCTCCTGTAGACCCCGTAAAGATGACTGTAAGCTCTGGTGGTGCAACTCTTCAGAATTTAATAAGTTGTTGAAGTCTTGAAAAAGCATGGCAGAAGTCCCTTAATATCAAAGTTAAAAAGTTCAAAGTAAATTTATTATCAAAGAAGGCATCTGTTACCACATACCACCTTGAGATTCATTTTCTTACAGGCTTTTACAGGGAGAAAAGAAATACGATGGAATATATATACATAAGCAGACCACACTGACAAACAACCAATGTGCAAAAGAAGACAAACTTGTATTTTTATTTATTTGGAAATACAGCACAATAACTGGCCCTTCTGCCCAATGAGCCCAATTACACCCATGTGACCAATTAACCTTCTAACTCCTATGTTTTTGGACTGTAAGAGGGATCTGGAGCACCCAAAGGAGAGCCATGGAGTCATGGGGAGAATATACAAATTCCTTACAGACAGCCGAGGGAATTGAACCCAGGTCACTGACGCCTTAATAGCGTTATGCTAACTGCTCTGCCACTGTGCTGCCCTGACTGTGTAAATAAAAATTAATATTGAGAACATGAGTTGCAAAGATGTTCGAAAGTGAGTCAATAGGTCATAGAATCAGTTCAGAGTAGTGGTGAATGAAGTTATCCACACTGCTTCAGGAGCCTAATGGTTATAAGGTAATAACTGTTCCTGAACTCGATTCTGCTCAAATGTGCTCCAACTTGAGCAGTGGGTGAACTGTGAATTCTGAGCAAGGCTCCAAGTTGATCTATACATCCTCAACAATGATCTGTTTGACCCTCTTCAGTTGGCCACTTAACAAATCATCATTGCCTTTTTTAATTTTTGTTGGGTAACTGGTTCATCAGCTTGTATCTTACTTTTAGCTCTTGTCATCAAAATTCTTAGAAGTATCTTGGTAATATGACTCATTAAACTTATGGTCCTATGTAATTCACATTCTATTGCTCCATGTTTCTTAGGAACAGTGATAAGTACAGATTTTTTCACCTCTTCTGGTATTATTCCAGTCTCATCAATGTCATTGATTAAATCAGTAAGTTTTTCAATTCCATAATCTTCAAGGGCGATAATTTGTTCTATTACTAATTCATCAGGACCTTTCTTCATCTTATTTATTGCATTACAAACTTCAGATTTTAAAATATTTGGACCTTCAATGTTTTTCTTAATTTCTGGTTTTTCACCTCGATCGTCTTCAAACAATTCCTGAATATACTCAGTCCATTGGTTCATAATCTGATCTTAGAACAGAGGAGCTTTTTACCAGTGATATTCTTGATTTGTTGATGTAACCTTTTTGGATCAGTAATAGGGATTCTTTCTATTTGCTCACATTCCTTCTAAGAATTTTGATGAAAAGAGCTAAAAGTAAGATACAAGCTGAAATAGGTAAAGAACAATAGAACAATGTGGTTTTGTGAAAGACAAAGGTACAAGAAACACAACATTGGTGTTAAGGATACTATCAGAATGAACTATTCAAGTGCAAAGAGATTTGTTTGTTTTATCAACTACACAAAAGCATTTGATAAAGTGAAGCACAATAAGTTATTTGAAATATTACAGAAAACTCTAGATCTAGATTCTAAAGACTTGGGCCTAATCAGAAATCTGTACTGGGAACAAACTGCCGCTGTACGAATAGATGGAGAAGTGAGTCAGTTTACGAAAATCAAGAGAGGCGTTAGACAAGGGTGTGTTTTCTCCCCTGATTTATTTAATGTGAACAGTGAAACAATATTACAAAAAATAAGAGACATCTTGGGAATCAAAGTTGGCGGTGAAAACATCAATAATTTCAGATATGCAGATGACACTGTGTTAATTGCAAGTACAGAGGAAGAACTACAAAACGCAATTGATATAATTGTTGAAGTGCAAAAATGGCTCTATTTATCAATTGCAAAATGACAGAATGTATGGTGATATCCAAAAAGAAGGCGAATCCTACCTGCAGGCTAAGAATAAATGGGGAAAGACATAAAACAAGTACAGAACTTTTGCTACTTAGGACACTGGGTGACATCAGATGGAGAAATTGAGGGGAGTGAATCAAGAGTTTAGTGGCACCATATTGTGTAACAGGACCCATTACAAGGTGGAGAGGCTCGTCGTGGTCCTGTACTGTGGCAGGTGCGACATGGACATCAAAAGAAGAATAGGGATGGCAAAAGACACCTTTACGAGAATGAAGAGTATACTGACCAATACTAAACGAGGCATGACAACCCCCCTCAGAGTACTGACATGTTACATTTATCCAGTTATGTTATATGTCTCAGAATGTTGGACAATATCTTGTAACATGAGGAAACGAATTAAAGCAGCAGAGATGTGGTTTTTGAGGAGGATGCAAAGAATATCATGCACAAAACGAATATCTAACAAGGATGTCATGAACAGAGCAAACACAAAAAGAGAAATAATGTATTTGATTATGAAAAGGCAACTTCATTGGACGTGTGATTAGGAAAGAGGAGTTAGAATGCACAGTAATTATGGGAAAGATTGAAGGGAAGAAAGCAAGAGGAAGTCAAAGACAAATGACGATGGAGACAGCAGCCAGAGAACTGGAATTGAATACCAATGAATTGATCCACTTGACCCGAAACAGGAGTGTGTGGGCCATGGCAGTCAAAGCTCAACCTGGGCACGGCACCTGATGATGATGATGAACTGGTTCTTCATAACTTTAGGGCAGCCATTTTTAAATGAAGTTTCAAAAGATACACAAGATGGCAAAATGCACTGAAGGCAGGCTGGAAGTATCACTCCTTTTGGTCCCATCCCAGCCAATCTTGATGAGGCTCTTAAGTGACAAAATATGTGGGAAAAATTGTCTTCCAGATTTTTGCGCTGAATACTTTGTGAGAAGAAAGCAGCGTATATCTATAAATTTGCAACATTCACAAAGGAGAAATGAACACTAATGGTATGGTTGATTGAGAGGCAGGAGGAGACATTTAGCAAAATCAGTTCCACTTACTTTTTTAAACACAGAGACCTTTACCATACTACCATTCAGGTCATACAGGAAATTTCGTCAATTTGTAGCAACACACAAGAAAATGCTGGAGGGACACAGCAATGTCTCAGACTGAAACTCGAGGTAGTATATGGTAATATATTGATAATAAATTTACTTTGAACTTTAAATGCTTAACTAAACCAATCACTTCTGTCTACATAATGTAGATATCCCTCTGTACATTCCTGTGCCTATCTAGGAACCTCTTAATGGTGCCTGTTGCATTTGCCTCTGGCACCACCTCTGGCAATGCGTTCAAGGCACTCACTGTGCAGATTGCAGAGGTGCTGTGATCCTTATCTGCACTGCCACTCTACAAAAGGGCAATTTATGTAAATAAGCATAGCAGTTGCTGTCACAACAAAATCCATAATCCTACCGACACCTTCTCATTTACATCTGACTCCCGACTTCCCATGCAACATACTTCTTGCTCCGCTGTGGCTGCACAGTGAAGGTTGCTAGTTGTGACCTCTTGAACCATTTCCTTTCAGAACATCAGAAGCACGTGCAGTGCACATCAATGAAGTCATCACATGTAACTCATGATGGGTAGCTGACACCAGCGTTAGGGAAATTGCAACAGGACATGCCAGTTCCATTTCCTGATGGGAGGACTTCCGCTGAAAATGGGTGTGAAATGTGCAAAATATGCTTTTTATTCACAATTCTAATATTACAGATGGACATAAACTTTAGTTTTCTAATCACTTTTCTAAGCATAAGTGAGATTGCAAGAAACGATTTTCATTTGGAAAGCCACAAGACACCACCAAAGCTGAGAGATGAGAGACATTAAAAATACTCGCAGTGCTCCAGATCTTCAAATGTTTAGAAAGGAAAGTCTGAGAAAGACTAAAAGACCCTAATGAAGTAGCAGGATTTTAATTATAATTCAATAGTTTCACATAATCATTTACGATATTGGTTCATTTTAGACTTATTTAACTTACTGAAGTTCCTTTGTTGATTTTGTATTTTGGGATTACTGGCCCAAGTGTCTAGATTGCAAAACAATTAATGTAACTAGACTTTGTAAGAGAAAAGTCTGCATATACTAGAAATCTGAAATTAATACAGAAACTAGTAGAAGTACTCATCAAGGCAGATACTATCTAAGGAGAGAGAAATAATGTATTCCAATGGATGGCCTCCCACCAGAAACGAGTGCAGACTTCCTGTGGAAGAATGTTTTGCATTCTAAAAGGAGCTAAGGAATGTAAGAAGGAACAATATAACGGAAGCTTATGAAGAACAATGGAAGAATATCTAAAGTCAGAAGAAGATCTCCTACCTCCTACTTGTCAAGGGGGGTGTTAAACACGTTCAAATATGTCACTACTGCAGATGATTTTTAAAACATTTACAGTATAGTTAAGTCCTACTTGGAAAAACTGTTTCTCTTTTCTGACAAAATTCTATTCCAGTGTTAAGTGGCAATTGTGGAGAGCTTGCATCTTATCTTCAGAACACCTAACATTATTTTCAAAACATGCAGATGAACAACTAACCAGTCTCATTCACACGTGCATTCACTAGTCAGTGGCCTGACCGTGAAGATTTAAAAAGACAGAATAGAGAGCACACGGAAACAATGTAGAATATCAAAGATTTTCACAGTTGCATGGACAAATATAAATGCTTACTGAAGTTTTTCTGTCTGAGAGTGCATTACCTCTCAGGTATCTTAAGACTGGTGTCCATTTTTCAGCTAAACCTCGGCTAAAAAAATCACTTGGGCGTTGCAGCCAATGCGGTTGCCTTTCATGCTAACGCATTTTCTTGCAGAGTAGGCTAATATCAGCATCCTGTATGCTTGAGTGAAACACCAAAGAAAATGTGAAGTTCCTCCTTCTTTAACGGAGTTAAGCTTAGCCTTCATTGCCATGCTTACTAAGCGTATTCTACTGAGGTCAAGGTGAGCTGAATAACAGAACAGTTTTAAGATGTAAAACGTTACTAGCTTCTCTTTTGTAGAGATTTCTACAAAATCTCTTACTAACCCTTCCTTCAGTTAGTCCTGACGAAGGGTCTCGGCCCGAAACGTCGACTGTACCTCTTCCTAGAGATGCTACCTGGCCTGCTGTGTTCACCAGCGACTTTGATGTGTGTTGCTTGAATTTCCAGCATCTGCAGAATTCCTCGTGTTTAAGTTTTACGATGTAGTTTGCAGAGTACTGTCGTCATGTCACATGTGAATATTTAATCTTGAGTCATGGGGTCATACAGAACAGAAACAGGTCCATTAAGCTGACCATCTACAACCTATTTAGACAAATCCCATTTTATTCTCCCCACATTCCGATAAATCCCTCAGATTCTATCATCGTTCCAGCACTCAGTGACACAACAGAGACAATTTACATTGGCCAGTTAAGCTGTTGACTCTCACGGACTTTTGGGAGGTGAAAGGAAACCGAACGTTTGGAGGAAACCCACACAGTCACGGGGGGAAACTCCATTCAGACAGGTTGGGACTGAACCTGGATATCTGGAAGGGTGAGGCAGCAGCTGTGCCCTTGGACCGGCCTTAGGTGCATTTATAGAAGCCAATCTCATAGTCAGAAACCTTTCAATAACTGAAGTTAACCGTTTTTGTTGCACTAAAGAAACCACCAAACTGAACCAAAGTAAAAGTAAAAGTAAAAACAATAGGCCATAGGTACAGACACTGAAGTGTTGCTTAGATTTATGTCTGATTGTACCTCCAGAAATCTAACAAGATGTCTCTGCTTAGTGGGGAATCTTACATCTGACTCTCATAAAGCAGGTTATTGACAGTGTATATCTGATTTCCTCCAGCAGCTCGTATATATATTTTTCTTCATTTTCAAGATAACCTTTCCTCATTTCCCTCAAATTGACTCACACCGGCTCCCCCCCCCACCCCCAAGACATTGGCATCGTCCAAACCCACAGTGTGTGGTCACCTCTAAGCTAGTATTATTCATGCAGCAACTGTAACTGTGCTTTAGTTGGCCATGTGATCGTGACAAGTTTCCAGCTGATCTTTCTTCATTGGGGAGCCAGTCATGCACCTGTAGCAAGTATAAATGAGTAGTGATCGGTAATGGAGATATTAACAACATTTATTCGTCCTAACATGAAGGAGACGATTCACCCAAATAATTATTTTTTTTTAAATTACTGTTTAAAAGCAATATGGCAGGTAAGCAAGTTAAAGTCTATTAAGTTTCCTTCACACCAGCCATAGATGTTCGGCACCATTGTTACAGGCTACTTTCTCACATCTTGGTGGCATTACCTCATGTTTGGCACCTCCATTGCAAAAGATCTCACCACAGTAATAGTAATTATGTTGTGTTAAACAGCGACAAAACTGAATCATTTCCAAACAATTTCTTCCATGTGGTGAAAGGCCATCGCTGTTGGCAAATACAAGTGGGAGAACTGCCCTGCATTAAAATGAAATTTAACCACCAGCTCTAATGTACCAGATGTACATATTTTAAGTACACATTTAACAGTGTGATTCTAACTCTGGAGATCATTTTTTCTGTCCCTGCTGAGATTTCAGAGCTGACTGCACTGCAATCAATCTCTATTATAGCATTTTTGTCAGGTGCTTTTATATGCACAATGGACTGTCCTCTTTAACGTCCTCAGTGGTTTTGTCCACATAGGAAACTTCAGATTCAGGAGAGCATGCTCCATCAGGTTCAATTTTCTGAATTCCACTTCCTTTTTTAACTCTAAGGGGGTGTAAATAAGCAATACATTAACTCTAGTGCACGCTAAAAAACACTAGAGTTTAGTAATGCGAGCCCTGGGATCGCACCACATGACGCTGACATACAGACATTTAATGGGTCTGAGAGAAATTCTTTCCTCTGCTGTTTTAACCTATTTGAGGTAAAGGCAGTGAAATAGTAGGGAGGTAGATTCACTTCGGTGTGGGTACACTGATATTTCAGAGGGTGGCTTCCCCTCCCGTAGACTGTGTTAGCATTAACAAAGCATTAACAATCAGAATCGGAATCAGGGATATTGTCACTTCCATTGCTGTGGAATTTGTTGTTTTGTGCTGCAGCTCTGTGCAGCGGTAACAAATTGATACAAGTTACAATAAAAATATTAAAATACGTAAATAGAGCAAAAGAGGAATAGTGAGGTGGTGTTCAGAAATCGGACGGCAGAGGAGAAGAAGCTGTTCCTAAAATATTGTGTTTTGGTCTTCAGGCTCTTGCACCTCCTCCCTGATGGTAGGAGTGAGAAGAGGGCATGTCCCAGGTGGTCCTCAATGATGGATACCTCCCTCTTGAGGCACAACTATTTGTAGATGTCCTTGAGGGTGTGGTGGCTTGTGCCTGTGATGGAGTTGGCTGAGGCTATGAATCTCTGAAGCTTCTTCTGATCCTGTGCATCGGTGTCTCCATACCAGACGGTGATGTAACCAGTCAGAATGCTCACCACCGTACATTTACAGAAATCTGCTCGAGTCTTTGGTGACAAACTCCTAATGAAGTAGAGCTGTTAGCATGACTTCTTCATGAATGCATTAATATGGTGAGCTCAGAATACATCTACTGAGATGCTAACACCCTGGAACTTGAAACTACTCACCTTTTCAGTGAGGATTGGTGTGTGCTCTCCCAACTTCCCCTTCCTGAAATCTACCATCAATTCTCTGGTCTTACTGACATTGAGTGCTAAGTTGTTGCAACACCGCTTGACTAGCAGATCTACTTTACTCCTCCTTGTCACATCTGAGATTCTGCAGCGGTATCATCACTGAATTTGTAGACGGTGTTTGAGATGTGCCTAGCCACATAGTCTTGAGTGTGGATGGATTAGGGCAGTGGACTAAGCACGCGTCCTGAGGTATGCCTGCGTTGATTGTCAGCAATTGTCACATCTTTAACTTGGCCGAAGATTTCTAACAGACCATGCCGTTTTACACGTGGCCGGAAATGCAATATTCATTCAGTGGCCACTTTTAAAGTGCCTACTCTATGTTCACGGTCTTCTGCTGTTCTAGTCCATCCAATTCAAGGTTCAACTTGTGCATTCAGAGATGCTCTTCCGCAAACCCCTGTTGTAACGCATGGTTATTTGAGTTACTGTTACCTTCCTGTCAGCTTGAACCAACCTAGCAATTCTCCTCTAAACTCTCCATTAACATGGAGTTTTTGCCACAGAACTGCCGCTCTGTGGATGTTTTTGTTTTGTTTTTCCACACCATTCTCTGTAAACTCTAGTGACTGTTATGTGTGAAAATCCCAGGACATCAGCTGTTTCTGAGATACTCAAACCACCCCGTCTGGCACCAGCAATCACTCCATGGTTAAAGTCACGTAGATCACATTTCTTCCCCATTCTGATGTTTGGTCTGAACAACAACTGAACCTCTTGACCACGTCTGCATTCTTTTATGCATTGAGTTGCTGCCACATGTTTGGCTGATCAGATATTTCCATTAACAACCAGGTGTACAGGTGTACCTAATAAAATGGCTACTGTGTGTATTTAGCTACGAACGCCAACTAGAGCATATATATAACTTAAGGATGCATTTGCCTTTGAGCTTACATTGGGTAACATCTCCAGATATAAATGTCACACAAGGTGACAGATTTAGCTGTCACCAGAGACTCATTAATAATGACTCCTGTTCCTGCTCCTGGGATTCCACAAACTTTTGTCCCTGACCTTCTTCATCTCTGCTGCTGTGCCTGCATTCCCAATCCAAGTCTGACAGCAGTCCACTCTGTATTGGTTTTGGGGCACTCCAAATATCAAATTTGATGAAGTGTTTGTGCAGGTCAGACCCACCTGTCTTAGCACTTTATCTAGGTCAGGATGATTTGCTTCATATTACAATGAGTGTCCTCTGTTTTTGATGTTTTATGCTCAAGCAGACCAGGTACACGTTGAGATATTATCAATGCACTAATGGGTGGGTTGGGCATGGAAGGAATTATAGAGTCTGGGTTTGGGTTCGAACTGGCTTTATCAAGTTGGGCGTGGAAGGAACTATAACACGAGGTCTGTGGTTAGGTCAGGTTTTAATTTTACACCCAAGTACACCTCTTCAGTAACATTATCTGAAAATAGGTCAAAATACACTGCACAGCTTTACTTCACTCTTTTGTAGAACTTAACACAGTAGTTTTGTCATACACCTTATTCAACATTCAATAATGTATGAACTGAAATTTCCTCTAACTACTTATGCTTTTATTAATTGTCTATTGTATCCATTTCCTATTGTACTCATTTTGGATTAATTTGCCTGTTTTTAATTTGAATTGCATATATTATTCAATTTGGATAATTCATATAATGAAGCAAAATTGTTTGATAGTGAGTGATAAATTCCACTAGTTATCCGTTTATAAAACAGCCACCATTATGCTGTGGGTCCCCATGTTGAATGACAGACTTAACTAATCACTATCTTCATTTCTGCAGCCACTTTATATAGAAGATCCTGTGCATGAGAGAATATATCTGTATAGTCCCATCTGCATTCCTCATTTAGGATTTTGATTTACTTCTGATAAATTCTCAGTTTATTTTTGTTTTATTGCTCTATACTTGCTTCTTGAGTTGTGGTCTCACAGGTCTTTGGAAGACTTGATCTTCTATCCAATAAGAGGTGGTTTGCTCTGCCCTTACACAGCCTAACCTGCAGATTTCAGATTGTAAGTCTCACCCAGCAATCTTGATGCTCTCCCACAGAACGCTCTCTAAAACTGGGTGAGCACACAGTTTAGCATTTATATAGTTTTGGGTTTTTTTTTTCATTAAATAATTCAGCAGAATTCAAGCAGTTTTGATCACTTGTGCTCTCCTGACAGTTCCTGCAACCGCATTAATAAAATGAACAAAGATTAACAACTGCTTACAGCACAGCCTGTGCATTAAGAAGAGTTTCATCTTCCAAATACTTTGCTGTTTTTGAACAGAATAATATGAATTGTATTCTGCATCTCTTTGGAAGTCTGTTTTCTCCAGAACCAACTTTTAAAATCGTGCTTTTACTTTTTATATATGTATTTTGGGATTTTGTACCGCACCAACGTCAATTTTTTTGTAGCTTCATCTTGTTTCATTCAGTTTACATCACTCTTCTCATGGAGAAGTATACTCACACCATTCTTTCTGTAGTTTCTCCTTCCTTCTCCCTGTGTGCACCATCACTTGCTGGAGCAGAATTTCACAGACATTGGCAGCACTTCACTCAAGTTTGCACTCTGCAATACCATGCTTCCACAGCTTGTAAGTGGTGGGATTGCTGTTCTAGCCAAGACCACATCTATCCTTGCTCAACATTCATGCAGATAGACTTTCCAGAAGGGAACTATTGATGAGCTATAAGATTTAGAGATCTTTATTCCTTCTTCTACTTCTTTTACTTTGCTTTCTAACAATCAGCAAGCCCAAATGTGGCAAATATACTGTAGACACAGCTACAACAAAAATATACCACTCCAACATTGATGCTTGAAGTTACAGTCATTAAATCAGCAACTAGTTTTTCAGTTTATTTGGATTCCAGGTTGTAGGATCAAATCCCACCTTGCAGAAGTGAGGATGAAATAAATTAAGTACAGATTAAATCTGTGGAGTTTAACTCTTTTTGTAGGAAGGGCCAGATGAACAATCCTAACCATTTCCCAGAGCCTCTCTTGTGAAATTATTTTAATAGTCATAGTCATAGTCATAGTCATACTTTATTGATCCCGGGGGAAATTGGTTTTCGTTACAGTTGCACCATAAATAATAAATAGTAATACAACCGTAAATAGTTAAATAGTAATATGTAAATTATGCCAGTAAATTATGAAATAAGTCCAGGACCAGCCTATTGGCTCAGGGTGTCTGACCCTCCAAGGGAGGAGTTGTAAAGTTTGATGGCCACAGGCAGGAATGACTTACTATGACGCTCTGTGTTGCATCTCGGTGGAATGAGTCTCTGGCTGAATGTACTCCTGTGCCCACCCAGTACATTATGTAGTAGATGGGAAACGTTGACCAAGATGGCATGCAACTTAGACAGCATCCTCTTTTCAGACACCACCGTGAGAGAGTCCAGTTCCATCCCCACAACATCACTGGCCTTACGAATGAGTTTGTTGATTCTGTTGGTGTCTGCTACCCTCAGCCTGCTGCCCCAGCATACAACAGCAAACATGATAGCACTGGCCACCACAGACTCATAGAACATCCTCAGCATCATCCGGCAGATGTTAAAGGACCTCAGTCTCCTCAGGAAATAATCACAAACAACCAGAAACTCAATTTGTAAGTCACATAGGTGAACCACAAACTGTGATTTATTCTGAGCGTAGTAAACATTCAGAAAACTACAAAAGTGCACAGGCCCATAGTGCAGTGTTTTATGTGTTTTATGAAATAATTTGGTTGAAATCATTTATAAAATCTTACCAGTTCTATAGATTGAGGAACAACATGTGTTTTTAATTTTACAGCCAGCTCAACATGGATTTTAAAATATCTCCTGTTTACAAATTGAATAATTCTTTACTAATTATGCTTATTAGGTTGGCTTTGTTCATTTTAATGTTAAAAATTCTCTCATTTTACTCTTTCCCTCCTTTCCAAATTGTATTTAGTCACTCTTTGCATTATACAAAATAATCATTCAGTTCTTTGTGCAAAATGAGATTAGTTTCATTTCTTGGAAATCTGTGCCATATGTTTCTGATTACAAATTGGAAAAGCACTCGGATATTCTCCAATGCCTGTAGAACCTCATAAGAAGGGAAAACTACTCTCATTAATTAGAAACTGTATGCAATTTACTGTAGATCTAATAAAAAGGTTTATAAAGTGGGGAACTTATAATTAAATGTAAATTATGTTTTGGGATATAGTTGAAGTACAATTCAAGCTTCTGAAAGAAAAAAAAATTGGTATTAAATAATTTTATTTATTTTTGTTCAGCTAAGTGTCTGGCGACAAAGAGCCCACTGTCCCTTTAAGAGCTTCCAGACAAACCGAGTTAGTGAAAGATGAGAATTTGAAAGATTTCTTGTCTACCTGATATGGTGTGCACATGCATTCCCAATTAGTCTTCTTGGCTTGGAAGTGAGTTTACAAAGCAAATTATACCAGATGCTGTAGATGCGAAGTAAGAATTGCCATTCAGCTTGAGAATTTTCAGTGTGGAGAGAGGAAAAAAATTAACGATCAGAATCAGAATTAGGTTTAATACCACTGGCATATGTCGTGAAATTTGTTAACTTAGTGGCAGCAGTACAATGCATTCCTGATAAATATAAAAAAAAAGATTTTCAGGAAGGATCTATATTATGGTGCACATCATGACAGACAAGAAGAACCCATTCATCTCAAATGCCGTTTTTATTGCAACAAGCATAATAACAGATGGAGCCCCACTGCTCGGTAGAGCCCTCTCAGTCACACACAGACAGGGAAGGTGATTATTACACACCCCGGTTACAGACAGGGTGACCCACAAACACACAAGCGGACAACAGTGTAACCTGGGCTAAAATAAATGAACTTGAACAGCTCACCATAAGTCGTACACCACAAACACATCGTAAACCAAGAACCATAAGTACGGTCGGCCCTCCGTATCCACGGGGGTTTGCTTCCAGGGACCCCCCCCCCCTGCGGTTACCAAATTCTGTGGATGCTCAAGTCCCTTATATAAAATGGTGTAGTATTTGCATATAACCTACGCACATCCTACCGTATACTTTAAATCATCTCTAGATTACTTATAATACCTAATACTATGTAAGTAGTTGTTATACTGTATTGTTTAGGGAATAATGACAAGAAAAAAAGTCTGTACATGCAACCATCGTAGCTCTCTTGGGAACGCTGATGCTGCCTCGGCATCAGCCGATGCTGATTCTCCCGTGATCTTTAAGTTCTTGAGGCTGTAGTGCTTTACACAGCTAGCCAGCCATCCCTTACTAGTCTTAAACTCCTTCCTCTCGCTCACAACACAAGTAGTGAACGAACGAGACGCAAGGCGAACAATGCTCAAACAACGAGTAGTACTTTTAATCATCTCTAGATTGCAGTACTTATAATACCTAATACAACGGAAATGCTATGTATATAGTTGTTACACTGTATTGTTTAGGGAATAAGGACGCTTTGGAGGAGGTCAGGATCTGTGCTCAACCAGTGCTGGAGAGAGAACTTCCAGGTTTTGTTTTTATCCCAATCCGTGGTTGGTTGAATCCGTGGATACGGAGGGCTGACCGTAGCTCTGGCTGCTAGGAATGCTGGGGTGAGCTGTCGACCACGCCCCCAGTGTGCCACAATATGCATATTAAATAGTTAAATGAAAAATAGTCGTGAAAAAGCAGAGATAATTTTTAAAAAGTGAGCTAGTGTTCATGGGTTCAATGGCCATTTAAAGTTGGATGACAGTGGGGAAGAAGCTGTTCCTGAATCATTGAGTGTGTGTCTTCAGGCGTCTATACCTCCTTCCTGATGGTAACAATGAGAAGAGGGCATGTCCTGAGGATGGCAGGGGTGTGAGGGAGTCCCTAATAATGATGCCACCTTTCGGAGGCACCTCTCCGTAAAGGTGTCTTGGGATACTACGGAGGTTAGTACCATAATGGAGCTGACTGAATTTAGAACTCTTTCGATCCTGTGCAATAGCTCCACATGCCTCCCACCCCCATACCAGACGGTGATGCAGCCTGTCAGAATGCTCTCCACAGTACATCTGTAGAAGTTTCAGTACCCTCCAATGAAAGATAATCAACCGCTATCACTAATTCTTTAACTCCCTGACTTGCCGTGTTTTCCAGTATTTTTACTGTCCTGGTTATTATCCAGTGAGTGTACACTTAGGATGGCAGGAAGGCACAAACCTGTTGCTGGAATTTAATGAACTGAAGCAATACTATGTATTCCAATAGAATACCGAGTAATCTTGCTGGATAGAAAAAGCCATTTAACTATTTTGGGAAGGGAAGGGTCAGGAAGGAGTAACAAATGGACAAATGCTGTGTAGTCTGAGACTAGATGAAGGAAAGCCTTGGTTTTAAAAATGTTTGTAAGAGTGGCGGTCAGAGAGATAAGATGCTGTATTGCACTGAAATCCTAAGAATGCATGTTTGAGTGGGAGAGAATGCAATGAGTGTAATCTTACCTGAAAGAGATAAAAAAGACAAGGAATGCGTAGGATAGCACACTGGGAATTCCAGAGCAATGAATGTATACTTTACAAGTTCAATAGATGTAACCACACTAGAACATTACAACAATGAATATATATGAAAAAGTCTTCATTATCTGAAAAGTGCTTGAATGGAAAACCCTACAAAAAGTAATGGATATGGCCCATCCATCAAGGGTAAAGCCGTCCCCACCGTTAGCACATCTACATGAAGTGTTGTCACAGGAAAGCAGTATCCATCCTCCGGGACACCCACCATCCAAGTGATGCTTTCTTCTGACTGCCATCATCAGGAAGAAGGTACAGAAGCCTCAGGACTCACACCACCAGGTTCAGGAACTGATATTACCCCTCAACCATCAGGCTCTGGAATCTAAGCAGATAATTTCACAAATTTCACTTGCCCCACAGCCTATGGAATCACTTTCAGGGACTCTTTATCTCAAGTTCTCAGTATTTATTGCTTATTTATTTATTCTTATTATTTCCTTCTTTTTGTATTTACACAGTTTGTTGTCTTTTGCACTCTGGTTGAAAACCCAAGTCGGTGCAGTCTTTCATTGATTCTATTATGGTTATTATTCTATTATGGATTTATTGAGTATGCCCGCAAGGAAAGGAATCTCAGGGTTGTGTATAGTGACATACTGTGTATGTACTTTGATAATAAATTTACTTTGCATTTTATAAAGTTCAAAAATCTTGCTTCTGCTGACATGGGACTGAAAATCTTTATTACTCTCTGGTAGTTAAAAGGATTTTGGAACCTTTCAGCCCAACCCTGGCAGATGTCTGGACTGCATTTAGATTTATATGTGGGTGGTGGGTCTCAGAAAAATTGCAACTACGTAAGGAGCAATTGCCAAAAAAGAGGAGTAGGAAGCACCATTTTATGGCAGCCAGGCAGTGGAAAGGTTATTCACCTTACTCATCAACCATGAAGAATATGTACCTTCATCAGCCAAAAGGAATTCGGATGGCATTACGAGAGTCCACATTAATGGTCCCTCTAAGGTGTGCATATGTTCACACGCATACATCTTTTGCTACTAGCGTACAAAGGAATTTAAACTGCGCAAAAAAGGTTGTCACCCTCTCCCTAGTTGGCATGTTAAGTATATTTCACAATTGTACACAATCACATTTCCTTTTCCAGTTTTTTGATGCGGACGATGTTGACAACGTGGAGATTGCGAAGATTTGTCTGCATGTTTTAGAACTGGCTTATTTACACTTTTTATTGAAGAAACTGTTGATTCACTATGTCGAATTCCAAAGAAGCAAAGGGCATGAAGCACAAAAGAACTGCTAGTTCATTAAAGTGGAATGGCTTAATGAAACAGCAGAAACTGCTACACCAAAAGTTCATGTGGTCAGGAATGTGCAGCTACGAGAAATATTCCTATACAAGACAGAAACTTGTGTTACCTGCATGTATTGTCGCGATGACCTTTTAAAGTGTCATTTAGCAGGCAAATCACATATAAGACCATAAGACATAAGAGCAGAATTAGGCCATCTGGCCCATCAAGTCTGCTCTGCCATTTAATCATGGCTGATCCTTTTTTTCCTGTCTCCTCCTCAAACCCAGTTCCCAGACTTCTCCCTGTAACCTTTGATGCCAAGTCCTATCAACCTCTGCCTTAAATACACCCAACAACCTGGCCTCCACAGCTGCATGTGGCAACAAATTCCACAAATTCGCCACCCTTTGGCAAAGAAACTTCTCCGCATCTCTGTTTTGAAAGGGTGCCCCTCTATCTTGAGACTGTGCCCTCTTGTCCTAGACTCTTCCACCATGGGAAACATCCTTTCCACATCTACTCTGTCTAGGCCTTCAATGAGATCCCTCCTCATCCTTCTGAATTTCAGTGAGTACAGACCCGGAGCCATCAAACATTCCACGTATGATAACCCTTTCGTTCCTGGAATCATCCTTGTGAACCTCCTGTGGACCCTCTTCAGATGCTAGCACATATTTTCTAAGATGAGGGGCCCAAAACTTTCACAGTACTCAAGGTGAGGCCTCACCAGTGCCTTATAAAGCCTCAGCATCACACCCTTGTTCTTGTATTCTAAACCTCTTAATGCTAACATGGCATTTGCCTTCCTCACCACCGACTCAACATGTAAGTTTACCTTCAGGGTGTTCTGCACAAGGACTCCCAAGTCCTCCTGTATTTCATATTCCTGGATTTTCTCCCCATTTAGTAAATAGTCCACAAAATTTCTACTACCAAAATGCATAATCATGCATTTTCCAACATTGTGCTTCATTTACCAATTTCTTGTCCATTCTCCTAATCTGTCTAAGTCCTTATGTATCCTACCTGTTTCCTCAACACTACCTGCTCCTCCACCAATCATCATATCATCTGCAAACTTGGCAACAAAGCCATCTATTCCATCATCTAAATCATTTATGTACAGCATAAAAAGAAGTGGTCCTAACACTGACCCCTGCAGAACACAACAAGTCACTGGCAGCCAACCAGAAAAGGATTCTTTTATTCCCACTCACTGCCTCCTACCAATCAGCCAATGCTCTAACCCTGTTAGTAACTTTCCTGTAATACCATGGGCCCTTAACTTAGTAAGCAGTCTCATGAGTGGCACCTTGTCAAAGGCTTTCTGAAAGTCCAAATATACAACATCCACTGCATTCCCTTTATCTATCCTACTTGTAATCTCCTCAAAGAATTCCAACAGGTTCAGCAGGCAGGATTTTTCCCTGAAGGAAACCATGCTGACTTTGTACTATCTTGTCCTGTGTCACCAAGTACTCCATCACCTCATCCTTAACAATTGACTCTAACATCTTTTCAATCACTAAGGTCAGGCTAACTGGTCTATATTTTCCTTTCTGCTGCCTTCCTCCTTTCTTAAAGGATGATGTGAAAAAGCTCCAGTGAGAAAATCCGTCATTACCCACTACAGGCCAGCCACATTTGTTTTGTGAGAGTGCAGATAAACGAGAACAAAGTAATCAAACCCAGAGGAGATCAAAACTCTTATTGACAGTGTTTTGTTAGTTGTTAAAATTAATACCTCTATATTTAAATCTCTTTGCGCGCATGTTGTTGTCACTGGGTGAAAAATTGCACGGCACAAGGTTTTTGTGCGCACTGGTCATTACAAAGTAGAGGGAACATTGGTCCACAAATGGGTGCTGTGGTACATCCCACATCAGTCCCAGTGGAACTTAAGCTGTTGGATAATCCAACTGTCCAGCTCACTAAGCATCAGTGATATAAGAGAAATTCCTAGTGCGCGAACTCTTTCCTCTAATACTTCAGAATCAAAATCAGGTTTATTATCATCGGTGCGTGTCATGAAATTTGTTAATTTAGCGGCAGCGGTTCAATGTAATACATAATAATACAGTAAAGAAAGAAAAATCAATCAATCATCAATTACAGTAAGTATATCTGTATATTAATTAGATTAAAAATAGTGCAAAAAACAGAAGTAATATATATTTTTAAAAAGTGAAGTAGTATTCATGGATTCAGTGTCCATTTAGGAATTGTATAGCAGAGGCGAAGAAGCTGTTCCTGAATTACTGAGTGTGTGCCTTCAGGCTTCTGTACCTCCTTCCTGATGGTAACAATGACAAGAGGGTATGCCCTGAGTGATGGGTGTCCTTAATAATGGACGCCATCGTTCTGAGCCACCGCTCCTTGAAGATGTCTTGGATGCTATGGAGGCTAGTACCCATGACGGAGCTGACTAATTTTTCAACTTTCTGTTGCTTCTTTCAGTCCTGTGCAGTAGCCCCGCCCCCCGTACCAGCCTTTGACATTGTTAACTCATTAAGCCAAATACGGGGCATGTTCTTTCTGAGCTTGACCAGAACCTCTTAGCCTTGTTTTGTCCCAACATAACTGATGGGTGAGCTGGCACTCAGCTGATTGACCTCCTGAAAATCTGGGGTTTATATCTGTCTTGGTTCTTCACAAAAGAGGACAAATACATATAGTGGGATCTTCAACGATTTGCTGTGAATCACAACAGCAAAGCCCTATGACTGACGAAATACCATGAGCATGACATTTTTTCAGATGGGTGAAACTAGAAAATGTTAATGCTCGTCATAGAAATGAACAGTTTTTCAAAAATAATATTTATTTTCAAATAGCGTACACTGTATATTTTTCATATCTTTATCCCTGAAGAACTTCAGTGGCATATTAAACATGATGAAAGTATATTAACAAAGGAAAGCAAGGAGCTGATAGCATTTGATAAGATTGGTATTAGCTGAACCGGTTATTCCTGCCCGTCATTCATTTTGTCTCACTTTCATTATATATTATTATAGTCTTAACCCTGCCAGGCACATAAACTTTTGGCGCCAGATAAGATATAACCTTTTCTTTAGTGGGTAAAGAAAAGATTATATCTTATCTGGCTCAAAAAGTTTCCTTAGTCCTGTTGAAGGGTCTCGTCCCAAAACGTTGATTGTTTATTCCTTTCCATGGAAACTGCCTGTCCTGCTGTGTTCCTCCAGTATTTTGTGTGTGTGTTACTCTGCATTTCCAGCATCTGCAGAATCCCTTGCATTTATGATTTAATGAGTAAAGACTTTGGTGTGTAAAAAAAACAAAGCAGTCACATGCTTTCCAATAAATCAACATAAGTATTGAAAACAAAAAAAGGAATAAAATTCTACTCAGTACACAATCAAGATTTTATATCAACGCAGACGAACACATTCATCATACAGCTATGTGCATTAGCACATCAATGAAGGGTAGACGAAACCCAAAACTAGTCCCTGACTACATTCCTCAGGATTATCCGTAGGACATAGAATAGCACAGCACAGAAACAGGCCCTTTGACCCACTATGTCTGTGCCAACACAACACCAATCAATTACTTTGTACATGCTAGTCGAGTGAGTTATACCAGGAAGGTGTCACAAAACATGCAAGCAGCTTTAGTAAAATACAACTAACAGGGCAGCATAATGGAACAGCTGCCTCACAGCAGTGGAGACCCAGTTTCAGTGCTGTCTGTGTGGAGTTTGCATGTTCTCCCTCTGATCATGAAGGTTTCCTGTAGGTGCTTCAGTATTCTCCTACATCCTCAAGGCGTGCCCGTTGGTAGAATAATTGAGTATTTTATATCCTAATGTAGAAGCAAGTGTTAGAATCTGAGGAAACATGGGCAGAATTTTTTTAAATGGGATTAGTGTAAACGTGCCTGGGGGTCACTGTTGACTAAGTGAGTTAAAGGGTTTATTTCCACTCTATGACTCATTGACCAACAACATAGCATAAACGCATGGGGTCATGTTCATGTGTAACACTGAAAATGTTTTTGGACAACTCAAAAAAGTAGAAACCAAGAGAATGTGTAAACTGTTGAGAAGTCTTATGTACAAAATTCTTTGGTTAACAATGGGCGATATTGACAAGTACTTGATCTCTGGAGTCTCTTAGACATGGATAACATTGTCTTCAGTTGCTGTTTTCTTTCCTACCATTCTGTGTTTATGTGAATTTGTATTCCAGTGTTTAACTTCATCCTTCAAATCTCTGATAAAAGTCAACTCCAATCAATGTTCCTCTCAGCTCATTAATCTTGATTTAATTGGCTCCGGTAGTCAAAAATACCACAGTTACTTAAGGCCCATTTAGATCGGTCAGCTCCACATGGTATTTTGCCCAAAATTTACTATTATCTCCCTCACACAGATTGTTCTCACCCATTTCTGCCCTATTTTTTCTGCAGGCGTCTTATCTCATGAACAACCACCTTGCCTTCATCAGTTCAATGACCATCCAGATTTGGTTGGCTTGCCATATTTCCCAGATTTTCTAAATAACAGGCTACTGATTGTACTGTTGGTCACTGCATAGAAAAAGCCTCTTTAACAGAGTTTACTTACACTTCCTTTCAGTACTGCAACATTTCTTTATCAATAATACTTTTTAATTTATCCTGGTCTTCTTTCCGACGCCAACAACTTGGCATTTTTTGCATTTCGTCTTTTGCAATTATTGACACCTCCAGCACATGCATTTCCCTTCTTCCCTTCCAATGTATTTATTAACAATAAATAATTATATTGTTTATTAGCAATAAATAAAAATGGAATTATCAACAGACTGTAATAATTCCCCAATTTTCCTCATGCTTTGCAGTTCACAGAAATAAGTTTGCAGAATACTTACGTTCCAATTTCTAGCTAATTACTTCTTAGTCTTTGATGCTGTTTATTTTTACAATAAGTTGTGAGACTGACAAAAGGAATCTATGAAAAGCAGCCAAGATTTTCAAAGAGTTTTCTTAATGAGGTGAGAACAGCAGCTTCGAATGGGATGCTTATCATGTAATGCCTCTATTGGTTCATTGCATGTGCATCTATCAATAGAGGACAATTTAGAGAAGGAAGGGAGTTTGAAGGGTATTGTGCAGCCTCTTATCCACAGGTAATATACCAATTGCAAATCCCAGGGGTCAAAGAGGAAGCCTTTGGCATCAAGGACAAGTCTGGATTATTTCCTTCATGTGTTTCCTTCCTTTGAAACCAGGATCATCTGTCATTGGGTTACAAACAGCAGCACTTCATCTAAAAGGTCCTTAAATTTACCAGACCCAATGTTCTAGTGAAGGAAATAGGTTTAAATATTACAGTGAGCTAAAGGTGACCTGAGCTAATGCAGCAACACATCCCTGGACTGTTTGAAGATGACAGTAATACTACTGTAGGTCTAATTAGTAACAAAGGTTCACTGAAGAAAATTGGCCCGTTCTGGAAAACATTAGGTTGGCCAGCAGCCCTCTCTTCACCTGCTTTATATCTCATCCGCTCCACTAGTCTTTGAATATATCAAGCATCAAAATCTTTTTTTCCCCCTTAATAATCCTCCTACCACTCTATTAGCATATGCTCTCTATTCAGTCTGGTACAGGGTCCACCATCAAAGGCCTGTAATTATTTGCATACCAGCTGAAATCAAACTAATTGATTTCACAATACTCTAGGACTTGGTTAGTGAGGTAGTGGTGGGGGCAATACTGTTGAGCCTGTGCTCATACAAATGTAATATCAACCTCTGTCTTGAAGACTAGGTTTTGGTAGAGAAGAGAAAGAATTGAGGTAATATTGAGAATAGAAGAGATTCTGCAGATGTGAAACCACTTACTTACCTTGGCGCTTTATCACTGCTGAAATGTCATCATGTTGCACAAATCCTTTTTAGGTGACTCAATATAATCTTAGATTTCTGCAAGAAAAGTGTATAGTCCCCTTTGTGCAGAGTGACCTCCAATTTTTAGGGGAAATTATGTAGCATTGGAATGTGAGTTCCTTTTTTCACACAGCTCAGCAAGAAAATTGCTATTAACAACTGACAGGACTTTCAAAAAATGCTGTTTTTTTTCCTATAGCCAATTTTAATCTTCTAATAAAGTCAACAGTTATAAGAGGTCTCTGTTCCATTTTGATAGTCAAATGTGTAAGAATTTCAAAAGAAATAGACTCTTCCTGGTTTGTAATCTCTGCTCAGTATCTCCTGAATCCTGACAGCCCATTATAGTAATAATGTGCCTGAAATATGTTTTATTCATACGAACTATTACTGATATTCAAGCAGTTGGCAATTCTTCTGAATGCCCTTTGAAGGGTAAAATTACAATTTTGACCAATTTTTATGATTTAAAAAGCTGCTCAAATTGCACTAGTCTGTTGATTGAACACTGTGAAGATGTTGCCTTCTGCAGTCTTTCGGTGTCAGAAGAACTTGTATATGTGGCCTGCAGACTGTTTGTTCTCCCTTCCCTTTGTGATTCTTCTTCGAAGGCCAGTATTTGCACAGCCTTGATCTTAATAGACCTGTTTTATGCTAATGCTCATGCAGTGAGGTTGAATCTCAATATGGGTAATGAGCCTTGGAAATAAAAAGTTATCTTGTCTTCCAGAAGCTCTTACAGTGTTTGAATAGGGTCTGGGTGATAGTGAATGGTTCTTAGCGGGTAGGTGCTCATAATATCAAAGGCTCTTTTATCAAGTTCATAAGTGATGCGGTTACCTCGAAAACTAGAGCTTTAAATTTAAACAAAACTGTACGCAAGGACAAGCAAGTTGATGGAAGTATAGTAAAATAGCAGGTTTTAAATTATGGTAAACAAGTGCAAGCAATTAAACGATTTAATGAATATATATTTCCTTGAGGAACTAAAAACCAATTGAAAAGTGGTACAACAACGGCCAATTAAAAAGTGTGTTTGTTTATCAGGAGTGGAGAGACTGAGAATGCCTGATCGAGGTGTACAAGATTATTGAGAGGGGGATAGATAGCGTAGACAGTAAGAATCTTTTCCTATCATAGCACTGCCTAAGGCAAGAGTGCTCAGATTTAAGGTGAGAGGTAGGAGATATAGCAGGGAATTTTTTTCACACAGAGTGTAGATAGAATCTGAACTGAGCTGCCTGAAGGGGAGGTGGAAGCAGAAATTCACACATAAGAAGCATCTGGACAAACACTTCAATCACAGATTTAAGGTGAGAGGTAGGAGATATAGCAGGGAATTTTTTTCACACAAAGTGTAGATAGAATCTGAATTGAGCTGCCTGAAGGGGAGGTGGAAGCAGAAATTCACACATAAGAAGCATCTGGACAAACACTTCAATCACAGAGGCCAAGAAGCCTAAAGAAGAAGGATGGGGTTAGCAGAGATGGGTGCAATGATTGCAATGGATGTCTTGTTGGACCTGTTTTTATGCTGTAAGCCTGTATGACTCGAGATCTCTAAAGAAGTTGATTGAGTTAGATTCAAAGAAGCAATTTAACATGTGACCAGAATGATTGAGAAGGTGTTTAAAAAATAGAGCTTTGGGATAATTGAAAAGATACACAATTGAGTAAAAAGTAAGTTATCAAGAAATAGACTTTTATTTCCAAAGACAGATTAGTACCACAAAGCTTCCATCTCCATTCCCTGGCCTCCCAGTTTGGCCCAGTGAGGATCCCAGGTATACTTTCTAGTTCCCCTCTCACCCCTCTCTTCTCCTCACCTGCCCATCACCCTCCTCTGCTGCCCCTCCTTCTTCCTTTTCTTCCATGATCCACTGCCAATCCTATTAGATTCCTTTTTCCTCAATCCCTCACATCTTCCACCTATCAGGTCCCAGCTTCTTACTTCACCCTCCCTCTCCCATGCACCCACCTTCCCTTCAACTGGTTTCACTAATCACCTGCCAGATTGTACACCTACCTCCCCTTTAATTATATAGGCATCCGTTAGTCTCATGAGACCATGGATTTGTGCCTTAGAAAGTTTCCAGGGCATAGGCCTGGGCAAGGTTGTATGGAAGACTGGCAGTTGCCCATGCTGCAAGTCTCCCGTCTCCACACCACCAATGTTGTCCAAGAGAAGGGCATTAGGACCCATACAGCTTGGCAGAGCAATGTGTGGTTAAGTGCCTTGCTCAAGGACACACACGCTGCCTCAGCCAAGGCTCGAACTAGTGACCTTCAAATCACTAGACGAACGCCTTAACCACTTGGTCACATGCCAACACTACCTACCTCTCCACCCACCTTCTTATTCTGCTTTCTGCCCCCTTCCTTTCCTGCCCTAACGAAGGGTCTCAGTCTGAACTGCTGACTGTTTATTCCCCTCCAAAAATGCTGCCTGACTTGCTGAGTTCCTCTTGCTTTTGTGCATGTTGCTCAAGATTTGCAACATCTGCAGAATCTCTTGTGTTTGTGTCCTTTAGTGTTTAGAGGATAGTGAAAAGTTCTCTTTTAAACACAATGAAATCTTGAAGAACATGACTGAGTAGATGCAGGCAGGATGTCTCCTGTAAATGAGCATGCTACGTCCATGGGCAAAGTTACAGGGTAAGAGATAGGCCATTTATGACTGAAATGGGCAGAAATTTCTTCACTCAGATGTAGTGAACCTTTGAAATTCTTATCCCCAGTGGACTGTGGAAATTAAGTTGTAAGAATTCAAAACAGATTTCTTCACATTAGGGAATCAAGGCATGTGGTGAGAGTGCTGGGAATGTGTGCCATTATCTAGATGAATGATGGAGCAGGCTTAAAGTGCAACATGGCCTCATCTTGCCCTTATTATGTGAATTGGTAATTTTCTGTTGTAGGATATTGCTGTGATCTTGATATCATACATACTTCATTTGCCAGACTTTACCCTCTGCCAACTGAATAGAGTGAATCTATGACTCTCTAAGAATGTTCTTTATGTTCTCTAATCCTTTGTTATCATCAATTCCCATTGTAAACCCACATCAGTCAATATCACATTTTTATTTCCTGACCTTATGCTTCACTACAATCTTTGGTTCTATATTACATGAATTTTCTTTGGTTTTCTTTCAGTTGTGCACTTTCATGCTTCAGCTAAATCACTCAAGAAGGTTTCACGTTTAACTGCTAGGCTTTCTTTTCAGTGCATGCTTTGTAATCTTTGTTGGAGAAGCTGTCATCAAGTTCCACCTGAGTTGGTGGATCACCGCCAGAGTTTCCGTCTCGGCAGCTTCTCTCCCAATATCTGCTGCCTCTTATTTCAGGCGCACTTTCTCTCACTGGCATTAAGTACCTGAACAGCAGCCGTCAGATCACAATTTTATATCGCTATCCCATTCACACAACATTCTCTTGGTGTCTGCTTGCACCTCTCAAACCAATTAGCCAGTGGTCTGCCTAAGGGAGATCAGTGCATGGGTGGCTGCTGCATGATACTATAATCATTGCAAAACTGCACCCCTTCAACACAAATAATAATATCAAATTAGCTTTTGGTATTACTTCCATATACGGGATGAAAGGCAGGTCCATTTGTATCCCTGGAATTACCCATTATAATTCCAACATCTGTCATTATCAATTCCCTGTATAAAAAATCCTTCTCTCCATTTTTTTTCAGAGTGAATCACTCTCTTCCTACTCTCTCAACATCCCTACCTTACTGCCTGTCATCTGTGGGTTTTGTTTCTATTACTACTCTGAAGATAAGGTATAAGAGTAGGATGAAGCCATTTGGAGCACTAAGTCTGCTCCACCATTCAGTCATGGCTAATTCTTATTGTTCCACCTTTTCCCTGTAATTCTTAACCCCCTTACCAGTCAAGAATCTATCAATCTCTGTCTTAAGTACACCGAATGACTTGATGTTGACAACCCTCTGTAGCAACTAATTTCACGGATTCACCTTTCTCTGGCTAAACAAATTCCTCCGGATCTCAGTATTAAAGGAATGTCCATTTGTTCTGAGATTCTAGGCTTTCCTACTCATGAATATATCCACTCCACTTCCACTCTCTTCAGCTGACAGCATTAATTCATACCTTCAAATTAGAAAGCAGTTTTGGGTGCAACAAAGTGTCAATAGTCATACCAACTGATATGATTTGTTTTTAAAAGTACCTTACATGTCTTTGTACACTGCAGTGTTCATTACTTTTTTAATATGTTACCGGGTCTCCCATTGCATTGCTTATACTGAAATGATGAATTTGTTTTTTTTTGTAACAATTAGGACACTGTTAAATGTGCATTGGGGTGGGAGGTCACAAGATTAATCGCCAATAAAAGACACAAAAGAATACAGACTTTACAAAAGACTTCAACAAATATCTGTGTACATACAGTATTAATGTAACAATGAGATACTGAGCTGAAGAATTTGTTTGAACAATGAATGATAAATGTATTACATACTGAGATTAATTTTCTGATTGTACGGAGATGGTGCAAAGACTGCATAGTCCTTACATTTTCAACCTTCAAATGAAAACTATAGCTGTGGGCCAGCAAACCCACAGCTTATTTATAGATCTTTACTTTGCATCATAGAATAGATTTCTTTGTTGCATGATTGCAATATATATATATAAAGAGTATTAGTTGCTTACAAGAAAGTTTCAGTGTAATTGACTTTCTTTGTTTACTTCCAATGAAATATGGTAATGGCATTCAACCCTGACCAGTTTCCTGAGCACTAATATGACCTATTTCTTATTCTCTCATGAACTGATGCCTTGATCTATTCCAGATGGACACCCTGGAGCCTCTCGGACTTAGCATCAGTGGAATGGCAAGATGCCCCTATGATCCCAAACAGGCCAACGTTGCACTCTTTGCTGGTAAGAATAATAACATAGACTTCAATTCGTTTTACCTGCTTTCAATTTTATAGCCAAATGAAAAGAACTATATTGAATAAGTTATTTATTGGGCTAGATTGCACAGGATATGAAACACTGTTGCACTGTCACTTTGCTTTTGTTAACTGTTGAATGAATTATCTGCTTGCCTGATACAGTATATAGCAGGAAGAGACACCAGAAACATTTACTCTCCAACTACTTACTCTACAGTTTGACTTTCTCCAGGACCCCGCGACATGAAATCCCATAGTACTCTTGGTCCAACCATTAATCAAAAGAACTGAGTTCCAGAGATGATTTGAGGTTGCCTGGCTTCGACATCAAGCCAACTTCGCACAGTTCTGGTCATTAGAAACAAATAAGGGATTGATGGGTGACCTTATAGAAGTGTATAAAATCACAGGGGTCATAGGTGGGTATATATTTAGATAAGTATATGCTTAGAAAAGCTTTAAAAGAATCGACTCAAACACAGGCAAATGGAGCTGGCTTAGATGGACATCCTGGTCGGGATAGACAGTGGGCTGAAAGGCCTGGGTCTGTACTGTATTGCTCTGTGACTCAAAATCACTGCAGCCCCACGACATCATTTGAGGATTTACTAAGGGCAATGTCCTACATCCATCCACCTTTAGCCATTTCTTCAATGAACTAGCTTCCATTACGAGGTTAGAAATAGGGGAGTTTGCTGGTGATAGCACATTGTGCAATTCTATTTACCACTCTTCTGTAAATGTGGCAAGACCTGGAAAGCCAAGAGACATTGGGTGTGAGGTGATGAGCACCGTTAATGCCACTAAAGTACTAGCTAATGGCCACCTCCAGCAAAACAGAGGGCAGCCACCTTGATATTCATTGGCATTATTATCACCAAACACTCCTCTCTCACTATCTTGGGAAGGTCCATTGAACAGAAACTCTAAATACTCTGACTAAAAGAGGAAGTCTTAGACTGGGTAGCTTGCACCAAATGAACATTGCCTATAATGTATGTACTCTTGAGTGAAACTATTAGAACATTGAAGAGGCTGACACCAGTGAGGATGAAGCACTCCACTGGATTTGTACCCATCTTCCATCCACCACTGGCACACAGTAATTGTAATATGTACAAACGTATTATCTACAAGCTGTGCCATAGTTACTCACTTAGACGATCCTGACAATAACTTCCAAACCCTTGATGTCGGACAAGAACAAGGATAGCAGGAAACACCATCAAAAGACAACTCCAAGTGAAGTTAGAGACAGGAACTGATGCCTGACAGCTGTGGCATGTTTTGCAGGCCATTACTTTTTAAAAAGTGAGACCTTATAACGTAAGTGGTAATGATGCTTCACTCCTCAGTGAGCACAATACCTTTTATGCATGCCTTAAAAGAGAGAATAATGCTACACCTGTATGAAACCCTTCAGAATCTAGCAACCCTGTGATCTCACGCACAAAATGCTGGAGGAGAATAAATAGTTGGTATTTCAGGTCCTGTGTTCCACCAGCATTTTATGCATGTTGCTCTAGATTTCCATCATCCGCAGAATCCCTTGGGTTTATGACCGGTGTCTTGGAGGCCAATATCTGAACATCTTCAAGAGGGTAGACCCTGGCAAGAGATAAGGCCCTGATATTGTACCTGGCCAGCTACAGAAAGCCTAGCGCTTTCAAAGACATTTTCAAACTCTCACTGTTGTGGTCTAAAGTGCTCATCCTGCTTCAAAAGGGCAGCAATCATTCAAGTGTCCAAGAAGAGCAGGGTGATTTGCCCAGTAACACCCACATCTACCGTAAAGAAGTGTTTCAAGAGTTTGGTTATGGTAGAATTAACTCTTGCCTAAGCAAGGACTTGGACCAGCTGCAGTTCACCTACCTCCTTAAATGTTCAACAGTGGATGCAATCTCATTGGCACTCCAATCTGCTTTGGAGCACCTCAAGAACAGCAAAATATATACAATGTTCTGTTTATTGATTACAGCTCAGTGTTCAATACTATCATCCCCATAGTATTTATCACCAAGCTTCTAAACCAGGACGTCTGCAATTGGACCCTTGACTTCTTCATCAGAAGACCACAGTCAGCGTAGATCAGTGTTCACATTAACTCTTCGGTGACAATCATCATTGCTCTAATCTCTCTACACTCATGACTGTGTGTTTAAGCACAGCTCAAATGCCATAAATAAGTTCACCGATGACACCACTGTTATTGGTAAAATCTCAGATGGCATAAAAGATGCAAACAGGAGTGAGATAGATCAGCTGGTTGAGTGGTCACAACAGCCTTGAACTCAACATCACCTTTACAAAGCAACTGTTTGAAAAAGCGGAAGCTGGGAGAACAAACACCAGACCTCATTGAGGGGTCAGTGGTGGAAAAGGAACAAATGTAAGTTCCTGGACATGAATTTCTCTGAGGATCTATCCTGCGCCCAATACATTGAGGGAGTCATGAAGAAGGAAGGCATACCAGTGGCTCTACTTCATTCGGACTTCGAGGACATTTGGTATGTCAACAAAGACTCTTGCAAATTTCTAATAGCTGTACGGTGGACAGCATTCTGACTGATTGCATCATGGCCTGGTACGATGGCTTCAATGCACAAGATCACAAGAGGCTACAGAGGCTTATAGAATCAGCTAGTTCCATCACGAGCACAACCCTCCCCACTATCAAGGATATCTTTAAGAGGCAGTGCCTCAAGGGAATCACTTAGAAATTAGGACAGAAGAAGAGGGGAGGAAGCAAAAGATTAATATTCATATGAACTGATAAGGTTGCCTTTAGATTATATGGCTTATTACAACGGTGTTCAGGCCTCCAGTCTGTTTGTCAATGGGATGGAATTTACATGATTCTCAGACTGGTCTGCGACTGATCTACACTCCCGATTTAGCCCAGTGACAAATTTGGATATTATTCTAAACTGACAGAAAGAGAAAATAATCTCCTCTTGGTCTGTTACTCATCCTTTGAGTCTTAGATAATCTAATACACATCCAATGTTATTGGCTATTGAACTTAGCTTTTTCAATGTAGTAGCTGCTTTTGAACAAAAGTAAAGAATTATTTAATTTCTCCCTGTAGATAATAAACTATTTACTGGAACAGTCACTGATTTCCTAGCGATTGATGCCGTTATCTACCGAAGCTTGGGAGGTAGTCCAACTCTCCGAACAGTCAAACATGACTCCAAGTGGTTCAAAGGTAGGTCATGTCATTTCAAAACCCAGCTACAAAAACAGTTAATAACAAGAATATGTAAAACAATAAATTTCACGTCATGTAAGATAGTGATAATGAACCTGATTCTGATTCTGATTCTGATTCATTTCAACTTGCGGACTCTACAATCCCTTTCCAACAATATGTTTGATTTATATAAATACGACAGAATATGGCAAATCAAGGCATGCAGAGAAACCTATTAACCTCAACAACAGTCCAAGGGCACATTTTGAGCAGTCCTTAAATGGTACCCAGTATTATTTTACACATTATAAATTCCACAAGGTGTAGGTTAAAGGCTGATTTATACTTCTGCGTCAAATTGACGCCGTAGGTACGGCGTAGCCGCGAACCCTACGCAATGCCTACGTAGGTCCCTACGCCATAGCCTGACGTGCACCTCTCCCAAAATGTCACTACGCGTCGCAGCAACACAGACCGCAACAACTGTGATTGGTCCGCTTGGTAGCATCGCATTTCCTCCTACGCTGCAATAGCTTCCCATTAGGCGACTGAAGGGCAGGGAAGGAACTCTGGCTGCAATGCTTTCCATAAAGCTTTACAGACCTCCGAAATTATGGAGGACACATTTCGCTTTTACGAAAAAAGACGCTCACTTAAACCTGTTTACCCCGAGAAAGACTACCATGACCGTGAAGCTTTGCACGGGCAGGTGTGTGCGCATGCGCTATGTGCCCACATTGCAGAGCGACACAGACACACCAATGCACAAGTACAAATGCTCACAACGCGCATAGGCCACTTGCGTAGGTTACGGCGTCCATTTGACGCAGAAGTATAAATCAGCCTTAAATATGATAAGGGCATCATATGTTGATACAGACTGTTAGTGGAGAGTGTGGTGGTAGCAGCTGTCCTCATCACCTGTTTACACTTTAAACCATCCTCTGTCGAATGCAATTCCACTCGAGACAGGGAGCTTAGGAAACAGAGGGCTATGTGGTAGGGAAATCCTAGGCAGTTTCTAGAGTAGGTTACATGCTCGGCACAACATGGGCAGTAGGTCCTATAATGTGCTGTAGATTTCTCTTTCTGTGTTCTATGTTCTAAGACATGAAGTTAAATGTCAGTGAATATCTTTACAATCCTTCTCTGCCATTTAATGTTTTGTTACTGAGCAGGTAATACGTGGAAGCACCATCACATTTCTTTGCCTTGCAAGATGTGATTCATGTTTGTGCGGCAGAGATTCTGCTCAAGAGGGACGGCCTAGATTGCAAAGATGTCTGATCCAGATAATTGGGCTGGAAATTTGATGGACTTGGAACAGTGAAGAGCAGTGCCTCTGGGGCCCACTTCCCGCTGTGAATTGTTCCCAGAGGAAATTATGGCTCTTTGGATAGACTATAACACATAAAAGTTGACCAGAACAGTTATGTAAAAGAATTCTGTGTTGTTTCCATGGCATTGCTCTCAATCTCAGCCCAGACCTTCAGATGAAGAGATGAAAAGCAAATGTTCAAAGTATATCAAGTACCCAGGTGTTGAATATAATATACTAAAATATTTATGACATTTTCTGGATGACCCAATTATATCCCTGTGCCATAATCATTCCCAGGAACCTATCAATCTCCATATAGCATGTATTGCTGGAAATTTAAACCTAAAGTCTCTTGAATCAAAGAACATTGAGATTCATGAAGCTTATTAAATTTCACATTAATGTTCCTGGACACTTTAAAGGAGGCTATATAAAAATATCTCAAGAAAAATTAACAGAGAGAATTATGCGTCATAAAGTTGAATAAAAAATTGCTGACTTGAGCTGATTGAAATGGAGTCAATTGCTTTTTCCAGACCATAGGAAATATGAGATGTACAAAAATCACTCATAGGGGTATTTGAACAAATGAGCAGCTCATATTTTCTGCAAAAAATAAGTCACAATATAGGAAAAGTCGAATAGTCTATTATCTAATTATTTGGAAATCTGGATGGTTTGGCATCTGTCTCAATAGGAGATGATTCCCATAGGGCCCTTAACACAGAGGAGCTTGCAGTTTCTGTGCTCTCGTTAATACACTGAATCCCTGGTTCCCTGCTTCCATTAATGTATTGCCACCCAAATCCCATCACTCTCTTTAAACTCATCAGGGCCCTGTTTCCTGCACCCCTTTAGCTTGCCAAATTCTTTTACTGTAATATCTTTTAAAAGGGAAAGTGTTAATGTAGTAAGTGAAATAAAATCCAATGGTCCGGAAAATCTGCCAGTCCATTGCCACGAAAGTCATGATCATGATAGAATCATGAAGTTTCACTGTATATTGTAGTAAGTTGTATAATTATATCTTGTCATATCATAATTATCTATTGCTCTTCTCATTAACTTCATATTTATTTATGTTTTGTCTATTTCATGCAGTACTGGAGTAATCTTAGCCATTCTAGAATAGTTCTAGATTCACTGCTGCTTTACACTGAATCCGGCCATTTTAGTCAGCATTGGAGTTGTGCTCAGTGCCTAAGGGCTGAGGATGGAACAGCTGAAAGTGCACCATGACCTCCCTGGGTAGATGGCATGCTCACCACATTCAGATAGCCTGCTAACATGATGGTCATGTCCTTACATTTAATTTTTAAAAATTCATATACTGGAGAACAATTTCACAGTGTTAATTAAACCAAGGATTATAACAATGTACAGTATGAGTTTTATGTGTGGGTTTCCACCACTTACTCGACTTGAAATGGATAGCTTCCTAAATAAGTATGGCCAGCTAGTGCATTTGATAACTTTCAACTTTTTGATAGCTCCCATGGCAATTTCGTCAGATTGGTGATGCTTCTCTTCGAAGTCTTTCTCTCCTGTCAGCTGGTCATCAATTTCCGTTTTCATCATCTTATACTTTCCCCTTAATAGTCTCCTACTTATTAAAAAATGATATCAATTGTGCTGTGTCATAATAATTAATAGAAACTGATATATTAATGTAGCTTCTCTTCACTGCACCTAATTATGTTTGTGCAATTTGTGATGATTAAAGTGGATTATAATGAAAACTGATTCAATACATTTGCAATAAAATGTTCATTACATTGAAAGGTGTTAAACCAATTTACAATTACATCATTTTTTTCTGTAATGGGTTAATATGTGATTAGTACAATGTCGTCCTTAATGCTGGTGATGGTAGTAAGATCATCTCTGTTGTATCTGATTTTCTTTCAGAACCATACTTTATCCATGCAGTGGAATATGGTCGTCATGTTTTCTTCTTTTTCCGAGAAATTGCTATGGAATTTAACTACCTGGAAAAGGTAATAGGGAATTCTGGATATGTGTAATGAGTTTTGTGAATAATATTCTCAAAGGGAAAACAAAGGCAATACTTGTGCCCTCAATCTTAGAAATTAAATATTTTGTTATTTATATTTTGGAGAATCTTCATCCTTGGCTTCTCATTCAATAATCAAATATAGCCTGATTAGGGAATATGGTGCTCAAGAAAATATGCGATGAGAAAGGAATTTCGAATGTCAACTGCTTTTCCTGCATCATATTGCATACAACCAACATTTTTAGGATCTCCTTGTTTACTTCAGTCCAATCAAACACCAGAAATGCATTCTAGAATCCATCGCTCTGACTTCCTCCAATAATATTGCAATGCCTTCAGTAACAGTAATCTGATCCCATTGTGCTCATCCCGTTTCCAGCTATAACATCTAATCATCCAAGTTGAGTTTGTTACCTAAATGTACAGAAGGGCTATTACACACACGGATCAAACAGTGGAGGGGGAAAAACAACATGAGAATCTTGTCTAGAATGAAGTTTTGACTTTTTTTATGGAGGTGCCATTCTATCAAACGCAATGTGTATAAGGTTCAGTCACCTCACTCTTCAAATCCTTTCAATGATTCTCTCTCCTCTCCCTTTAGTTCATCTACAATCATGATGTGTGGGATGAAGAATGAAAAACGCCATGATTACCTTATGCTGTTTGTGCCAGGAATTTTTAGTGGATTAGTGTACCTTAGCTTGTTTGATAGGACAGTTATTTGTAACCCAACAGTGGACAACTGAAACGTTGTATATTTCAGCTTCCATTCATCAACTGAATGATTAATCTAGTTCCCTCAACAGTCATGCCTATCTGGTTCAATTCTCAAATATATCCATTGTTAATGTGTCTGCTTAAATACAATTGGTTCTGTCCACTTGCTTTGATGGAGGCACATTTCCACTTCTGCTTCGAGGTTGAGAAATCTGGAACTACCAGTGTCAGATTCTGAGTTAGGGCAAGGACAGGCACAACTGTGAGCATCTGAACATGTTCAATTCCCTTTCCTTTGATAGCCAGACCATTACAAAAAGAAAGGTCAATTAAGTAGGGAACAGCAAATGGATATAGACACTCTACCTCTGAATGTAATCAGAGAACTGGTAACTTAATTACTGTAGTGAAATCCAAACAGTTTCATAACTCTACATATAATCACATTAACCACTAACAATGTAGGAATTGATTCAGTTGGATAAGAAAATTGTGAGGATATTTCCCAACGTTCTCATATGAAATGGCTGTAGGGTATACAGCTGGCCTCTGTGCTGTTGGAAGAAATGTTTTATATCTTCTTGCACCAGTATAGGACAAAATCAGGATTACTTCTGAAGCCTCAATGATCAACCTGTCATTAGTATGCGTTACTTAGCTTTACTTAAAGAACTGTCACTTTGATAAAACGCTATATCATCACCAAGCCATGTGGAATTCCAGCCCAAGGTGAATAACTACCTTCAAAGGAGAAGGGGGGAAATTGGACCAAGTGATGGGACATCTGCTAATGCTCTGTCTTTCTCTCTCTCACTTACAGGTGGTTCTCTCCAGAGTTGCTCGGGTCTGCAAGAATGACATGGGAGGCTCCCAGCGAGTGCTGGAGAAGCAGTGGACATCCTTCTTGAAAGCACGCTTGAACTGCTCGGTGCCTGGAGACTCACATTTCTACTTCAATGTCCTCCAGGCAGTTACTGACATCATCCGGATTAATGGGCATACCATCGTACTCGCCATATTCTCCACTCCCTCCAATAGGTAATAAACTTTCCAATAAATTAAGTGTATATTCCACCTGTTAAGATTCTGTGGTTATGTGGTTTATATGTAAAGCAAGTCAATTTTAATGTACAAAGTACCGATCATCTGGAGATCTGTGTGCATTTCTAATTTTGAAAAGATCCTACTGCCCTTGAAAAAGTGCAGAAAAGAACAAGCAAGATGATTACCAGTATAAGGAAGGAAAAGAAGAAGGTTAAAGAAATTGGGCTACTTTTTTTTTTGTTAACAAGAGACTTTGGGGAAACTTAATTGTCTTTTTCATGATTTTGAAGGCAACTGTCAGAAATGATCTAGGCAAATTGTTCACTCCGATATCTATAATACAAATAACAGGGCCACCTGTAACAAATTGGGAAATTAAGGAAGAAGGTGACAGGACAGAAATGGAAGAGATTTATAGGGCAAGTTCCCAAGAAAGACCATTGAAATCTACATTGTAACAATTTGAGCGGAAGACCATCTCTGAATGCGCAACACATCGACCCTTAAAGTGCATAGGACAGTGGCAGAAGTCCACAAACCAGGAGAGACCTGATAAACTGGCCACTGAGTTTATATTTGCTTTTAGTTGGAGAAAAGATAGAGTTTAAAGCCATATTTGTGGGTAGAAGATTATGTAGAAATAGGCTTGTTCCAATTAATCATTTAACAATGGTAATTTAAGAATTGACAAATTTATTTAAAAAATTATATTTAATTGGAGTTTGTTTTGCTATCAGGAAATATATCAATGTGCTTCTAGAGATAAGGGGTATTAATTTGAGCATCAGAATTGCTTTCCTATTTTTGACACTTGATCCCCACTTTAACCAAGAGTGGACACCAAATGTTTTGGAGGGCAGAAGTGTGGACAGAATCAAATACAAGACCTCTGTAGCATGGTAGAACAAGGTCTGGGTAATTTTAACTAACAGGTCTCACCTAACTGCTGCAGGTCTGCTGCTAAAGTAGGTAGGATATGGAAAATGACTTGGGAGCAATGGATATCAATGTGGCTGGACACAGGGCAGGAACTGAGCTGCACTTACAGTATCGGTCATGGTAATGGGTTTGAAAGGGTTTTTTAGGAGGTTCTGTCAGGATAAAAGAAGAGACCTGAGGCAAAAGTGACTCAGATCTTTCATTCGTGCCTAGATTGGAACAACTAGCCCTCTCCCAAGGTACACCCTTCAGGCTGTAGTTAAATTTGTGAAGGACCCTAATAACACATCATTCGCTTTCTTTCTAACCAAAGGTCTTGGCCTGCTTAGAAGAGCAGGTTGTTGTACTGGATTGTAGGATGAATTAGGAACAATACCAGAATAACTTTTTCAATAAATAGGAAGAGCAGAAATTGTCATGGCAAGGGGTCAGGATGCAACTTACCTGGACTGCTCACTGCTGTCAAAAGGAAATGAAATGCTTTCAAATGTTTCTAGCATTTAAAAGCTATAAACTATAAATTAACAATAATTAGAAGTCATGAAGGTCAAGAAAAATACAGAAAAATATGGAGGGATTGTCTATTGAGTCAGTGTGGAAGGAAGTGAGAAATAGGATGGGTACAATCACTCTATTGGGAATATTCTATTGACAACCACCCCACCCCACCTTCCGTTAGCAACAGAGACACTGAGAAGCAGATCAGAGGCAGATTTTGAAAAGATGCAAAAGTAACAGGGTTGTCATGGATGACTTCAGTTTCCCTAAAACTTATTGGAACCACCTTAGTGTGAAAGGTTTAAATGGGGCGGAATTCGTTAGGTGTATCCAGGAAGGATTCCTGACACAATATGTAGATAGACTGATTCGAAGAGAGGCCATACTGGATCTGGTACTAGGCAACGGACCTGGTCAGGTGACAGATCTCTCTGTGGGTGAGTATTTTGGTGACAGTGACCACAACTCCCTGACCTTTACCTTGGACAGGAATAGGAGCAGGCGGTATAGGTCAGTATTTAATTGTGGGAAGGGAATTTATGAGACTATTAGGCTGGAACTTGGCAACATAAATTGGGAACAAATGTACTTAGGGAAATGCACAACGGAAATGTGGAGGTTGTTTAGCGAGCACTTGCAAGGGGGTTCTGGATATGTTAGTCTCATTGAGACAAGGTGAAGGAACCATGGTTGACAAGAGATATGGAGCATCTAGTCAAAAAGAAGAATGAAGCATATTTAAGGTTTAGGAAGCAAGGATCAGACCAGAAGAGTTACAAGGTAGCCAGGAAGAAGCTTAAGAATGGAAGCTAGAAGGGGACATGAGAATGTGTTGACAAGTAAGATTAAGGAAAACCCCAAGGTGTTCTACATGTTTCTGAAGCAAAGGAGGATGACTAGAGTGAATGTAGGACTGGTCAGGAAAAAATGAGAAAACATGCCTAGATAGCGGAGGTCCTTTATGAATACTTTGGTTTATTGTTCACCTGTGAGACGGACCTTGACAAATGTGAGATCAATGTAAGATAGGCTGATATGCTGGAAAACGTTGACATTAAGAAAGTGGATCTATTTGAGCTTCTGATAAACATTAAGATTGATAAGTCCCCGTGGCCAGATGATATAAACCCCAGGTTACTATGGGAAGTGAGGGAACTGATTGCTGCACCTCTAGCAATGACTTTTGCAATCTCACTGGCTACAAGAGTAGCTACAGAAGAATGGAGGATGGCAAATGTTACTTGTTTGTTGAAGAAAGATAACAGGGATGGATAACTCTGGGAATTATAGACCAGTGAGTCTTACGTCAGTGGTGGGCAAACTATTGGAGAGGGTTCTTAGAGAGGAGGATTTGCACGCATTTAGAGAAACATGGTCTTCTTAGGGATAGTCATCTTGGCTTTGTGGGGATCCCATGAAACTGAATGACTTTTTTGCAGAAGTGACCAAACAAATTAATAAAGATAGGGTGGCTGATGTGATGTAAATGGATTTTAGTAAGCCTTTTGACAAGGTGTCCAGAGGTAGGCTCATCCAGAAAGTCAGGAATCATGGGATCCAGGGAAACCCGGCAGCGCAGATTCAGAATTGGCTTGCTCACACAAGGCAGAGGGTAGTAGTAGATAGAGTGTATTCTGTCTGGAGGTTGGTGACCACTGGTGTTCTGCAAGGATCTGTTTTGGGATCCCTGCTCTTTGTGATTTTTTTTTCACAAATGACTTGGATAAGGAAGTGGAATAGTGTGTTAGTAAATTTGCAGATGACACAAAAGTTGGTGATACTGTGATTAATGTAGAAGGTTGTCATAGAGTACAATGGCACTGCAGAACTGGGTTGAAAATGGAGTTTAATCCTGAAAAGTGTGAAGTCATACTGTTGGAAGATCAAACTTAAAGGCAAAGTACAGGATTAATAGCAGGATTCTTAGTAGTGTGGAGGAACAGAGGGATCTTGGGGTCCATGTACACAGATCCCTCAGTTTCCACACAAGTCTATAGGGCAGTTAAGGATGTGTATGGTGTGTTGGCCTTTCTCAGTCGGGTGTTTGTGTTCAAGGGCTGCAAGGTAATGTTGCAGATTTATAAAACTGTGGTTAGACCACACTTGGAGTGTTGAGTTCACTTCTGGTCACCTCATTATAAGAAGAATGTGGAAGCTTTGGAGTGGGTGCAGAGGAGATTTACCCCCCACAACCCCCCCCCCCCAGCATGTTGCCTGGATTAGAGAGCACGTTATGAGGATAGTTTGAGGAAGCTAGGGCTTTCCTCTTTTGAGTGAGGGAGGTTAAGGTCACTTTATAGAGATATGTAAGTTGACTAGAGGTATACATAGCTTGGACACCCAGCACCATTCTCCCAGGGTAGCAATGGTTAATATGACGATACTCTGAGAGTGAGGAGCAATCCGTGGTTTGGACGATTTAAGCACCAGGCCAGGTTGAAAAGGTCAGCGTGTCAAGGCCGGAGGAAAAGGACAGATTGGTTCAGCTCGCTACCCCGTAAGGTTTACTCGCCTCTGCACTGAACTGAGGCTGTAGCCTGCAATTATTAGGCTCCTGAATCAGCTGCAGTGATGACTGGCTTCATGGCTGTGGACTCACTTTCATGAGCTTCAGTTCTGAATGTTATTTGCTTACTTTTATTGTTTATGTGATTTTTTGGGGGGGGCACATTGCGTGATGATCTTTTTTTAATGGGTTCCATTGGGTTTCTTTGTTTCGTGACTGCCTGTAAGGAAGCGAATTTCAAGGTTGTAAATAGTCCGCATGCTTTTATAGTTAATGTACTTTGAACATATTTTTAAGGTGATTGGAGGAAAGTATTGGGGGAATGCAAATGTAGAATTTTTATACACAGAGTGTGGTAAGTGCACAGAACACACTGCCAGGGTTGTGATAGTGACAGATACTTTAAGGACATTTAAAAGACTTTTAAATAGGCTCGTGGATGACAGAAAAATGGAGGGCAATGTAGGAGAGAAGGGTTATATTGATCTTGGAGTAGGTTAAAAGATCAGTACAGCACTGAGGGCAAAAGAGCCTGTACTATGCTGTTCTTTCTAAGTTCTATGTTTTGTAAGAACATATTTTGAATCTAGCAAGGTGATTCATGTATCGGCCATGGCTGGCAAAATGCAGCCATCCCTTCAGCTTAGCACATTTGAGTCATGGGGTCATAGAGCACACAAACAGTCCATGCAGCCTATCTGGTCCTTGTGAATCAAGATGCCCATCTCATTTGCCTGCATTTGGCTCATGTCCCTCTAAAACAGGGGTTCTTAACTTTTTTTTATGCCATGGACTCCTACCATTAACTGAAGGGTCTGTGGACCTCAGGTTGGGAACCCCTGCTCTAAAACATACATATCCTTGTATCTGCCGAACTATTGTTAATGAACCTGCCTCAGCCACTACCATTCCATATATGGGCCACCCTCTGGGTGAAAAATTCACATTAAACTTATGCCGTCTTGTTCTTGATTCCCCAGCCTGGGAAATCAGCTCTGCCTCTAGTCTGAGGGAGGACAGATGTGACCTCCAACTTGTCTCTGTCTTCCATGTTTCAAAATGCAGGTGCTGAACTGCTGATAAAAATTAAATATGAATCAGATCACTGCTGAGCGTTGTGAGATCAGGTAGGTACAACGTAAAACATCTCTGCTCGGAAAGGCCACTAATCTCAGAGGCAGATGCTGCTTCCTCCACTGGCCAGTCTGTGGGTTTCCAGATTCATTTCCATAGATTCAAAACACTCTTTTTCTGCAAGTCTTTGCCCACTGAAAATTTGATTTAGCATTGTGTTGCACTGACAGGCAATAAATCATCCCACAATATGGGAATCATTCTAACCCAGATCTCAGGTGTGAATGACTCATGTTGAACTCATTGTCCCACCCAGTTCATTTGTCTCATTGGTTTTAGCAAAACAGGCACAAAACATAGCAACACACACAAAATGCTGGAGGAGCTCAGCAGCCGAGCAGCATCTATGGGGAAGAGTTAGCAGTTGACATTCTGGGCCGAGACCCTTCTTCAGGAAGGGAAAAGAAGGGGAGAAGGCAGAGTAAGAAGGTGGGGGGAGGAGGGGAGGAAGAACTACAAGATGGTAGGTGATAGGTGAAACTGGAAGAGGGGGAAGAGGTGAAGTAAAGAGGTGGGAAGTTGATTGCTGAAAGAGATAAAGGGCCGGAGGAGGGGAAGTCTGACAGAAGAGGACAGAAGAGCATGGACGAAAGGGAAGGGGAAGGAGTATCAAAGCGAGGTGATGGGCAAGTCAGGCAATAAGGTGAGGGAGGGAAATGCGAATGGGGAATGGTGAAGAGGGGCTGTAGGACACAGTTCTTTAGTTAACAGAGATACTGAGAATCTGTTGTCAATCGTCACCAAGTGACTCAGATTAAACTACCTTTTACAACCATGGCATTAGTTTCTGTAATAAAATATTTTTCCCCTCAAGAATATAAAATTGCTGGGCCAAGTCATGGAATGTCAACAATCATAATACATCACATTCTAATGTAGATGAGTTAAATTCAAGAAATAATGATTGCCAAGCTCTCCAAATTGTTCCAGCCAGTCATTAAGTCCAAACAAGCCTTTATTACTATAGAAACCCAGTTTGAAAATTGATTTGAAAGACACAATAAGCAGCATGTTTTAATCAAGAATGAATGCAGGGTCAACAGGTCTTTGAATTTGAATAGACAACTCTATGGAATCCTGTCAAAATACAAAACCAGGACACTTGCAGCCTAGCAGCGTAGGTCTCCCAAGTGTCATTGCTGTGTAAATGATTTGTGTTAGGAATATGTAATGCAATATCAAAATCTGAAAATCGTGGAACTGTAGGTGGGTGTGGATCTATTTAGCCACACTGAGGAAGAATGCATTATGATGCAAGAGGTAATTTAAGAAAGAGTGCATGCAGAGAGTTAAGTGCAAAATTTACTGTAATGTAGATAAATGTATGATAAATACATTTGGTAAGAAAAATAAAACCATCAGACAAATTATAAAAAAAATAAAATGAGAAGGAAACAGAGAGCAAAGGGATCTCAGGATGTGCATAAAGAACAAACAGAAATAACATCAGGTTCAAATAATTCCATTATCCATTTGCAAGATCTAGACATGCCATATGTGGCCATCAACTTGGGCAGAGACTGATGTTGACAGATTCTTGATTGGTCAGGGCATGAAGGGATATGGGTGGAAGGCAGGTAATTGGGGCTGAAAGGGAATTAGATCAGCCATGATAAAATGGTGTCTTATGATCCTCATTCATCTGTTTAAATGTGGATTTTCGTACTTCGTTGAAGAAAAAAGTCCCACCTGATTGTTGAAGTTTCTCTTTTCTAGTAACATGTTTGCTTATGTGTTATGCTAATAAGTCATGAAATGCTCACTACTTTTTTATTTAATAGAGCTCCTGGATGTTACCACACTCATGCCATGTTGTGACATCAACGGAGTATCTCTCATATCAGCTTCTTTTGGCAAAATTTAGACCAAAGCTGTCTAGAGTTAAGCGATCCTGATAATATTGTCAATGACGTTTTCCATCACTTTAACTGGATCAGACCTGTGCACTGGATTTAGTAGTGTCCAATTGCAGCTTTTGAATTCAATAGACCATAAAAAAGCACTTAGATTCGGAAACCCAAATTCAAATGTCTACATTAATTAAATCAAATAATGTAGAGTGTGAATAAGAGCAATTACTAACATTGGTGACCACTGAACTACTAAAGTCATGTAGGATTTGGAACTGCCATCGGTTGTTAGTGTTGAGATGATGGCTTCACCGGGCTTCATTCTGCAGTCTCTGCATTTGAGGGCATTTTAGAGTCATGCAGCTCAGACAGGCTCTTCAGTCCAAATGATACACACTGACCAAGTTGGCCTCATTTGCCAACATTTGGAACATATTCCTCTAAACCTTTCCTATCTACGCACCTGTTTAATGTGATTAATGTACCTGACTCAACCACTTCCTCTGGCAGGTCATTCCATATACAGCCCACTGTCTAGGTGAAAAAGCTGCCTCTCAAATTCTTATTAAGTCTCTCTACTCTCAGTTTAAATACACGTCCTCAGGCTCTTATTTCCACAAACTTGGAAAAACGACTTTGTATATTCAACTTACCTATGCCTCTTATTTTATATTATACCTTATAAGATTACCCCTCATTCTCCTTCACTGCAATGAAAGAAGTCCTAGCTTATCAAGTGCTGGCAACATCTTGTAAATCTTTTGTGCACTCTTTCCAGCTTACTGGTATCTTCGCCACAGTAAGGTGACCAAAAGTGAATACAATACTCTAGACACAACTTCACCAATGTCATGTACAATTTGATTCATGCCGCAGAGTATTATGAAGCAGCCAAGAATTCTGGGTGTAGCAATGCCTTTGGGTCCCACCAAAAGCTCAGCAATGGTGATGAAGACTTGAGTTTTAGAACTGGATATCCTTCCAGCCAAGCTGCTGCAGTACAGCTGCGACACTGACATCTGCCATCACAACTGGTGGTGGGAGCTGTTGACTCTTTGACTCTGTTACCAGGTGGCATTTGTTCACCAATAACCTGCTCACTGAAGCTCAGTTTGGGTTTCAGGAGGATCACTTAGCCCCAGTATTCATTACTGCTGTGGCCCATATTTTGACAAAAGGCTAATCTGGATGATATGAGAGTTGTTGCTCTTGATTTTATGAGATTTTTTGATGTAGTGTGACATCCTGTGAGTGGTGATATTTTGGGTGAAAATACCTTGTTAATGAGAGAGGTTAGAGGAGAATGGCCAGACTGGCTCAAACTGACAGGAAAGTGACAGTAACTCAAATAAACACTGTTACAACATTGATGTGCAGAAGAGCATCTTGAAACACATAACACATTGAACCTTGAAACGGAGGGGCTCCAGCAGCGGAAGCCCATTCCAGGCTCTACTTCTGTACCTTATAAAGTAGCCACTGAGTGCTCACCTGTAAAATGTAGTAAGCAAGGGATCGCAAATGAACAATTATATATATAATTCTGGCTAAAATCTCTTCTTACAATGCTGTCCTCCAGGAAACATCTTGGTAAATCTCTTCTGCACTCTCTCCATTTCTACAGCATTTTTCCTGTAGTATGGTGACCAGAACTGCACACAATCCTCCAAGTAAGGCATAACCAATATTTAGTGTAGATGCAACATTGCATCCCAACTCTCGTATTGTATTGCTCGGCCTTGTGTCTTCTTCACTACCCTGTTCATTGTATCAGTATTTTCAGCAAGGTATGGATTTAACTTTTTAAAAATGTGGGAAGCTGAGTTTTTAAACGTTAAGTCCACAGCTCCTTGAAAGTATTAATTAATTAATTAAAAATTACATTGCATCGAAGGAAAGCAAAAACAGATCAGGCTAAACATATCTTCCTGCTCAGCATATTGCCATTCCTACCTTCTTTCCTCCTCTCATGTTCTCAGTCTGTAATAGTCTGTCCTCTCACTTACCACATAACCCTGTTTACAGTTTACCTCCATGGTCATCCGAGTTTTATCCATCGGAAGCATCCCCTCTCCCTACAGCTTGAACATTCTTCTTTTTCCTCCTTCCCAGTTCTGACAAAGAATCTTTGACCGGAAGCGTTAACTCTGTTTCTCTTCCCACAGATGTAAACCCACCTAGACGGTATTTCCAGTAGATTTTTGTTATATGTTAGATTTCCAGCAATTGCAGATTTTTGTTTGATTTTCTATTTAAAAGGCAAAACCCTTTTTCCCAGAGCACATCAACAACTAGTAGCAGCTCATTTCCAAATTCCATATAGTTACGATTTTCAATATGACATTATTTAAGTGGCATTTAAAGGGGTTTAGTTCTCTGTTTCTGACCATCACAGATGAAGCCTAAAATTCAGATTTATTCTATGAGGGGAACACATTAAATATAATATTCTAAAATGTTTTGTATGAGGACCACTGCTGTGTTATTGGCAAAGCTGAGTACTGGACTGTGACGTATGCAATTCACAGAAAGTGAGGAAAAATATGCAGAAATAGCGACCTAAGTAATCCTATTTGTTCAATTCAGCCTAACTACAGAGTGATACGTGGAAAACCGACAGAGTCCTGGAAACAGATTGATTTAGTTGTGCACAGTGAAAAGACACAGAGGGTAAAGGAAGAGAAAGAGTACATTAAATAAATGAAATCTAATATCAAAAAGGTATGAGTTCATTCAAGTGCGACTTACAGGAAGAAGCTGGGTGATGATTACATATCTGTTGGCTGTTTGAGAGTTCTGATTTGTGTAATTCAGACGTGGCTCAGCAGAATCATCGCACTTTTTCTTCAATTGAACATACAGAATAGCAATTACGATTAGATTTCTTTGGGTCAAAAAGACATAAATAGGATGCGTGTCTGAAGGTTAGTTTTCTCTGACAGACAACACAGCTGAGCATCAGCTGTTCCCATTTGATTCATGGATCTGTCCCACTGAAAGCAGCAACAAATTTTCCAAGACAGAGAGGAATGATTTTCCATGATTCATGGAAACAACTGTACTACCTATCGGCTGTTTAACCACTGGCGAAGGCATGTTCAAATCTCACATGAATCCTCTTTCATTTAAAATTCACCCTTCTCAGCCTTACTATTGGCTAAAGTGTTCCCATCATTAAAAGGAACAATTTTATATATTTTTCTGTGTAGTCTCTGCAATATCCCTTCAGAATATTGGAAGAACATTAAGGCAAGCAGCAGAAATCAATTCGAATTCAAGTCTCCAATGTATCCCAGAGGAGATGTGCTGTCTGTCAAGGGACCTTGGGATGACTTGATCGCTGTAGTGAAGGAGTTGTCCTTTCTTAATAATAACGATTGAAAGACAATTCTTGTGGGGGCAGTCATGTGGATTGTGGAGTTCGCTGAAGAGCTTGGCATGGTGGACGACATCCCAGAGGGCTGAGCCATTGAACTGAGCTGACAGAACCAGAGGTTTTGACGAGTGATATTCGGAGTGGTATTAGCTTTAAGGTACCTACCACTATTATCGAGTCAGCTGCACTTATATGATAACTCCATAGCTTCTGCACTACAAAGCAAATATTTTTGCAATCTCAGATGCAACACTGAAAGGGTGCAACGTTGCTGCAGATACCACGTTGAGAATGAATTCCTAGCATGAGCGTCTGAATGCCTGCAGGTTCAACCTCCATGTCACTACGCCAAGGGAAACATTTCCGATTTACTTTTCCTTCCTTTCGGTTTTCACTCCTGGCATTTCAAATCAGTGGACCTCAGATGCTGGACCTCACTCAGAATTTAAAACTCGCATCCGCTCTTTACTCATGTTGTACAACGGCACTCACTCAAATCTGACTCATTACTATGTGATGGCTGAATTTATTTGCTCCCATTGGGACTGTATTTCCATAACTTGGAATCCATTAGCTCATTTATATTTGTGAGTGGAAAATTAGGTTCTTTAAAGTTTGCACTTTCTATCATCCACCAATGACTTGATTTGGTGCTTATATAGTAATAGTCCAAAGGGAAAAATTAAATCCTTGAAAATAGTCCACAGTCCTTCATTTAGTGAGGGCAATTAACATTGTGTTTTAATAAAACTCTACAAGCTCCACTTGTAATAATACTCAATTTTACTTAACAGAATCTGACTGTGTATCCTCAAGCAATGGCGAAATCTAAGGAGAGTACTTCTTGTTGAATGCAGTCTTCTACTACCTAGCTAAAAAATAAATTGCTTGCCTTTTGTAAATTATTACCTTTAATGATTTTAAGATATACACCTGTAATCCTTTTCCAATGGCACTTGAGGTCACGTTTACTGCCAGATTTTGCGGGAAGGCATTCAATAGTTTTAGTTGTGCCAGAAAATATGCCACAAGAATTGATGCCTTGTACTGCATTGGAGAAGGCGTAGAGGAGATTTTGGAAGAATTTGTAACCATGTGGCAAGATTGCATAAGGTTTAGGTTGTTTTCTTTGAAACAGAAAAGGCCAAAAGGTGGGTCTAATTAACATAATTTTTACCCCTTGCTTAAATGGAATCTTACTTTACCTTCTTTAGATTTCTCCTAATTTTACACACAATGTTACCTACTTCAAACTTATGCAATCTTTCATCAAAGCCACAGTTTTCCAGTCCCAGAACATCCTTGTAAATCTCCCCTTCTGGGAAGAAAGGAAGCTTGCCAGACAATGATACAGACATGAGGCTTCAGATGTTTGAATGATACAAGAAATCCAAGAACACTATGTTATCATTCCTTTATTTTTGCATTATTTATTTATATTTGTAATTTATAAGTTTATTTCTTTACACGGTACTGCTGCTGCAAAATAAAAATTCCATGTCATTTAAATCAGTGGTAGTAAAGTTGATACTGATTCCGAGGCGGTGACTGAAATGAACTGCTTATGTCCCGAAGCAGTGCTATCCATTTTAATTAAGCATGCCAGCATCAAAGAATTTTCACAGGGAAACCCAAACTTCACTCCCATCCCATCATTCCATGCATAAAACACTGAAACACTTACCAAAGCCTCAATTTGTGACTTTTGGCTTAGCTACCTATATGATCCTGCTGGAGCATATCCTGGCTTAAAACCTAAAGTGGTTTATTATATGCATTATAATGCGATGGACAGAGGCACTGCAAGCGATAAGACTGAACCACAGACATCAATAGGTTGAAAGGTTCAATCCCAGTTTTGTTGCCTAGTTACGTAATCTCAGCCAGCGTTGATTTAGGACAATCAAGTTAGTTTTATTGCTGCAGAGCTTCAGACAGAGAGATCAGCCAAGGCTTCTACTTTCACTGCAGAAAGTGTGTGTTTGAAAACAGCAGGTGATGACAGTTTCAGCCGTAGCAGTACTAATTTGTAGGGTGATATATGATGTGGGTCCACCGGCACAGCGTTGGTTCCCTATAAAGGTAGACTAGGATTAATTATGCAGGGGGATAAGCAGTCGACAGGCTAAAACCTCTCAACAAGGGGGCAGAAGCCAGAATAAGAAGGGGGGGGGGTGGTGAAATGGAGGAGTACAAGCTGTCAGGTGATACCTGAGACCGTGCAGGAGGGAAAGTTGGTGGGTGGGGGAGAATGGATGAAGTAAGAAAAGGATGGATGAAAGAGGTAAAGGGCTGAAGAAGAAGAAATCTAATAGGAGAGGACAGTGGTCCATAGAAGGAAGGGAATGAAGAGGGGAACCAGAGGGAGGTGATGGGCAGATGAGGAGAGGCGAAGAAGTGTGAAGGTAACAAGAACTGGGAATGCAAATAGAGAGAAGGAGGAAGGGGTAATAACTACCAGAATTTGAGAAATTGATATTCATGCCATCAGGTGTGAAGCTATCCAGATGGAATATAAGGGGTTGCTTCTCCACCTGATATTGGCCTCATTATGGCAGTGGAGGAGGCTATGGACTGAAATATTAAATACACAATACTGCTCTGCTTAGCTATAAGCTCCAACTCAATATAGAGTTTATCTCAATTTATATAAAGGGTATACTGTATAATGCAACTACTACATAGACATGCACATGTTCCATTCAGCCCTCAAGATGTGAAGGATTTCTTACTCTTGTCGCATAATGTCATTCCCGACAAAAGTGGCGGGGAAATCAGTCTGCTTGGCAGGTGAGACGTGGCTGTGAAACTTATCTCAGGTTCTGGGGACTCCTCCGTGATCGTTGTAGGAGTTGACTCTGGACTGCAGGAAGTGGTTCTGACAGCTCTGGACACCTCTTTTCTTCTTTCTTCTCTAAGATGTCCTTGGCATCTTCTGGATGTGATGGCATCCCATGCAGTCTATGGCAAGCTGCTCGATCTGTTGACCTAACCCAGGCCACTAGACAAAGCTTCAAGCCAACACTTTCATTTTAACCATACCTAAATGACTGGCATGCAGTTCCTCCAACACTTTAGCTCTCAGCTTGGATGGTACAACTCTCAATCCCCACATACGGCAACCTCCATCAAGGGCAAGTTCATCCCAGCTCTGGTAAAAGTAGGGGGACTGGAATTTCTACCACATATTCCAGCCACTTTGAGTTGCCATGTAGATCTGAGACAGTGTGGAGGGTCTTTTCTGGTTTCCATTTGGATCATCCCTGCTGTAATAGGCAGACTTTTGATTTGCATTCCGGAGAATACTTCAAGAGGCCTCTTTTGTAAAATTTTTCAGGTATTTCATCCTCCGAGGATATACAAGTCAATCTATCAGTATTTCCATGATCAGTTGTCCTCTTAAATTCAATCTTGTAATTGTGCCCACCAAGAAACAGAGACCATCTCTGCATTTGTGCTGCTGCTCTTAGTGGAACTCCTTTCTGTAGATTAATAATGGTGGTTGATATTCAATAATGAGGCTAAACCCACTCCCACATGAGTACTGATTGAAACATTTTACATCCTCAGTTAGTCTCAAGGCTTGTCTGTCAATCTGTGCATCATTTTTCTCTGCAGCGGGAAGGGATTGTGATGCAAAAACTCTGGGGCATTCACTTCCATCACTCGTAATATATGACATGACTGCACCTTTACCATAAGACAAGGCGTCACTGGCAAGCTTCACCAGATAATGTGGATCATAATGTGCGATTAGTGTCTGACGTCACCATTACCTTTACCTTTTTGAAAGCCTCCTCACATGGCTTTATCCATTGCCACTTCTTCCTGATCTGTTGCAATGAGTTCAAGGGGTGGAGCACAGTAGCCAGGTTTGGCAGAAGCCTGTTTTAGTAATTGACAAATCCTAAAAAGGACTGTGGCTGTGACATGCCCTTTGGCCTTGGGGATCCACTCTGCTTGAAATTTCTCAGCACACTAGTGTAGTTCTTGTGCATCAATGGTGTGACCACAGTAAGTGATGCTTGGTTTAATCCTCTGAGCCCATAATCTTCTAATCTTTTCAACACTGTCTTAAGATTTTGGAGATGCTTCTTGTCATCCAAGTAGCGCTGAGTGCCTAAGAAGCTTTGCCGCAGCTGATCCATGGCTTTCTGCCAGAGTGCAGGTGCAGATGCTTCTCCAAAAATAAGCCTGTTCTAGTGATCAAAGGTTTCAAAGGTACATTTAATGTCAGAGAAGTGTATACAATATACATCTTGAAATGCATTTTCTTTGCAACCATCCACAAAAACAGAGGAGTGCCCCCAAAGAATGAATGACAGTTAAATGTTACAACCCCAAAGTTCCCTCCACCTCCCCCTCCCGCATGTAAGCAGTAGCAAAGCAACGATTTTCCTCCCTCTACCAGCAAAGTAAAAGCATCAGCACCCACCACTGAGCACTCAAGCGTGCAGCAAAGCAACAGCAAGGACACAGACTTGCAGTACCCCAAAGACTACTCGTGCACCCGATATTCAACATACCGCAGGCTCTCTCTCTCTCTCCCTAATAAGGGAGAAAGAGGTGTCTCCATTTCACAGCGCCAGCGGAGACATTAGAAACAACTCGCTGGTTTATGATGTTAAAAGTCCGTTGCGTTGCTTTGTGAGTGTTTATGATGAGAAACGCTTTTAACTCTTCTTCCATTTCCATCTTTAGGTAGGCATCAGCTAAGTCCACTGTGCAGAAGTGCTTTCCTCCTGAAAGGTTTGCAAAGATATCATCTAATCTGGGCAAAAAGTATTGATCTTCTTTCAGAACTGGGTTGCTTGTGAGCTTAAAGTCACTACAGGTCCTGACAAGACCTGTCCTTCTTGGCAACTGAGACCATGGGCTCCACTCAAGTTTGGAAAAAATTCCTTCAACCTCCATGCAACTTATTCACTATTTTACCCTTGATATGATTGAGTTTTCCAATCACACCCTTGAACACTGCTGTGGCAGCATCTAGTACCTTTCTTAATTCACTTTCAGTTGATTCTATTCCAGAGGATGTGGCATGCAAATTGTGGATGGATTTCTAATTAAGTTGTGGTTGTCTCAGACATTGCGTTTAGATGTTACAATTTTGTTCACACTCACTTTCATTCCTGACTACAACTCAATTGCACCTATATAGATAGAATAGAATAGAATAGAATAGTACAGCACAGTATAGGCCCTTCAATCCACAATGTTGTGCCGACCCTCAAACCCTGCCTCCCATATAACCCCCCACCTTAAATTCCTCCATATACCTGTCTGCTCTGCCTGCTGTTTCCATTGATACAGTCATTTCAACTGCTCTTTTAAATGTACATTGTGATTCAGTAAGGAGCTGTTTGTCAATGTAAGATTCTGCAAACTAAGCAATCTCTTGGAGCATATCACTGAACGTACAAGGCTCAGGCGATTTCTTCAGTACAGCCACATATGCTGAAATGGAGTTCCCTTCCTTTTGATTTCACTCATGAAACCTAAAGCAAACTGTAATCAACAATGGTTTTGGTTCTAAATGTTCCCACATTACTTTCACAACAGCAGCAAAGCAAGTTTCAGCTGGTTTGGTTGGAGCAGTTAAAGTTCAAAGCAAACAGTAAGTTTTTCCACCCAATGCACTCAGCAAAACTGACTCTCATTTTTCACTGGTGATTTCATATGCTTCAAAATACTGCTCAATTTGCTCAGAATACAAAGTCCAGTTATCTTTTGTGCAATCAAATGCATCTTTTTCCAGTGTAACCGGCAATTACTGCTCTTTTTAAATTTATGATTATTATCACCCGTATTCACTGTTTATGAACTCATGAGTTTGTCCATTTTCTGCCATTTTTCTTAGTTGACCACCCCTTCTGAAGAAAAATAACTTGCTGACCTTTTTTAAAATCTCAAACGTCTCACTGTTTTTTTTTAAATTTGCACAACACACTGTGCTTTTTTTAAACGTGCATCTCTTGCTGTGCTTCAACAGGTATGTAGTTGTCTCAGGTTCATATTAAAACTACTGATTGCCACTGTTATGTTTTGTAACTTCAAAGCATAAAAGTAATCAAAAGAAAAGCATAGAGCCAGCATTATCTCGTGTACATAGTTTTTACTTTAAATAAGGCACGGTCATATGATGCAGTAGTATAATGACACATGCCATTCACGTACTTCTACATATAATTCATGATGAACAACAAATAATGCTCAATCAAACACTATACAGTGCCTATAATAAGTATTCACCCCCTTCTGGAAGTTTTCATGTTTTATTGTTTTACAACATTGAATCACAGTGGATTTAATTTGAATTTTTGACACTGATCAACAGAAAAAGACTGTTTCATGTCAAAGTGAAAACAGATCTCTCCAAAGTGATCTAAATTAATTACAAATATAAAACACTAAATAACATTGCTTAAGTACTCACCCCCTTCATGTCAGTATTTAGTAGTGTACCTTTGGCAATAATTATAGCCTTGAGTCAGTGTGTGTAGGTCTCATTCAGCTTTGCACATCTGAACTCTACACGTTTTCTCCATTCTCCTTTACAAAACTGCTCAAGCTCTGTCAGATTGCATGGGGATTGTGAGTGAACAGCCCTTTTCAGGTCCAGCCACAAATCTCAATTGGATTGAGGCCTGAACTCTGACTTGGCCACTCCAGGACATTAATTTTCTTTTTTTTAAGCCATTCTTGTATTCTTGTGTAGCTTTGACTTTATACTTGAGGCCATTTTCTTGCAGGAAAATAAATCTTCTCCAAAGTCGCAGTTCTCTTGCAGATTTCATCAGGTTTTCCCTGTATTTTGCTGCATTCATTTTACCCTTGCAAGCCTTCTAGGGCCTGCTGCAGTGAAGCATCCCCACAGCATGATGCAACCACCACCATGCTTCATGGTAGGGATGATGTGTTTTTGATCATGTGCGGTGTTTGGCTTATTCCAAACATGTTTATTCCAATGGCCAAAAGGCTCAACTTTTGTTTCATCAGACCATAGAACTTTCTTTCAGCTGACTTCAGAGTCTCCCACATGCCTTCTGGCAAACTCTAGCTAAGATTTTTTCAACAGTGGCTTTCTCTTTGCCACTTTCCCGTAAAGCTGTGACTGGTGAAGAACCCGGGCAGCAGTTGTATGCGCAGTCTCTCTCACCTCAGCCACTGAAGTGTTTAACTCCTCTAGAGGTGTCATAGGTCTCTTGTTGGTCCCCATCACTAGTCTTGCACTGTCATGCAGTTTTTGAAGATGGCCTGCTCTAGGCAGATTTACAGCTGTGCCATACTCTTTCCATTTCTTGATGACTGAGGTAATTGTACTCCAAGGGATATTCAGTGACTTGGAAATTTTCCTTTTCGCGCAATTGCTTGCAGTGTTCTTTTGTCTTCATGGTGTAGTTTTTGCCAGGATACTGACTCACAAGCAGTTGGAACTTCCAAATACAGGTGTATTTTTACTACAGTCAATTAAAACACCTTGATTGCACACGGTGATCTCCATTTAATTAATTATGTGTCTTCTCAAAACAGTTGGCTGCAGCAGTGATAATTTGGTGTATCATATTAAAGGGGGTGAATACCTATGTAATCAATTATTTTGTTGTTTATATTTGTCATTAATTTAGATCACTAATTTTAATTAGGGCCTTCTGATCGTACTAGATGCAATCACACAGGCAATGGTGCAGGGGAGATTTACGAGGATCTTCTGGAACTGCAAATTTGTAGCTTTGAGGAAAGATTGGATAAGATAGTTGTCTTTGGAACAGAGTAGACTGAGGGGAGTATGTAAAGTTATGAGATCTAATGCAGATAGTTTTAAAGATTTCTGATAAACAAGAGGTGAAAATTTATCTTAAGTAGGTGGCAAAGGTTACTTAAGATCGGCTTTCATCTCCTTGAATGGTGGAGCAGACTTGAAGGGGCCGAGTGGCCTAATTCTGTAGCTGAGGGGTCAAAAACCAATAGACATGGACTAAAGTAATTGGTTAGATTAGAATAGAGACAGCAAATTTTTTTTTTACGCCAAGTGATTAGTGTGGGTTTAGAACTCACTGCCTGAATGGTCAGTAGAGGCAAAATCCAGATTCAAGTATAGGAAATGACCTGACCTCAGACCTTGTGCTGGAATTAGTTTGGGTAATTCTCATTTGACCAGTGTGCCATGTTTTGTCTTTTTTTTTATGGTCCTCAAAATGCAGAACTCCTGTAATGATTTTTGAACAATTGTAGAAAATCTACAGTCAGCACTTGTGCCGTGAGCACTAACTACTGGGAATCTGAGCACATGAAGTATAAAAATTGATTTGGTTTGCAAGACATTTTCTCAACTCAGAGTAACATTAGCATTTCATTAGTAAAGAACAAGAATTGATTTAGCGCCTATGAGATAAAGTAGATCTTGTTCAATTTCACAGAGATCTAAATGGGGAGCTGCTGAACTTCCAGTTGTTCAGGTTTTTATACCAGAGAGGCATTTATTAGTCCAGCAAATTCTTAATAATTCTAACATCAGAAATGATTAGAAAATTAGGAATAAAAAAAGAAATAGAGTGAAGGATTTGCTGCACAAGTTTCAGGGGGATTCGGAATATTTTAGGAGAAATTGTTAATGGCATTAATCTATAGAGGATTCTGCTGACAGAAAAGAAGGTAAATCTTATACATTTCCTTGAATACCTTACAAATTAATGGAAGCATGTGGGTTTGAAACATGCAAATTATAGGTTCCTTCAATGTTATTATAGAAATCAAAGTTATTTAAGAATATGGTAAAGAGATGAATTAGTGAGATGGAAATCAACTTTTACGAACGTGTTGAGATGTTAGCCATTTGACTTTCTCCTGTCACTGTGTACTCCTCAAATAACACTAACTAGTCATGTTCTATAGCCAAAATCCACCTCAAGAATAATGTGCATGATCCCATTTTCCTCTGCCGGCCAAAACTGATATCAATGCTAGCATAACTTCATATGGCTATAAGTGAGCTTCATTGAATGTATTGCAAGAGCACAAGAACACAGGAGCAGGAATAGGCCACTTGGCCCTTCAAGCTTGTCCTGCTATTCAATATCTACTCCAGGCCTCAACTTCTTTTTTTTTGTAATTTATTTTTTATTGAATTTCATCATCAAACAAACCTTTCCATAAGATGTATTTCAGATACTGTACTGTCACAAATCTCCACATAATATTTATCTGATAGAAAGGAGAGGAAAGAAAGAACAATCGAAAGAAGAAAACTATGTACAGAGTAGGGAGTGATCTCTTTTTTTACAACATATTCATTGACTTGTGAGAATAAAATCAGGCCCATGAGGTGTTATGTAATTAAACCATTTTTTCCAGTATGAATAAAATTGTTCCAACTTATGATTAACAGATGCTGTTATCTTCTCCATTTTGTAGATGTCCATTGTAATTTCCATCCATACATTTAAAGTTGGGCTCTCCTGTGATAACCATTTCCTGGTAAGGGTCTTTTTACCAGCCACCTCCACTTCTCTTCTATGCCAATTCTTCGTAATCCACTATTCCTTAAAAAATGAATCCATTTCCATTTTAATTACCTTGAATTAATTAATCTCCACAACTCTCTGGGGTAGAGAATTGCAGAGATTCACTGCCCTCTACAAGAAGAAATTCCCATATTCCTCTGTTTTTAAATGTACCTTATATTGAGATTCTCCCATGATTGGGGGCATCTTAACATCTATCCTGCCCTGTCCCTTTGGATCTTATATATCTCATTTCTCATTAACACTACCACTCTACTCCTCATTTGCACTATTTATCTTTATATATTGCAACTTTAAAGTAATTTTATGAATTGCGCTCTACTGCTACCACAAAACCACAAATTTCATGACATATGTCAGTGATAATGAACCCAATTCTGACTCTGAAGGTCATCCCTTTCTAAACTTTTTGATCAAAAGACCATTTGATACGTCTGTATATATTATGATTATGTAAAGCAGGCAAAAGCAAGGAAGGAAAATCATGAAAGAGTTCTATAACTATCTTATATCCTTTCATGTTATCATTGCAAGTAATGAGAGAAAGGTTGTTATTGAGACCTGAGTATGCTGAAAGTCCACTTGCAGTTTACCTTCATTTTTGGCTGGGATGAAATTGCTACTCCATATGTCTTGGGGGCTCCCTTCACAGTTCAGCTCACTGCAGGGAAATACTGGCATTACAATTTATCCCTGCTTCCTTAATTCCCATGATATCCACTGAGAAAAGAAATCAGTACTTTAGGGTTAAGGGCTGGCCCAACACCGAGGGAGAAAATAAAAAGCCTTTTAAATTTTCCTTTAACGTTTCTTTTCTTTAGTAAATGATATCTTATTCCGTGGTACAGCCCCCTGAGTACTTTCTCCTTTTAGCCCTGACAGGATCTAGATAGAGGTTCTGAGCGTGAAATCAAACACAGCCTCGCTCAATTACTGAAGATACTTCTTCTGGGAAGCTAATATCCAAGAGGTTGATCAGGATTGATTGCCAGGTGGTGATCAGGAGTAGAAATCTCAGCAGTTTGTTTCTTTGTGCTGGTCCTGGGGCTGGAGCCAATGGTTAATGCCACAGCATTTATCTTGACTGAGATCAGCCAGGTTGAGATGAATCAGGACTGACTCCCAAAGCTAGTTTTTGTTTAAATTAAATCTCGTTGGCCATGGTATTATAACACACTCTGAGAACATGACGGGTGAAAATGTGAAACTAAATAGTTAGTCTTGCATAAGAACAATCTAAAACATTTCACATTCTACTGTAAATAAATCTGTAAGAACATATTGTGTATATTTAATGATTCCACATAAGTAACTACATATCTCATGCCCCTATCTATTGTTTACCTACAGTATTTGTTTTAAGTAGTGATTGAATGTAACAATTAAACGGTCACCACTGCAGGCAGTTGAATCTACATTGCCATCAAAATACAAATCATTTGTTGATATTTCTTCCATTTCTGTTATTTTTGGATGTTAAAGTGATTCAGGTGACAGGAAATGTCCAGTTTGTAACTTAGCAGATGTTTTACAAAACTGGAACTGATAGATAGCTAGACCTCAACTTACGAGGGGTGATTGATAAGTTTGTGGCCTAAGGTAGAAGGAGTCAATTTTAGAAACCCTAGCACATTTATTTTCAACATAGTCCCCTCCTACATTTACACACTTAGTCCAGTGGTCGTGGAGCATCCGAATCCATTCTTTGTAGAAGTCGGCGTCTTGGACCTCCAGAAAGTGGTCCATAGCAGGGGTGATTGATAAGTTTGTGGCCTAAGGCGATGAGTTATTAACTTAAAACTTTCTGTGTAATCACTCTAAGAGTTGAACTGCACGTGCATGTAATGAGAGCTGTATGCTCAGTCCTTCTGGGAAGGTACTCCCACAAAGTTGTTGGGTAAGGGATCTCAGGATTAAGACCCACAGGTTAAAGGAACAGCAATATACTTTCCAAATAGTGAGTGTGGTGTTGATTTGGAAGGCAACTTGAGGAGCCAGTTGCCTGTGGCCCTTGTCCTTGCTGAATGTGGCTCACAGGATTGGGAGGCACAGCCAGAGAACCTCTGGTGAGTAACTGCAGCACATTGTGTGCATGGTACATACACACTGCACTGCTAGGAGTTGCTGGTGGAAGGAATGAATTTTACAGTGATTGACAGGGTGTTAATGAAACTGGCTGAGCTGGAAACAAGGGAAAATGGCAGTTTCTCACCTCAGCCTGCTCAACTAGTTGATTGTTCAATCCATCGGTAATGGTGCCATTGAGAATTGAAGTCTCAGTTGATGGTCTGAAAGCATTGGGATTATAGTTTTTTCACATTGCCCCAGACTATGGAATCAGGCAATATAGGGACATGGGAGTATGTTTGCACAGTGTTCAGTCAACACTTTAAACACGTTCCGGGGAAAGTGATTTGGCTTGTCATCTTTGTAATGACTTGTCAACATTAAGCATACCAGAAGTAAAGAACTAAGTTGGGATAAAGCCAATTTTATCGGGTTGGAGAGTGCTTTGGCAAAAATTCACAAGATCTGACAACAGCATCAGAACATGGGGACACATTCAGGAAGAAGATAGTGATGACCTTCAATGCTGTATTATGTTCTCAATTGGAGAAACGAGGGATCCCTCAAATCTAATTCCCTGTGGATGTTGAGGGACCGTCAGATAAAGCAAAAAAAAGAGAAGCTTCACACACACAACACTGAAGAATTCAACTGGCCAGGCAGCATCTATGGAAAAGAGTAAACAGTGAACGTTTCAGGCTGAAACCCTTCTTCAGAGGAGCTTATAACAAGTACTGATGGACTATAGAAAGCCTGTGAGGTAGCAGAAGATGCAAGGATAAGGTCGAAAAGTAAATTAGGAAGGCATGAAAACATTGACAACAGCAGAGAGGGTACTTTGAGTTTAAAAACTTTCTTGAAAGAAATGAGGACGATTGAGAAAATAAGTTCCACGAGAGGACAAAATAGTAGCCTGTATATAGATATGCATAGCTCTAAAATAATATGTTGTGCCTTTCTGCATGGAAGAGGATGCTGATATTAAGGAGGAGTAATGTCTATTAAAAATAATGCATTTCTGAAAAAAAGATAAGGTAGAGAAGCATTGCAATGACTTAGGAAGAACAGTAACTATTAGAAATGATAAACTTAGGAGAGTACGGGCAAATTAAGATGTCAATAAGGTAGATAAATCCCCATGTCTAGATAATGTGATATTATTGTTTAAACAAGCAGAAGGGACTAGAACATGTAATTGGAGCTCAATGAACCAAACATCAGTCATCATTTAGGGACGGCAGGATGAGGAACAGATAATTTGAGTTTTTGGAAAAGTTGGCCAAAATGCAAGGATTTAAACAGGAATCTTCAAAAAAGTGTGGGAACTGCAAAAGTATGGGAAGGACTAAGTTAAGTTTAGTTCTAGTTGTACAGCCTAACCTGGATGTGTTGCTATTTGTTCTGTGCAGAAGCAAATACCTGTGATCCCAAACACTAAATCATGACAGGGTCCTGATGAAGGGTCTCAGCCCAAGACATCAGCTCTTTATCCCTCTCCATAGATGGGTGCATACTGAGCTGCCACGTTCCTCCAGCATTTTGTGTGTGTACTCTGGATTTCCAAATCTGCAAAATCTCATGTTCTGTGTCCAATATTCCTCCCTATTAACTTCAATCCATCTAATCTGTTTGGCAAAGCACACAAAATGCTGGAGGCACTTGGCAGGCCATGCAGCATCTATGGAAGTGAATAAACAGTTAACATTTCAGGCCTAGATCCTTCATCAGGATTAGAAAAGAGATGAGAAGCCAGAGCAAGAAAGTTGGGAGGGGGTGGTAGGAAGAAGTACAAGGTAGTAGGTGATAAGTGAAACTGGGAGAGGGGAGGGGGTGAAGTAAGGAGCTGGGAAGTTAACTGGTGAAAGTGATAGAGCGCTGAAGGGGTGGTGGGGAGTCTGATATGAGGGTTCCAGCCCTTTATCTCTTTCACAAATCAACTTCCCAGCCCTTTATTTCAACCTCTCCCCCTCTCCCAATTTCACCTATGACCTGCCACCATGAGCTTCTTCCTCCCCTCCCCCCACCTTCTTGCTCTGACCTCCCATCTTTTTTTTCCCCAATCCTGATGAAGGGTCTCGGATCAGAACTTCACCTGTTCAGCCATTTCTCTAGATGCTGCTCGACCTGCTGAGTTCCTTCAGCGTTTTGTGTGCTTTGCTTTGGATATCCAGCATCTGCAGATTTTTGCATGCTTGTAATCTGTTCTGTGGAGGGTCTTGCATTATGCTGCAACAGGTTTTACTGATCACAAAAAACAGGACTACAATTCATGAAAAGCACTGAAGGGGTTCTGATAAGTGTCACTGTTAAAATATGTAAATTCTGATCTCTTTTTGTTTATAATTTTCAAGTGCAGATAATGCACTAAAACCCTGAGCAACTTCCTACCAAAACTAGGCAATGCCAACACACATTATAATCACCTTCTATACTCCAAGGATGAGAGAATGCAATGAACATGCACACACAAAATACCTGTAAGGATCTGACTGGGAGCTCAACTGCACAGTTTGTTCAGCAGCATTAGAGAAAGAAGACATGTATGTCAACATAGACCTTGACATCTAAATCTACTGCTGATCCATGTTATTTTTAGCACACCACAGGGCAGCTTGCTGTCCTAAGATTAGCTCTTGATTATTCCCTTCCAAAGCATGCAGCCATTCATTATTCACCTTTGTAACTGTGCTGTCAGCATGGATTGAGAAAATCACTCTCTGTTTTAAACACAAAGAAGTCTGCAGGTGCTGGAAATCCAAAGCATCGTGCACAAAATGCTGGAGGAACTCAGCAGGTCAGCAGCATCTATGGAAAAGAGTGAACAGTCAATGTTTTGGGCTGAGACGATTCTTCAGGGCTGTATTTGTTCACTGCATTTCTAAGAAAACTGGGAACTTTCCATGATGCCAGAGAAAAGCAAAATGTCTACTCAGGCTGCTTGTATCCAATGGAAGTGAGCTACTTATGTCTGTGGCCCTGTCTTGCTCCAGTTTTCTTTTATATGGTTCTTTCTTACTGTGTTTGCTGAAGTCAGAATCAACTCTTGAATTTAAAAGGGGTGTTATAATTTAGGTTTCTCAAACTCAAAGAGTCCCTTCTTCATCAATAGAAGAGTCACTGTCACAACTTTAATAGAGAGTTGTTAATTGTTGTGTGGTTAGTATTTAAGTAATCTTGTAAATATATTGTTTGATTAAGCATTCTTGCTCATTTAAATAATTAATTACAGGTTATTTGTAAAAATACGTCAACTGCATACATCATCACACTACCACGTGACACGTCCACGCCTCACCTAAAGTAGAGATGGTGCCAGACTCACATTCCTGGACTCCCATGTTTTCTTTGAATTAATTTAATGTTTTGAAGTTACAAAACATAGGGTTACCCTCTCACCTGGGCTGAAGTATCTCAAGACACAGTATTAAGTACTTTATTTATTGATAGTAAACTGGATACTTAGACAAACAAATCAAAGGGCTTTTTGAACCAATAGTTTTATGTGCATGAGAGAAATAAATTTCACAGGTTGGTATGTTTTCCTTCAATACTCTTGTAAGATAAAAATCAAAGACAATCCCTTTGAACCTTTTGAATGTAAGGGGCAATTTATGCACTAATAAATCTATATTTCATGATGAATGAGATGAAAGTAAGAAAGTAGTTTGAGACATTAATCTATCACCCAATCAGGTTATAGAATGAAATATTGAAACAGGAAATCCGTGTGACAAGCATTGCCAGTGGAGTATGGAATGGGATGCGCATCATTAAGCTGTAGCTTGCTGGAAAATGCCAGCTGTTCTGCAGCAGAACACAGAGCTGGTGGAAATGTCCACAGTTATGCTGGAGGATGTTCTATTGAACTTATGCCAAGATAGACCCACCACAGGAATTACGAGCCCTCTACTTTGACTGGAGTGGAAGGGCTGCAAAGGAAACTATAGGGTTGTTCATATCCATTTGAAATAGTTGATACTTAATGTTTTTGATTGTGTTTTCACGTGACTTAAGCATCTTGTTTTCAAAACAAATTGAGTACTGTTTTCACATTTTGGTTTAATTGACTTTTAACAGGACTTAATTGTTAGGGACAATGAGAATTCTGGCTGGCAAAAATAATTTTCTTCCAGCTTGTTGGTGCTAAATCTCCCCCTGCTCTTTCCTTCTCACCCCATGTGTTGGCAAAAGCCTACACAGACTCCCGACACTGCAGCAGGCTCCATTTCCTTGAATCGAGTGGCACTTCACTTCAAATTAAAATCTAGCGGACCCAAAGAGATAAGTCTGCAATCAGTGGGCTTGTCCGCAGTGAGCATGGGCAGCTCACTGCTGATGGCTAGTTCTGGCTTAATATACTTAGATCAAATACACTCAGGATACTAAAACATTTGTGACTTTCCACCAGACACAGAAGAATCAAGTAAATTTTCAGCCTGAATCACTGGTTTTCCTTTCCACACTTTCCTCAGTGTGTCCAGCATTTTCTAATTTTATTTCAGATTCCCAGCATCTGTTGCTTTGTGAGCTTCAGCTGTGCAGATATAGCTGCCAGTGCAGGTAAATTGCCAATAACACTTGCCAAGCGAATCTTGCCTCAGCCAGTGTTTTCATTTGCATGAAATAGTTGGACCACTACCCACCCAAACTGCACCAGACTCTTCACTTGTCACTGACATCTCTAACCTTACTCTTACTTTTATAAATTCAAACTCTCTGTTTTATGTTAAGCAAGTTCCACAGAACTGTGAGAAATACAGTGGCTCATCTAGTAATTTGCTACTCAGAGCTTCAGATACCCACGGTCAATGGTGCTGGCTATGTGGCACTACATTTTCTCCTTGGAATTGAATCTTTCCTCCAGGTGCTCCCATTTCTCCCCATCATCCCAAAATTGACAAGTTATTTCACCAGTGTAAATTTCCCTTGGAATGTAGATGACTGGTAGAATCTAGGGAGTAGTTGATGGGTCATGCGGAAAGTAAAACGTATTAATCTAAGATTAGTGTAAAAATATAGGGCTTGGCTGTTGACACAGACTCGATGGACTGAAGGGCTTTTTTCTATTTTGCATCTCTGTAATTCTATATGACCATAAGACATAGGAGCAGAATTAGGCCATCTGGCCCATCGAGTCTGCTCCATCATTCAATCATGGCTGATCCTTTTTTTCTCTCCTCCTCAACTCCAGTTCCTGGCCTTCTCCCCGTAACCTTTGATGCCATGTCCAACCAAGAACCTATCAATCTCTGCCTTTAGTACACCCAACGGCCTGGCCTTCACAGCTGCTTGTGACATCAAATTCCACAAATTCACCACCCTTTGGCTAAAGAAATTCCTCCACATCTCTGTTTTGAAAGGGCGCCCCTCTATCCTGAGGCTGTGCCCTCTTGTCCTAGACTCTCCCACCATGGCAAACATCCTTTCCCCATCTACTCTGTCTAGGCCTTTCAACATTCGAAAGAGTTCAATGAGATTCCCCCCACCCCATCCTTCTGAATTCCAGCAAACATCAGGAACAGAATGCTTTACTACTTCCGATCTTGATCTGCCCTCCTTTGATTGCCTGTTTTATTGAGTCTTCAGGCCATGCAGTCTACCATGTTTATGACAGCCAGCATACCATCATCTCTACCAATGTTATTTACCAGCACTTGGTCTAAACCACTAGTTCATAAAGTGAGCAATATCGCCACCCCTGGGGGTGGTGGGAGTTTCTAAGGGGATGGTGGGGGGTGGGGGTGCTCGGTAGCAAGAGAGATAGCTGAGGGATTGAGTATTAATACAAGAAATTAGTTACATATTATAAGCATTTGATCCTCAGTACCTCATAATTAATTACAATGATCACGTAATAACCACACCTCTTCCTCACCCATCGTTTCTTAGCCTTTGCTCGAAGCATGTTATAGTTGTTGAAGAGCAACGTGAGACTTCTGTATTTCGCATATCACGAGAAATCTGGACTGAAGAAATTGTGTTATCTCGAAGCCCAGCCTGCACATCATTGCTATTCACTGCTGTAGTACAGTGTTAACTAGTACGATTCCTATACTCTAATCACACAGTGACGCAATTCCTGTGTATTAGGGTATGAAGTTTGATGGGGTAAAGTTCAGAATCTGCCCTGGGCCACATTTCTCGAGCCCACAACCCAACCGAAATATCGCCGCCTAACTTTATTAACCTTCAGGTAGTTAGGTTTTGCCTGAACTATGATAACATAACTTTCCCCTTTACTGATCACAGCACCTGAGGTTGGGCTTATACAATAGGTGTTTGATCATGGTTGTTAATCCATAATAAAAATGGCAGAAGCAGACCAAATGAAAAAATGTAGACAGTAGAGTGTGGAGTATCTGAAATATGGGTTTATACCAGCACCAAGCAACCAACAGCAGCCAGTGTATATGTTGTGTGATTTTTTTTCAAAGGAGGCAATGAAATCTTCCAGGCTCCTTGAATATTTGAAGAGAATGCACTCTGATAAAGCAAGCAAGAATTTGGCTTATTTTCGTTCACTTTGTGAAAACTTTCAGAAATGGAAAACGCTTCAAAACATGTTTGCTAACACTTCACAACAAAACAGTGACGGTTTGCAATGTTCATTCGACATTTCATTGTTCATTACTGAAGCTGGAATTCCCCATACAATTGAGAAGAAATGATTCTGCCAGCAGTAAGGGAGACTCTGAGTACAGTTTTGCGTAATTCAGCAGACCAAATAATGAAAGTGATGCTCAGCAACAATTCTGTTCAAACACGAATAGATGAAATGTCTGAGAATGTGAAAGATGCATTGTGTCCATATTTCGGACAACAGAATTTGCTCTGCAGTTGGATTGGTCAGCTTTGCCAGGCAAAATATTTTTGCTTCTTGGTGATGTTCGCTTCATAACCAAGACTTGAAGCAGATACAAAGGGAAAGTCAATAGTTCGGGTTGCTGAGTAATTTTTCAATGAGAAGGATATTCTGCTCACCAACACATATGTTTGTGCAAATGTTGGGGCACCATCAATAACAAAATGCTATCACAGTGTTATTACTTCACTAAAAAAATGCTGTACCTAACATATCTTCCATTCCCTCTGTAATTCACAGACAACATTTGGTCGCATAAAAATCAAGTGATCGGCCGCATAAATCATTAAATACTGTTATCATGGTGGTAAATAAAATCAAGTCCCATATTCTCAATTCTCTACTATTTTGAGAGCTTTATATTGAGAATGATGAATAGCTTAAATGCTTGCTGTTGCACACCAGAACTCAGATGGCTCTCAAAACAAAACCTGCCTGAGATGCTTTAATGCACTTTTTGAAATTGTGATAAAATTCTTTGAAAACTTGAATGTTGTGTTCAGTAATCAACTCCAGAGTATTAGCCATGATTTTGTTTATTTCTCAGAATTATTCACAAAGTTTAATGAAATCAATGTTCAATTGCAAGAAAATCAAGCGAGTTTTATCAAAACCAGTCATCTGCACATTTAACCCTATTTAAGTGCAACATAGGTTATTGCGACTTTTTGCAACTTCCGAGCCTCTCTGAGTAGGAAGAGAAATAAAGAATACCAAGTGATCATCTTCAAGTTTACCGTGCATAAAGACATGCCAGATTAATTTCAGGATCTTCTCTTGATCCAAATTCCAGATTGTTTAATAAATCCATTCCTGAGCACTTGTAATGAGGAATTAACAGAAAAGATGGAGGAAAAACTGATCTCACTACAAAATGACTTTGAGCTGAAGTCGAGGTTCAATAAATCATATCAAGACTTTGGCTGCAGAAAGAAATCTCTGAAAACTATTCTGCACTATGGAAAAAGGTCAAGATGTTCTTTATTGCCTTTCCAACATCACATTTAGTGGGGCGCAGTTTCAGTGCAGTTTGTCAATTCTTTCAAAACAATGAAATTGATAGCAATTTACTGAACGTGGGGATCTGAGACTTTCTGAATGCAATTCTGCCTGATGTTCAGAAGCTGATATCACTGCACCAAGCCCATCCATCTCATTGAAAGGTAAAAATAGCAATGAACTAGTGAATAGTTGGATGATTGAAATTGTTTTTACTGTAATTAAATAAAGAAATAATTTCCTTGTAGCTTTAAATGGATTTGAATAATTTTTGAAATTATCTGTCACTACTTTGAACTTGCAGTTCCTATTTTCTTTCACTGTACCTCATAAATTGAAATACTTCATAGTTTTTACTGTATGTTTTGTAGCCTTGGAAAAATACACACTCAGGACAACAAATACTTTTTCTGGTCTTTCATTCCTTTATCTCTTTTAGATGTTTTAATGCAGAAAGAGGATATTAACAACAAAATGAGCTTGGAAAAAAAACTATTCCTCCTGTTAAAATCTCAGCTTAATTTTGGCCCACATTTTTTTTATGTCAACTAGTTATGAATGCAGTATGAAAATAGATAAAACAAAATATACAAAATCAATATGGTAGTGGCAATTCTAAAAAAATCAATACAAACAAAATTAGAATCCCACCAACCCTGTACCTCTTGCACAACATCAAAAATTTAAATAAATACATCTCATCTTAACTCAGATGTATACTCAGTTTGGCACACACGTGCTTAACTTCCAAAGACATATAGGCTAGACACTGAAACAAACTTTCTCCTCACTCACACTACGTAAACAGATACTAACACATTCATATTACTCCATTGCATTCACGTTAGGTCATAAAATGATAAAGTAAGACAAAAATAAAGCTTTACAAAAACTTTTACAATATATTGCTTTGTAGTTAAATTACTAGAAAGGCTAACCAATTAGACCAATAAGGAACTTGCATGACCACACCGTTCAGCACCAGTACCTTACTCACAAAAATCTAAGGCATAGGTTATCGATACTCTAGATTTACAACCAAGTATAAATGAATTTACATGGATACAGATTTACAAATTACTATAAATTGCCCATTGCACATTCAGACGGAGACGTAGCGTAAAGATTTTTACTCCTCATGTATGTGAAGGGTGTAAAAAATAAAGTCAATTCAATTCAAGATTATCAAATATTATCCACCTTTCCTCACCAATAGATCAGTAACTCAAAAAAGTCTGAGAACCACTGGTCTGTACCCTTCTATACCTTTATGATTCAGATGATCATCTAGATACTATCTCAATGTTATGAAAGTCTTTACGTCCATTACTCCCTCAGACGGTGTGCTGTAGATTGCAAGCATGTGAAAATATACCCACTAAATCTTCTGACCCTTACATTGAATCTCAGTCCTCTAGGTTTAGACACTTGCAATAGAGGAAGGTTTCTCACTAAATATTCTATCTATGCCCCTCTACGTTTTATGTACAATTATCCTCTCTTTCATTGAGGTGCATATACAATGAGTTTATAAGATGAAGTTTCTCTGTACTGAGCTACGAATCTCTCAATGCTTTGACTAGCTCAGTGATGCCCCGTGCTGTCTGCAATGAGTTTGAATATTCTGGTGTGACCACATGGGTTTCTTCTGGGTGCTCCGTTTCATCCCACGTCCCAAAGATGTGCAGGCTGATACATAAATTGACCACTGTAAATTGCCGATTGTGTGTAGGTGAGTGGTAGATTTTGGGGAGGCAGTTGAGGGAGACATGGGGAGAATAAAATGACATCAGTATACGATTAGTGTAACATGGGTTCTTGATGGTCAATACAGACTTTGTGGGCTGAAGGGTCTGTTTCAGTGCAGTACAACACTGTGAATGACTCTACTTTTCACCATTGGTATGAGAAATATTAGTCAAGTTACAACACTTGCAAGGTGATTCTTTATCCTTCACTGTGCAACTATGGGCTCCAAAGGACTGCTTGAATAAAACAAGATCTAAGGCATAGAAAATAGCTCTAAGGTTTCTCAGTGCACTTTAAAGGGCTGATCCTTGTGGCTGGAGAGAGTAGCAGAACACACATTCTCAAGATTAAGGTCAGTCATTTAGAAATAGAATTTGGAACGGTTTCTTCACATCTTCACGTTGTGAATCTTTACAATTCACCAAGATGTCAGTGGATACCAGGTGGTTTTGTGTTTCACAGTGGAAATTGAAAGAGGAAATCTAGAGGCTACAGTTCATTTGAAAAATAGCACTTCAGTAACTCAATTAACTGAGGTATTTCTATCCTCTTTTTAGACCAAGGGTCCCCAACATGGGGTCCATGGAATTTGTCCGTGGCATCTAAAAAAGGTTGGCAACCACTGTCTTAGACAACTTGATGTCACAAGTAAAATTTAATGCTAAAAATGAAACAATCTCTACCAATTCTATTGTATTGTAAATAATGCCCTCCAGATGATTAATAACATTTCAAACCAGCATTGTGTCACCCAAAGAGAAATCCCCTCCTGTTGTGAAGAGAATAATTCAAACTTTCTGTTGCAAACAATCCCAAGTTCCGTTTTGAGAGTCAGCTCCTTACATTTTTATTTGAATATACTGTATAAGAAGTTTGTTATAAAAAAATACTATGTATGCAAAACTGCCACAAGTGCCCTGAAGAAATGACAGAATAGGACAAAATTTATCCAGCAGTTTGTTTATCATAAAGTTGTCCAGCCAGTGCAATGTTTTCAGACCCAACTGCTATTGCATAATTATGCAAAGTTTAATTTCTTGCATAAAATCTGTTTGCCCAGGTGTTTCACTGAGTAAATGATCTCCCTTCTATGGTAGTGGGCCAAAATGTTGAAGATGATTTCTGGTTTCTCAATGACCGAGGAGAAAATCTTCCCCACTGTTCCTAATCCCTCGGCCTAATGCCAGTTTGGTCCAAGTATTCTGAAAAATACTTGGGAGTGTTTTGTACCACATGAACACAAGTCAATAAGCAGCTTTGATTTCCATTGGCTAGGAAGAGAAACATCAGCCCAGCACTCAGCAGTCAGCCACTGCCTTGTGAGTCCAGCTAGAAAGTGCAGTTTAATAAATCACGGACGATAACAAGGTTGAACGCAGGTTCAGTTCAGTCCACAGAATAGTCGTTGCAGTTCATGTATTCTGGTGAAGTGCCAGTGGACAGCTGAGCCCAGTGATTTGAAAAATCGTGTAAAATTTAGGGAATTCAGTCCAAGATAGCGATAGTCTCCAAAAGCAGCTGGTATGTAGCAAAAGTGTGAAGACACCTAAGACCTCCCTTCAGCCAAAATAAAACTTAAGAAAAAGTGGTTCTGCTTTTCACCTTAACAGTGTGCATTTTAATATAGAAGTAACAGAGACTATAAGTGACCATTGTTACCAAACAGTAAACTGAGAGTCACTTCCAGAGATTGTGGACTTAAACACAATAAATCTGTAAGCTGCAGCCTCAGAGGTCCTGTTCTTCTAAAAGCTGTGCTCAGCCACGTTCCCAGTGAGAAATAGTGGCTCAGATACAAGGAACTGAAAATTTGCTGTGTGCTATCTGAATTATGGGCGGCAGGGTGGAGATACACGTCCATAGGACGCTCCTTCCCTCTGCTAGCCTGCAGGTCACCCTTGAGCAAGGTGTGGCACCTGTTTATCCACCCTGCTCAGGGTCACAAGAAACCGTAGGGGCATCTGGTACTTTTTAGATTAGATTAGATTTTTTTTTAAGATTATGAGGACACACAGTCCTCGCTTATTGTCATTTAATAATGCATACATTAAGAAATGATACAATGTTCCTCCAGTATGATATTGTGGCGACCCACTTTCTGGCACCCACGAACTGGCTCATGAAACAGCGCGCGCAGGCAGAGGGTCGGCTCCAAACAGGGCACCAGGCCGTCTTCACCAGCAGGGGGAAAATCCCGCGCGCGGAAAGGGTCTGGGAATATGCATTCCCCACAGCAGTTCCGCCCCAGGGAGGGCGGGAACGGGAAGGCTTTAAAGCAGACCGCGAAGTTTGAATAAATCTCTTTCATCGCAACTCTAACTCACCGACTCCGTGTGGTTATTCTAGCGCTGTGTGTAGCACACCGCTACATTTGGTGACCCCGACGCACCTGGATGGTTTGGGAGACAGGCCGCCGTCAGCATTAATGAACGAAATGCTGGCCCTGGCTGAAGGACACAAACCCTGCCTCATGTTTGAGCAGGCGTTCCTAGAGCAACTGCCCGAGGACATACGCCTGCTGCTGTCTGACGCAGATTTCAGCGACCCCCGGGAGGTGGCGGCCCGAGCAGATGTGTTGTGGAATGCCAAGAAGGAGAGAGGGGCGTCCGTCGCACAGATCACCAAGCCGCATACCCAACGACAGACCAGACCAGGCCCGGCAGCAGAGCCCAACGAACAATGGTGCTTCTACCACCAGCGGTGGGGCACAGAGGCCCGCCGCTGTAGACCACCCTGCAAATTCCCGGGAAACGCCAAGGCCCAGCCGCCGCTGATGGCTACGGCGGCTGGCCATCAGGACAGCCTCCTGTATGTCTGGGACAAGCAGCCGGGACGCCGCTTTTTGGTCGACACCGGAGCGGAGATCAGCATCTTACCTCCAACGAGTTATGACACCCGCAACAGAGAACTGGGACCCACGCTGAGGGCCGCAAATGGCAGCACAATACGAACCTACGGCACCCGCACGGTGCGGCTACAGTTCAGCTCCAGCCGGTTCACGTGGGACTTCACACTGGCCGCCGTGGCCAACCACTCCTGGGGGCGGATTTTCTACGAGCCCACAGCCTGCTGGTCGACCTGCAAGGGAAGCGATTAGTCCACGCCAAGACTTTTCAAACATTCTCCCTGGGTGAAGCTAAGCTGCCAGCCCCACACCTGGACTCCATCACGCTGTCCAACGATGAATTCACCAGGGTCCTGGCGGATTTCCCATCAGTACTGACACCGCAGTTCACGGCAGCCATGCCCAGACACGGAGTACAGCACCACATCCCAACCCAGGGACCACCCCTCCACGGCCGTGCTTGAAGGCTTCCCCCAGACAATCTCCGACTGGCGAAGGAGGAGTTCAAGAAGATGGAGGAATTGGGGATCTTACGACGGTCCGACAGCCCATGGGCCTCCCCCCCTGCACATGGTGCCCAAGGCAACGGGGGGCTGGCGACCATGCGGTGACTACCGCAGGCTGAACGAGGCTACAACGCCAGACCGCTACCCTGTGTCGCACATTCAAAACTTTGCAGCAAACCTACACGGCGCAAGGATCTTTTCCAAGGTAGACCTTGTCCAGGGATACCATCAAATCCCGGTACATACGGACGACATCCCCAAAACAGCACTTATCACCCCGTTCGGACTTTTTGAATTCCTCCGAATGCCGTTTGGTCTAAAGAATGCCGCACAGACTTTCCAGCGGCTAATGGATGCGGTGGGATGTGACCTGGACTTTGCATTCATCTATTTGGACGACATCCTCATGGCCAGCAGTAGTCGGCAGGAGCATCTGTCCCACCTCCGCCAGCTCTACTCCCGCCTGAGCGAATTCGGCCTTACAATCAACCCAGCCAAATGCCAGTTCGGACTCGATACCATCGACTTCCTGGGCCACAGGATTACTAAAGACGGGGCAACCCCGCTGCCCGCCAAGGTAGACGCGGTCCGCCACTTCCCCCGACCTAACACAATCAAAGGCTTGCAGGAATTCGTGGGTATGGTGAATTTCTACCACCGTTTCCTCCCCTCAGCAGCCCGAATCATGCGCCCCCTCTTCACTCTAATGTCGGGTAAGGGCAAGGACATTACCTGGGACGAAGAGGTCGCAACCGCTTTCGTTAAAACCAAAGAAGCCTTGGCAAACGCCGCGGTGCTAGTGCACCCCAGAACGGACGTTCCTACTGCCCTCACGGTGGACACATCCAACACAGCAGTCGGTGGAGTGCTGGAACAACTCATCGAGGGTCGCTGGCAACCCCTGGCGTTCTTCAGCAAATACCTACAACCACCTGAACTCAAATACAGTGCTTTCGACCGGGAGCTATTGGCACTACACCTGGCAATCCAGCATTTCAGGTACTTCTTAGAAGGTAGGCCCTTCATCGCGTTCACAGACCACAAACCGCTTTCCTTTGCGTTCATGAAGGTGTCCGACCCCTGGTCGTCCCGCCAGCAGCGACATCTGTCCTACATCTCCGAGTACACAACGGACATCCGGCATGTCTCTGGAAAGGACAACATCGTGGCGGACGCACTATCCAGACCGACCATACAGGCCCTGTCCCGGGGGGTGGACTATGCAGCGCTGGCAGAGGCACAGCAGGCAGACGCTGAGATCCCCAGTTACAGGACTGCAGTCTCCGGTTTGCAGCTCCAAGACCTCCCCGTAGGCCCAGGTGAGAGGACCCTACTGTGTAACGTCGCTACTGGCCAACCCCGCCCCGTCGTCCCAGCAGCCTGGTGCCGGCGGGTTTTCGAGTCCATTCACAACTTAGTGCACCCCTCCTTCAGGACAACTGTCCGGCTGGTCTCCAACAGATTCGTGTGGCATGGGCTGCGTAAACAGGTCAGTGAATGGGCCAAAACGTGCATGCAGTGCCAAACGGCCAAGGTGCAGTGGCACACCAAGGCTCCGCCGCAGCGGTTCGAACCCACCCGCCGGAGGTTCGACCACATCCATGTGGATATCGTGGGGCCCCTACCAGTGTCACGAGGAGCGCAGTACCTCCTAACTATCGTAGACCGGTTCACCAGATGGCCAGAGGCAGTCCCGCTCACCGACACCACCTCCGAATCCTGCGCCCGAGCACTGTTCGCAACCTGGGTAGCCCGCTTCGGGGTACCAGCCCACATTACCTCCGACAGGGGCACCCAGTTCACCTCCAGCCTGTGGTCGGCTATGGCCAACCTTTTAGGATCGCAGCTACACCACACAACTGCCTACCACCCACAGTCGAACGGACTAGTGGAGCGCTTCCACCGTCACCTGAAATGGGCTCTCATGGCCCACCTGGAGGGGCCTAACTGGGTGGACGAACTTCCCTGGGTCCTGCTCGGAATCCGCACGGCGCCCAAAGAGGATTTGCACACCTCATCGGCCGAGTTGGTGTACGGCGCACCCCTGGTCGTCCCAGGAGAGTTCATACCAGCACCAAGGGGGCAAGAGGAAGAACCCGCAGCAGTCCTGGACAGACTACGGGAGAGGCTCGGTAACCTGGCCCCCATACCCACTTCACAGCACGGACAGAGCCCGACCTGCGTACCCAAAGACCTGCAGAACTGTAAGTTTCTTTTTGTACGACGGGGCAGACACCGGGCACCGCTACAGCGGCCCTACGAGGGGCCATTTAAAGTGATCAGGAACAACAGGTCCAGTTCGTGCTGGACATTGGGGGGAGAGAGGAGGTTTTCACGGTGGACCGACTCAAACCGGCCCATGTGGACTTGGCGCAGCCGGTCCAGGCTCAGGCACCGCGGCGCAGGGGCAGACTTCCCAAACAGAGGCCGATCCAGACTGTGGACATTGGGGGAGGTATCGCCAGCTCTGCGGGGGGGTTATGTGGCGACCCACTTTCCGGCACCCACGAACCGGCTCACGAAACAGCACGTGCTGGCAGAGGGTCGGCCCCAAAAAGGGCGCCAGGCCGTCTTCACCAGCAGGGGGAAAATCCCGCGAGCAGAAAGGGTCTGGGAATATGCATTCTCCACAGCAGTCCCTCCCCAGGGAGGGCGGGAACGGGAAGGCTTTAAAGCAGGCCGCGAAGTTTGAATAAATCTCTTTACCGCAACTCCAACTCACCGACTCCGTGTGGTTATTCTAGCGCTGTGTGTAGCACACCGCTACAATATCACAGAAACACAAGACAGACCAAGACTAAAACTGACAAAAACCACATAATTATAACATATAGTTACAACAGTGCAAAACAATACTGTAATTTGATAAAGAACAGACCATGGGCACAGTTTTAAAAAAAAGTCTCAAAGTCCCAATAGCCCCATCATCTCACGCAGACAGTAGAAGGAAGAAAAACTCTCCCTGCCATGAAGCTCCAGCGCCGCAAACTTGCCAATGCAGCACCCTGGAAGCACCCGACCACAGCCGACTCTGAGTCCGTCCGAAAACTTTAAGCCTCCGACCAGCCCTCCGACACCAAGCATCGAGCACCATCTCTGCCGAGCGCTTCGACCCATTAAGTTAATCTCCAATTTATGCTAAAATTTGGTCAACAAGCTTTGTATTAACAAACTTTGTAAGCTTGGAGCCTATGTCTTTCACATTTTAATTATTGTTGCAGAAAGTTTGTGGATGGGCAACCAACACTGACATCATTTGGCACTGACTGAAAAATCAAAGTCAAGATAGATGTAGGTGCAACTCCTTGTATAAAAGTTTTATTATCCAAAATATTATGCTTCTCTTGACAGCACATGATATGAGTACATATTGATATGTCCACAAAGAACAAGACAAACAGCACATTTTACCCATTCTATCTGAAAAGAGTTTCTTTGACTGATCGTTGTTTCAACTTTCCTTAGACAATAACATCCATTGTTGCAAAAAGACACGAGGGAATTATACTTTTGCATCCAGGTCATTGTGATAGGGTATTCAGCCATAACAATTGTATGCACGTAATTGCTACATGTCGTACAAAATGATGCATTATATTGTAAGTCACTTCTCACCCAGCACAACCATTTCATCTGTACAGCTGTTTTATTTGGTTACTTTCCTTGCACATCTGTTTTTCAGTTTTAACTTACAAAATTTAACCTTGGTTTGTGTTAGACAAATACAACTTTAAATTAAAGTAGGGCTAAAATTGATGTAACATTCATGAAGTTCTTAAAATCTAAAATAGAGACTATGAGCAAATTAGTTGATTTCAAAGTATTTCATTGATTGTACAATGAACTTCAGCTTTTGAGTACATTTTTTATCAAGTGAAAGGTGATTTAACAAGACTGGTGTGTCAGCAGGTAATTTGAATTGAAATTTCTCCCTGTAAGCAAGTGGTGTGCTCGATAAATATGGCCTCTGACCCCACCTGCCTAATCTGCAGAAAATGCATAGCTTGCTGAAGACAGTCTGTTCTGTATTAATTACGTCCTGATCTCCCAATGCACAGCAACTGCGATTAGAATGAAGATCAAAGGGAGCAATGAGAGTAACGGTTTTGGCATGTCCATCCAATCATTAGAGCTATGGATGTTACCTTGAAGCTACAGCATTGAAGAAGGTCATTTTGTCCAGCTGGTCTGTGGTAGTGATTATGTCTCACATAATCGGGAGACAGATAAGCGGGTAACAGTCAGGAGAGGGAAGGGCAGGAGTCAGATACTAGAGAGTACCCCTGTGGCTGTCCCCCTTAACAATAAGTACTCCTGTTTGAGTACTGTTGTGGGCAGGGGCAACAGCCTACCTGGGGGAAGCAATAGTGGCCAAGCCTCTGGCACAGAGTCTGGCCCTGTGGCTCAGAAGGGCAGGGAAAGAGAGAAGGCAGCAGTAATAGGGGACTCAGGTCTGACAGGATAGGGGGTCAGACAGGTGATTCTGTGGATGCAGGAAAGAAACACGGATGGTCGTTTGCCTCCCAGGTGCCAGGGTCCGGATGTTTCTGATCGCATCCATGATATCCTGAAGTGGGAAGGTGAAGAGCCAGAGGTCGTGGTACCAATGACATAGGTAGGAAAAGGGAGGAGATCCTGAAAACAGACTACAGGGAGTTAGGAAGGAAATAGAGATGCAGGACCTCAAAGGTAGTAATCTCGGGTTGACTGTCTGTGCCACGCGACAGTGAGTAAAGGAATAGAGTGAGGAGGAAGATGAATGCATGGCTGAGGGTTTGGAGCAGGGGGCAGGGATTCAGATTTCTGGATCATTGGGACCTCCCTTCGGGCAGGCATGACATGTACAAAGAGGACAGGTTGCACTTGAATCCGAGGGGGACCAATATCCTGGCAGGGAAGTTTGATAAGGCTACTGGTTTAAACTAGAATTGCTGGGGGGCAGGAACTGAACTGAAGAGACAGAGGAAGGGGAGGTTTGCTCACATATAGAGAAAGCTTGGAGACAGTGCAAGAGGGAGGATAAGCAGGTGATAGAGAAAGGATACGCTCAGACTGATGGTTTGACATGTGTCTATTTTAATGCAAGAAGCATCATGAACAAAGCAGATGAGCTTAGAGCATGGATCAGTGCTTGGCCATTGTTGTGGCCATTACAGAGACTTCGATGGCTCAGAGGCAGGAATGGTTTCTTAGAGTGCCAGGCATTAGATGTTTCATAAAGGACAGGGAGGGAGGCCAAAGAGGTGGGGGCATGGCACTGCTGATCAGAGACAGTGTCACGGCTGCAGGAAAGGAGGAGGTCATGGAGGGATTGTCTACCGAGTCTCTAAGGGTGGAAGTTAGAAACAGGAAGGGGTCAGTAACTGTACTGGGTGTTTTTTGTAGACCACCCAATCATAACAGGGACATTGAGGTGCAGATAGGGAGACAGATTCTGCAAGGGTGTAATAATAACAAGGTTGTTGTGATAGGAGATTTTAATTTCCCGAAAGTTGATTGGCATCTCCCTAGAGTAAAGGGTTTAGATGGGGTGGAGTTTGTTAGGTGAGTTCAGGAAGGTTTCGTGACACAATATGTAGATCAGCCTACAAAAAGAGAGGCTGTACTTGATCTGGTATTGGAAAATGAACCTGGTCGGGTGTCAGGTCTCTCAGTGAGAGAGCATTTTGGAGATAGTGATCATAATTCTATCTCCTTTACCATAGCATTGGAGAGGGATAGGAACAAGAGAAGTTAGGAAAGCATTTAATTGGAGAAAGGGGAAATATGAAGCTATCAGATAGGAACTTGGTAGCATAAATTGGGAACAGATGTTCTCAGGGAAATGTACTGCAGAAATGTGGCAGATGTTCAGGGGGTATTTATGTGATGTCCTGCATAGGGACTGAGACAGGGAAAGGATGGTAGAGTACAGAAATTCTGGTGTAGAAAGGCTGTTGAAAATCTAGTCAAGAAGAAAAGAAAAGCTTACGAAAGGTTCAAAAAACTAGGTGATGATAGAGATCTAGAAGATTATAAGGCTAGCAGGAAAGAGCTTAAGAATGAAACTAGGAGAGCCAGAAGAGGCCATGAGAAGGCCTTGGCGAGCAGGATTAAAGAAAACCCCAAGACATTCTACAAGTATGTGAAGAGCAAGAGGATAAGATGTGAGAGAATAGGGCCAATCAAGTGGGACAGTCGAAAAGTGTGTATGGAACTGGAGGAGATAGCTGTGGTACTTAATGAATACCTTGCTTCAGTATTCACCAAGGAAAAGGATCTTGGCAATTGTAGGGATGACTTACAGTGCATTGAAAAGCTTGAGCATATAGACATTGAGAAAGAGGCTGTGCTGGAACTTTTGGAAAGCATCAATATGGATAAGTCTCCGGGCTCAGATGAGATGTAACCCAGGCTACTGTGGGAGGTGAGGGAGGAGATTGCTGAGCTCTGGCAATGATCTTTCCATCATCAATGGGGACAAAGGAGGTTCTGGAGGATTGCAGAGTTGCAGATGTTATTCCCTTATTCAAGAAAGGGAGTAGAGATAGCCCAGGAAATTACAAACCAGAGAGTCATACTTCAGTGGTTGGTAAATTGATGGAACAGATCCCGAGAGCCAGGAATTATGAACATTTGGAGAGGCATAATATGATTAGGAATAATCAGCATGGCTTTGTCAAAGGCAGGTCATGCCTTATGAGCCTGATTGAATTTTTTGAGGATGTGACTAAACACGTTGATGAAGGTAGAGCAGTAGACGTAGTATATATGGATTTCAGCAAGGCATTTGATAAGGTACCCCATGCAAGACTTATTGAAAAAGTGAGGAGGCATGGGATCCAAGGGGACATTGCTTTGTGGATCCAGAACTGGCTTGGCCACAGAAGGCCAAGTGGTTGTAGACAGATCATATTCTGCATGGAGGCCGGTGACCAGTGGTGTGCCTCAGGGATCTGTTCTGGGACCTCCTCTTTGTGATTTTTATAAATGACCTGGATGAGGAAGTGGAGGGATGGGTTAGTAAATGTGCTGATGACACAAAGGTTGGGGGTGCTCTGGATAGTGTGGGGGGCTGTCAGAGGTTACAGCAGGACATTGATAGGATGCAGAACTGGGCTGAGAAGTGGCGTATTCAGTTCAACCCAGATAAGTTTGAGGTGGTTCATTTTGGTAGGTCAAATATGATGACAGTATATAGTAATAAGTTTAATGAGTCATATTACCAAGATACTTCAAAGAATTTTGATGACAAGAGCTAAAAATAAGATACAAGCTGAAATAGGCAAAAAAAAGTGTGGTTTTGATTGATAGATAGATAGATATACTTTATTAATCCCGAGGGAAATTTGGTTTCGTTACAGCCGCACCAACCAAGAATAGAGCGTAAGTATAGCAATACAAAAACCCCAACAATCAAACAACAAAATGCATACTATGCCAGATGGAAAACAAGTCCAGGACCAGTCTATTGGCTCAGGGTGTCTGACCCTCCACGGGAGGAGCTGCACGTGCGATGGCCACAGGCAGGAACGACCTCCCGTGCTGCCAAGTGTTGTATCACGGTGGAATGTGGCCTAAGTCCAACAGTAAAAAGTTCAATATCCAGTCTGCAAACACGTTCCTTGATCGTAATATACCCCGGATTGCACCATCCGTTGTTAGCCAGATCAGTAAGCACCCCACTCCTTCACGCCACTTACCGCTCTCAGTGTACTTCCGGTCAGCCGGAACGGTATTACCCACCGATCTCCTCTTCTCCAAAAGTGTCTGTTGTCTCGACCCGGTCCTCTTTCCTCGGCTTTGTGATCCCCCTCTGCATCCTCTGTGTTGTGTTTTCCTCCAGATTTCAGCAGGGGTGTCCACTGCTCTGTTCGCTAAGCCGGCCGGAATTTGCTGGTCCGTGGAATACACAATGTGACCTTGCTTTTGTCCCGCGTGTCGGGATGTAACCATTTCCAGCTCTAAAGAAAACCCAAATAAAACTCTCTTTACCAGCATATTAGAGAGGGTGCAGCTTTGACGTGTTACCGTGCGAAAAAAATACAAAAAATAACGTAAGTTAAAAGTAAGAAGAAGAAAGTAAAAGAATAGATCGGAACGGCTGTACCAGGCCGCATGCACGACCGGCGCATGCGCACAATGCGAAAGACAAAGGTACAAGAAACGCAATTTTGATGTTAAGGATACTATCAGAACGAGCTATTCAAGTGCAAAAAGATTTGTTTGTTTGTCTTATCAACTACACAAAAATATTTGATAAAGTGAAGCACAATAAGTTATTTGAAATATTACAGAAAACTCTAGATCTAGATTCAAAAGACCTCTGCCTAATCAGAAATCTGTACTGGGAACAAACTGCCGCTGTAAGAATAAATGGAGAAGTGAACCAGTTTACGAAAATCAAGAGAGGCGTTAGACAAGGGTGTGTTTTCTCCCCTGATTTATTTAATGTGTACAGTGAAACAATATTACAAAAAATAAGAGACATCTGAGGAATCAAAGTTGGCGGTGAAAACATCAATAATTTCAGATATGCAGATGACACTGTGTTAATTGCAAGTACGGAGGAAGAACTACAAAACTTAATTGATATAATTGTTGAAGAAAGTGCAAAAATGGGTCTATCTGTCAATTGCAAAAAGACAGAATGTATGGTGATATCCAAAAAGAAGGAGAATCCTATCTGCAGGCTGAGAATAAACGGGGAAGACATAAAACAAGTACAGAACTTTTGCTACTTAGGAAGGTGGGTGACATCAGATGGCAGGTGCGACTTGGACATCAAAAGAAGAATAGGCATGGCAAAAGACACCTTTACGAGAATGAAGAGTATACTGACCAATACTAAACAAGGCATGACAACCCGCCTCAGAGTACTGAAATGTTATGTTTATCCAGTTATGTTATATAGCTCAGAATGTTGGACAATATCTAGTAACATGAGGAAATGAATTGTAGCAGCAGAGATGTGGTTTTTGAGGAGGATGCAAAGAATGTCATGGACGAAACGAATATCTAACGAGGATATCATGAACAGAGCAAACACAGAAGGAGAAATAACGTATGAGATCATGAAAAGGCAACGTAACCTCATTGGACATGTGATTAGGAAAGAGGAGTTAGAATGCATGGTAATTATGGGAAAGATTGAAGGGAAGAAGGCAAGAGGAAGACAAAGACAAATGATGATGGAGACAGCAGCCAGCGAATTGGAAATAAATACCAATGAATTGATCCACTTGACCCAAAACAGGAGTATGTGGGCCATGGCAGTCAAAGCTCACACCGGGCATGGCACCTGATGATAATGATGATATAGTATTAATGGTAAGACTCTTGGCAGTGTGGAGGATCAGAGGGATCTTGGGGTCCGGGTCTATAGGACATTCAAAGCTGCTGCGCAGGTTGACTCTGTGGTTAAGAAGGCATACGGTGCATTGGCATTCATCAAACATGGGATTGCGTTTAAGAGCCAAGAGGTAATGTTACAGCTAAATAGGACCCTAGTCAGACCCCACTTGGAGTACCCTGCTCAGTTCTGGTTACCTCGCTGCAGGAAGGATGTGGAAACTATAGAAAGGGTGCAGAGGAGATTTACAAGGATGTTGCCTGGATTGGGGAGCATTCTGTATGAGAATAGGTTAAGTGAACTTGGCCTTTTCTCCTTGGAACCGTAGAGGATGAGAGGTGACCTGATAAAGGTGTATAAGATGATGAGAGGCATTGATCGTATGGATAGTAAGAGGCTTTTTCCCAGGGCTGAAATGGCTAACATGAGAGGGCACAGTTTTAAGGTGCTTGGAAGTAGATACAGAGGAAATGTTAGGGGTAAATTTTTTACGCAGAGAGTGATGAGTGCATGGAATGGGCTGCCGGTGATGGTGGTGGAGGCAGATACGATAGGATCTTTTAAGAGACTCCTGGATAGGTACATGGAGCTTCGAAAAATAGGGGGCTATGGGTAACCCTAGGTAATTTCTAAAGTAAGTACATGTTTGGCACAGCATTGTGAGCCAAAGGGCCTGTATTGTGCTGCAGTTTTTCTATGTCTCTAATCCTCTTCTCACCTATCTTTTTCCTATTCAATTAACATGGTATTTCTTCTTTGTACAAGCATAGGAGAAGGAGCAGGCCACTCAGCCCCTCGGTTAAAGCTGAATTTCTAGTGCAGTAACAAAATGATTTTCTCTATCTAGGTAGTCTCCAACCTAATGGCATGAACATTGATTTCTCCTTTTGGCAATTTCCCCATCCCCCTTCCCTCCTCTTCTATTCCCCTCTTGGCCTCTTCCGCTTCTCATCACCTGCCAATAACCTTCCCCTGGTGCCTCTCCTTCTTCCCTTTCTCCTTTGGTTCACTCCCCAATCCTATCACATTCTGTCTTCTCCACTGTTTATCTTTCCCACGCTCTGACCTCGCCTCCCCTGCCTTTTTATTCTGACATCTTTTTCTTTCCTTTCCAGTCCTGAAGAAGCGTCTCGTCCCTAAGCGTCGACTGTTTATTTGTTTCCATAGTTGCTGCCTTCCCTGCTGAGTTTTTCCAACATTTTGAGTGTGTTGCTGACAGAGATGTTGCCTTTCACTGGCAAAGCCTGCAGGAGAGCCTAATTCTGGCTCTCACCCAACTCCAGGCAGAATATCTGATCATTTACTTCATTATCTGTGATACTTTGCTGTCAAATTCCCCACATGTCTAATAGTGTTTACACATCAAAAACACTGACTGACTGTGAAGCACTTGAGGTCTTCCCAGCATTTCATGAATGTGAAAAATATTACCCGTCCAATTTAGCTTGTAGAAGGCAGCAAAGGATGATCTGCTTGGCCTCAACATTTCCATTCCACCCATTCTTGGTGCATTAACCCATGAGGACATTGATGAACATGACAAAACATCGTCAATATGGATACTGGATAATATGTGTTGGTGCATGGTGAAGTGGTTAAGGCGTCGCCTAGTGATCTGAAAGCCGCTAGTTCGAGCCTTGGCCGAGGCAGTGTGTTGTGCCCTTGAGCAAGGCACTTATCCACACATTGCTCTGCGACGACACCGGTGCCAAGCTGTATGGGTCCTAATGCCCTTCCCTTGGACAACATTGGTGGCGTGGAGAGGGAGACTTGCAGCATGGGCAACTGCCGGTCTTCCATTCAACCTTGCCCAGGCCTGCGCCCTGGACACCTTCCAAGGCACAAATCCATGGTCTCACAAGACTAACGGATGCCCATATATGGATACTGAGTCTTCACACTGTGATCTATGACCCTAGTATGACAATACATGACAAAGGATTTGAACAGCTGCAGCAGTTTAGAATTGGCCCTGTGCAGGGAAAGGTGGGCAAACCAGCTGCTGTCTTGCAGCTCCACCTCTTCCCTTTCCCCGATCAAGCTCCATCTGCCCATCATTGTCCTCCTCAGCTGGTTCCACCTATCAACTGTCTGCCTCTCCCTCTCACCCCTTTCAACAGACTCCCTCCCCTCCACACTCTCAGTCCTGATGCAGGGACTCGACCTGAAGCATCGACCAGCCCTTGCCTCCACAGAAGCTGTTCTTCTTTTGAGTTCCTCCCGCCGTTTGCTTTTTTTCCTGCAGGTTCCATCATTTATAATCTTGTGTGTCTCCTAAAATATCAACTATTTCTCTTTCCACAGAAGCTGCTTATCTGCTGACCATTTCCAGTAGCTCCTGTTTCTATTTGGTCAGTCATTTAGTGCATGTAAACTTTCTAAACCTTACTATAGTGTTTTCTGAGGACTAACTCAGTTCTTGTTTTCTAGTACTGAACTTAGTAGTGGCCAACATCAATAATACTCCATGATGGTTATGTTTCACCACAACATCAGTATGTGTTGCTGCAAGGACATCCAGACTGTGAACTTCAGACAGAGCTAACCTGTCCCACTAAGTAGCAGATGAATCACATCCAATCAAGGAAGATAGTGGATAATTTTTTTTAAAAACTTGTGCAATGAAGAGGCTACATAAATATCCCCTTTCTTAACTGAAGGCTGAGTTTAGGGGATAATTGCACAAGAGAAGGCTGAAGTGAATACAGTCATGTTCAGCCACAAGTGATTGATCCAAGTCATGGATTAGTCTTTTAACATAGCTTCCAGTACTGCAAGTGAAGCTGAAGTCAGTGGGCATTGGACAACCCTAACCCTTGCTCAAAGGAACATGGCATGGTTGTTCTAGGCTGGTCATTTTATACCAGGATATTACTGAAGGGCCGTGGCCTGAGCCCAGCAATCTTCAGCTCCTTCGTTGATGAGCTGCCTTTCACCATTCAATATTCAATGTTCAAATCCATTCGCACACTAGTATTTCTTCACTTAGACCTATAATGGAAACCAAAATGCATCTGAGGAAAGAGTGTCTGAAGATGTGCAGACATCCATTCTCTAGATTCCAAATGTGGACTCTTTGCACTCATCATTTAAATCTGAAAGCATCAACTGGTAAACTTCACCTCCAGAAATACAGTAAAGTTCCACGTTGTATTTTATTTTCCTTCATTCTGATTTATTGCCTGTTCAAAACTATCAAGAATCTGCTGCAAATGGTGCAGTTTCCTATTGCTTAATTAAAACAGAAAAAGGAACCTCTACTTAATTATGTTCTAACATTGCCAACATGCTTGCCTAATCGATTAGTAAGAATCAAGATATTCTTCTTGGTCATAAGTATTTTAATGAGTCAAATATGTTAGTCACATTTTAGTATAATACTGGACACTGCTAATGGGATCTGTTGATAATTGTCTAACCTATTGACCTGATTTTGAATCAAGTTGCCATGGTATTCAGTAATATATGTTGCCAGGATTGTATACCAATTTGATATTACTAGCAGAAAAATAGTATGTTCTTCAGACTTTCCTTTCAAAATTCTCATTGCAAGCTTTAACACCATGCCATAAAATTAATGTATTGTATAATTAGGTATTCAGAATTGTTCTTCTTTTATTTTTGTTTATACCTCTCAGAGGTTTAATTTTTCAGATTGTATTCCTAGACCATGACAAAGGAGCAGAAGTAGGCCATTCGGCCCATCGAGTCTGCTCCGCCATTTTATCATGAGCTGATCCATTTTATCCTATTTAGTCCCACTACCCCGCCTTCTCACCATAACCTTTGATGCCCTGGCTACTCAGATACCTATCAATCTCTGCCTTAAATACACCCAATGACTTGGCCTCCACTGCTGCCCATGGCAACAAATTCCATAGATTCACCACCCTCTGACTAAAAAAATTTTTTCGCATTTCTGTTCTGAAAGGGCACCCTTCAATCCTGAAGTCATGCCCTCTCGTACTAGACTCCCCCATCATGGGAAACAACTTTGCCACATCCACTCTGTCCATGCCTTTTAACATTCGAAATGTTTCTATGAGGTCTCCCCTCATTCTTCTAAACTCCAAGGAATACAGTCCAAGAGCGGACAAACGTTCCTCATATGTTAACCCTCTCATTCCCGGAATCATTCTAGTGAATCTTCTCTGTACCCTCTCTAACGTCAGCACATCCTTTCTTAAATAAGGAGACCAAAACTGCCCACAGTACTCCAAGTGAGGTCTCACCAGCGCCTTATAGAGCCTCAACATCACATCCCTGCTCCTATACTCTATTCCTCTAGAAATGAATGCCAACATTGCATTCGCCTTCTTCACTACCGACTCAACCTGGAGGTTAACTTTAAGGGAATCCTGTACGAGGACTCCCAAGTCCCGTTGCATCTCAGAACTTTGAATTCTTTCCCCATTTAAATAATAGTCTGTCCGTTTATTTTTTCTGCTAAAGTGCATAACCATACACTTTCCAACATTGTACTTCATTTGCCACTTCTCTGCCCATTCTTCCAATCTATCCAAGTCTCTCTGCAGACTCTCTGTTTCCTCAGCACTACCGGCCCGTCCACCTATCTTCGTATCGTCAGCAAACTTAGCCACAAAGCCATCTATTCCATAATCCAAATCATTGATGTACAATGTAAAAAGAAGCGGCCCCAACACTGATCCCTGTGGAACACCACTGGTAACCGGCAGCCAACCAGAATAGGATCCCTTTATTCCCACTCTCTGTTTCCTGCCAATCAGCCAACGCTCTATCCACGTATGTAACTTTCCTGTAATTCCATGGGCTCTTATCTTGTTAAGCAGCCTCATGTGTGGCACCTTGTCAAAGGCCTTCTGAAAATCCAAATATACAACATCCACTGCATCTCCCTTGTCTAGCCTACTGGTAATTTCCTCAAAAAATTGTAATAGGTTTGTCAGGCAGGATTTTCCTTTAAGGAATCCATGCTGAGTTCTGCCTATCTTGTCATATGCCTCCAGGTACTCTGTAACCTCATCCTTGACAATCGACTCCAACAACTTCCCAACCACCGACGTCAAGCTAACAGGTCTATAATTTCCTTTTTGCTTCCTTGCCCCCTTCTTAAATAGCGGAGTGACATTTGCAATCTTCCAGTCTTCCAGAACCATGCCAGAATCTATCGATTTTTGAAAGATCATCGCTAATGCCTCCGCAATCTCCACAGCTACTTCCTTCAGAACACGAGAGTGCATTCCATCTGGTCCAGGAGATTTATCGACCTTTAGCCTATTCAGCTTCCTGAGTACTTCCTCTGTCGTAATTGTGACTGCGCACACTTCTCTTCCCTGCCACCCTTGAGTGTCCGGTATCCTGCTGTCTTCCTCAGTGAAGACAGATGCAAAATACTTGTTCAGTTCCTCTGCCATCTCCTCATCTCCCATTACAATTTCTCCAGTATCATTTTCTATCAGTCCTATATCTACTCTCACCTGTCTTTTACTCTTTATATACTTGAAAAAGCTTTTAGTATCCTCTTCGATATTATTTGCTAGTTTCCTTTCATAGTTAATCTTTTCTCTCTTAATGACCTTCTTGGTTTCCTTTTGTAAGGTTTTAAAGACTTCCCAATCCTCTGTCTTCCCACTAATTTTTGCTTCCTTGTATGCCCTCTCCTTAGCTTTAACTTTGGCTTTGACTTCTCTTGTCAACCACGGTTGCATCCTTTTTCCACTCGAAAATTTCTTCTTTTTTGGAATATACCTGTCTTGCACCTTCCTCATTTCTCGCATAAACTCCAGCCACTGCTGCTCTGCCGTCTTTCCCGCCAGTGTCTCTTTCCAGTCAACTTTGGCCAGTTCCTCTCTCATGCCACTGTAGTTTCCTTTACTCCACTGAAACACCGACACATCAGATTTCGGCTTCTCTTTTTCTAATTTCACAGTGAACTCAATCATGTTATGATCACTGCCTCCTAAGGGTTCTTTCACCTCAATCTCTCCAATCACCTCCGGTTCATTACACAATACCCAATCCAGTACAGCCAATCCCCTAGTGGGCTCAACAACAAGCTGTTCTAAAAAGCCATCTCGCAGACATTCTACAAATTCTCTCTCTTGAGATCCAGTGCCGACCTGATTTTTCCAATCTACTCACATGTTAAAATCCCCCACAATTATCATAAACACTGCCCTTCTGACAAGCCTTTTCTATTTCCAGTTGTAATTTGTAGTCCACATCCCTGCAGCTGTTTGGAGGCCTATAAATAACTGCCATCAGGGTCCTTTTACCCCTTTCTCTTCTGCATTCTACCAAGAGACCCACAGTAGATTACCAGCCTCCTTCTGTCTTCCTAAGTGATCATTGGCATTGTGATAGTCTCACTAGCATTTACAGTACTTGGTAGTAGTCTTGTGTGTGAAACAGGTATTGTCATTGAGCCAGGATGAGAGATCTGTCTCTTAAGTGCCACATTTTAAAAAAAACTTAACCGTGGAATATTTTTCTTTATAAGGTGGCTCTCAGCCATCTTCATTAACCACTTCCATCCTTGTGATGAAAGTATTCCCACATTGCAGTGAGTTAGGTTCCAGAAAGTTGGCCCAGCGACAATGGATGAACAGCCCAGCTCTGCATTTCCAAATCAAAATAGTATTTGTGAATTTGCATGTCTCTTGCCCCATGTTGCTTTTGATTTAGAATGTGAACTTAGGACATACTGTTTTTCCTAGAAACCTTGAAGAGTTTCTGCAGCAGATTTTACATGCTACACTCTAGCAACTACAACAGAGGTGGAGAGACTAACTGTGATGAATAAGGTGCCCATCAAAATTGCCATTTTGGCTTGGAAGCCACGAATCTGTTTGGCAAGTCAAGAGGCGAGCATTCCATCATATTGTCATTGCTGCTATCTTTTAGATCTGTATATGAAAGATTAGCTCCCATTAATTAGTGGCTGTTTGTCAGAACTTCCTGGGATCATATTGAGCACTGTTTTTGTCTACAACAGGAAGGTAATTAATGCTGTAACTGAAAGACTGGTATGTTCTGAGATCTCCTGCCAATTTGTTCTCCCTTTCTTCTGAGAGTAGCATCATCAGGTCATTCACAAGGTTTTAGCTCTTGTCATATTTCACAAATTGAGCACTGGTTGGTGAATCAAACTAGGACTTTCCTGCATGTAAAACGTAGCACAAGAACTAACCGATAGCCCAGTGTGGGTCTTTGCCTTAATGAAAGAGTAAGCAAAAGTTACAGCTGGTGAGAGAAATTGCAATGTCTTAATTTATTGAATTATCTTAATCCAACATGTAAGACAAGATAAACAGGTTGACATAGAGGTCTGAATTGAAGGAGGTACATTTTACATTAGCAATAATTCAAAGGTTTCTTTGCAATCTGCACCCATCTAACAACCAGTATAATTATAGCACTTCAATTACTGCTGCATCTCCCAATATTTCTTCCTTTCTGCTGAACTAAATAATGGAATCTTCAACTGATCTTTCCATATTACAGTAGTGACATGTTTAAGTACATTTACTTGTCAAACCTGGTTTATCAGCAGCAAGGTGTGGTGAGAGACAAAGTCATTAAAATTAACAGACTTCAATTAGTGTGACAGTGGGAAACAGATTTCAATACGCGAAAGATGTGTACCAGCGGGGAAATTAATCAGCATTGACACCAAGTTTCATTTAAGTCTCCGCATGCCCTTAACTGTCAAGGCAATTCTTTTTGTACCTTGTCCGCTACATTTTTCAACCTGGCTACACAGAAGCATCCAGAAGTAATAAGCATTCAGCTGTAATGACTATTTTCTGTCACACTTGAATATTATTAGGGCAGAGACAAAGTCATTAAAATAAAGTGGAAAATACAGAGACTTGAGTGTCATGCAGCCAAAGTTTTATCTTGAAATACTAGAGGGCAGTGAAAATGGTTGCCATTACTTAATGAACATGCAAAAGAAGGCAAACTGATTTTTATCACATTTTTTTAGAAATATCGCTGCCCTATCTACCCCACAATATTTTGTTCTTGTTGGAATTCTGTTCCATTAAAACTGCTTGGTTTTCAATCTCATGTATTTATTTGGTATTGAGTCCCCGGTTTACCATCACAATTCCCCACAAGTACTTACATAATCTTCCCAGTTTGAGTTTGTCCACTGCTAATGGTCATATTGACACTTCTTCATGAAATTTCTCATCTCCAACTGAACCAATCAGTCAAGCAGTCCTTTTTCAATGAATCCCAACACATTTGTCACTGCCAGTGCAAGTTCAAGTTTATTGCCATCGGACTATACATATATACAACCAAACGAAACAACATTCCTCCGGACCACGGCGCACTCATACAACATATTTCACACACAGCACGTAAACCAAAAAATTGTACTATAAATAAGTTAATAAAATATCATGCAAAGTGCATAGTAGTAATGCACAGCACAGATAAACAGTAAATCTGACAAAAGAAAATCTGCAGATGCTGGAAATTGAAAACATCGCACATAAAACACTGGAGGATCTCAGCAGGCCAGGCAGCATCTGCGGAAGAGAGTAAACAGTCAACATTTCAGGTCAAGACCCTTCATCAGGACTGGAAAGGAAGGGGTGAAGTCAGTGTAAGAAGGTGGAGGGAGGGGCAGGAAGGTGGCAGATGATAGGTGAAACCGGAACAGGGTGAAGGGGTGAAGTAAAGAGCTGGAAAGTTGATTGGTAGATATCTTGAAACAATGTGTTTTGGTTCTCTTCTACGTTTCTCATAGTAGCATCAGCAAGGTTAATTCTTCTAAATGGGAAACTTCAGTATAGTCCTAGTAAGTTAGCATCCCATTTTCTGACGAGGCTCCCTAAGTAGTACTCAAGAGTGGGAACTGTATTGTCATTCCCATATTGGAAACTGAATCTAAAATCCTCGATATGTGTTTGCCTTTGTTTCATGAAAGCTCAACATAAAGCCCAAGATTTTGTCATTAGAACTCTGCAGAACAAAGTTGAGCAAATCCTGCATTTAGCCTTTCAATGCAACCATGTGTAGGTTAGCTCACCAATTTCTGGTTTTGGCTGCGTGAATTCTTATGTATGTGCAATGTCCAATGCTTAGGAAAGCATTTCTATGACTGATTTGACTCCATTATAAAAATGCCACATTACACTTGCAGTTCTTTCAGAGTATTGAAAATGATGGGTGAAAGAAGAACATAGTTTAAAGCAATATAATTTACTGGTTAGTGGAAATAGACTACTCTATTGTAATGGTGGGATAGGTACATTTCAGATCACTTAAATGATACCCTCTTTAACCAGGGAATTTCCCAGATAATGAATGTGAATAATTGGCTTCCTTTATTTTCTTTTCCAAAGTATAACATGGGAATTTACATACATAGTAAAATAAGATGCCTGTTATGACAACCACATGGCAGATGTGTTTAAATATATTGTCTGCTAATTATTATTCAAAGTTGCTTAATCAAATCATCATTGAATTTAAATTGAAGTTGTGCAAACATATTTCTATTAATATTTATATCAGTTAATGGCCTGAAACATACTTATCTTTTGCCAGCTGTTCAGAACCACCAAATTTGTGTTCCTCATGGATCAATAGATTCCATATTTCCCTGCCTGTGCAGTGCATCAGAGATGCACAGAACACACTGGAAGTCAGACACCAGCATGTTTGACTTCCTCTCCCACCTCTGGGGTCCAGGCATTGTTCAGGGGTTATCCCGTGCTAATTGCTCAGTACACTTCGTATCTGACCCCTCAGCTAATATCAGCTTAGCTTCAATCACTTGAGGGATCACTGATTTGTATGCAAAATTTAAATGTAGATTTTCCTTTATATTATCAGATATTAATATTTAAATTGTTTTATGCCACATATTGTGTTAATAATTAAATTTGTTATTTTTCAATTTTTTAATAATTTATTATTCCTTTATTTAAAAATATTTCAACTCTCTAAATGTCTCTGCTCAGCAGAAATACTTGTTATCAGCTATAAATTCCTTTAACAGCACAAGCTGTCAAAAAGCTAATAAGGTGATCGAAGCAAGGGGACTCTAGACCTACCACAGCAGGCCTAGTTGTCCACACTTGGACTGTATTACTTTTTGGAGCAGCTGCAGGAGGAGCCTGACATGCATACTTAAAGCACAGGCTGATCAAACATAATTCATTATTTCAAACAAAGCAAGATTTTAAAGTAAAAGGGATAGATGCACAATATATATGCAAATTGTGTATTTCTTTCAGCTAACTTCTTGAAAGAAGCAAATAAGAGGTATTTTATATCTTCAGTGTCAAGCTGATTACTTTGGCCTGTAGAGGATTTACAAAACATCGAAATGGTTATGTTGAAGAAGGCCCTTCAGCCCATTTGACCTCTTCCTTCCAGAGGACCAAATCTACATCTTCCTATTTTAGCATCTAGTTGCATCTTAAATAAATGCTGTGCCCTGGCCTCAACTTACTCTGTTGTCAAAATAATTTGCAGTGCATAATCTGTCCTGATCTTGCCATTCCTAATTTTAAGCATGACTTCATCTTAACATGTGACCTCAGTATAGGTGAATAAATCTGCATTTATTTCTTTATCCTATTAAGTATTGATGTGTTTCAAAAGGCCTTTCTGGGTATGTGGCTTCTCAAGGGCTGAAGTACTTTGTCATAAATCATTGCCCTGAACACCAGCAATCTGTCACATTACACTCATGTCTGGGGCTGCATATGCTGCAGCTGTCAGACAGCCTCTTTTATTCTGATGACTCGGTAGATGGTGCTGGAAAACTCACATTTATTCCTTGATACCAATTGACCTGAGAAGGAAGTGATGGATCATCAAGGTATAAGTTACAAGAAAAAAAAACATAATAACCTGCAGTTCTTCAGCACTGGAAAACTACACAGCAGAAAGAATGTTATGTTAAGAGAAATTCAGGCATAATTCAGTTGAAGATGGGGTTGAAGATGATATGGCATGGGGTACTGCATGAAATAATGGTTCTGAATTTATCATGCCTTTGGCCACTGGGTCTAAAGAAATATCTAGGACTATGATCAACAGATTATTATTCAGTAATGATGGCGATACATATGGATCAAAGATACTAAAGTAACGGTCTAATGTAATTATTTTATCAAGTCAAGGAGTCTGAATAGGGTGTCTGCTGTTTCAATGTTCAGTAATTTAAGAGGGAATGAACTGCAACCCTGTTATGGTAAAATCTGAAGAATTCAATAAAACAGTCCAGATTTCTGCAAAAAAAAAGGATTATTGGAAAGATCCTGTTAGTTTACCGATGAACCAGGTGAGAGCAGTTGTCACCCTGCATTTTACTCTAGTTCCACATAGTACACTGGAACTGACTCTCAGTCTCTGCTCAGTTACCCAAGAACCAGCTTGCTTAAACAATCTTATTACATATTAGCAACACCCACAAAACGCTGGAGGAACTCGGCAGGTTAGGCAGCATCCAAGGAGGGGAATAAACAAGCTTTGGATGAAGAATTTCAGCTGGAAATGTTAACTGTTTATTCCCCTCCATAGATGCTGATTAACCTGCTGATTTCCTCCAGCATTTTATGTATCTGGCTCTGAATTAAGGAAAGCCAATAAATATGACCATTTTAGGATTACCCATATAATGACACCAAAAAATATAGAAGGGCCTATTGATGGTGCTAATTTAAGAGAAATGAAAAGAAGCTAGTGCAGAGCATAGGCACTGGTTCATGCTGTTGGTTTCTGTTTCTGTATCTGCCCTGGGATTACTTTGTGTTTCTGAACACATTCGGTCTCCTGCTGTGAAGTCCTAGGGCTATAGTACTGACTTCCTGCCACCATGGTTATCTTCCTGTGATGGCTGTGATTCCTGGCAGTCGGTTGACTAAGATTTCTTAGGAATCTTTGGTGCAGAAATCAGTGAAATGTTGTCTTGCTTCCGTGTGTTTATTTTACCTTTGTGCTGATATCTGCATCAAGGCAGTAATTGAGATAGAAGCAGTAATGAGAATGAGCACGTTACAGTGAGAGGGTGTGCTCCTCAGTTTAAAACTTGATGTGCATGTGATCAGCAAGAGGAAGTACTTTAGAACAATTTTCTAGGACTTGCATTGTTTGTTGTAATGCAGGTAATTTGCATGGTTTAAGGATGGCAAGTAACAATTAAGGTCAGTGAAAATGAACTGGTCAACAATGAAACATTGACTATTCTGTTGTATGTCTTACTGTACTACTATTTATTACAAATTACTATAATTTGCGCATTGCACATTCAGATGGAGACGTAACATAAAGAGTTTTACTCCTCATGCGTGTGAAACATGTAATAAATAAAGTCAATCCTATTCTTACGCTCGTACACCTCTTCCTCTTCTCTATACAGTCTGGATCTGTAGGTGTAGGATGGTGTCACATGGTGACCCATTATGACCTGACGGAAAGTTTGCTTCATCGTCTCTTCAATAGCAAAACTAGTTCAATCCCAGCATTTCCAGTGAAAACCACTTAAAAGTATGTCACTTCTTTAGTTTTTCAGCTTTAGCCCAAAGGAATGAGATGTAGATTCCTCTCTTGATGGTTACTAAAGCCCCATGTGAAATGAATTCTGGCAGAGCTGCCCTATCTTGTGGTTTTCTTGAATCCACAGACCTGTGACTTTGTTGTAACTGCTCTGTTCTGGTTTTAGGTTTCTTTGCCAGGGGGGTTCCAGCTTCATAATTTAGGTTGCTCTCTAGATATACTGCCCGTTGTGAGCACATTGCTTGCATAATGAGGATTAATTTAAATTTGATCAAAGTTAAATATTTTAAATCCGAGCCAAACCAATACTTCTGAATGTTGATTCACTGTCAGTTCACACCATGCTCAGAAATTTCAATGCCTTTAATATAATTTTGAATTACATCACATTCCCGGAATGGTTGGTTGTGGTTTGTAATGGATTAAGTTCATTGGGGAACAATCCCGATAGGACAGGCCCTTCAACCGACTGAGTCTGCATTAACCACCAAGCACCCATTTATATTAATTCCATTAAAATACTAATTCCATTTTTTTCTCCCCACACTCCCAATTCCTGATTCTGATATTCACTTACATACTAAGGATGATTGGCCATTTAATCTTGACAGGCACGTGGAAGGGAAGGAATTGCATAGAAAGAACCCACACAATCACAAAGAGGACCTGGAAACACCACACAAACAGCACCAGAGGTCGGGAATGAACCAAGTTACTGGAGCTCTGAGGCAGCAGCGCTTGTAGCTATGCCACTGTACCACCCTCTTCATCTTAAGAAGATAAAGAATTTGTTTATTTGCACCCAGAGATTATCATTAATTGATGAGTTAAATAGCCTATCACTCACCTAGTAGACATCAAAGTTATCCAGCGAACTAACTCAGCACATTTTAATTCCATGTCCCATTCCCATTCTGATATGTCTATCCATGGCCTCCTCTACTGTCAAGATGAAGCCACACTCAGGTTGGAGGAACAACACCTTATATTCCGTCTGGGTAGCCTCCAACCTGATGGCATGAATATCGACTTCTCAAACTTCCGCTAATGCCCCACCTCCCCCTTGTACCCCATCCGTTATTTATTTATTTATATACACACTTTCTTTTTCTCTCTCTGTCTCCTTTTTCTCTCTCTGTCCCTCTGACTATACCCCTTGCCCATCCTCTGGGCTTCCCCCTCCCCCTTTTCTTTCTCCCTAGGCCTCCTGTCCCATGATCCTCTCATATCCCTTTTGCCAATCAACTTTCCAGCTCTTGGCTCCATCCTTCCCCCTCCTGTCTTCTCCTATCATTTCGGATCTCCCCCTCCCCCTCCCACTTTCAAATCTCTTACTAGCTCTTCCTTCAGTTAGTCCTGACGAAGGGTCTCAGCCCGAAACGTCGACCGTACCTCTTCCTAGAGATGCTGCCTGGCCTGCTGCGTTCACCAGCAACTTTTATGTGTGTTAACTAATTCAGCTTCTGTTTATGCACCAGACATACTTCCTCCAACTCCTTATCACCCAATACCATTACATCGATTCCTGTGTCTATTACACTCATATTGTTATCATATTCCCAGAAAAATGGCCAAAATATTTTTTTTCAAGCCCATTGGGTGAATTTTATTCTTGTGAAAGGTAATTATTAGGGGAACAACTTTGTGAGTTTTAAACCATAGGACATGAGCAAAATTAAGCCATTCGGCCTATTGAGTCTGCTCCACCATTACAAAATGGACATATTTAATATCCCTCTCAACCCCGTTCTCCTGCCTTATAAGACCTTAAGACATAGGATCGTATAGACAAGCATCTGCAGGCAACCCTAGCCTTCTTCCTGTACAGCTTGAGCACATTATGGTGAAGTGCCGCTTTGCTGTCAAGAACAAGTAAGTCAATGAGGTGACTTCAGATTTTGCCATTGTTTCCTGGTTTGACCTGTATGTCATGAGTGAGATTTTATGTAAGAGGATGCTGTTGGGAATACTGACTGTGTGTTTTTTTTTGGTTTGCTGAAGCATTCCTGGATCTGCTATCTGTGCCTTTGACATGGAACAGATTTCCAGCATTTTTGATGGACGTTTCAAGGAGCAAAAGTCCCCAGAGTCTATCTGGACACCAGTTCCTGAAGAATTAGTTCCAAAGCCAAGGTAGGAAAGCCATTTGATACCATGTCACACAATAATTTAAAAATGAAATCTCTTAAATCTTTTGAAGACAGAATGTTAAAACTGTAAGTTTAATGCCCTAACTTGGAAATTCTGGATCTCCCAAATGGATGTGCTAAATGGGAATTATAGTTGGCATTCTACTGTAAGTTTCTATTCAGGATCAAGGAGGGCCCAAGATTGGGTCACCAGAGAAGGTAGGCTCCTGGGGGTGGAGATATTGAAGACTGTGGTCCCAATTAGTGGGCTAACAGTATCAAAGAAGCCTTGAAGCATCAGAGAGTTGGTGTCCATGACATTTAGGAAATATTTCATCATTCAGAAGGTGAGCCCTTGGAATTATCTACCACAGGAGGCAAAGACACCGAATATATTTAAGGAGATAGGTAGGCTCCTCGAAGGGATACGTGGGATACAATGAAAGACTGGGAATGTGGTATTGAGTTGGGGGATTAGTAATCAGATGGAATCATGGAACGTGCTCAATGGGCCAAATAAGCAACTCTTGCTTCCATTTTTCTATGTTCTATATGTATGCTTCATAAAAGTAAGAATGACCTAAACTGATTTCAGAAAGTTTTAAGCTATGGGCCCTCACCCTGTTGAAGCAATCACCATTTTATCACAAGGACTTCAGAAAGCAGAGGAAACTTTATGTGCAATATTCAGTGAAGACTGTTCTTAAGGCTAGATTTAGGAGCCAAAAGGCTGGTGTCCAAATTCCTGACTAACCAAATGATTTAAAGCTTAACAACTGGATAGAAAAATGTGTAGAAAGCAAAATCCACACAATAGAAATAATCACCATCAGCTTGTTCCCCACTTCTAAAGTCAGAAACTTGTAAGAATAAGCCAGTTTCAGGAGATAATGATGTAATCTGTGCCAACACGTCAGTGGAATATCGATGAAGTGCCAGTTGTTGATGGGTTCATTCAACGAATTGCATTAACTAGGATCCATTCAAATATATGTCTAGGAGTGTATGGCACTGACTAAAGTATAGTGAGTCTCCCTCTAGCTCTTCTCTCAGTAGGAAACAGCAGAATCTGAATAATTGTACAAAACAGATTTTTCATTGACATTTGTGGGACTCTGCTGTGTGAAAAGTGGAGATCACATTTGCCCGTTTTGTGCAGAGATTGGCGAGGTAGAGTAGCGGTTAACGCTACACTGTTACAGCTCGGAGTGTCGGAATTTGGAGTTCAATCCCGGCATCCTCTGCAGGGAGTTGGTACATTCACCCCATGGAACGTGTGGGTTTTCTCTAGGTGCTCCGGTTTCCTCCCACAGTCCAAAGATATACCAGTTAGAGGGCCAACTGGTCATTGTAAATTGTCCTGTGATTAGGTTAGGGTTAAATCAGGGTTGTGGGGGGTGCTAGGGATTGCTGGACAGTATGGCTCAATGGGCTGGAATGGCCTCTTCTGCACTGTGTTTCTGAAAAAATAAATAAGGCATTTTATTTATGTAATTCTTGTTGGTGTCTCTCATCTTCTTCTGTAGACATGGAAGGAATGTTCTGCTACAGGTAATGATACGAGAAACCTGTGCTTTACCAAAATAATATCACTTATTGAATTTTTCAAACAGAAATTCTTGGGAATTAATTTCAAAATATCAAACAAAATTGTGCAATACTTCAATAGATTGAAATGCCAACAGATTGGCTTACAAATGGAGCTTTTATAGTTTTGTTTGGAGATTGGTATATTAGACTTTAAAAAAACTGGCATGATAAACATTCAGAACTAAATTTTGTCTAAAGTTATGCAGAAAAGACTTACTCATCTGTAGAACCCAATTACATGTGGTAAATCAATTTCATGTGGCATTCAAAAAAATACAGAGTAACTTGTTTACTTGAGCAACACACACACACACAAGATACTGGAGGAACTCAGCAAGTCAGACAGCATCTATGGAAGGAAATAAACAGTGGAATTGTGGGCTGAGACCCTTCATCAGAACTGGAAAGAAAGGAGATAGAACTCACACTGTAAGTGTTTCAGCATGTTTAACAAGATTCACGCTTGAGCCCTAAGCTGGAAAAAAAAGATATTATCAAATAATATTTTTGGATAGGGGAAACCATTAAAGACCATGAAACATAGGGGAAGAATTAAGCCATTCAGTCCATTGAGTCTGCTCCACCATTCAATCGTTGCAGATTTATTTTCCATCTCATTCTCATCCTGCTGCCTTCTCACTTCAAACTTTGATGCCCTTATATATCAAATACCTATCAATCTGAGCTTTAAATATACCCAATGACTAGTCCTCCGTGGATGTTTGTGGCAATGAATTCCACAGATTCCACCCTCTGGCTAAAAAAATTCCTCCTCACTTCTGTTCTGAAGGGATGTCTTTCGAAGAAGGAGTCTGAGAGTCTGAGTGGGAGTGCCGGGAAAGACATTTTTGAAATTTTTGTTATTTTTTTTTCTCCAACGGCGTTCTGAGAGGCGGGACTGCGCAGGCGTGTGACATTGGGCAGTGCAGCGCGGCAGATTTAAAAGGGCAGACATCCTGCTTCGGGTTTGATTCGAAGAAGGAGTCTGAGAGTCTGAGTGGGAGTGCCGAGAAAGACATTTTTGAAATTTTCGTTATTTTTTTTCTCCAATGGCGTTCTGAGAGGCGGGACTGCACAGGCGTGTGACGTCGGGCGGTGCAGTGCGGCAGATTTAAAAGGAACAGAGCCTCATAGAGCGGGCAGCGTAGTTTTCGGGCTGCAGAGTGAGCCGGGAGCAGAGTGAAGACTTAAGGGCTTCGGCTCAACGGGCTTAGGCGGAAACAGGCGAGGAAGGTTTGGCATTCATTTTCTGTTGTTATTTGAGGAGAGGGGCAGTATGAGTGTGAGGGCAGTTTGCTGTTCTCGGTTTCGGATGTGGGAGGCCCTGGAGTCTCCAAGCCTCCCGGACGTCTACATCTGCACCAAGTGCATCGAGATGCAGCTCCTAAGGGACCGCGTTACGGAACTGGAGCTGCAGCTCGATGACCTTCATCTGGTTAGGGAGAGTGAGGAGGTGATAGAGAGGAGTTGCAGGCAGGTGGTCACGCCGGGGCCACGGGAGGCAGACAAGTGGGTCACGGTTAGGAGGAGGAAGGAGAAAAGTCAGGTAATAGGGAGTACCCCGGTGGCTGTGCCCCTTAACAACAGGTACTCCTGTTTGAGTACTGTTGGGGGGGACAGCTTACCCGGGGGGAGCGACAGTGGCCGTGCCTCCGGCACAGAGTCTGACCCTGTAGCTCAGAAGGGTAGGGCAAGGAAGAGGAGGGCAGTTGTGATAGGGGACTCAATAGTAAGGGGGTCAGATAGGCGATTCTGTGGACGCAGTCCAGAGACCCGGATGGTAGTTTGCCTCCCTGGTGCCAGGGTCCGGGATATTTCTGATCGTGTCCAAGATATCCTGAAGTGGGAGGGTGAGGAGCCAGAGGTCGTGGTACATATAGGTACCAATGACATAGGTAGGAAAAGGGATGAGGTCCTGAAAGGAGAATATAGGGAGCTAGGAAGGGAGTTGAGAAAAAGGAGCGCAAAGGTAGTAATCTCGGGATTACTGCCTGTGCCACGCGACAGTGAGAGTAGGAATGTGATGAGGTGGAGGATAAATGCGTGGCTAAGGGATTGGAGCAGGGGGCAGGGATTCAAGTTTTTGGATCATTGGGACCTCTTTTGGCGCAGGCGTGACCTGCACAAAAAGGACGGGTTACACTTGAATCCTAGGGGGACCAATATCCTGGCAGGGAGATTAGCGGGGGCTACTGAGGTGACTTTAAACTAGAATGGTTGGGGGGTGGGAATCAAATTAAAGAGGCTAGGCGTGAGGAGGTTAGTTCACAACAGGGGGATGGGAACCAGTGCAGAGAGACAGAGGGGTGTAAAGTGAGGGTAGAAGCAAAAAGTACTAAGGAGAAAAGTAAAAGTGGCAGGCCGACAAATCCAGGGCAAGCATTAAAAAGGGCCACTTTTCAGCATAATTGTATAAGGGCTAAGAGAGTTGTAAAAGAGCGCCTGAAGGCTTTGTGTGTCAATGCAAGGAGCATTCGTAATAAGGTGGATGAATTGAAAGTGCAGATTGTTATTAATGATTATGATATAGTTGGGATCACAGAGACATGGCTCCAGGGTGACCAGGGATGGGAGCTCAACGTTCAGGGATATTCAATATTCAGGAGGGATAAACATGAAGGAAGGGGAGGTGGGGTGGCGTTGCTGGTTAAAGAAGAGATTAACGCAATAGAAAGGAAGGACATAAGCCGGGAAGATGTGGAATCGATATGGGTAGAGCTGCGTAACACTAAGGGGCAGAAGACGCTGGTGGGAGTTGTGTACAGGCCACCTAACACTAGTAGTGAGGTCGGAGATGGTATTAAACAGGAAATTAGAAATGTGTGCAATAAAGGAACAGCAGTTATAATGGGTGACTTCAATCTACATGTAGATTGGGTGAACCAAATTGGTAAAGGTGCTGAGGAAGAGGATTTCTTGGAATGTATGCGGGATGGTTTTTTGAACCAACATGTCGAGGAACCAACTAGAGAGCAGGCTATTCTGGACTGGGTTTTGAGCAATGAGGAACGGTTAATTAGCAATCTTGTCGTGAGAGGCCCCTTGGGTAAGAGTGACCATAATATGGTGGAATTCTTCATTAAGATGGAGAGTGACAGAGTTAATTCAGAAACAAAGGTTCTGAACTTAAAGAGGGGTAACTTTGAAGGTATGAGACGTGAATTAGCTAAGATAGACTGGCAAATGACACTTAAAGGATTGACGGTGGATATGCAATGGCAAGCATTTAAAGGTTGCATGGATGAACTACAACAATTGTTCATCCCAGTTTGGCAAAAGAATAAATCAAGGAAGGTAGTGCACCCGTGGCTGACAAGAGAAATTAGGGATAGTATCAATTCCAAAGAAGAAGCATACAAATTAGCTAGAGAAAGTGGCTCACCTGAGGACTGGGAGAAATTCAGATTTCAGCAGAGGAGGACAAAGGGCTTAATTAGGAAGGGGGAAAAAAGATTATGAGAGAAAACTGGCAGGGAACATAAAAACGGACTGTAAAAGCTTTTATAGATATGTAAAAAGGAAAAGACTGGTAAAGACAAATGTAGGTCCCCTGCGGACAGAAACAGGTGAATTGATTATGGGGAGCAAGGACATGGCAGACCAATTGAATAATTACTTTGGTTCTGTCTTCACTAAGGAGGACATAAATAATCTTCCAGAAATAGTAGGGGACAGAGGGTCCAGTGAGATGGAGGAACTGAGCGAAATACAGGTTAGTAGGGAAGTGGTGTTAGGTAAATTGAAGGGATTGAAGGCAGATAAATCCCCAGGGCCAGATGGTCTGCATCCCAGAGTGCTTAAGGTAGCCCAAGAAATAGTGGATGCATTAGTGATAATTTTTGAAAACTCGTTGGATTCTGGACTAGTTCCTGAGGATTGGAGGGTGGCTAATGGAACTCCACTTTTTAAAAAAGGAGGGAGAGAGAAACCGGGGAATTATAGACCGGTTAGCCTAACGTCGGTGGTGGGGAAACTGCTGGAGTCAGTTATCAAGGATGTGATAACAGCACATTTGGAAAGCGGTGAAATGATCGGACAAAGTCAGCATGGATTTGTGAAAGGAAAATCATGTCTGACGAACCTCATAGAATTTTTTGAGGATGTAACTAGTAGAGTGGATAGGGGAGAACCAGTGGATGTGGTATATTTGGATTTTCAGAAGGCTTTTGACAAGGTCCCACACAGGAGATTAGTGTGCAAACTTAAAGCACACGGTATTGGTGTGGGCGGAGAATTGGTTAGCAGACAGGAAACAAAGAGTGGGAATAAACGGGACCTTTTCAGAATGGCAGGCGGTGACTAGTGGGGTACCGCAAGGCTCAGTGCTGGGACCCCAGTTGTTTACAATATATATTAATGACTTGGATGAGGGAATTAAATGCAGCATCTCCAAGTTTGCGGATGACACGAAGCTGGGTGGCAGTGTTAGCTGTGAGGAGGATGCTAAGAGGATGCAGGGTGACTTGGATAGGTTGGGTGAGTGGGCAAATTCATGGCAGATGCAATTTAATGTGGATAAATGTGAAGTTATCCACTTTGGTGGGAAAAATAGGAAAACAGATTATTATCTGAATGGTGGCCGATTAGGAAAAGGGGAGGTGCAACGAGACCTGGGTGTCATTATACACCAGTCATTAAAAGTGGGCATGCAGGTACAGCAGGCGGTGAAAAAGGCGAATGGTATGCTGGCATTTATAGCGAGAGGATTCGAGTACAGGAGCAGGGAGGTACTACTGCAGTTGTACAAGACCTTGGTGAGACCACGCCTGGAGTATCGTGTGCAGTTTTGGTCCCCTAATCTGAGGAAGGGCATCCTTGCCATAGAGGGAGTACAAAGGAGGTTCACCAGATTGATTCCTGGGATGGCAGGACTTTCATATGAAGAAAGACTGGATGAACTGGGCTTGTACTCGTTGGAATTTAGAAGATTGAGGGGGGATCTGATTGAAACGTATAAGATCCTAAAGGGATTGGACAGCCTAGATGCAGGAAGATTGTTCCCGATGTTGGGGAAGTCCAGAGCGAGGGGCCACAGTTTGAGGATAGAGGGGAAGCCTTTTAGGACCGAGATTAGGAAAAACTTCTTCACACAGAGAGTGGTGAATCTGTGGAATTCTCTGCCACAGGAAACAGTTGAGGCCAGTTCATTGGCTATATTTAAGAGGGAGTTAGATATGGCCCTTGTGGCTACGGGGGTCAGGGGGTATGGAGGGAAGGCTGGGGCGGGGTTCTGAGTTGGATGATCAGCCATGATCATAATAAATGGCGGTGCAGGCTCGAAGGGCCGAATGGCCTACTCCTGCTCCTATTTTCTATGTTTCTATGTTTCTATGTTTCTATTCTGAGGCCGTGTTCTCTGTGTTCTCTGTTTCCCGTTGTTGGAAACATCCTCTGCACTTCCACTCTATCTAGGCCTTTCAATATTTGATATGTTTCAATGACATCCCACCTCATTCTTCTAAACTCCAGTGAGTACAGGCCTAGAGCCATCAAACATTCCTCATATGCTAACTCCCATTCTCAGGATTGTTCTCACAAACCTCCTCTGGACCTTCTCCAATGCCATTCTTTCTTAGATATGGGGCTCAAATCTGCTCACAATACTCCACATGTGGTCTGACCAATGCCTTATAAAGTCTTGGCATTACATCCATGCTTTTTCTTGAAATGAATGCTAACATTGCATTTGCCTTCCTTGTTACCTACACAACCTGAAAGTTAACCTTTAGGGAATCCTGCACTGGGTCTCCCAAGTCCCTTTGCACCTCGAATTTCTGAATTTGATCCTCATTCAGTAAATTATCTACACCTTTATTCCTTCCACCAAAGTACTTGAACATACACTTCTCCACACCGTATTCCATCTCACGTTTCTTTGCTCATTCTCCTAATCTGTCTAAGTCTTTCTGCAAACTCCCTGCTTCCTTAATAGTACCTACACCTTCACTTATCCATCATCCAGGTCGTTAAAATATGTGATAATAATGAACCCAACACCTATCCCTGTGCAACACCACTAGGTGCTGGCAGCCAACCAGAAAAGTACTCCTTTATTCCCAGCTTTTTGCCTTCTACCAGTCAGCCCATGCAAGTGTTTTCCCTGTAATACCATGGGCTGTTATCCTGTTTGGCCACCTTTGTCAGTCCTACCCATTATTTCCTCAAAGAACTCCAACAGATTTGTCAGGCAGGATTTCCCCTTAAGGAATCCATGCTGATTCAGGCATGGTGGAAGGTGTGCTGGCTGGCTGCATTACGGCCTGGGATGGGAACACCAAATGCATCTGAGCGGAAAGTCCTTCAAAGGTAGTGAATTTGGCCCAGTACATCACAGGTAAAACCTTCCCAACCATCGAGTATATCTACATGAAACATTGCCTCAGGAAAGCAGCATCCATTATCAAAGTTATTCACCACCCAGGCCATGCTCTTTTCTCGTTGCTGCCATCAGGTAAAAGGTATAAGTGCCTCAGGACTCACACCACCAGGTTCAAGAACAGTTACTACCCCTGAATCATCAGGCTCTCGAACAAAAGGGGATAAGTACACTCATTTAAGGTTTTATCTTATTTCATGCTCGTTACTTATGCTATTTATTTTTATCTGCATTTGCACAGTTTGTTTGCAGTTACTGTCCTATAGATTTGCTAAGTTTGCCTGCAGAAAAAGAACCTCAGGGTTGTATGGGTGACCTGTATATACTCTGATAATAAATTTTACTTTGTACATTGACCTTTGAACTTTGTGTGCCAAGTACCTCTAAACCTCATCCTTAATAATGGACTTCATCTTGCCATCCACTGAAGTCAGGCTAGGTGGCCTATGATTTCCTGCCTTTTGCCTCCCTCCTTTTTAAAAGAGTGGAGTGACATTTGAGATTTTCCAGTCCTCTGAAATCACTCCACAACCTCTTCAGCTTTCTCCTTTTGAACCCTGGGATGTAGTCCATCTGATCTAGGTAGCCCATGAAGTATATCCAACCACAAGATTGTATAACACCATTCACTGTTCACTGAATGATCCCCCTGGATCTTTGCCTTGATCCATGCATGTGTGCCCTGCATTACACCAGTTATTCTTTGTCTGAAGGAGGATTTCTTAATATTAGTGCTGAAGTTATCCTCAATAACCCAAGTCCTCTTACACTATTTTTTCAGTGTAGTTTAAATTAATTTTCTAGGTTCACCTTTTGCATGTGCGTATATCTTTTTAAATAGCAAGAACAGACCAAATTCTGCTATTGCTTGTCACAAGTCAGTTCTCAAAGACTCAAGTTCAGCTTTATGCCTTTTTTTGCAGTGGTTACAGAGCTTGCATGGCTCTGTTCCACAGTGACCAGATTTAGATACAACACTCAACATGCAGTTTGACGTCCATTCAATTGTTTGGAATATATCACTCAACGTTTTATTACCTTTGTTAATTGCTACTCTGTGATCTTTGGATGTTGAGTATTGATTCTGCTAAGAACCCAAAGTGCCTTTCAGCTTCAAGCAATTTCAGTATCATTCCTCAAATGCGCATATTGCCTAGTTACACACACAAAATGCTAGTGGAACGCAGCAGGCCAGGCAGCATCTATGGGAAGAAGTACAGTTGACGTTTCGGGTCGAGACCCTTCGTCAGGACTAACGGAAAGAAGAGATAGTAAGAGATTTGAAAGTGGGAAGGGGAGACCTGAAATGATAGGAGAAGACAGAAGGGGTAGGGATGAAGCCAAGAGCTGGGAAGTTGATTGGCAAAAGGGATACAAGGCTGGAGAAGGGGGAGTATCATGCTAGGAGCTACACTCACGTCTCCATCTACATCAATGGAGCTGTGGTGAAGCGTGTATCAAACTTCAGATTCCTTGGTGTCCACATTTCCGAGGATCTCACTTGGTCCCTGAGCTCCTCCATCCTGATCAGAAAGGTGCAACAGCACCTTTATTTCCTGCGGAGCATCAAGAAAGCTCACTTCTCTCCCAGGATGCTGATGGATGTTTTCCTCTGTACCACTGAGAGCATACTCACCAACTGCATCTCAGTGTGGTAAGGTAATTGTCCCGTATCAGACCGCAAAGCACTCCAGCGTGTGGTGAAAACTGCCCAGCGGATTATCGACACCCAATTGCCCACCATTGAGAACATCTACCATAAACACTGCCTGGGCAGAACAAAAAGCAAAATCAAGGATGCATCTCACCCTAACCATGGACTTTTTACTCTCCTCCCCTCCTATAGGCACTACAGGAGCCTCCGCTCCCGCACCAGCAGGCACAGGAAGAGCTTCCTCTGTGAGGCTGTGACCCTGCTGAACCTCACATCACAGCGCTAAGCAGTATTGCACCCGTATTGTACTGTCTCAGTACTTTTATATTTGTGTGCTGTAGCACTTACTTTTTATTCGCAGTTATTTTGCATTTCTGGTTAGATGCTAACTGCATTTCGTTGGCTTTGTATCTGTACTCAGCACAATGACAATAAAGTTGAATCTAATCTAATCTAACCTAATCTAATCATGGGATGGAAAGCCTTGGAAGAAAGAAAGGGAGAGGGGAGCACCACAGGAAGATGTAGAACGGGCAAGGAGTATTTGTGAGAGGGAAAGAGAGAGAGAGAGAGAAAAAAAAGAGAGAATAAATAAATAAATAAATACTTTTTTTTACAAGTAACAGGGTGGGACGAGGAATAGTCTAGGTAGCTGTGAGAGCCCGTGGGCTTATAGTAGACATCAGTAGATAAGCTGTCTTCAGAGGTAGAGACAGAGAGATCAAGAAAGGGGAGGGAGGTGTCAGAAATGGACCAGGTAAATTTGAGGGCAGGGTGGAAGTTGGAGGCAAAGTTGATGAAGTCAACGAGCTCAGCATGCGTGCAGGAAGCAGCGCCAATGCAGTCATTGATGCAGCGAAGGAAAAGTGGGGGACAGATACCAATATAGGCTTGGAACATGGACTGTTCCACATAGCCAACAAAAAGGCAGGCATAGCTGGAACCCATACATTGCCTAGTTAATCTTTTTGCATTCATTGCTTTACACTCATGATACTAAACTCTATCTATCACTGTTTGGTCCACTCATAGTCTATTTTGTTCACTTTTTTGTTTCTAGATTGTTTCAGGATCACGTGTTGTTTACTATTCCATCAGTCTCACAGTTGGATTCAACTGTTATGTTAGACCTTGACTCCCGACAGATTTTAACTTCTTTAAGTAATCTCACCAGTGAAACTATTTGGAAGTCTTTATACAAAACATTTTTGCATTTATCAGTGAATATATGGTCTGTCACTTCCTAAAAAGAAAATCAGGGAGCTTGTCTTGAACTCATTGAAACTTTTCAGTCTAAAGCAATACTGACAGCTATCTATTAGACCATTGTCCAGATAATCTCCAATTTGAATCCTTAAGTGATTCATTTCATTATTTCTCTTGGAATAGAATTAGGACTAATTAGTTTGTAATGAAAACAGAAAATGGAGAAAGCACTCAGCAGCTCAGACAGCTTCTATAGGGAAAGAAACAGAGTTAAACTTTCAGATCTATGATCTTTAAACAGAGCTGAATGTACCTGGGGCTCAAATGTTTTCAAGTTTGTGGGAGGGAAGAAAATAATAGCAGTAACTATAAAACATAATAACGCCAGTTGTGGTAGTGAAGACTGGGAGAGGCGGTGAAGGCTTACTAATCATAAATGATCTCCCTTGAGGAAATGTAGTTACAGAAGACTAAAATAAAACAGAAGAGGAGAGAGACAAAAAATGAAAAAGAGAAAACAAATGTGGAACTGTAAAATGCACAATGGCAATTACATATAGTATGTTTACTGTTTTCAAGCTACTGTTGTTTCTGAATCCTTTCTTATAGACTCATAGTATAGTGCAGCATGCAGCCAGGCCATTTTGCCCAACTTGTCCACGCCAGCCAGTGGGCACTCTTTTGTGTTAATCCCATGTCCCACCACCTGGTCTGTAGCCTTCAATGTCAAGCCAATTCAAATGCTCATCCAGATATTTCTCAAATAGAATGTGGAACAGAAGAGTACAGCACAGGAACAGGCCATTCAGCCCATAATGTTGGGCCGAAACAGCTCAAAAGCAAATCACAAACACCCAAACCCTAATCCCTCCTACCTACACCATGTCCATGTCCCTTCATCTTCCTTACATTCATGTGCATATCAAAACGTCTCTTAAAACCCTCTGATGTATTTGCCTCTACCACCATACCAGGCAGTGAATTCCAGGCATCCACAACTCTGTGAGTAAAGAACTTACCTCTCACATCCTCCTTGAACCTACCCCCTCTCCCCTTCAATGCAAACCCTCTGGTATTAGATGTTTCAACTCCGGGAAATAGATACTCTCTGTCCGCTCTATCTATGCCTCTCATAATCTTGTAAACCTCTCCCCTCAGCCTCTGACAGTCCAGAGAAAACAACCCAAGTTTATCCAGTCTCCCATGATAGCACTTGCCCTCTAAAACAGGCAGCATCCTGTAAACGTCTTCTGCACCCTCTCCAAAGCCTCAACATCCTTCCTATAATGGGCTGGCCAGAACTGTATGCAATACTCCAGATGTGGCCTAACCTTAGATTTATAAAGTTGCAACATAACCTTCAGACTTTTGAACTCAATGCCTCTACTATTAAAAGTAAGCATTCCATAAACCTTCTTAACAACATTATGGACCTGTGTAGCTACTTTCAAGGAGCTATGAACTTGGATCCCAAGATCTCTCTGCTCAAGACTTTGCCCTTAACAGTGTACTATCTTTTTGCATTTGCCCTACCAACATGCAACACCTCACATTTATCTGGGTTAACCTCCATCTGCCATTTCTCAGCCCATATCTGCAACTGGTCTATATCATGCTGTATCCTTTGCCAGTCTTCTACACTATTCACAACTAACAATTAGAGGGAACACTGGTGGAGGGGCAGGTAATCTGAGGAAGTAGAGAGGATGCTGAAGGACAGACAGATTAGGAGAATGGGCAAAGAATTGACAGATGAAACACAGTGTTTGGATGTGTATGGTCATGCACTTTGGTAGAAGAAATGAAAAGGTTATTTTCTAAATGGAGAGAAAATACAAAAAGCTGAGGTGCAAAGGGACTTGGGAGTCCTCTTGCAGGATTCCCTAGAGGTTCATTTGCAAGTTGAATCTGTGGTGAGGAAGCAAAATGCAATATTAGTATTCATTTCAAGAGGACCAGAATATAAAAGCAAGGATGTAATGTTGTGACTTTATAAAAAATTTGTGAGGCCTCACAAAGTATTGTGCGCAGATCTGGGCCCATTACCTTCGAACAGATGTGCTGCAACTGAAGTGTGTTCGAAGGAGGTTCATGAAAATGATTCCAGGTTTGAATGGCTTGGCATATGAAGAGCTTTTGATTGCTCTGGGCCTGTATTCGCTAGAATTCAGAAGAATGACTGGTGGCCTCATTGAAACCTATTGAATGGTGAAACGCCTTGATAGACTGGATGTGGAGAGAATATTTTCTATGTTGGGAGAGTCTAAGAATAGAGGACACTACCTCAGGATAGAAGGGTGTCCTTTAGAATGGAGATGAGGAGGAACTTCTTTAGCCAGAGAGCGATACATCTGTGGAATTCTTTGCCAATGGCATCTGTGGAGTCTTTAAGTATATTTAAGACAGAGTTTGATAGGTTCTTGATTATCCAGGGCATGAAGGTATACGGGGAGAAGGCGGGAGATTGGGGCTGAGAGGACACTTGAATCAGCCATGTTGAAATGATGGAGCAGGCGCGATGGCCAAATGGCCTAATTGGCTCCTATATCTTATGGTCTTATGTCAATCACTCTATATGTTAAAAAAGAATTTCAGAATCCGTATCAGTATGGCATGATATTTGTTGTTTTATGGCAGCTGTGCAGTACAATGCATAAAAATATTGTAAATTACAATAATATATATATAATAAATGAAATTAGTGGTGCAAAAAGGGGAGCAAAAATGATGAGGTTCTGTCCATAGGTTGGTTCATTGTCCGTTCCGAAATCCGTTGGTGGAGGGCAAGAAGCTGTTCTTAAAACATGGGGTGTGTGGCCCCAGGCTCCTGTACCTCCTCTTCAATGGTTGTAATAAGAAGAGAATGTGGCCTGGGTGATAGGGATCCTTGATGATGGATGAAGTCTTTTTGTGGCATTGCTTTTTGAAGATGCCCTCACTGCTGGAGAGGCCTATGATGGAACTGGCTGAGTTTGCAACCCTCTTTTGCTTTTTCTGATCCTTTATAGTAGCCCCTTCATACCGGATGGTGATGCAACCAGTTAGAATGCTCTCCATGACACATCTATAGAAACTTCCTGGAGTCTTTGGTGACATACCAAATCTCCTCAAACTACAAGTAAAATATAGCCGCTTCTTTGTAATCATGTCAATATGCTGGGCCCACGGTAGATCCTCTGAGATTTTGATACCCAGGAACTTGAAACTGCTCACCCTTTCCACTGCTGACACCTAGATGAGGACTGGTGTGCATTCCTTTGACTTGCCCTTCCTGAAGCTCCCATTTTCCTTCTAAAGCTCTTTCCTCTAAGCTCTTTTGGTTTTGATACACCTGCCATGGGAGAAAGATTCAGACTACCTTATCTATGTCTCTTGTATCTTGTATACCTCTTCCAGGTCAGCCGTCAGCCTCCTTTGTTCTGGGAACAAAAGACAAGCCCAACCTGTCCAGTATCTCCCCATAATGTATGTTCTTTGATCCAGACAATATCCTGGTGAATCTCCACTACACTCTCTGCAGTGCAATCACATCATTCCTATAATATGACAATTACTGGAATCTCATGGGCAATATTGTTTGTTACCAGATTTTAATTTTTAAATATCCCTTATCTTCCCCGGTACCATATTTCCACAAACTCATTTCTGGTTATACTGATCCCATGACACTGGGAAGACGTTTTCTGTCAAGATTTAACACTCAGGATGAAGATCTTAAATGATCCACAATTATTCACCTCACAAATCAATTCAAACACTATTTTTCCCTGTGGGAGGGAGAAAATCAAGAGAAGGAAAAATGAGGCAGGGTACAGGAGCTTTGACAGGTTTTGATAAGTGAGATTGAATGTGTGCTTCAGAGATCGAGTGAAGTAAAATGGCTGTTATCAAATATATCTTGGGTAAATTAAACTGGTAAGTTGAAAACAAGGTAGTATTTCACTGCAGATAGATCCCAACACAACACTGGAACATTACTTGAAGCTGGATATAATAGCTCGACTTAAGAGAAGTACTGCAATTTGTCTTCTATTATCAGCTTCACCAGAAGGCAGACTTTACTGGACTTCTCACAATGTTTGAAAAACAATGTTAATTTACACTAGAAAAGTTATTTTTGGAGATAATTCCAGAGAGAAAGCAGTTAATATTACTAAAGACTAACAAGGATGTCCTTTTAAATTACCATTTAGAAAGTTTGGATTGTGCTCTGTCATTTTTACCCTGCAATCCAGTCGACAAGAATTCAAAATTGGGTAATATAAAGCCATCACCCACAGCATACAAAGGAGAGGATCATGGTGCAGTGGAGGATTTCAGCACTGACGTCATTATGGAACAAGCTCGTGGTGCTATAGATTCCATCAATAGATGTACATGTCAGCAAGGTGAAACAAGATGGAGCAATTTAGTCCCGGCAGTTAAAATAAAGAAAAAAATCCACAGTGAAACTCTGCTAAACAATGGATTTGTTTTTTGAATTTTTCACACGGTCAAACGGATGCTGTGAACTGGGTGGCTACGTACTCAACCATATCTCTTCCATCCCTTCCCTACCACTGTTCACTCACCAAGCCCATATACAGACAGACATAGGTAGACTTAAGAAATAGTCCCTGAACCTACTATCTGAGGTCAGAATGGTGTTAATCCTTGCCTTCCTGCATTCACTACAATTCTAGCAACTGCAGTGACCAAAGAACGGCTCTGAGTGGTTGAGCCTGTGAAAATCATGTGAGGAGATTGTCAGGTCTGCATGTAATGCATTTTTAATACCACAGCGATGTCTTGAATATGTAAAACCTAGCTATAGTACAGTACTGGAAAAGGAAGATGTTCCTTTTCTAACTGAACAAAAGAAAGATTTACATTTTAGAGCATCCACTTTATGTTTTTGAAATGTTGTAATGGAAGAAACATCAGAACTATTTTGTGCACAGCAAGCTCCCATTAACCAGAAAGACTGATGAAAAATTGATGGACCAACAAAAATTATCTTAACTATTCTAGTGGTCTGAATTCCTTAAAATGAGTCATGCATGATCTTCTGTTTCTTACCCTTTCAGACCTGGCTGCTGTGCGGAACCAGGAACGAAATACAACTCCTCTAATGGATTTCCAGATGAGATGTTAAACTTCGTAAAGACTCACCCATTGATGGATGATACAGTTCCCTCACTAAACCATGGGCCATGGATTATAAAGACAACCATCAGGTGAATTCAAAGGCGCGGTCTTCCAGAGCATTTTCAAAGAGGGACTCCTTTGTTCCTGACTTCAGATATGGAGTCATTACACACCAGGAATTTCAAATCAGTTATAATTATGAGCTAGGTAGCTGAAATTCGAATTCAAGTTTATGGTTATGGGCATGCATACCCTGGATATAAATGCCATGAAAATGAGCTTTTATGCAGCAGCAGCACTATATAGTACAAACATCATAAATATATAAATTACCTTAACTTAAATTAGCGTAAATTGTACATAACTTGTCACAAAAAATAAACAAAAATAAACATAACTGCAATTGAACAAGTTGGGGAAAATATATTCCAAAGCAGAATTAGGAAATTTTTCAGTTCATTTTAAGAACCTGAGCATGATCCTGCTTTCAGCCCCAACCCTTGTCTCTTCTCTTCCAATATTTGGCTTACCTTGTGGTAGTAACAACAAATAAATATAAATATATGAATGCTGCAACTTTGCGTTGACACATACTTGGTTCAGTTTGCAGAATACTAATCTGACTCAGTTATCAGGTCCCAGTAAGACAACTTTTACAAAGCTGAGCAGTGTACAACCCCATGGGCAGGAAAACCTTCATACCAGCTATACTACAAGTCCTGAAGCAGGTCTCTGTCTAAATCATCTTACATACTCCTGGTAAATTTAGAACCTGAGGTGGAATTCAATATTAAGGTCATTATTCTCCTGATATGAAAGTATAAGTAACCAAACTTGCATGTTGGCCGGTAAAGATTTGTCTCACATCAGTAACTCCAGGGTAACTTCCCTTATCCTTCAAAAGAGGAAGTGGCAAATGTGAACAAAACAATTGTAATCTTTGGCTCAGCCTTTAAGCTTGAGCAAGTTTGGCACCATCTGTGTGGTTCTGAGAAATGGCAGGATTCAAAGAGCCATTTAGCTTGTAAGGAAATGAGATCCCGGTAAAATGAACACAGAAGTATGCTACAAAGAGGATTCTACGCTCCTGAAACCCATCTAAAGAAGCACTTCTCTGGCTGTAGCAGGAAAGGCAGAGTAAAATTTAACTGTAACCAAGATGCAAAATGGTAGGCTGTGCATCAGACTGGATACTACAAATGGTGATTTTTTTTGCTACATTTGATTTTCATGAATGTTGAGCATCAACTGAATTTTACCCTACCATATATTCAGTGTGGTGCAGCAGGGCATATTCCATTCATTTTAGTGAGCCACTTTTCAGAATAACAAAGCCAGCACAGGCTACTGCTGTCAAGACAAACGCCTCACTAAATTGAACCCAGTGATTGCTGAGAGCATCCAAGCACTGCATCCCAAAGGAACACATCTTTCTTGTGTTGAGTTTCTGCTCCACTATCCTGGTTCAGCAGATGATGCTCTGTGTTTAAACTTCCACATTTGAGCTTGTGATTGCATGATGTCTGGGGAGAGTTTAAGAAACACGAGAAGTGATGCGTGAAGCTATGTTGTTTGGACTTACAGGAAACATTAAGGTGCGTCAACGTGCCCTTGGTATAAATGTGAAAATATACTGGTGACTGTTATAGTACTTTGTAGAATTGAGCACATCCACATGCCTATTGCTGCAGGGAATTTTTCTGTAAGGTCTTCTGAACCAGTCCATTTGTCTCATTCCACAACTATATTGCAGAAATCTTTAATTGAAGCAGCACCTTAATGAACTGTTCCTGCTCCTGTTCACAATCTTTATGTAAACGTTGAAGCAGAGAAATAACAGGCCATTTGTACCATTGTCCCTCAGCTGAAGTGATGGCTCCAAGATATTGAACGTTGCTAGGTGTAAAGCTGTGGCCTGGCCCCTCATTTCAGAATCAGAAGTTTATCGACACTAACATAAATCGCAAACTAAGTGGCAGGAGTACAGTGCAGGCATAATAAATCACCATAAGTTAAAATAAAATTAATTAATTAAATAAATAAAGAGGCCGAAGGACGAATAGTATTGTTCGTGGGCTCATGAACCATTCAGAAGTCTTATGGCAGAGTAAAAGAAGTTGTTCCTAAGACGTTAAGTTGGGTATTCTAGTGAACGCAGCAGGCCAGGCAGCATCTCTAGGAAGAGGTATAGTCGACGTTTCGGGCCGAGACCCTTTGTCCTGACGAAGGGTCTTGGCCTGAAACGTCGTCAGTACCTCTTCCTAGAGATGCTGCCTGGCCTGCTGCGTTCACCAGCAACTTTGATGTTTGTTGCTTGAATTTCCAGCATCTGCAGAGTTCCTCATGTTTAAGTTGAGTATTCTGGCTCCTGTACCTTCTCCCTGATGATAGTAATGAGAAGAGGGCATATTCTCAGTGTTGAGACAAAAAACTAAGAAATTTGTGAATAAGGAAACTTTCCCACATCATATTCCTAAAGTACCTACCCTTTAACCTGTGAGCATGTCTCCTGTATATAGGGGATATGTTGTAGTGTGGATGAAATCACTGGAGAGACAGAGTCACTGGTAGATACAAAGCAGCTTCTTTATTCGACACAACAAGGTACAGCAGGCATCATACAGACGGAGAAGCTTTCGGTAGGAAGGTCTGCTAGCCCAATGTGGGCTCGATATTTATATGCTAAACACAAAGGCAATCGCTACTTAAAAAGTTATAGACAATGCATAGACAATGCTTCGTTTTGAAGCTACCTACAAAACATCACACCTTCTGACTTCATCCTTTCCTCCTGACGCCAACATGCCTGGGTTGGTATCCACAGCCTTTAGGAATGCAAGTTAAATCCACAATACATTTATTTGGCATTTTACATGCTAACATAGAAGACAATTAATATTTATAAAGTATAGATAATACTGTCTTTGAAACTACAGCATCTGGTCAAACTACGGCGCCAGAAGCACCTGGTATTCACATCTTTTTAGGAAGCACATTGTTGTGGACTCAATCCACAGTACTTTGTCAAATAGAAGTCTGGTGGCCAAGTCATTTAAGTGTAAGCGAATCATCTACCCAAAAAAATTCACTCTAACAGGATACAACAAATCCTCTCAGAATCCTGTAGATTTCAAGAAGATCACCTATCATTCCACTAAACGGAAATGAGTAGAAGTCAAACCTACTCCAATTCTTCTCATTGGATCACCTAAAAGCCCAAGAACTAGTTGCCAGGGACGGATTGTTACCAGTCACAAAGCTCTATCTTCTCCAGAATTCGGCGATACTAAGCTGAATTCAGGTAGAAAGGGAATATTTCTTTAAGAGGTCCAAATATCCTATGCATAATTGTATATAGACTGAATCAACCTACCAATTTTACCAATTCCAGTCCCATTTCTCCTCCTTCTCTAAACTCCTTGATCATATCAAGCCTCCCAGGTATCATCTTTGCCTTAATTTTCTACTTGAATCTTTGCAGTTTTATCCTCCTTACAAGTTTCACTTAATTCAAGCCATGAACAGTGTCCATCTGTTATTTAGCTCTTCCTTAAGTTTGTTGATGTCCCTCCAACAAAGTCATCCTCACAGTTAACAACCCATGATCCAGTTCTGCAGCCCTGCACCTTTCATGGCTTAACTCCTTCCCATTTAACGGGACTCCCAGCGGTGGTTTCTCTTTCCTTTCGACTGTCCCGCTGTAACCACTTCACTAGCTTAATGATTCATCTTTGATGTTTTCTCTTTAACTCATCAGTATGCTGCTACTTAACAATTCTGTACCCAGCCATTGGGTCAGCTTCCATATCGTTAGCTGGAACATCCATTTCTGCTTCTTGGCCACCTCCTTCACCGGTCCATGATATCCTTCTGCACCGAGGTGAGGATGGTTTAAACTTGTTCCACTCAACCTTTTGTATTATCAAACCCATCATTGACTTCATCCTTTCCCTGGGCAGGGAATGTTTTGTCATACGCTTTTCAGGAGGGCAATGTTCAGAACATCACAGAATTATAGAAGGACTTTGAGTGACGCTGTATTTTGTCTGTAGGAACTTTCACACAGCTGTCACACTGACCCCTAGTGTCCTTCCAGGTCATCAGTGCCTTCAACTGCTGGTTCCTGAACTTCCTGCAGGCCTGAATGTAGCCTCATCACCTTAGATTTCCCTGAACAGAATTCAGATATTTAAATTCTTATTTAAGTCATTCTTTTACAAAAAAAAAAATTTACACCCACATTCATCATCTCCATGTATACCTAAGCTTTCTTTACTGGTTTCCCATTCCTCACCCTTCTTAGGTTATAGCACTGACCCAGCAATAAGCTTTTTCAACTATTGTTTCTTCAACTAAATGCAAACTTGCAATTGCAGTGTCCAACATTTGTCTTTCCTGAGTTCCCTGAAGGTGCTGCTTCCCTTTGCTAGCCTGCACGTCACCCTTGGGCAAGGTGTAGCACCTGCTTTGCCCAGTGATCAGGGTCATGTGAAGCCATTGGAGTAGTTGGTGGTCATATGACCAGCTGATGTATATCACAAGTCCTGATTATGTGACCACTGACACCAGATAGACAGTCTCTGAAGAGTACTGATAATGGCTGGGGTTATCGGTCTTGTAAGGACACTGCCCAGATGAAGGCAATGGCAAACCATTTCTGTAGAAAAAGTTGCCAAGAACAATCATGGTCATGAGACTATGATCGCCTACATCATACGACATGACACATAATGATGATGTCATACAACACGGCACTTAATGATGATGATGAAGAAGTACCTTCTCTTTAATGCTTTATTAAAAATTCTGTCTTGTCAGTTTATGCTTGAAAACTTGTCTACGAATGATTGCTTGTGTTACTTAGCCACAAGGCCACAATGTTCCTTCTTAATATTTGTCACACTTTAAGCCATTTTCAGGCACTTAAGTGCATTGGTAAATTAGAAAATAATGAATGTTTCTTCCTATCCCTCTTGTTTTCTGAAGCTCGGTGATATAATCCTTTACTACCATCTTATTGAATCTTGGCAGCATTAAAAGTAAGGTTTGCCCATGCGAGCCCAGTTTACTCAACTCAAGAATGTTTAATTCCTGTCCTCCTTCTGTGCATAGGTTTTAAACAGGGCTTCTTCATTGATCACACGTTCCTAGCCACTTTGACGAACTGTGTTTACATCTCGCCTTAGAGGCGCCCATTAATGGCTTTGTGGCCAGGTTTACAAATGATACAAGGGTAGGTGGAGGAGCAGATAGTGCTGAGGAAGCAGGGAGGCTGCAGAAAGACTTGGATAAATTAGGAGAATGGGCAAAGAAGCGGCAGATTTAACACACTGTAGGGAAATATATAGTCATGCACTTTTGGTAGAAGGAATAAAGGTGTAGACTATTTTCTAAATGGGGTGCAAATTCAGAAATTGGAGGTAAAAAGGCCTTGTAAATCCTTGTGCAGGATTCCCTAAAAGTTAACTTGCAGCTTGAATCAGTGGTAAAGTTGGCAAATGTAATGTTCGTATTTATTTCAAGAGGACTAGAATATAAGGTCAAGGATGTAATGCTGAGGCATTGGCCAACCACACTTGAAGTATTGTGAGCAGCTTTGGGCTCCTTATCTAAGAAATGGTGTGCTAGCTTTGGAGAGGGTCCAGTGGAGATTCACGAGAATGATCCCTGAGATTGAAGGGTGAGTGTATGAGGAGCTTTTGATTACTCTGGAGCTGTACTTGCTGGAGTTTAGAAGAATGAGGGGGGATCTCATTGAAACTTTTGAATATTGAAAGGTTTAGATAGATGGACGTGGAGAGGATGTTTCCAATAGTGAGGAGTTTAGGCTGTGCCCTCTGAACACAAGGATGTCCCTTTAGAACAGATGAGAAGGAATTCTTTTATCCAGAGTGTGGAGAACCTGTTGAATTTATTGTCATTGATGGCTGTAGAGGCCGTCATTGGATACTTAAAGCAGAGACTGATAGGTTCTTGATCAGAATCAGAATTAGGTTTAATATCACTGTCACACATTGTGAAATTTGTTGTTTTGTGGCAGCATTACATTGTGATACATAATAATAAAAATTATTAATTCCTATAAGAAGTATATGTAAAAAAAATTAAGAAGTGCAAAAAGAGAGAAAAAATGACTGAGGTAGTATTCATGGGTTCATTGTCCATTCAGGAATCTGATGGCAGAAAGGAAGAAGCTGTTCCTGAAACATTGAGTGTGTGTGTCTTCTGGCTCCTGTACCTCCTGTTTGATGGTAGCAATGAGAAGAGAGCAGGGTGTGGGTGATGGATGTCCTTAATGATGGATGCTGCCATTTTGAGGCATCAGCTTTTGAAAGTGGCTGAGATGCTGGGAAGGCTAGTGCATATGATGGAGTTGGCTGAGTTTATAATTTCTGCAGCTTTATCCAATCCTGTACAGTAGCCCCTCCTTATCAGACAGAGATGCAACTAGTTAGAATGTTCTCTACGGTACATCTGTAAAAATTTGTGAGCGTCCTCAGTGACATACCAATTCTCCGCAAACTCCTAATGAAATACAGCCGCTCTCGTACCTTCTTTGTAGTTGCATGAACATGCATGAATATGTCTGGCCCAGGATAGTTCCTCGGAAACAATGACTTCCAGGAACTTGAATTTGCTCACTCTTTCCAGCTCTGATCCCTCAAAGAGGACTGGTGTGTGTTCCCTCAATTTACCCTTCCTAAAATCTACAGTCAGTTCTTTGGTCTTACTGACATTGAGTGCAAGGTTGTTGCTACAACACCACTCAACTAGCTGATCTATCTTGCTCCTGTATGCCTTCTTGCCAACCTCTAAAATTCTGCCAACAATAGTTGTGTCATTGGCAAACTTATGGATGGTGTTTGAGCTGTGCCTAGTCACATAGCGTAAAGAGGTTAGAGCTGTGGGCTATGCACTCATCATTGAGGTGTGCCAGTATAGATTGTCAGCAAGATGTTATTTCCCATCCACACAGACTGTGGTTTCTCTGTGAGGAAGTCAAGGATCCAGTTGCTAAGGGAGGTACAGAGGTCCAGGTTTTTGAGCTTATTCATTAAAACAGAGGGTACAATTGAGTTGAACTCGGAGCTGAAGTCAATGAACAACAGTCTGACATAAGTATTACTATTGTCCAAGTGATTAGTAAGACCATCAAAGGTTATGGGAGAAGGCAGGAGAATGGGGTTGAGAGGGATAATAACTCACCCATGGTAGAATGGGGAAGCAGACTTAATGGGTCAAATGGCTTAATTCTTCACCTATGTCTTATGGTCATATTAGCACATCCCAATAATAAAAATGAATGGTGCATAGAAGCACTTCACTATCACATGGCTCAGTGCTTGGATTGCTAAATTGTGCTGAAAGTTCAGTAGCAATCAGAAACTGTACGGCCAGCTAGCTTGGCATAAGTTTCTCATGTTCTCAGAATGGAGAATATTTTAATAATACCTGATGTGCCAACAAACATCATGTGCCCTGAAGCAATCTGTGGATCCTTATATAAGTGTGCTGGATGCTGGTATAGTAAACAGTCAGTGGTAACTATGCAGGAGTACTTTTCTTTCTTGATGTCTCTAGCAATTACCCTGGCAAAAAACAGAAGCTGGCAAACTCCTGAATTGTATTCCTGTTTTTTTTAAATAAGCCTGAAATGTTAGTGCAGTTTTACAGCAGTTATCTTTATGACAACATTCGATCCCTATTGTGCCAATTCAGAAATACTATATTCACTAAATTCCGCCGACCCTCCATCAAGCATACTAAGTAGAATTTAATTGTATCCTATGACCAACAACATGAAAGATATTTCTCTTGGGAATTAGCTGTGGTTGGTAAGTGTTGCGAAATTCAACATATACTGTTGACTGAGGACTTAAGAGAGATTAATGATAGGCCATCCTTTGATCCTGAAACTTTTCAAGCTATGGCTTCAGGTTTTGCAGAAACAAGTAGATCATATGCCACATTATATTAAGCTTTACTGGAAGCAGCTTCATTTTTATTCTCTTCTAATGTATAATTAATATCTTGCTTTGATACCCAGGGATCGACTGAACAAGATTGTAGTGGATACAGAGGCAGGCCCCTTTAAGAATTACACTGTGGTATTCCTAGGCTCTGAAACTGGGGTTATTCTCAAGTTCCTCATTCGACCAACTACAAGTACAAACTTTGTCAATCGAAGCCTGTTCCTTGAACATTTTGATGCGTACAGTCCAGAGAAGTAAGTATATTTTCTTCTGATGTACGTTAAGACATTGGTCAGTAATTTCAAAGAGGGATAATCAGACTAGAAATCTACTTCAGAGCATTGGACATTATTCTATCATTTGTCTTCTCATTATAGCCTTCAGACAGACAGACAGACAGACACACACACACACACACACACACATTCCATTCATGTACTGCTTCATATATCCATTCATACATGCTGCACACATGCACATACAATGTCTCTCGCACAACATAGTACAAAATAGAGATCTGTATTTGTCAACACCAGCCATTGCTTAATCATTGCTCAGATTGTTTTCTCTCTTCTGCCCCAGTACAGAACACATGAATGTACCATTTTCCAAGATCTTTCAGCTCCCTGTGAATTCACTACATAGATGACAAATTCATTACACTTCTTCCTCCTCCAAGTCATTGCTTTCCAAGATGTCAAAGTCTGCCTTTGGTTTCAGTACTTTCTGCTTTTTGCAGGCTATCATCTGTCTCACCTTTGGGAATGATCCTAACTTCTTCCAGACTTTGTTCAGTCTTGTTGACCTACACTATGGCCTAAATGCCATTACTACATTCTTTCACTTTTCAAAGAACATATTGATGCAGTGAGGTAAGAAGAAAAAAAAAATCTATGTTTATTTGTGAAATAAAACACTGGAGCACTCAAACTTCCTGGCACTGAAATCTTCCTGCAAGGATTAATGAAAACCATTAAATGCAAGGTCCTTCCACTGTCCATAGCCCAAGTATACTGCCTTGCAATCAGTTTGCCCAAGATCAGTGAACATTCACCAAAGGTTTGGATGCAGAAATTGGTGAGAATGTGAAGAGAATTAGCAAAAATATTGGATTAATGTAGGATTACTGAATGATGGGCAGCATGGACCTCCTGCTGTGCTGTATCTTTTTATGATTTTATAACTCTTGATTAAAAGATCCCTTTCAACTGAATTATCTGTGAAGATTAGCTAGGACTTAGATTGTTCACAGAGCGTTCTGATACTTTTTTTTCCAACTATGCCCACTTTTGGCCACTTTTCTCTTCAATTTTTCATCTCACCTTTAGGTCCACATGCCTTCAGTGTACAGGCGGTTTTTCTGCTCCAGTATATTATGTCCAAATAAACAAAACTATTAATTTCTTGTTATCTCGCTGCAATAATGTATTCTTTGAAAAGTGTAAGAACAATTTACACTTTAGACACTTGTGAAGTTTTGGAGAAGGGCTTGAGTGTGTTGTGTAAGTTTGAACAGAGTCAGGAAAAAGACTCTTCATTCATGAAGGTGAGACAGGTGATGCCCAGCAGAAAGCTGGAGATTTGAGGATGATCTTTCTATCATCAAATATCCTGACAATATTCAATGCTCACATAAGGAAAAAAAGAATTCACAAATCTTTGGTATTCTTATATTTTGGAACAATACCCCAACAGTCGTCATTGGGGTGATGTCAGATACAGTATGTCAGATATCAGGTTAAGTGGGATTGTAAATGCTAACTGTTATAAAATTGGCCCATTTTCAATTCAGTTGAAATCTATCAAGCATAACTCACATAGAGAACTAGTGCAAAGTTAATAGTGTTGCAACTTCACTGACAATCAGTTACATCCCCAGACACTTCAGAAAAGCAGACAGATTATAAGAGAAAGAACTCTGGTACTGAAAATACAGCAACTTAAAGAGAAGAATAACATTTGTGAATTATTTTCAGATAATTTCAAAACACAATCATAGTAGTATTAGCATCCACATAGGCTGTACATGGGAAGTTGTATATTTAATGATAGAGATAATATAGAGAAAGTGTTAAAAAAATCATTCAAAATTTCTGGGCTCCCTTCCAAAAACCGTAAAGACAGCTAGAAATGTCTCCTTGGAGCACAAAGAATTAGAAAAGACCAGTGGTCCAGGTATTTTAAATGGGTGATAGGAATTAACTGAATACAAATTAGTCTTTGAAATGAACGTGAAGCAAGCTTTGCAAAATAGGTCTAAACAAGGAAATTAGGAGCAATCTGTTTTGGGGAGGGTCAATATTTAGGTTAAATTGCAGTCACATCTCATCACTTGTAAAACAGAACTCCACAAGAGACAGTATTTCCAGGAAAGGCTAAAACAAGGGAGGGGAAGGGAGACAAGGTGTTGAACTGTAAGAAGTGTTATTATTTTGTCATGTTAATAACTAATGACAGTATATAATATATGGTTGCTAACACATGTACTCAAATTATTAACTTAAAATATATTAATTGTGCTCTTCGAGACTTTGCTGTACATAGACCAACTGCTGAGTTTCCTGCATTGCAGCAGTGAGTGTACTTCAGAGCTAATTCATTGTGTGTGACCCAGTTTGTGATGTCTTAAGAAGTGCAGCGCAGTATTATACAGATACAATTCCTTCTTAATTATGCCATGGCAAAATCCTGCTTCATGGTGACTGAAGCAACCTACTCTTCATTCCAGGTGCAATAGCAATGGACGTGAGCACCGGAAGATCGTGGGAATGGAGCTCGATAAGATCAGTGGGACACTACTTGTGGCATTTTCCTCTTGTGTCGTCCGTGTTGCTTTTGCCCATTGTCAGCAGCATGCCACCTGCATGAAGTGAGTCATTCAGAGATTAGTACTTCTCCAACAATGGGGTAACCTTTCAACTTTTGAACTGTACCATATAATTCCTCAGGCTCAGCATCCATTATCTCCCTTCCTAGTTCACATAGGGTCCTTGCCTTTAATTTGGGAGATTGTGAGTTCAAATCTCACTGAAGCTTAGATTGCACAATCTAGGCTAACACTCTTGTATATCACTGTGAGAGTATTGTCAATGGTTTTGGCTTCCATGTGATGTAATTTTAAGGATTGTGGAAAGATGTAAAGAATCATGATGTTAGATGAAGAAGACAAGAAAATTCTACCAAAATCAAAGATGATATGTAATCCTACTTCACCAAAAACAAGATATTATTTATTCATCTGATACATTTTTTTGAATAATGAGTTCTTATGGTTCTCTGCATAACAATGTTGCCCACATTTCCAAAAAGAGATTCTTTGGTTGTAAAGCACTTTGGGGTATGATAACAGGATTATCAAATCTTGGTATGATGACTCTGCTTCCACCAGCACAGCCCAAGTTCTCAATCCATCCATCAGACCCCTGTTGTTCATGAGTTTTGGTTGTGAGGTTTGATGGTGGCAGGCTTTGTTCTAGGCTTGATGCTATCCACTTTCGTACTTGCCGCCAGGATCCACAACATTACAATTGCGAGCTAGATCCAGCAGCATTTTCCGCCCGGCTCAAGAATGAGGTCTGCCTTTTCTCAGTGAACTAAATGCAAACTGTGAATTGCAAATATCTCTGTGAACAGTGAAGGTCACAGATGCATTAGGACTCGTCTCAAAAAGCGATGTTATTGGGATTACGATAATAGGATTTGCCCATTCATAAACCACAGTACAGGGGATGGAGAGAATGGACTTCAGTGCAAAGAGAGATTAGGATAAGCACTAGGCAGAGGAGATTAGCTTGGAGGGGAGACTAAGGAAGACTATAGCAGAGAAAGGGAGGGCAGTGTAGACTATAGTACAGTGGAGGAGGCCAGATAATACTGTAGCATAAATGGAAGACCTTTGAGCTATATTCCAAACTTCCACAAAAAAAACATTCCAAATCTGGATGGGAGAGTTGATGTTTGGAGTGAAAGGAATTGAGGTAATACCATTCCCCTACACTTCATCAGCCAATGCACTACCAGATATAGTTATAATCCACGAAGTCAAAATATTCCCAGGGAATAGTCTAAATTGTGTCAAAATAATCAGTGAACAATATATAGATGGATGCAAATTTCAGTTGAACAACCTCAATCTAGCCTTTATATAAGTTCAAGCTTTCAAGAAAAATGCGGGTACATTTTTTTCAATGATAATACCATCCTCCTCCAGCCAAGCTGGATAGGCTGACGTAATCTCATTCCACTCTAAAGTGTTCTGTAATATCTTCTCTTCCAGCTTCCGCACATCGAGCCGTCGAAGTACCTAAAATTCTTTTACAACTTCTTCAGGCACCTTGGCAGAAGGAATAAAAGCATAAACTATTTTCTGAATGGGGAGTGACTTCAGAAATCGGGGGCACAAAGGGGCTTGTGAGTCCTGGTGGACGATTCCCTAAAGTTTAAATTCCAGGTGGAGTCAGTAGTAAGGAATTTAAATGTAACGTTAGCATTCATATCGAGAGAACAGGATTATAAAAGAACAGATGTAATGCTGATGCTTTATAAGGCATTGGTCAGACCACATTTGGTGCATTGTGAGTAGTTGTAAGAAAGGATATGCTGGCATTGGATAGGGTCCAGGGGAGGATCACGAGAATGATCCCACGAATGAAGAGGATTAAGGTACAAGGAGCGTTGGATGGCTCTGGGGCTGTACATGCTGGAGTTTAGAAGAATGGTGGTGGGGGAGGGGGGGTACTCATTTAAACCTACTGAATATTAAAAGACCTAGGTGGAGAAGATGTGGAGAGGATGTTTCCAATTGTGGGGGTGTCTAGGACCAGTAGGCCTCAGGATAAAAGGACATCCCTTTAAAAGAGAATTCTCTTTAGCCAGAGTGTGGTATATCTGTGAAATTCATTGCCACAGTGGGCCTCAGAATAAAAGGACATCCCTTTAAAAGAGAATTCTCTTTAGCCAGAGTGTGGTATATCTGTGAAATTCATTGTGGAGATCAATTCACTGGGTATATGTAAAACAGAAGTTGATAGTTTCCTGATTAGTAAGGGCATCAAAGGTTACAGGGGAAAGCAGGCGTGGGATGATAAATCAGCCTTGATTGAATACTGGAGCAGACTCCGCCATATGGCCTAAATCTGTTCCTGTGCTTTTTGGTCTTACTTCCTTGCACTGAGGGTGTGAGCATCTGGAATGAGCCTCCTGAGGAAGTAGCTGAGGCGATACAAAGGCAACATTTGAGAGGGATTTAGAAAGGCACATGGAGGTTTATGGGCTGAACCCGGGAAGCTGAGAGAATACTGTTGTGGGCATGGGCCAGCTGGGACTAAAGGGCTGTTTCCATTCTGTATTACAGTACACAAGCCCCATCTTATTTCCCATCTGGATACTGCCCTTCATTAACATGTGTTACAGCAATGTCAGGTTCCACATGCACAGCAGTACCACACAGATCTGCCTCACCATCACTCTCTCAACCCTTCTGTTCTCTCTGATTTGTCACTTTGATTCTTGGACATTCAGAATGAGATTAGTGAAATTTTCTGCAGCTATGTATTTGGAGGACTGCACATCATGCCTGTAGAATCAAACCAAACTCCATTCTCTGGCCACCAATTCCACGTGTCTCTTCCTGTCTACCATGTGTGGCTGACTCATCCATTGATGGTCTTAAGGTCACATATCCACAATGTCCTCAAAACTGACTGCTGTTATATCAATCACAGTGGCTTCACCTCATCTATTCTAAAACCCTAGTCCACATTTTTGTAACCTGTCTGATTGACCACTGCACTGCTCACATGGTCAGATTTCTACCTACCACTTTCTGTTCCTGTGAGTTCATTCAAAACCATTGTCCATGTCCTCACTTGCATCTGCTCCTCCTCAGCCACTGGCTTACTTTTCACCAATCTCTTTTGGCTCCTGGCAGAGCATTCCTTTGATATTAAAATAATCTTTCCAATCAGCTTTAAACATGGCTGCACCTCTCTCACTCTACAACTTCCCTCATTCACCATCTTGCATTCCTCTAGTTCTCTGTCTTCACCGCTGACCATGAATGCTTTGCCATAGACAGTCATAATTTCAGCAGCAAAGGTCCCATGCTCTGTAGTTCCGTACTTGAATGTTTCTGCCTGTCTTCTCTCTCCCTCTATAGAATCTCTCATTACTTGACTCATTTAGTTTTGTAGAACTGCAAAACAGCTGGGACATCATGCTATGTTAAAGGCACCTTATATTTCCAAGTGGCCATTGAGATAAGGGTAAGGAAATCCATCAGCATTTCTTCTTCTGATAGCTGCATGTCAGCAAGGGCAGGATCTGGTTTAAGTATTGCTCGCCCCCTCCGTCATTGAGGCCCACCGCCAATCACTGTGCTCACAGGAAAAGTTGGCCAAGTGGTTAATGAGGTGGAAGGTGCCCAGAACCATTGAAGGAAAATCTCAGCAAAAGGCCAAGAGTGCAAGTGACAGGAGGGAAAAATGAAAGTCCTTTCCAAAGTGATTAAGAGAAATTGAGCAAACACGAGGAAATCTGCAGATCCTGGAAATTCAAGCAACACACATAAAAGTTGCTGGTGAACGCAGCAGGCCAGGCAGCATTTCTAGGCAGAGGTACAGTCGACGTTTCGGGCCAAGACCCTTCGTCAGGACAGAGGGTCTCGGCCCGAAACATCAACTGTACCTCGTCCTAGAGATGCTGCCTGGCCTGCTGCGTTCACCAGCAACTTTTATGTGTGTTAAGAGAAATTGAGGCTAATATTTTCACTTTGGGCTGATTTTCATCAAATGCAAAAGCACCAGAATAAGCTGTTACCAAAATCAGCCAATAAGTAAGGCCTGTGAACATGGGCATTTGCTAAATGATTTCTACACATAGAAAAGTATTACTCACACGATAATATAAGACCAAAATTTGAAACCACTTCTTCAGGTCCTGGCACTTTGAATACACTCTCATGATTTATAGAGTTGTTGAGAGAAATAACTCTGCCAACTTTCATAGTGCTGACTACTGCCTACTACTCCAAACCGAGTGTCAATAGAAGCAAGCACATCATTCACTGTAAACCAGAGAGAAAACTCTTATGCTGAACAGAGTGCCCAGATTAGAATTCATTTAAACGATTGGAGCTTGACATTTTTAATGCCTTTTTTACACTACATTCAGATGAAGGGGGAAAAAGGCAAGTAGGCAAAATTGGATGCACCATGTCAAGGCTAACTCCACCTCAAAGAGATTTCAGAAGGCAGCCAGAATGAAAAATGAGGCTGCAGTACTTCCAAATGAAAGGAAATGTTAGCTTGAAAGAGAAAGAGTTACAGAAGATCTGATACGCACATATTTAAAATGTGTAAAACAGAACTTTTAATAAAGTTAGTTCCCAGCTGAAATTATGCTGTTTTAAGGAACAAATTAGAAGTTACATCAATTAAAGTTGATCCATATGGACATGCTTGCCTATGAGGGGTGATTGATAAGTTCATGGCCTAAGGTAGAAGGAGTCATTTTTAGAAAACCTAGCACATTTATTTTTCAACATAGTCCCCTCCTACATGTACACACTTAGTCCAGTGGTCGTGGAGCATACGAATCCTTCTTTGTAGAAGTGGTCCACAGCAGCGGTGATTGATAAGTTTGTGGCCTAAGGTAGAAGGAGATGAGTTATTAACTTCAAACTTTCTGCATTATCACTCAAAGAGTTGAACTGCACGTGCATGTAACGAGAGCGCCTTGGACCTCCAGGTGGTCCATAGCAGGGGCAATTGATAAGTTTGTGGCCTAATGTAGAAGGAGATGAGTTATACCGCTCCTGTTACATGCATATGCAGTTCAACTCTCTAAGTGAAAATGCAGAAGGTTTGAAGTTAATAACTCATCCCCTTCTACCTTAGGCGCCCCCCCTTGTCTTTCTTCCCGGACCTCCTGTCCCATGATCCTCTCATATCCCCTTTGCCAATCACCTGTCCAGCTCTTGGCTCCATCCCTCCCCCTCCTGTCTTCTCCTATCATTTTGGATCTCCCCCTCCCCCTCCAACTTTCAAATCCCTTACTCACTCTTCCTTCAGTTAGTCCTGACGAAGGGTCTCGGCCTGAAACGTCGACTGCACCTCTTCCTACAGATGCTGCCTGGCCTGCTGCGTTCACCAGCAACTTTGATGTGTGTTGCTTGAATTTCCAGCATCTGCAGAATTCCTGTTGTTTATATGAGGAAGCTTTTGTTTCTCATAATGCACCAGTGTAGAGTGCCCAGAAGTGAACTGTTTTTTTTAATCCACAGTTTGTGCAAGAAGCCTGTATTGTGCTTGCATTTGTTGGCAAGACATCATTGGGCAATTTGGTCTGGATGTTTCTGTATGTCTGATTAATGTCCAGCGTCAGGCATTCGTCCAATGACAATATTCAATAGGGTTGAGGCCATTTCCATGCTCTCTAACATAAATTTACTGGTAAAGGTACAACCTACTATCTTCATGAATCACTTATGGTAAAAAAAAACAAGCATCAGGCCCCACATGCATCAGCAAAGAGGCAGAGGCAGGAACTACCTCACTGGGACATTGATGATTTGTGGCAGACTCATTTTACCTTTACTCAATGGTAATTGTGTGTCATGACAAAGATCTCAGCTTCTCTGCATTGTGCACCTCAGCCTAAAGTATCTTGATGATCCCAGTCCTTACAGTCAAATGAGACCACTTTCAGCATGGAAGCCCATTGGGACAGGCCACAGCTTGGTGAGGGAGATGCCATTGTCACCTGTAGTCATAGGTGGAGGTGCACTGTATTTAAACATGATGGTCAATAGAGGATTCAATGTGAAGACTTCATTATAAAAGCTTGCTTGTTCATGGCTTCTTTCAGCACTTAAGAAGTTTGCTATTCCATTGGTAATGGGATAATACGGATTTGTCATTGGAGGTTAATGCTATTACATAGAACTCCCAAAAGTAAAGTGTACTGTGTCCTCTTATTGGATACTAATTCTGCAAGAATTCCATGAATAACAAAGATCCATTCCATCTCTTCAGTTACGCCTGTTTCTGTTGTCCGTACCTAGACATCTGACTCCAATCCAATGCCTGTGTATGAGTGAAGTTGAGAATGATTTTGTCCAAAGTGTGGTTAGAACTTGGAGTAGCTGATTGAATGATATGGATGGACTTAAAGAGATTAACAAGGTGTAACAGGAAAATCATGTTTATGCACCTGGTATCATCCGGAAAGCCCCTGCATTTGAATAGTTTGCTGATACTTACCATTGAGACTTATACAATAGGAACAACGACTGGGGTATCTGTTGAACCATATCTCAGTGAAAGTCAACACTTTCAAGAGATGTATGGATAATGAGTCTGAGAAAATAAGTATTGTCAAATTATATTTTTGTAACAAATTGCCTAACAATAGAATTTTTCACCTATTGTTTCTAAAGGAGCTGTGTTGGTACTCGCGATCCCTACTGTGGCTGGGTTGGAGATGGACAGTGTGTGTATTTGGAACCTGGAACCAGGTAGAATCATATTAATCCCATAAAATAATCTGAGTCCTATTTTTCAAAATGGGAGCAGTCAACTGTTAGAAGAGATATGCTAACATAATGGTTAGTTACTGGACGGGCAGGGCACTCAGAGGTTAGTTACAGGAGTATTGAATCATTGATCCTCACTGGTGAGATATTTCCAGAGGGCACAGAGTATATTCTATAAATAGCATCACAGACACAATATGCTAGAGGAACTCAGCAGGCCAGGCAGCATCTGCGGAGAGGAATAAACAGTTGATATTTCAAGCTGCAACCCTTCATCACAGCTGTAAAGGTGGCAGAAGACAGAATGAGAAGGAGGGAGAGTGGGTGGGAAGGAGTACAAGCTGACATGTGACATGTAAGACCAAGTGAAGAGGAAGGAGGGTGAGTGGAGGAGGGAAGATGAAGTAATAAGCTAGGAGCTGATAGGTGGGAAAGAAAAGGGGCTGAAGAAGGAAGAGTTTAATAGGAGAGGATAGTGTAAGTGACTATTAGGAGGGTCACAGGTGGAAGTCAACTGTAATGGAAACAAGGATTCATCCAGTTTTACAAAGAAATTTTTAAATATTTGAGTGCGTATTAAAGGGGCTGTTCTTTTTGAGCTTCACATTTTGCACAACATGGCTCCCAAAACGCAAGGGAGGTGATTTGTTAGATTTGTTATCCTTATCCTAGCTGTCATGTAAGTTACTCCAGCACTTGCTTGTGTGATTGACTTTTAACTGCCTCCTCAACCAAAGATGATATCCGATGGCTAAAGTTTGGCAATCAAGCCCAGGCTATTAGAATAGGCTGATGCTATCCTACAGATTTCTAGCTGGCTATCTTACTCTTGCTGCATTGCAGTGTACGTAAGAACTTAACTAAATAGGGGCCCCGGCCGCTTTCCACGCTTGGTCCTCCCCAGTTAGAGGTTTCCCTGGAGTCTAAAAGTCTATCCATCCCAGCCTGGAATATATGTAATGACTTAGCAACCATAGCTCTCTGACACAGAGAATCCCATAGTTCTTCCATGGGAGAACCTCCTCCTCCTCTGACCCTTAATTGGTTGATCCTCTGTCCTGAGATTTTGTCCTTGATTTCTCCTACCCAAAAATGAGCCGATATTTAGGTACTGAGCCAGACTAAAAAGATTTAAGGCATCGAGGCCTAAGGAGAAGGGTGAACCGTGTTCTACTCACTGCTCCGTAAGACTTTACTCGCCTCTGCACTGAACTAATTGCAGCTTTGACCTGCAGCCATTCAGCTGTAGCACTGAACTGGCTCTGTGGCTGTGGATCCACTTTTCATGACTCTGCGGTTCACGTTCTGTGTGTCATTTGCTTACTTCCTTTTACTTTTTATCCCACACATTGGATGTTTGGCTCTCTCTGTGGTGTGGGACTTTCTGTGAATTCTATTATGTTTCTTTGTTTTGTGGCTGCCTGCCAGAAGATGAATCTCAAGGTTGTATATTTTGCACATACTTTGATAATAAATGTACTTTGGACTTCGAACGGAAACTTCCTCCCAGCATTTCCATTAGATCACCTCTTTCTTTTCTGGAAAATAATATCCTTCTTCCTATATTGCAGCAACAGCTTGCTTCTGACTTCAGAACATGATTTGTAGAACTATTGTGTGCATGTACCTAAAATTGCCAAGTAAAAATTATTTCTACACTAACAGACTCGCAGTTTAAACTAAGTAGCAAAGGCTTGAATTTCAAACTATGTTAAACATTCTTAGTGATGGGCCGAATGGTCTACTCCTGCACCTATTTTCTATGTTTATGTCACTGTCACAATGGGATTTCAGGGATTTTTCAACAATTTGGAATGAAATCCCTTTTCCCATGCTCCTGGCTTCACAGAAATTGAATTGTTTGCAGGTGAGCCTTGACATTGACATTGGATCAGAATTGAGTCATGTACATAGGATGATCATGAACAGCTAACAAGTTAGCCAATCATTCACTGACTGGGCTAAAGCTTGAAGGAGGTTAAGGTATCAGAGGATGCTCAGGAACTGAATCAATACCAGAAAGAACGTTGAACAGTGGCAATGAACTGAACAATCTTTCGTATTGTTTGCCTTTATGCTTTCAAACAAAATTGCATCCAACTTGAAAAGGTTCAGAGAAAGTGCATGTAATTTTTGCTTACATAAAGATTGTTTATGAACTACCAAGTATTCTACTTTGTTGATCTTGCAGCATTTCATTTGAACAAGATGTTGAACATGGAAATACAACACACCTGGGTGACTGTGAAGGTGAGTTTCTATGGACACTGCCTTTAAAGTGAATCCCATTATCCCCAATTCAATGTAATAATGAAGACTAACCTCCCAGTATAGGTTGAGTTACCATCAACTGAAACAAATGTAGCTCTAAAATCAGACTATTGACTTGGACTGAGTATAGGACAATGAGGTGTTTAGAATAGGGTCACTTAGCAGAATTTAGTCCATTATTCTCTGACTACGGGAAAGTGACTGGACTTTTGCCACAGCCACAGAAATGTCCTTAATCCCTTTGGGTTTGGCATTACATGGAGACCTTCCAAGGCAATGCCCATATCCTACAAATAAAGTAAAATGATCCCTAAGGTTATTTTGGGGAGCCAGTGGTTATTTATTTTTTATTTTATTTAGAGATAAAGCACAGAACAGCCCCTTCCGGCCCAATGAGCCCCACCACCCAGTAACCCACCTATTTAGTCCTAGTCTAATCACAGGACAATTTACAATGACCAATTAACCTACTAGACTTTGGACTGTGAGAGGAACCCAGAGCACCCAGAGTAAACCATGCTGTCATGGAAAGGACGTACAGGTTTCTTACAGATGGTATCAGAACTGAACTCTGAACTCTGAACTCTGACTCCCCGAGTTGTAACCACGATGCTACCGTGGTGCCCATTAGCAGAACGGACCCCTGACTTTCAGAGCCTAAGTTCCTGACAGAGGAGGGTCCTAAATTCCTTCACTATTACACAGTCTTCATTTTGACAAATTTCAACCACCAAGAAAAATGATTCAATACTTTGCGCCAACTCACGTTGTGCCAAAAGAAAATACACACACAAAAAACACATTTTCATGAATTTCTGATAAGTGAATCCAGTGGTAAGACAAACAGATTTACTGATAATTGAAATTGACTGTTTCCATGGAAGCAGACTAATTTTTTTTATATAAGCTAAGATGAGATACCTTCAATCAGTGTAAGTGAGACATGACAAATTTGTGTAATACAAACTTGTGCCAGCTCAAGGGAGCAAATGTAAGGAGAATTTTAATGAATATTTATGTAGTTTTTATGGCTTTTTACACCATCCAATTCAAAAAGCAATTAATTTTAATATATATATATATATATAAATATAAATAATTTGGTTTTGTCATATATTATTTTCTGATTCTTCACATTTGCCAGCATAAAATACTGAGACTTGATTTTGAATTTAAGCTTCAATTTATTTAAATACTATTTTTTAAAGTTTTCTTCAATTTTTACTCTGTATTTCAAAACCAGGTCGACCTAATGCATTATAAATGTACAAAAGCAAGCTGAATGTGTTAAAAGTACTTCATCCAGTGAGGCAGCATCTGTGGAAAGAGAAACAGAATTAACATTTCAGGTTCACAAACAAGAGAAAATCTGCAGATGCTGGAAATCCAAAGCATTACACACAAAATACTGGAGGAACTCAGCAGGCCGGGCAGCATCTATGGAAAAGAATACAGTCGACATTTTGGGCTGAGACCCTTCATCAGGATAGTCCTGATGAAGGGTCTCAGCCTAAAGCATCGATGGTACTCTTTTTTGAATTCCTTCAACATTTTGAGTGTATTGCTAACATTTCAGGTTAGTGATTTGTCATCAGAGCCTTTTTCCAACCTGCTGAGAGAACCACATCTAAACCAGTGAGGAAGCAGTGTGTGACTCCATGTGTGGAATATTGAGAAAAACTTTTAAAAATCAAAGCAAGTGCAGTGTCATAGCTTGCAGAACCGCTTCGTCACAACTCCAGTGACCCAGGTCCAATCCTGACCTCCAGTGCTATCTATGTGAAGTTTTCATGTTCACCTCCTAAAGGGGAGCAGGTTGGAAAGTTAACTGAATTAACTATGAATTACCTCCAGTGTAGTTGTATTGGGGGATGTTGATTGGAATATGGGAAGAATATCATGGGATCAGAGAAAATGAGTTCACAGTTATTTGATGGTTGGCACAGTCTCACTGGACTGATTGGGCTGTCTCTGTGTTGCATTAGTCTATGAGAATTCCCCAGAAACAAAAGACAGAGACAACCCCTCATCTTTCACACAACTCTGGCATGTTCGCTGACCCTTAAACTCCCCATCACCGCCAAACTTCCCAAAACACCTCAAAACCCCTTGATGCCCCTTTCTCGCAAACTGATATGTCCCACTTTCTACACATCCTCTCCCCAAACAAGCCACTCTTCTCCGTTAAAAACTCAAGGTACTGGAAAGTCACAGTAGGCAAGGCAGCATCAGTGGAAAGCAAAACAGGTAACATTTCAGGTTGAAGTAATGCACCAATTTCCAGCTCGATGAAATCCTCAAATCCTTGGGTTTTTCCCTAGGATCTGCCTCCCAATCTTCTTCTTTCACAGTTCCCAAAAGAAAATGAGAAATTGGGTTTCCCTAGTTCCCTTCCCAATGTCTTGTACCTCATTTCCTGTGGCCAATTCTGTATTGTAATGTTCTTCAACCCATCCACACTGAGCATTTATAGAGTTACAGCCCGGCAGCAGGTCTTTCAGCCTAACTAGTCCATACTGATCAACCTAAGCTAGTCCCATTTTCCAATGTTGGGCCCAAATCCCTCCATTTACCTGTCCAAGTAAGCCTATTGCAGCACTGACAATTTTAACTCCTGAATGTTTCTGGTATTCAAAAACAATTTTTAAAAATTCTTGAACACCTAAAAATATTTAAAAATGTAATTAAGTTAGCCACAATTTACTTGCCACTGTCCCCCTCCTTAGAACCTCATAGAAGATCTTTGTTCAGATTTCCAACTGCAAATAGCAGGGAATACCTGTTAATTTCTGCTCACGAGCTGGGCTCTGTGAGGAATCATATTGAAGAAAATTCAGCAAAAGAAGTGCATTGGGTCTCCGGCACTCACACAGAAATCCCAAGGTTGTTGTGCAGGCTCAGTGAAATGTCAGCTGTTCTGCAGGGAAGTGTCAACATTACTCTGGGCAAGTCGTTGTGTTTCTCTCTCACGAGGAGCTATCTGGCTTGCTGCTTTATTCCCACAAATTTATTCATGCTCTGAGTATACTACTTTCAAACTAAAATTAATTTGCATTGTTCTTTAAAAAATTTGATCCATTCACTTAAGGTGTGCATTAAAACACACACTAAACACCCATCTATATGTTTATTGTAAACTGATAAGTGCCAGTTATATCATACATGTCCATTCGTCAGCATAGTTCCCTTTCACATCAAAATTAGCAGCGATGAAGTTCCCGTTCTTGTTAAAAGTCTCCCTTTTCACTGGGAATATGGAGACAATAGGCAATGGGTCATAAAGCATGACCAGACCTAAGTAACTGGGATTGTAACTCAGCAATTCAGAACTAAAAACCTGGATTCAAGAATTACAATCAAATTCAGTCTAGAGAATGATGTCTGAAGAAATCAAAGGTACTACATGTTGTCGTAGCTCTTATTGAACTTGGGGTTACGTGGGAGAATGCAAGGGATTGTAAAGTTGGGGATAAGGGGAATAGGGGTGAGGGGTGGTTAACTATTGAAGCTCTGCAGGTTAGGCTAACGTTGCTCATGGGCCATGACCAGAAGTCCTATCTCATTTGAGTTGAGCTAATCAATCTCAGTCAGAGACATCTCCAGGAAGATTTAGTATCTCGGTTCCCTGGGGTTGATAAGGAGAAGGAAACAAAACAATCCTTTTGCAACAGAGTTCGTGTATTTGCCTCATTTGACTTAAGTGATTAAAGAAAATTAACTATGCCCAAGGGAAAGAAGCTAATTAAAGTTCTGTTCATAAAAGTTAGGCATTGATGCTTGCTTTAAGTCAAATCGATATCATGCTTGGAATTTCGATCATAGAAAAACCTGCTTCTTACCTGATCCATAGAAGGGCAGGAGAAATACAATGTATCTGGCCCATTAAGTAATGTTCACTTCATGGAGTGTAACGTAAAATATTAATTAATTTTATTGAATACAGAGTTACAGATAGATTTATAATTATACAAGGGAAATGACAGACTTTAAATTAAAAACAGGTGCAATCTGTTTAAGCATTTAAAAAGTTCTCAGTGTGTGCTTTCAGATTTGGTCTCCTCCCATGGTTAATAATAATAGAGCACTAACAGGCCTCCTGATGAAAACTGCAGGCATCAATTTTAAGATGCAAACTCTCAGTTTACTATCAACCCTGTGATGCTGTCAAATCAGATGACTGTGTTCTAAGATTTCCCTCAAAAACAACTCTTAAGAATTTCCTGATTGGAAACAGGTCTCATGAGTAAGGGCATCAGTATTACTGTGCATAAAGACAGGTAGAGGTGGTGTTTATTTCCTAATTCGTCTCCATTGTTATCAGCTGGGCATCTAACAACTAACAGTGGATATGAACTCAAGGAGAACAAGCAGCTAGTGACCCCACACCCATATGTCACTCTGGCAATCAAATGGCAAAGAACATAAGTATGGTTGTGGATTGAGGGCAGGCACATATCCTCTGTGATATCCATTGTCTTGACCCTTATGCATAATTGCTTCTGAAGCATGAGAAATCTTATTCAAGAATCATGAGATTTTTGAATGGTTCCAGAGAATTGGAAAATCACAAATATTCACTACTCTCTTTAACAAAGGAAAGAGGTAAAAGACAGTAAGTTATAGGCCTATTACTTTGTCTTCAATGGTTGACAAGATGATAGAATCCATTGTTAAGGATAATGTTTTGGGGTATTTGGAGGCACATGATTAAACAGGCTGAAATCAGCATTGTTTCCTTATTTCAGTGGAATAAAGGAAATTACAATGGCATGAGAGGGGAACTGGCCAAAGTTGACTGGAAGGGGACACTAGCAGGAAGAATGGCAGAGCAGCAATGGCTGGAGATTCTGTGAAAAATGAGGGAAGTGCAAGACAGATATATTCCAAATAAAAATAAATTTTCAAATGGAAGAAGGACACTACCTTGGCTGACAAGTGAAGTCAGAGCCAAAGTAGAAGCAGAAGAGAGGGTATACAAGGAAGCCAGAGCTAGTGGGAAGATAGAGGATTGGGAAGCTTTTAAAACCTTCAGAAGGATGCTAAGAAGATCATTAGGAAGGAAAAGATGAATTATGAAAGGATGCTGGCAACTAATATCAAAGAAGATACTGAAAGCTTTTTTTAGGTATATAAAGGGTAAAAGAGAGTTGAGGGTAGACATAGGACCAATACAAAATGACACTGCAGATGTTATAAGGAGAGAAAGAGAGATGGCAGAGGAACTAAATGCATATTTTGCATCAGTCTTCACAGTGGAGGACATCTACAGTATACCGGATATTCAAGAGTGTCAGAGAAGTGAAGTATCTGCAGTGAAAATTACGACTGAAAAGCTGATCAGGAAGCTTAATGGTTTGAGGGTGGATATGTCTCCTGGACCTGATGGAATACATCCTCGGGTTCTGTAAGAAGTAGCAGGGGAGGTTGCTGAGGCTTTAACAATGATCTTTCAAGAATTGATAGACTCTGGCATTGTACCAGATGACTGGAAAATTGCAAATGTTACTCCGCTATTTAAGGAGGGTGGGCGGCAACAGAAAGGAAACTATAGACCTGTTAGCCTGACAACAGTAGTTGGGAAGTTGTTGGAATCGATTGTTAGGGTTGAGATTATGGAGTAGCTGGAGGCACATGACAAGATAGGCCAAAGCCAGTATGGTTTCCTGAAAGGAAAATCCTGGTTGCCTAACCTACTGCATTTTTTTGAAGAAATTACAAGCAGGGTAGACAAAGGAAATGCAGTTGATGTGGTGTACTTAGATTTTCACAAGGCCTTTGACAAGATAAGAGCCCATGGAATTACAGGGAAGTTACTAGCACGGGTGAGCATTGGTTGGTCGGCAGAAAACAGAGAGTGGGAATAAAGGGATCCTATTCTGGCTGCCTGCCAGTTACCAGTGGAGTTCCACAAGGGTCAGTGTTGGGACCGCTGCTTTTTACGATGTATGTCAATGATTTGGACTATGGGATTAATGGATTTGTGGCTAAATTTGTCAATGATACAAAGGTAGGTGGAGGAGCGGATACTGTTGAGGAAACAGAGAGACTTAAATAGTTTAGGGGAATGGGCAAGGAAGTGGCAAAGGAAATACAATGTTGGAAAGTGTATGGTCATGCACTTTGGTGGAAGAAATAAACGGGCAGCCTATTATTTAGATAGGGAGAGAATTCAAAATGCAGAGATACAGAAAGATTTGGGAGTCCTTGTGCAGGATACCCTGAAGTTTAACCTTCAGGTTGAGTCTGTGGTGCAGAAGGCGAATGCTATGTTGGCATTCATTTCTAGAGGTATAGAATATAAGAGCAGGGGTGTGATGTTGAGGCTCTATAAGACACTCATGAGACCACACTTGGAGTATTGTGTGCAGTTTTGGGCTCCTTATTTTAGAAAGGATATATTGACATTGGAGAGGGTTCAGAGAAGATTCATGAGAATAATTCCAGGAATCAAAGGATTACCGTATGAGGAACATCTGGCAGCTCTTGGGCAGTATTCCCTGGAGCTCAGGACAATGAGGGGGACCTCATAGGAACATTCTGAATGTTAAAAGGCCTAAACAGATTAGATATAGCAAAGTTATTTCCCATGGTAGGTGAGTGTAGGGCAAGCGGACACGACTTCAAGATTGAAGGACGTCCATTTAGAACAGAGATGCGAAGAAATTACTTTAGTCAGAAAATGGTAAATCTGTGGAATTTGTTGCCATAGGTGGTTGTGGAGGCCAAGTCATTGGGTGCATTTAAGGCAGAGATAGATAGATTCTTGATTATCCAGAGCGTCAAAGGATATAGGGAGAAGGCAGGGGAGTGGGGTTGACTGGAAGAATTGTATCAGCCCATGATTGAATGGCGGAGCAGACTCGATGGGTGGAATGGGCTACTTTTGCTCCTATATCTTATGGTCTTATGGAAAATCTTACCTGACAGATCTGTTGGAATTCTTTGAGGAAATAATGGGCACAATGTACAAAGGAAAGTCAGTAGATGTTTTCTTTCATTTTCAATGGCCTTTGATAAGGTGCCACACGTGATGCTGCAAAACTAGATAAGAACCCATGGAAAGATGAAGAGTGGGAATATACTATTTAGTAAAGATACAAGCGTAGACAGAAGATTGGTTAATTGGAAGAAGATGAAGAGTGGGAATAAAGGGGGCTTTTTATGGTTGGTGCCTATGACTAATGGTGTTCCACAAGGGTTCAGATTGGTATGTACTTTTCAGGTTATATGGTAATGATCTGGATGGTGGACCTGATGCCTTTGTGGCCAAGTTTGAGGATGATACCAAGACAGGTGAAGGGGCTGATAGTGTTGAGGAAGCAGGAAGTCTGCAGAAAGACTTGGATAGATCAAGAGAATAGGCAAAGAAGCGGCAGATGGAATATACAGTAGGGGTGTGCATCGTCATGCGCTTTGGCAGAAGGAATAAAGATAAAGACCATTTTTGAAATCGGGAGTGAATTTAAAAATCGTAGGTGCAAAGTGATATGGGAGTCCTAGTGCAGGATTCCCTAAAGCTTAACTTGCAGGTTGAGTCAGTAGTAAGGAAGGCAAAAACAATATTATCATTCATCTTGAGGGGATTAGAACATAAAAGCAAGGATCCTCAGGCTTTATAAGGCATTGCTCAGACTACATTTGGAATATTGTAAACAGTTTTGGGCCCATATCTAAGAAAGGTTGTGATGGCATTGGAAAGGGTCCAGAACAGGTCCACAAGAATGATCCCAGGAATGAAAATGTTAATGTCTGTGGATTGTCTGATCTCTGGGTCTGTCCTCATTGGAGTTTAGAAGAAAGAGAGGGTCCTTCATTGAAACCAAGCAAATATTGAAAGGCCTAGATAGAGTAGATGTGGAGAGGATTTTACCATTCATGAGAGAGTCTAGGAGCACAGGATTCAACCTCATAATACAAGGAAGTCCCTTTGCATAGGAGATGAGGAGAAATTTCTTTAGCCAAGAGTGGTGAATCTGTGGAACTCGTTGCCATTGAAAGCTGTAGAGGCCATTGAGTATATTAAAGACATAGGGTGATAAATTCTGATTAGTAAGAGCATCAGTTGTTACTGGGACAGGGCAAGAAAAGTGGGTTGAGATAGAAAATAATTCAACTATGATCAAATGGCAGAGAATATTGGCCAAATGGCCTACTTTTGCTATTATGTCGTATGGTACTCCAAGAAAGTCAAAAAAATGAAATTAAAAAGAAAAGTTGTTAAATTCCATGAGAGAAAACGTCAGGCACCACAACTCAAGCACTGGCATTAGGAAGGCTTTATTAAAGCCGCCACAGATTTCTGACCCTAAGTTGGAACTCCCAACCCTCAAATCACAGTGAAGTGCGGAGCTTCGCTTGTGGAGAAAATATGTGGGGGAAAGCATTTGGATTAATGTAGAAAACAAGAGAAAATCTGCAGATGCAGGAAATCCAAGCAACACGCACAAAATGCTGGAGAAACTCAGCAGACCAGGCAGGACCTATGAAAAAAAAGTACAGTTGACTTTTCAGGGCCGAGACCCTAGAATTAGTGTAAATGGGTGTTTGATGATCAGTATGGACTCGATGGCTGAAGGGCCTGTCTCCATGAATATGGATCTATGACACTTCAGTGAACAGGCAGGGGAAAAGCCCAACACAGACAGAGCTTCACATGAGGCTGACAAAGTTCATAAGAGCAGCTTTAGAATAGCAGTTCAAAATCAACGAACCCCACTTCCTGGAGTTCTGAGTCAACAAGAGTGAATTTAAAATCCTACAGTAAAAAGAGAGAAATTTCAAGGGGACTGAGAGTTTTCATCCTTTTATCCTGAGGAACAGTGAGGTAAGAAAAGGCATAATGATTTTAAGAAGAATTACAAGTACAGTGGTTTCCAATGGTATGTGCAGGCTGAAGTGGAGGCAACACATTACCATAGGAGGAAGAGCATTTGTAGTTGAATTCCCTTGTGAGCATAATACAGTTAAAATATTACAACAATCAGCAATTGAATATACAGTACATGCGGAGCAGTGACGAGATTATGAAATAGAAAACTTGACCCTGTAATATAAAAGAATGGCAGTAATATACAATAATTAGCAATGTCCAACTTCCATTTGAGTTAAATAAACAATGATTCCAGCCTGTTATCTGTTTTGTTTGTTCCCACCCTAGGCCTGATACATGAGAGCTTTGTCGAGGAGCCCAATGGTCTGGTTTCTGTCAACCTCCTGGTGATCTCAGCCATTGCTGCCTTTGTGATCGGAGCAGTTATCTCGGGGTTCAGCGTCTGTTGGTTCATTGGCCACCGGGACAAAAAAGACACAGCGAGGAGGAAAGATAAGGAAACCATCCTTTCTCACAGCGAGTCTGTGGTCAGTGTCACCAAGCTCGGTGGCATGGTGGAACGTCGCTCCAGGGGGCAGTCAGAAACTCTGCTCGCTCCCCTGATGCAGAATGGCTGGTCAAAGAACTTGATAAAAACCAGCCAGCATCACCTTGATTCCACAGTTCTCCCAACGCCAGAGCAGACGCCGCTGCAGCAGAAACGCAGTGCAGGGATTAGAAGCTGTGAGTGGGATCAGAACCTGATTAACGCAAGCCTAAGGGATCAGCCGTGTGCCGGATCACCTATGATACTGGTTGACTCCACGCACCAAACAGTGCCCCACCATGTTAGCAATGTGCGGGTCATCCCGACTTCCCGCCATTCCTTCCATCGAGATCAGGAGCTGGTGAGTGACAATAAAGATGTTATGGACAACCATTATCTTTCGCATGGTATGAGAGAACAGCTTGAGAAACCGAGTTCTCACTATAGGTCATCGTTGGGTGGGAACGGAGGTAGCCATGCTTTTGTGGAATATTCAGTATCTCCTCATAACAGCCCCAAGCGAAGAAGAGGCGCATCAACACCCGTATTGCCACAAGACTATATTGGGGACGACCCAACCTGTTCCACACAGTGGAATTATGAGAAAGCAAATGCATCCATACCCTCACAGCATGTGAGGAGTCAAACATTTAGCAGAGGGGAAAGTTCAACAGCTCTGCAGAGAAAGGACCCAGTGACTGTGCACCACGTTCATCTCCATCAGTCAGTCCAGTCCGTTACCGGGCAACCTGACCTTGCAAGCTTCAAAGCACCAAAAAAATCAGGCGTTGAAAGGACAACTTCAGCAAAGTGAAATGCATTCTGCTTTCCTAATTCTTCATTAATCTTTGTGAAAATGTGTGACTAATGTTTAAAAGCAAAAGTTAACTACTAGAGGAAACCTGGGCATGGAGTCAACAGTGCTCCTTGTACAACAAAGACCTGTCCTCAAAATTATGCATTTATTTCCTTTGCAAAAAAATACATGAGCTTCAGAAGGATGTAGGGGAGAAAATTACTGAGGAATCTTACTGGATTTCTCTTTACTGCTGCCTTTTCAGGAGCCATAGTAACTGAAAAAAATTATCCTGGAATTTTAATTAGCAATTATTCTTACAATTTTTCACAGCAAGATTTTTATTACTGCTAATCTAATAAAACAATATCCAAATGCAGAAGATACTGGCTGTGCACTTCAAAAAAATCATTAGACTGTCTTATACAAGTTTCTAAAGTTAATTTACTTTTACTTCATATCTTGGCTGAAATAAATTCAGCACGATACTTTGTTTGGACAAGCTACATTGGGCTTAATTTCAGATTTATGCAGATTAGATTTACAGCAATACGTTCGTTCATTATCAGAATCATAGATTGACACAGCCCATAAAGAGGCTATGAGAACAAACAGACACATGCCAATTCTTTGGCAGACATTTTTTGTTTAGCTTTTTCTTGCTTTTCCTTTATCTCTTCAATGTTCTTCTTCAAATTTCCTTTGGAACTTATTTTCAGTCTGCTTCACTTTCCCTTTCAGTTCCTGGCAACTTACTACATGAATGATTTCTTCCCCAAGTCATTTCTTGTTCTTTTGCCAATTACCCAATGTCCAGGTTATTGGGCTACCAACCTTTCTAACAAAAGGAGACAATTTCTCCGTTTTGCTTGTGAAAACCCATCATGATTGTGAGAAAATCTCTTAACTTTTCCTCTTCCAATTTCTTTGTGTCTCTAGTAACCGAAGTCCTACAATTTTGGTACCATTCCCACTAAACTCCCCTGCACCTATTTTAAGGCCTTGACACCCTTCAGAAACTTCAGCACCAAAAAATGGCCTCAAGCTTTGTTTGGGGCCTAACTAATTAATCATAATTTCCATTCTTTACAGTGCTATTTACAAAGCTAAGGATCCTAAAAGCATTTCAAAAAAAAAAACCTTCTTTATTTTTCCCAACCATCTTCAGAGATTTGTCAATCTAAACCCTTGTGGCAGATTTGTGGGTATACAGTAAATCCTTAAGCAACCACCAAATCTCAATGTGTTGCTGTAGTGGTCTAGTAAGCAGGCTTAGACAGGATTCGAAAACACTGACACCTTCCCCAAATATTAATAAGAGACAGTTTATCCAAATTTCTTCTGATGCCCTTTTCTGATGAAAGAAATGACACTGCGTCATATATAACTGCAGACCTTATAAATTAACCAGAAGGTGCTAAGGGTGAATTGGGTTTTATCCACAACCAGGATTAGATAAAATTTCAAGCAACTGTGACTGAACAACAAGCAAAAAACAAAACAGGATCTAATATTGACCGTTCTCTTCCTTCAACCCAGGGCACTGAGGTTAATTGTACCACTGTCCCAAAAGTTACTTCATATTGCATTGCCAATATCATTTACCAAGTAACACATGAAAATGAGCATTGAGCTTGTACATGTTCAATCCACATAATTGATTAAAACTTAGTATAACACTCCATCAACTACTTTCCAGAAAATACAAATCTAAATTGCAAAAATGAAAACAACATCAGTCATTCTTTAACATGAGAAGAAAGGCTGTGACAAGCCAAATTTGTTTGCCATTCAACCAAAAAATACAAAGGAAGAAAGTTGATGTTGAATTTATAATGCAAACATTATGTCACAGAACCAGCTTCCTTATCTATTGGCAGTTGTGGCCGTATAATTACCTAGAAAATATCCACTGCATTCTGGAACAGAGACAGTGGGGCAACACTTCTTTAAAAAAATTGGTGTACTTTTTAAGTGGTGCTGAACATGTACAGGAATACAAGACAAACTTTTCTTTCTCTTGGATTCTATCCAAGACTGCAGTCTGCTTCCCTTGCTCCAGCAAATAGGCAAGAAGCAGAATAGTTTCAGCTAATATGTTTTTCAGGAATACTTGGTATTTAAATGCATTTATTTAATTCCATCCAACAAGATGAAAGAGAACTTGAACTGAGCTACCAAATTTGAAGGAAAGCAATGTTGATGTTGGCAAAGCCATGTTGCGACAGAAGATTAAAACACAGAACACACTAAGACTGTTAACATTATTTGTTAATCCTTTTAATTAGTTCCGTTCAGATTTGAACAAAAATCAGAACAGAAAGTTCAAAAGACAACTCTCCTCTTAAACACTGAATGTGGGAACGGAAAGCTTTGCAATCCTCATATCTCCATTTCTTTTTATAATTAAGAGGAGCTCCTGGAAAGCAGCAGTACACGTCCCAATGTAATTACTGTAGCAGATTGCAAGCACAAACTTTTCACGGGGAAGATATTATTTTATAAAGTTTTAGATAAATTTTAGAAGCACTGATAATTTTGATGATGGTGTAATGGTTGAATTTTGCAATGACTGTGAAAGACTTTCTCAGTATTCATGTATTTATGGACTGCACATTGCGTAAGGTTGGGCATATCTAGAAATGTTAGGGGACTGAGGACACTTACTCTCATTTGAAATTCAACAGAGTACAATGAAGGGCACAAGAAATGTTCGTACCACGCCCAAATGAACTATGTAAAAACCCAGCTATGTAATTAAGATTCTGTCCTAATGCACTCAGTTATGTCTGAAGAAGGATTTTAAGCAGTGCAACACTAGTAGTGCAGGTCAGTCACTGGCAGAAGCAGTGACGGAAGCATTTTAAGCTGATGAATATATTATCTGACACAAGTAGTCTATTGGCACAAACTTAAAATGTACTGGCTCAGGTACAAATATACCTGTAGCACCTTGGTATCAATGACAACATTGACTTGCTCTTTATTCTAAGGCTAGTGTTAATTCCATGGCTCCCAATGTGGTAATTTTCCATAGGGAAACTAGAACAATGATACAAATGTCTAACGAATATGCCAATTTGTAATATGTTTGAATTCAATGGCCGTAGAACAACCAAGATGTTGTTATAGTGGTGCAGAATCTGTCCATGGGTAAACTCATCACTGTGGATGAGAGGCAGGAGCGTATCATCAGAATGTATATATATCACTAGAAGGCTGTTCTGTGAAAGATGTGTCATTCTTCCTGCTCCATACTGTTTATTTTCCATTCATTTCAATCAGCATTGCTTCCAGCTTGATGGCAACAGTCTGCATCAGACTTAGTGTTTCTGCTTTATACTCAATCTAAAAAAATGTCCAGTAGCTTAATTTTGGAATTAAGTAACAATGAACGGGCTTGGGGTTTACAACCAGTGGCAATCATAGTGGTCATTTAAATTATTTGAACTGTTTTGTGACATCACGAAGATTTTTTTCATCATACTGTGACTTAAGTATTTACAGTTCTATTTACATATTTATCTGTTAGGTCAAAATTCATTTTGCAGGTAACTTTCCAGAAAGAAGTTATTCTTGAACTCTGATGAGCTTACTGAAGGATGTTTGAATCCTGGCCAGGCCTGGTCCCATATGCAATTGATCATTAAGAATTATACAAAATGTGTGTGTTGTTTCCTAGCCAGCTTACTCACTCCTTGCATTGCATGGTGTTGTGCATGCCTTGTGTGGGTCTGTGCAAAATTCTTTTGACATGGGCTTAGATTTAGGCATGGAATGTAGACATACCCAAGCCAAACTGAACACTCTGTCCCAACCTGCCAAGCAGGGCATTCTGGGCATTGTTTCGGAGCTAGGCCAAGACTCTAATTCTGGATGCTAGACTTTAGGGCCAGCCTTTCTCTTGTAAATAGTATATCGTTTACCTCCGTTGCACTTGACAAAGATTAACATTCTATGACAGACTCTGATGGTCCTAATTAAACAACTGGGAGCTTGATTCTGTCATTAATCATAGCTTACTTCAACATATTTGCTTAATTATAATTGTTAGTGCATGATGTGCAAAGGAGAATAAATACAATTTGCCTTAAGGCTGCCAAATCAGTTTTCTTGGGCACCAATTGGATCCACACCATTACTGTTACAGGCCATTTTAGACCTACCGTACACTTTATTCATTGGTTGGTCAGCACATGATGTACATCAGACCTGTTAAAAGAAAATTCAGTTTGATGCCCAATGAGATTGGCATAAGCAATGAAATTTTACCAGCAAATCTGAGAGGTGCAAGATTTGGGAACTAGTTTGGTCTTCAAAAGTTGAAAATGCTGCTAGTTTGAAAGGAATGCCCATTATTAGAATGATTTTGGGCTGACAAGATATAATAACTACAAATCCCTCTTAAAAATACTGTGGAGGGAAGGTGAATAAAGGGACTATAGTAGTTTAGCACTTGATTTCTAGCCATAGATCACAGGTGTAAGGTACAGGATAGCCTGTCACTTGCTTGCTTCTTGTTGAGGAGTGTCTTTCTATGGCCATTACATGCAGTGCCACTCAAAAGCAAGATGTTACCGTTCAGAAAGGAACACAGAGGATACTCTATCAAGCTGACTTCTTTCGAAATGGCTCTCTTTGCTGTTGATCTCAGAGTGGTAAATGTGGTGGTTTTAGAGATGCCCTCAGCTCAGAATAAGGAGGAAAGATGGATGGTGTTGAGATCTTTGAAGGAAAACAAAATCTCCCAGTTCTAATGGGAAGCTCTGTGTGTGCGCGTTTGTGTGAGTGTGTTTGTGTGTCAGTGTGTTTTCTTGTTTTACAAAGAGACTGGAACAACAATATGTAATTCAACTTTTGCTTATGGAGTAAAACCCCATGTTAAAGAAACTTCTTTTTAATGAAATACCTTTGTTGTCAAATCTACTCCTGATCTGTTTGCATTTTGTTGTCATTCACAAGGAGCTATAAAAGTGTTAAGTTTTGTGCAAATATACACATTTAACATTAATATGTAACATGTTATAGCTCTGCACATGAGTTTCTCATAGTTATATTATTATTTTGAAAAATATTTATTTAAATTTGTTTTGCTGATTGAAAATGCACTGCATTTGAAAACACACCTCACTGAGTTTCTGGGAATAAACTAAACTGTGGGGCTTTTATTATCTTCTGTTAACAAAGGAGATGCTGTATTATCATCTAGTTTCTTATTGATAAGTACCCATAACATAACCTACCTTCGAATCAGAATACAGCTGGCCTTAAATTTGCAGTCTATCAATGCTATCCATATTACTGGAGGCTACAAAACCAAATCAATCCCTGCCTTAAAGAAGGACTTAGATAAACCATTGAAGAAGAAACTGACTGAAGAATCTGGAGTAAGAGCAGTCATGTGGTACCTCAAGGTGTAATGCTTAACACACCAGTAGACGAGCTGGAAATCAGAGAAATCACGCTGCTGCGCTTCTAAGGATGAATCTAAGGCACATGAGAGATCCAGCTCTGTACCTCCTGTACTGCTTTTAACCAGAAATCCTTGTTGCAAATGAATGAAGAAAAGTATACACAAATGCCAGAGGAACTCAGGCAGTATCTATGGAAATGAATAAATAGTTGCTGTTTTGGGCTGTGACCCTTCCCAGTCCTGAATAAAGGGTCCCGATCCGAAACGCCGACTGCTTACCCATTTCCATAGACGCTGCCTGACCTGCCGAGTTCCTCCAGCATTCTGTGATGATTGCTTTGGATTTCCAGCATCTGCAGACTGCCTCGTGTTTGTGAAGAAAAATAGACTTTACCCCAACGCTAAACATCCCTCAACTCATGAAGTCAAGGTTTTCAAATTGCTCCGATTTTGAAAGAAACTGATTCTCAAATAATGATGTTTTCAGTTGGTTGGTGAGATGAAGAAAAAATTCCAGGTGAGACTTGGTTTAGACTTTAAATCTCCAGCTAATTATTTTGCTTTAAGATATCAAAAAACATGAACAGATCAATTCTCCCTTCAGGATGCTTAGCGGTAGATTCATTATTTTTAGCGTCAGTGGAGTAACAAACCTCAGTTCGAAGATGAAGATCCTAATATAATCTGTGCCTGCTGATCCTGTCCAGGGCACGAGTTGGAAGGCTGCCGTCCCTCTGAGTGCACCCTAAACAATGAAAACAACTCTTGTCCTTTGTACACAGTCTTGTAATGCTGTCAGAGTGCCCTCAGGTGGAGAGTAGGATGGAACTCAGCTCCATTTCCTGACACAGGTCATCCCAAGGTTACAGCAGGGTTTCATTCCCATGAACAGTTTATCATCCAGACGGTTCCCACATGGCAGAAGATGACCACAGCTCCACAGCAGCCAGCAAATACACCCTGCCAGCCTTCCAAATACTCATTCATTTGCACGAGCTGTACGTTCATAAGCTGGAGAAGACCTGTACAGTGTAAGGGTCTACATCATCAATATAACCATGCTGGCTGAGATTCCATATGCTTTTCGGTGGCTGTGAAAATCTCATCACAAATCAGCCTGTTGAAAAATACAAGTGACATTATATAAAAAAACCATATGCAAATCACACAAAAGGCTTTAGGAACTCGGCAGGTCAGGCAGCATCCATGGAAATGAATAAACAGTCAGTGTTTTGGCACTTCTTCAGGACCCATAATCAAGCAGCCTTCGACCCATTTCAGGAAACCCATTTTGCAAATCCGCTGGATAATAGTATCAGATGTGTTATCTTTTGTAACTCCAGAAACTAATTGAAAGAAAAACATAGGAGCTGGGATGATGATCTACTTAGTTTTGCTTTTCCTTTTTGTTTAATAAAACTCTCACATACACCATGGTGGCATAAAGTTGTATGCCATTCATGTACTTCTTACATATAACTCATAATGAATGATGAAAACAACAAAGAATACTTAATCAAACAACATTTACAATTAAATATTGAATACACTACACTCCTCCCTGCTTAACTATAAATTCCAACTCAATATATGTAACATATTGCTGTCTAGTCATCTTACATAGTATATACACAATATACTATACAATGCAACTACTATATCGACATCCACAGCATTCAAATTATCCCATTCAAGCCTAAAGATTTAATCGCTGGGGAGGTTACTTACTCTTGTGGGATAATGTCTTTTCTGACAAGGGAGGTTCACTCTGCTTGGCTGCGGAGACTTGTGATTGTGAACGTATTTCAGGTTCTGGGTCCTCCTCCGTGGTGGTTGTAGCATTTGGCTCTGAGACTGCAGGATGTGGTTTTGACAGCTCTGGGTACCTTTCAGCTCTAACAATTAATCCTGCTTTCCTTGACTGTTCAATGTGTCATCTCCAGATGACATCAGACCCAATCTGCACTGTGATCCAGTTCCGTCCATAATCTTTCCAAGTACCCACTTTTGATTACCTCTGTAGTCCCTCACCAGCAGTACTTATCCAGAAGTAAAATATCAAACATCCTTGTTTGAGGCACCCTCAGTTTGTCTCAGCTATTTGTCTTGCGTACTCTTTCTGACATTGGGTTTGAGGAGATCCACGCGTGAGTGCAAGGGATGGCCCAGGAGCAGCATAGATGGGGAGTTGTTAGTTGCATTGCGATTTGCAAGGAGAAATTTGGCAAGCTTCTGATTCAGTGTAATATGTTCTGCTGACATTACTTGCAGTACATCCTTTAGACTCTGGAAAAATCTTTCTGCCAAGCCATTTCTAGCTGGGCAGTAAAGTGCAGTTGAAGCATGTCTTAATCCATTTATTTTCAGTAATGGCTGAAGCTGTTCCGCTACAAGCTGTGGTCCGTTGTTACTGACTAGGTGATCTGGAAAACCAATCCTTAAGAAGAGACTTCTCAACACATCAACAGTGTACGAGGCTGTAGTGGAGGCTATTGGGAACACTTCTGTTCAGTTTGTAGCTGCATCTACTACTTGCAAGAAATTTATGCCCATGAATGGTTCGGCAAAGTCTATATGAATCCTCTGCCAGAACAATTCAGGCTATTGTCAGGGAAGGAGAGGCGCTGCTCTTGGCATCCAGAACAGTGCATGGCAAGCTGCCTGATCTGCTGATCTATCCCAAGCCACCAGACAAGGCTTTGAGCCAACAGTTCCATTTCGACCATGCCTAAATGACCAGCTTGTAGCTCCTCCAACGCTTTAGTTCTCAGCTTAGATCATATAACAACTGTCAACCCTCACATGAGGCAATGCCCATCAAGGGCAAGTTCATTCCAACACTGGTAAAAATGGGGGAAGTGGAATTTCTGCTACACATTGCAACCATTTTGTGTTGCCATGTAGACCTGAGACCTGTGGTCCTTTCTGGTTTATCTGTGGACCACCTTTGCTATAATAGGGAGAACTTCAATTTGCATCAGAGAGAATACGTTGACAGGAGTGTACTCTTCTGCAAATTTTTTGGGTATTTCCTTTTCCAGGAGAAAAAGGGACAATCCATCTGTGTTTCCATGATAAGCTGTCCTCTTGAATTCAATCTTGTACTTGTGTCCTCCAAGAAACAGAGCCCATCTCTGCATTCATGCTGCTGCTAGTGGAACACCCTTCCGTGGATTGAAAATGGACACCAGAGGCTGATTATCAGTAACAAGGGTAAACTCTCTGCTATACAAGCATTGCTTTAAACGTTTTGCACTCTAAATCAGACTCAATGCCTCTCTGTCAATCTGTGTGTAATTTTTCTCTGCAGTGGTAAGTGAACATGATGCAAAGGCTATGGGAGGAGTTCCCAACCTTTTTTATGCCATGGACAAACACCATTAAGCGAGGGGTCTGTGGACCCAGGTTGGGAACCCCTGGGCTATGAACATTCTCTTCCATCACTCATGCAACATGACTGCACCTATACCATAAGCCGAGGTGTCACAGACAAGCTTCACTGGATGATGTGGTTTATAATGTGTGAGTACAGTGTCTGACATCACCACTTCCTTTGACCTTTGGAAAGCCATCTCACACTACTTTGTTAATTATCATTTCTACCTATTTTGTAGTAAAGAGTTCAAGGGTGGAGCTCAGTAGCCAGCTTTGGCAGGAACCTGTAATAGTAATTGACAAATCCTAGAAGGACCACAACTGTGGCACGTCCTTTGGCCCTGGGGCAACCACTACTGTTTGAATTTTCTCAGCACACTTGTGTAATACTTATGTGTCAATAGTGTGACTGCAGTAAGTGATGCTTGTTTTCTAAGAATTCATATGTGTCACATCATGTTCTGAGCCTATTATCTTCTAATCATGTTCACTTTCATCCTCATTGGTAACAATGATGTTGCCCAAGTAACACTAAGTGTCTGGGCAGCCTTGCAGCACCTGGTCAGAGTGCAGATACAGATGCTACTCCAAAAAGTAAGCAAATTATAGTGATAAAGCTCTTTGTGAGTCTTTATGGTGAGGAATACTTAACCCATCTCCATCTGTAGATAGGTCTCAGCTAAGTCCACTTTGCAGAAGTGTTTCCCTCCAGAAAGGTTTGTGAAGATACCCTCTACGTTGGGCAAAGGGAATTGATCTTCTGGGTTGATGGTGCCCTTAAAATCATCACAGATCCTGACAGATCTATTCTTCTTGGCTACTGGGAACTCTGATATTGCCCATGAGTTCCAGTCAACCTTGGAAAGAGTTCCTTCAGCCTTCATGTGATCTGGCTCACTGGCTACTTTATCACGGATGGTGTAAAGAACCAGGTGGGTTTTGCAAAATTTGGGTGTGGCATTTTCATTTAACATTATTTTACCCTTGATATGTTTGAATTTTCTAATGCCATCCTGGAACACTGTGGTGGCAACATCCAGCAGCTTTCTTACCTTGCTTTCAATTGACTTTATTACATGGAATGTGGCATGCAAATAGTGGATGGATCTCCAATCAAGTTGTAGTTGTCTCAGCCACTCATGCTCTCACAATGCTGGCCTTCCTGTTTTTACTACATACAAGCCCAATATGACTAGTTAGTTGCTGTATTTCACTGTTTAAGTGTCATTCCTACAGGAGTTACCTCTTCTCCAGTATAAATTCTTAGTTGGATATCTGTTGGCTTCAGTTCAGTATTTTTGAAAAGCCATTCAAACTCATTTTGTGGAATAGCTGAGCCAGTGTCCAATTCCATTTTAATTAATTTGCTGTTCACTTCTGGAGTAAGCTATATTGTTTGTCTCTTGTTCATCTTCACATCACAAATCTCGAGGCCACTCAGTCCTGTGTCACTCTCATCATTATCATATTTTTCATCAACAACATGCAGATTTGTGCTCTTTATGAAACTGCAACTTGACATTTTATCTTTTTCTCTTCCCTGTGCAGTCCATTTAATTTTGTCTGTCTAACATGCTCTTTGTATGTGTCATATTTCGTTGCATTTTCTGCAAGATTCTCTTTTAATCCTGCATTGATCTGGTGTATGTGAGCCCCTGCCACAATGGTAGCACAATCTGTTCAGCCAGGCAGGTTTCTGTTCGGACATTGCAATTCTGTTGATTCTCACTTTCATTCCTGACTGCAATTCAAATACATCTCTGGCTGCCGTTTCCATTGATAAAGCAATTTCAACTGCTCTTTTAAATATTAGGAGCCATTTTTGAATGTTTTCTTGTAAGATTCCACAAATGAAACAATCTCCCTGTGCATGACTAAGTCCATCACTCTACTGACAATGCTCAGGCAGTTTCTTTAATTCATCCGTACAAATTGAAATGGACTCTGTTCCTTTGGAATTTGCTTATAAAACCTAAAGCTTCCTACAATCTACAATGGTTTTGGAATTACATTCATGATATAGCAAAGCTCATTTCAGCTGGTTTGGTTGGAACAATCAAACTCCTAAGCAAATTGTATGTTTTTCTGCCTACTGCACTCAGCAAAACCGGTATTTGTTTTTCATTGCTTCATTTGCTTCAAAATACTGCTCAATTAGCTCAGTATACAACATCCAGTTATCCATTTAGCAATCTAATGCATCTATATTTCCAATGTGGCCAGTTATTTCTGCTTTTTTTAAAAAATTGCTATTACTATCACCCAGTACTCCCTGTTTATGAGCCTGTGGCCATACACGTTGCTTGTTTTTTTTTAAAAAAAAAGCTCGAACATCTGTCTCCCCTTCCGAAGAAAAACGTGCTGCACTTGAACAGGCAGGTAGTTGTCGCAGGTTGATTTTAAATCCTCCTTGACACTGCTATGTTTTGTAACTCCAGAAACTAATTGAAAGAAAAACACAGGACCCAGGACGATAGTCCACTTGGTTTTCCTTTTCCCTTTTCTTTTAGTGAAGCACTCACATATAACATGGTGACATAGCGATATATGCCATTCATGTACTTCTTACATATAACCCAAAATGAATTATGTAAACAAAGAATGCTTAATCAAACTATACAATATTTACACTATTACTCAAATATTACTGAAGTATTGAATACACTACAAGATGAACCTTAGGCATTAATGGATCAAGTGAGATCTGCCATTTTACTAATCCCAGGTAAACATTCTTCAGGCACCAAACAGGCAACCTTGAGCTAAATTTATTCCAGTTCAAAATGACCATTTTTGTTGAATATATTAGATAACAATACAACTACCTTTGAGACCAACATACTAAAAACTGGAATGGACATTACAGACCATCAGTGAAAAAAGTATCTAATTGAGTCAGATAGGTACAGCTGGGACGTGCTTTCCATTATTGTTTCTGTTTACTGAGAGAATAATCAATAAGCAATCAATCTTACTGAATTGATCAAAATAACTCTCGCTGCCTTGAGAATCAGGTAAAGCTCTAATTAAATCCTTGAGGCAGTGACTAACGCTCCCAGTAACTGGCATTCTTAGTTGCAGTGGTGCTAGGCTTAGCTTAATCATACTTTCAAAAATGTAACACACTGCTTTTCATTATGGTTGCCAATTTTATGCATTTTATTCTGAGTTAATTATTTTAATAAGGTACTTGTTTAGGATATGGGCAAAAATATTAGCACAATAGAATTAAACAGACTGAGCACAGAATAGAAATGCCCCATTACCCATTTATAAAATAGGTAACAGAGATCTTGCATGCTCAGTGATTTGTTTCTCCACCTCAACAGTTTAGAGTGTCTCATCTCCAAACTAATGTATTGTACAAAAGTCCACTTGTGTTTCTCCCCTATTTCTCCCAGTCTCTCTTGATTTCTGAACCAGATGTGCACTGGCTTTTTTTTCCTAAGTATTGTGTTCTCTTTATGAAATATAAAATTAAAATGCTTATAAAGGTCCTACATGATAAAAAAAATCTGATGTTGTAGTTTTCTTTTACTTGTTTCTGCGCTGATGCTACAATATAGTAAAAGTGCAACATGATGTTAATGGAGTATTTCAGAACTGCCCTGTATGATACTCTGGAGTGTATTACAAATACTGTACCTATGCAATTCACAGTTTGCTTTCAATCTTGTATAACTGAAAACAGCACAGGCCCATCAAAGCCTGTGCTTTATTCCTGTACAGTCTGTATTTTGCTTAATATGTGTAGAATATATATACAAGATTTTTATCACTTCATTGTGGATTGTTGTGATACAGAAGCTTCAGTAATAAGTGCAGTGCAAGTGTGGTATTTTGGTTACTGGACATCGTTTTCCATATAATGTTATAACTGAGGGCACAATATATTGAGATTGAGTAGCAGAATGAGTTCAACATGGATATCTCACAGCACTGACATGAATTCATAATCTTTCCCTGGTTTGTATTGAAATTTATGTCTGTTTATCAGTCATGCTGTTATTTGAATCAGAGTCAGGTCATCCTACTGACTTGAATTAGCATGAACTTTAAAAGTGATATTAGATTGGTAGTTCTATCAGTTGGGTGTTATGGGAAGTAGAAAAAAAAGTGTTACTGATACCATAGGTGTTATTCTTCCCACTGTTGCTGAGGCACAACTGTGTTGTAGACCTGCAATATATCATTGTGAAAACTTACTCCACAGTTTAATGAGAAAAGATTGTAAAACAAAACTACCCTAAAGCATTTTGGACATATATATTTTTATATCAAGCCACGACACAAAATATGTATCTTTTTTTTTATAATTTCCTTATTGATGCATAATTTGCTGATAATTCATTTTAAACACCTATACTGAATGTTATTCCTTTATGTGGCACTGAGAGGTAACTTATGAACATTAAAGATTTCACATCATGCAATGTATTTGGAAGTACTGTGAAGTATTCTTATCTCCATTTTGTGGTTTTATGAGAGACACCAAAAGTAAATACCATAAATCTAAAGTAGGAATGGATATTCAGTAGAAAATTCTTTATCTAAAGAATTATTGGGATAAGAGTTACTACCATAAAGAGATACAATGGTGACTATCATAGATACATTTTACAGCAGGATAGATAAACACACAAAAGAGAATGGATAGTGGAATTGGAAGCTGAAAAAATTAGAGACAGTGTAAGTACCAGAAGCATCATTTGGACAAATGGCCTTTATCTGTGCTGAAAATTCTATGTAATTCTATTCGACATTAAAAAAAAATAAATTGCCAGCCATTCTTAATGCTACAGGAGATTAACTTGTTCTACTATAAATGTAGTTCAATCATGTGTTTTAGATCTTCAGACACTTGGCAAAACAAGCAGTCCTATCAAAAAAAATGCATTAAGAATAACCAGTAGCTAATGTTGGGATCAGTGAGTGGGGTCTTCCAGTGTGTGGCAGTATAGGAAACAATACTTTTTATTGTGTAGGAAATGTTTTGGGATGTTCTGGAACAAGAACATAAGAATTAAGATTTGTAAGTAACAAAGGCACACTAACACACTGCCATTTTCCTAGTGTGATTCCTGAAGACTGCTGCCCTACAATTCTACTTCCTAAGAACATAAGATCATAAGAAATAGGTGCAGGAGTAGGCCATCTGGCCTGTCAAGCCTGCTCCACCATTCAATAACATCATTGCTGATCTGACCATGGACTCATCTCCACCTACCTGCCTTTCCCCATAACCCTTAATTCCCCTAATATACAAAAATCTATCCAACCTTGTCTTAAATATATTTACTGTGGTAGCCTCCACTGCTTCATTGGGCAGAGAATTCCACTGATTCACCATCCTTTGGGAAAAGCAGTTCCTCCTCATCTCCATCCTAAATTTACTTCCCCAGATCTTGAGACTATGTCCCCTAGTTCTAGTCTCACCTGCCAGTGGAAAACAACTTTCCTGCCTCTATCTTATCTATCCTTTTCACAATTCTATATATTTCTATAAGATCTCCTCTCATTCTTTTGAATTCCAGTGAGTACAGTCCCAAACAACTCAATCTCTCCTCATAGGTTAACCCCTTCATCTCCAGAATCAACCTGGTGAACCTCTTCTGCACTGCCTCCAAAGCCAGTATATCCTTCCTCAAGTAAGGAGACCAGAACTGCTTGCATTACGCCAGGTACAGCCGCAATAGTCCCCTGTACACTTGCAACATAACCTCCCTGCTCTTAAATTCAATCCCTCTAGCAATGAAGGACAACATTCCATTTGCCTTCTTGATAGCCTGCTGCACCCGCAAACCAACCTTCTGTGGTTCATGCACAAGCACTCCCAAGTCCCTCTGCACAGCTGCATGCTGCAATTTTTTACCATTTAAATAATAATCTGATCTTCCATTTCTCCTTCCTAAATGGATGACATATTTAACCAATATTGCACTCCATCTACCAGCCCCTTGCCCACTCACTTAACCTATCTATATCTCTCTGCATGCTCTCCGTATCCTCTGCACAATTTGCTTTTCCACTCAATTTAGTGTCATCAGAAAACTTAGATACAACTACACTCAGTCCCCTCTTCCAGATCATTAATGTATATCGTGAACAGTTGTGGGCCTAGCACTGACCCCCAAGGCACATTACTCACCACTGATTGCCAACCAGAGAAACACCCATGTACCCCAACTCTCTGCTTTCCATTGGTTAACCAATCCTCTATCCATGCTAATACATCACCCCCAACTCTATGCATCCTTATGGATAAGTCTTTTATGTGACACCTTATTGAATGCCTTCTGGAAATCCAAGTAAATAATGTCCATCTATTCCCCTCTATCCACTGTGCTCATTATATCCTCAATGAACTCCAGTAAGTTTGTCAAACAGGACCTGCGTTTGCTCAATGCATGCTACGTCTGCCTGATGGACCCATTTCCTTCCAGATGCCTCGCTATTTCTTCTTTAATGATAGCTTCATTTTCCCAACTACACATGTTATACTATAGTCATAGAGTCATACAGTAATATAAGACAGAAACAGGGTCTCTGGCTCAACTGGTCCATGCAACCACGGCATTCTCCCTGCTAGTCTCGATTGCCTACTTTTGGCCCATAACCATCCAAGACACTTAACTCCACGTACCGACCTAAATGTCTCTTCAATGTTGCAGTTTTTCCTGCCTCAGCCCCCTCCTCTGGTAGCTCATTCCAGGTACTCTTGTCTTGTATCTGTTTCTCTGACCCTGGGGAAAACCACCCATCAACGAGCGCTCACGTTCTCCATACATATAAAACATAGAAATCTACAGCACATTACAGGCTCTTCGGCCCACAATGCTGACCATGTAACTCAAGAAACTGCCTAGAATTTTCCTACCGCATAGCCCTCTATTTTTCTAAGCTCCACGTACCTACCTAAGAGTCTCTTAAAAGACCATATTGTATCTGCCTCCACCACCACTGTTGGCAATGCATTCTACACACCCACCACTCTCTGTGTGAAAAATTTACCCCTGACATCCCCTCAGTACCTATTTCCAAGCACCTTAAAACCATGCCCCCTCGTGATAGCAATTTTGGCCCTGGGAAAAAGCCTCTGGCTATCCACACGATCAATGCCCCTCATCACCTTATCCACCTCTATCAGGTCACCTCTCATCCTCCATTGCTTCAAGGAGAACAGGCCAAGTACACTCAACCTATTCTCATAAGGTACGCCCTCCAATCCAGGCAACATCCTTGTAAATCTCCTCTGCACTCTCTGTATAGTATCCACATCCTTCCTGTAGTGAGGTAACCAGAACTGAACACAGTAATCCAAGTGGGGTCTGACCAAGTTCTTATACAGCTGTAACAGTACCTCACAGCTCTTGAACTCAATCCCACGGTTGATGAATGCCAGCACACCATACACCTTCTTAACAACACAATCGACATGGACCCCAAGATCTCTCAGATCCTCCACACTGCCAAGAGTATTACCTCTTATATTATATTCTGTCTTCAAATTGAACCTACCAAAATGAACCACTTCACCCTTATCTGGGTTGAAGTCCACCTGCCACTTCTCCCCCCAGTTCTGTATCCTATCGATGCCCTGCTGTAAACTCTGACAACCCTCCAGACTATCTACAACACCACTCAACCTTTGTGTCATCAGCAAACTTACTAACCCAGCCTTCTACTTCTTCATCCAGGTCATTTATAAAAATCACAAAGAGGAGTGGTGCCAGAACAGATCCCTGCCGAACACCACTGGTCACCAACCTCCATGCATATCCCTCATGATTTTATAAACTTCTAAGCAGTCACCCTGCTACGGTCCAAAGAACAAAGATCTAGCATGGCCAAACACTTCCTCTAACTCAGGCCCTCTGGTCCATGCAGCATGCTTCCAAATTTCTTATGCACCCTCTCCAGCTTGACAATATCTTTCCTCGAACAGGTATACCAAAACTGTACAGAATATCCCAAGTGTGGTCTCATCAACGACATAATGCTCCTATTCATAAATCTGATGCCCTGACTGATAAGGACCAGCGTGCTAAATGCATTCTTCACCATCCTGTCTAATTGGAAACTGTGCCCTTTTAATCAGTGTGCCATGTCAATTTGATACCATTACTGCCGCGAAAGAACAAGGGATCTGTTGAAAAGCAAACGTGCACACATTGCAGGATTCCACTGGACCCTACCCTGGGCTGTACGAGCGGTGATTGATAAGTTTGTGGCCTAAGGTGGAAGGAGTCAATTTTAGAAAATCTAGCACATTTATTTTTCAACATAGACCCCTCCTACATTTATACACTTAGTCCAGTGGCCATGGACGACATGGATCCCTTCTTTGTAGAAGTTGGCGTCTTGGACCTCCATAAAGTGGTCCACAGCAGGGGTGATTGATAAGTTTGTGGCCTAAGGTAGAAGGAGTTGAGTTGTACAGCTCTCGTTACATGCACGTGTGGTTCAACTCTTTGAGTGATTATGCAGAAAGTTTGAAGTTAATAACTCATCTCCTTCTATCTTAGGCCACAAACTTATCAATCACCCCTGCCGTGGACCACTTTCTGGAGATCCAAGACGCCGACTTCTACAAAGAAGGGATCCGTATGCTCCATGACCGCTGGACTAAGTGTGTAAATGAAGGAGGGGACTATGTTGAAAAAATAAATGTGCTAGGTTTTCTAAAATTGACTCCTTCTACCTTAGGCCACGAACTTACCAATCACCCCTCGTATGTTCAAAATGCATCAACGCACACTTACAAAAAATGGAAATCCATTCACCATTCCTCAATTCATCTCCGCAACTGATGTTGTCCCATGATTGTCCAGCATTTTATCCGCATCAATCCAGCAATTGTATAACATGTTTCTGGTTTTTCAACCTGCACCAATTGCACAGCATTTTATACTTGTAATCCCACAGAATGCTAAACAATTCTTACAACTTCTACAAATGTGATGTGGAGAACATTCTGACAGGCTGCATCACCATCTGGTACGGGGTGGGATACTGCACAGAGTTGAAGTAAGTGGCAGAAGTTTGTAGTATTAGTCAGCTCCATCATGGCTTCTTGCCTCCATAGTATCCAAGACCTCTTCAAGGAGCGGTGCCTTAGGAAGATGGCATCCATCAGTAAAGAGCCCACACACAGGGCATGCCCTCTTTTTATTGTTACCATTGGGAAAGAGATACCTAAGCCTGAAGGTTCACACCCAGTGATACAGGAAGAGTTTCTTCCCCTTTGCCATCCAGTTTCTAAATGGACGTTGAATCCATGAACACTACCTCACTATTTTTTCATTTCTGTTTTTTTTTGCACTACTTATTTTAGCTGAACTATTTAATAGACGGGTGTATACTTACTGTCAGTCAGTTTTTTTTCATATTTATTTATCATGTATTTCATTGTACTGCTGCCGTAAAGTTAACAAATTTCATGACATATGCTGATGATATTAAATCTGATTCTGATCCAAATCCTGCGTGAAGATTTACACCACTGAGTACAAATTACCATTTTAATCCATTGATGGTACCACAGATCTCCCCCTGAAATGACACTGATTGTGCAGCATATTATCTCTGGAAATTTCTTGGTTATATTGTGGACCTTAAATAAGGAATAAGAAGATAGTGAATTTAATCACGCAAACACGAGGAATTCTGCAGATGCTGGAAATTCAAGCAACACACATCAAAGTTGCTGGTGAACACAACGGGTCAGGCAGCATCTCTAGGAAGAGGTACAGCCGACGTTTCAGGCCGGGACCCTTCATCAGGACTGACGAAGTGAATTTAATCACTTCGGTTCTAAACCTGTGAAATAAGGTAACAAGGTATGCCAATGAAGTATGGTGAACCTCAAAGTGTCCTTGAGACTAATTTGTGCTTGTTGTGCTAATTTTAAGCATTATGTAGCAAAGTTGTTTGAAAAATAACACAATTTACATGAAAACCCTTTTAAAGTGAAATACAATAAATGCAGCTTCATGTGCTTCTCTCTGACAAACGGTTGGTGTATGCAGTAGGGGATCTCCTAACATAAATCAGTGTGCCATGTTAATTTGATACCATTACTGCCGCAGAGAACAAGGGATCTGTTGAAAAGCAAGCATGCACACATTGCAGGATTCCACTGGACTCATAGTCCAGCAGACATCAGATGTGGTCAACCAACAGGAGTTCCTGAACTGACAGGAATTCCACTGGCACAAGGTACAATTATTGTACAACTTTAACGTAGGTTAAGTTTTACCCTTAACCTATGACTTCTAGTTCCAACCTCTCCCAACCTCAGGGGTAGAAGTTTGTTTACATTAGTCCTATAATTTTGTATACCTCTATCAAATCTCTCCTCATTCTCCTACACTCCAAGGAATAAAGTCCTAACCTATTCAACCCTTCCCTATAACTCGGGCCTTCAAATCCAGGCAACGTCCTTATAAATTTTATCTGTACTCTTTCAATGTTATTGATAACTTTCCTGTAGCTAGGTGACCAGAACTGTATACAATAGTCCAAATTGGGCCTCACCACTGTCCTATTCAACTTCAATATAACATTCCAATTTATGTACTCAGTACTTTGATTTATGAAGGCCAATGTGATAAAAGATGTACGTTATTACCCAATATCAATTCCCCCTTCTCCTGCAAGGGACATACGTTCACTTTCGCCACACTTTTCTGCTTTATATAATTATAAAAACTTTTACTATCCATTGTTATGTTTTATGCTAGTTTATTTGCATTATCTAACTTCCCTTTCTTTATTGCTTGCTTAGTCTTTATTTATTGCTTTTTAAAGTTTTCCCTGTCTTCCCATTTCCCACTACTCTTGGCAACTTTGTATGCACAGGCTTTAGTTTGATGCCTTCCTTTATTTCCTTAGTTATCCATGGCTGGCTCTCCCTACCCTTACTGTTCTTGATTTAACTGGAGTATACTTCTGTTGAGCAGTGTGAAAAATCTCTTCAAAAGTCTTCCACTGTTCCTGAACCGTCCCACCATGTAGCTTATGTTCCTAGTCTACCCTATCCAACTCCTCCCTCATCCCGTTGTAGTCTCCCTTGTTTAGGCATAATACACTGGTTTTAGATTGAACTATTGCACCCTTGTCTTCTACTTGTTCCTTTTGTCTTGATTGTGTTACGGAAACTGTTGGAGACTGTAACGTGCAGTTTAGAATTTGATCAAATGACTTAACACTTTGCTGTGTCAGGAGAGGACCGAGATCACGAGCACCTTGTGGAGAAGACCAGAGATGGGGCCATGAACAACTCCATTTCAAATTGTCGAGGAAAATGGGAACATTGAAGCAAATGCAGAGCAGGTCGGTGGTCGTTCTCAACAGGTTGACGGTGGTCGGTAGCCGGGTAGGTGGTGGTCACTCTTCACCGAAGGACTGAGTTTGTGCAGCTGCTCTTCTCGAATGCTGATGGGAGGATGTTTTTGATATTCTGAGATTTATGTGATTATTGGACTGTACGTTATGTTGGTCTCCTTCAGTTTTCAATCTTTTTCTTTCTTGTTGCCAATTGGCAGGTGGGCGATATGTTACTTTTTATGAGAGGGAGGAGTTGGGATTTGGGGTCTGATATTCTTGGTGGTGTTTTTCTGTGTGGGCGATCTGTCAGATGTTTGATGTGTGAAAGAAGGAATTGGGGGTTTTGATACTATTGTCACCGTTCGTTTCTGCAAGGGAGTAGGTTGGGGGTTTGATGTTATTATCACTGCTTTTTTTGAGAGTGAGGGGGTTGGGATTTTGATGTTATCAGCACTGATTTTTTGCGAGGGAGGGGAGTTGAGTGTTTGGGGTTTTTGATGTTCCAGCTGCCATTTTCCATGTAGGCAGTCTGTTAACCTTTTGTGCAAGGGGGGGGGGTTGGGATTTGCAAGTTTTGTTTCTTTTTTGTGTGGGGGGAGTTGATGTTTTCTTGTTTTCTTTCAACAAGTCCCATGGTTTTTCTGTATTTCATGGCTATCTGGAGAAGACGAATATCAGAGTTGTATTGTGCATGAACACTTTGACAATAAAATGAACCTTTGAACCTTTGAACTACACATTCCCACCTCCATATTTTCCTTTATATCATATCATCATATCATTCTCATTGAACAGAATATCTTTAAAAATGCAATTAAATACACATTCTAATCCAGGGGTCTCCAACCTTTTTTGCACCACAGACTGGTTTAATATTGATAATATTCTTGCGGACGGGCTGATGGGGGGTTGGGGGTGTTCAAGTAGGGTTGCCAACTTTCTCACTCCCAAATAAGGAACAAAAGTAGCAATCAAATAGGGGACACTTGTGTTTACCTGGAGAAGACTAACATGACCATGAAGGCTTGCGCGGGCACTTGTGTGCGCATGCGTGACGTGCGCATACATGACATACACATGTGTGTACATGCCGATTTTTTTTTCTACAAATCGGTTTTGGCTTAATCTTCCCGATTCTGTTAAGTGAAACTACACTGTACATACATTATTTCTACTTTATATAGGCTGTGTATTTATCATATCATTCCTGCTTTTGCTATATGTTAGTGTTATTTTGGATTTTATGTGTTATTTGGTATGATTTGGTAGGTTATTTCAAGTTCAACAGTGTGTGACAGGGAATGAGGAAAGGTGCAGCTGACTCATTTCGTTTCCTCGTGGCCCAGTAGCACATGCTTTGCAGCCTGGTACCGGTCCGCGGCGCGGTGGCTGGGGAGCACTGCTCTAATCCACTTTTATAGAAGTGATAAGAAGTGCTTCTAGTTGCTGCAGTATTGCTTGGCTGCAGTTTTTTTTCTGGATGCTGGCCATTAATTAGATGGCCTTGGAAAGAGATCTCAGGGCAGCTCTGAGTCCGAGTGGAACACCTCGGTCTGCACCATCTCAGTCTGTGGTGAGCAGACTTCAGGCTCTGTGCAAATCCATCTGTAAAGCTGCTGACGTGCTTCCTGACAGTGGCACAAATTCTGCACCAGCGTTCCCAATGCATCAATCGTACGTTTATGTACGTCCATCAGCTACTTTTTGCAGGCTTGTCTAGAGCACCAACTCTGGCCACTATAGATGTGACTTGTGCCTAACCACCTACAAGTTCTTTTCCAATGCCTCTAGCTTACGTAATTTGCCACTTCCAAGATGCTGACTCTGGGGCAAGTCCCCCTTCTCAGACTGGAAGGTCCCAGTGTTTGTGCTTCTGAAATGAACAAGGAGCGAGAATTTGAGTGTTTCAAGCAAGTGACACCATGAGTAGCTTCTCGCTCATAAGCAATAAAGGACAGAGGACTAATTGTATAGACCCAGTCACCATCTATTCTTCTGGCCATGTTCTCAGTAATGATCTTTCCCATGATGGCTAACAGTGTCATCTTGACGGAAGTTAACGTAAACAGGCTTAAATTTTCCAACATTATTTCTTTCCCACGATATCACATGAACGATAGTCTCCTTCAAAAATGAGGGGATTGTGGCATGGTTAAATAATTGACAGTAAGTGCACGCTCTGAGTTGTGGCTGCAAGATGTGCAGGAATGATATGTCTGCACAAAGGAGTAAAGCGAAATAATTGAAGGATTGCCTATCAATTGATAGAAGGTGTTGGTGGATATAGGATGAGATGTATTTATTTATTTAGCGATACAGCACAGAGTAGGTCTTTCAAGCCCTTCAAGCCATGCTGCCCCAGCAGCCACAGACAAATCTAGATTAACCCTTAATTAATCATGGGACAATTTACAATGAACAATTAACCTACCCTGTATGTCTCTGGACTGTAGAAGGAAACCAGAGCACTCATGAGCTGTAATTGTGTGGGACAGTTAAGTGGTGGTTAAGGGCTAGTGGTGCAATGGACAGGAGGGGCTACTTAAGCTCTCTCAAAAACCAATGTCCAATTGTAACTCCTTCATACATTGCATGTCCTTGGAACAACACTCCTGACGTTTGCCGCTGCCTCCTGAGAAAATCTCTGAAGCATGCCAGAGTCTATTAGAAGAATGAAATCTATTAGAAGAAAGATTTCTATCCCTGCATCTTAAGCAAGACCTCTAGTGCAGGGACTGAAAACTTAATGCTTACTCTGGCTCACAACCAGTCCTAAGTATCTCTGCTCAGGTTCAGTCTTCAAAAACTGTTAACACTTCTAACAAAAACAATGCACAGCTCTGTAATAAAGCCTGCATGCAAGTACCCTGCCATAATATTAGGATCACAGAACATCATGATCACCTAAAACAGCACACAGCACAAAGACAATAATAATTCCGTTAGTGTATTACTGTAATTACCAAACTTGTTTACCGTATAAATGATAATTAAAGCCCAAACATATTTTCAGAACTTATGCAAAGCAAAAACATTTTAATGTGTCCATTTTGTTTCTGGTGTTAATTGAAATGTCAAGAAAAAAATAAAAGAAATATTTTTGAGTATGTTTACTTAGAGGAGTCTGATTTGTTTTAATTAATATTTTTCGGATGGGATGTCTGTAATGTTGAATCAGGTTCATGGGTCTGACAAGTGAGATGGAAAACACTGACTACAAATAAGTATATTACTCATTTATTTTGACAATAAAAATTCAACCAAGCATTCATGCATTCCAAGTTACAGAAACTACAAAGCGGAATACTCAACAGACCTACTTTCAACAAACATACTTAGTTAAAAGCATGCACAGAGCATACCTTCCCAATGGTCATGTGCACCGCTAGCCTTAAACAAAGGAAGAGAGAGCAAGCCTCTTCCACGTGCTAATTTATACCCAGAATGTTTGAAACTGGACACCAGGCAGCTAACCAATGGGAAAAGCAGCTGCAGTTTCTAAACCAGCCAGTCATGACAAAGTGACTTTCCACAGGCAGAATAAGCCACACCCTCCACAAGACACTCCAGCCCTTGAAAGGTGCATAAGTGATGATTCAACCCTCAGACTAGTATGACCTTCACGAACTTCCAACTAAGTTGCATATAAAACATAGAAGTACAATGCCCGGTACTGTAAACCCAATGGTCACCCCCCCCCCCCCCGGTACATTATTGTAGTCCACCGGCCTCCCTGCACCCTAAAAGGCCACCAGCCCCACCCTGGAGTGTAATAGTTAATGAGTTGGTACCCCATTTATACACTGACCCAGATATGATCAATCAGGTGAGAGATGTCACCCAACTCGTCAGAAATATAGTGACCAATAACAGTACAAATGCCACATTTCTTTGTGAACAGGTATTTTAAGGCCATCAAGATCAGTTCCCGGGACGGTCTTGCCATATCATGCCGAGAAAGGCTCAGAAAACCTTCAGGCTGAGAAAACCTTCCTTTGTTTTGAAATGCCTTCTTACCGACCAGCATGGGCAAGGTGCTCATCCAGGGCACTCAGGTGACATACATACAGCTCCACATATCAACTGCACCACCTTGTGAGAACCACAGGTAGGCCTAGGAACTGCATATCCAGTAAGTGCCCAGCTTCATAACACCATTTGACATAGGTACAACCATCCCAGGAAACTGTTCCTGCTCAAACTTCCCATCCACCTAGCACCTTGTACTTGTACCCAACGTACCAACTGCACCAACTCTCTGTCAGGTGGGGAGATCACCTTAAGAGTCAGCACCTTCCAGCTAAGCAAATGGTACGTAGGTAACTACCAGCCTCTAAAGCACTTATTTCATCAAAGCTATTAAAGCTCAAGTCCTTTGAAGCTGTTACCATACTCTGGATTGAGGTTCGGCTGGAATAGACTATACACTCCTGGATCCCCCAAAACGCAATGTCAAAACCCAAGAAGTAAGGTAAGTCAACAGTCTTTTCCTTGTTAAGGGGATCAACATCAGTGACATCCCTTGCGCGATGTAGTAGTTCAGCAATCTGACCTGTCAGTTCAGTGTGAAAATTCAAACGCCATCCCCAGGAAAGTATCACAGGATCTCTCACCACAAGTCAGCATCCATTCTGTTACACAGTGAGATATAAACTCACTCGCTTCTGATTACTCACTGGATGTTTAGAAAACACAAAAAACAACAGAACTGTTGGAGTTGTTCCCCAAATGCTCAGTTCCCTCTGAAATGTGGGCATCTCATATCCAGAATACACTTGCCTAAGTTTCTTCCCCATCAACTCAAATTTCATATGGCCAGTATGAGGTGTGAGTTAACTGTATGGGAAACAATTAACAAATTAAGACATAATAAACACATAACATAAAAAACAAGAAACAAACACACTAAAACAACAAACACAACAAAGTAACAGATTAGAAATACAAGACACAAAACCCAAGCTGTACTCCACATCTTAAAGCCTCATATGAAATTGCAGAAACTTAAAACAGTTAATATCCCACAGAAAGATAATGCACTTATCAGAGAACAACAGAAAAGGAAAAAGCAACTGGACAGAGCCCAGCACATTCACAAAGTATCTTAAAGGCAAAGTCTTCACACACACAAAAACAAACTGACAAGTGTGGCCACACCTATCATTTTTCCACGTTCAAATCATTCACACTCTACCTCCAGGGATGCGGGGTGCAGGTTGAATGATCCCTTCCCTACAACAATGAGGTGCGAATGTGCTAGCCATCCTCCAATTCCCACCAATGCTGAAAACAATAGCCAATGTCTTTTTCAGGGAATCCTGAATGGAATGTGAGGAATCTAGTCGAGGATGAAAGGAGGCCTCATTGGGAGAAAACATGAAGAATAACCCTTCTTGCTCAACATTCTCCCTTTCTTGCTTTCCCGGACATACCTTTCTCCACATTCCATGGGGGAGGGGGGGTGGTAGCCCCATTTACCTGCTTCTCCAGGACCCCAGTTTTGAGCAACACTAAAAATATTTCTTTATGGGATATGTGGGATCCCCCACTCCCCATCTACCTATCTAACTTCCATTCTTGGTTACATACACCCTCTTCCACATATTCTAAACCTTGTAATAATTGAATCACTGTACATACAGGATGACCAACCCTTGCTGCTATTAAAGACAGCACTATCCTGTTTATTCAAAAAGCCACATGTCCTATCATTTTGGAAGTTAATTCAGCATTCTCTGGGGGGGGGGATACCATCATTGGGGTATAACTCTGTGATAAGAGCCCACTGGCGTATAACTTTAGTGTTTGTCTCTACTGTTTTCCACTCCACGTGGGGTTTTAAATTCCACTCAGTAAGCGAATGATACTTAAGTTTAACCGCTGCCGTTACCCGATCCCATAGTGATGCATTCTGCTTAGAGGGTAGTAAGCAGTGCTCTCAGGGAATAATTGTTTGTGTATTGGGGGGGATAAACTCCTTAAGGAACTGATCCCTCTATTAGATAGGCTCACTCCAGTAACTCCCCCCCATCCCATATCTTCAATAACCACGTGGCCAGAGAGTCCACAACCTTCTGTCTGTACCTATCCCCTAAATTTGTCACTTCCTTAGTGGTGAACTCTCTCACCTCTGTTGTCTCAAACAGGCCTATTAAACCATTCCCACACATTTTGACCCACCTCCTCCCCTTCCTCCTGAAAGGAAGAAGCTGTGGGCTAATGCCCCTCACTGCGGGTGAGGGAATGCGTGATCTCTGGCCAGGCATGTGCTCTTTCAGGTACACGGGGGGTGGGGGGGGTGGAAGAGGGAGATGATGAGATAGGTTTTCAAAACTTGCAGAGAGATTTAGGACAGTTAGAAGAGTGGGCTGAAAGATGGCAGATGGAGTTTAATACTGAAAAATGTGAGGTGCTACATTTTGGTAGAACTAATCAAAATAGGACATACATGGTAAATGGTAGGGCATTAAAGAATGCTTTAGAACAGAGGGACCTAGGAATAATGGTGCATAGTTCCCTGAAGATGGAATCTCATGTGGATAGGTTGGTGAAGAAAGCTTTTGGTTTGCTGACCTTTATTAATCAGAGCATTGGGTATAGGAGTTGGGATTTAATGTTGAATTTGTATAAGGCATTGGTAAGGCCAAATCTGGAGTATTGTGTACAGTTTGGTCACCGAATTATAGAAAAGATGTTAATAAAATTGAGAGAGTACAGAGGAGGTTTACTAAAATGTTGCCTGGGTTTCATCTCCTAAGTTACAGAGAAAGGTTGAACAAGTTAGGTCTGTATTCTTTGGAGCGTAGAAGGTTGAGGGGGGACTTGATAGAGGTGTTTAAAATTATGAGGGGGATTGATAGAGTTGACGTGGTTAGACTTTTTCCATTGAGAGTGGGGAAGATTCAAACAGGAGGACATGGGTTGAGAATTAGAGGACAAAAGTTTAGGGGTAACATGAGGGGGAACTTCTTCACTCAGAGAGTGGTAGCAGTGTGGAATGAGCTTCCAGCAGAAGTGGTTGAGGCAGGTTCTATGTTGTCATTTAAAGTTAAAATGGATAGATATATGGACAGGAAAGGAATGGAGGGTTATGGGCTGAGTGCAGGTCGGTGGGACTAGGATAGGGTAAGAGTTCGGCACGGACTAGAAGGGCCAAGATGGCCTGTTTCCGTGCTGTAATGGTTATATGGTTATATATATATCATTTCAAGGATTAAACCAAGGGATCCACACTACCCTCTCTTCCTCATTTTCATCATCCAGCGGACATCCCAATCCCTCCAGCCCCACAGTAGGATCATTGCCCTGCCTCATCATGGCTTGAACCTCAACAGGTATGGGCTGCCAACCAGCTTAGTGTGCAATACCTAGGTGCAGTGGTTTCATTAGCTGACAAGCTACCTCTGTATTCTTATCTTCTAACTTTGCAGCTCAAGTCTGGGCCATCAACAATGATTCTCTCAGCATAATACAATGCAGACTGAGATTTTCCAATTTATTCTTTAAGACTCACTATCGTTTTATATTGATGTCTTACAACTATCCTGTCGGCCTCTTGGGAAAACCCAACAACTTAAGTATGGAAACAATGTGGTGGCCTTACACCCCGGCAAAATCTAACTGGTCTGACCAATCTAGTGGCATCCCATAACCCATTGGTAGGTTAACAAGACTTTCAAAGCCCTCACTATTCTCTGACACACTGGGATTCTGCATCTCTCAAACGTAGGGTCCTGTCTTTTAAATAACCTTTTAAAGAAATGTTCAAACCTCCTGTCCCATGATCCTCTCATATCCCCTTTGCCAATCACCTGTCCAGCTCTTGGCTCCATCCCTTCCCCTCCTGTCTTCTCCTGTCATTTCGGATCTCTCCCTCCCCCTCCCACTTTCAAATCTCTTACTAACTCTTCCTTCAGTTAGTCCTGACGAAGGGTCTCGGCCTGAAACGTCGACTGTATCTCTTCCTAGAGATGCTGCCTGGCCTGCTGCGTTCACCAGCAACTTTGATGTGTGTTGCTCCAATCACAACAAAGTGACTTTTGAATGGCAGAATAAGCCACACCCCTTCCCCCACAGGGCAGTGTCTCTGACAAATGCATCATTTATTCCCCATCTCTGAGAAGATGATAGTGAGCCACTTCCTTGAAATAGTGAAGGTACAATTCTGTTGAGTAGGGAGTTTCAGGATTTAGATCCAAAAACAATCATATACCCATATTTTAATGTGCAGGAAATTGTATTCGTATATATCTGCAATCCTTATGCTGTCCAGCAGGAGATGTTGTTGGTTATGAGATGCTGCCAGAGTAGCCCAGATTTGAGAAGCGTCGGATGGTACACATTGCATCTAGTGGTGAAGAGGCTGGCAGGTTGGGCACTAATTAAATTCTCAATTCTGGTCCTAGATTGTATTAAACCTCTTGAGTGTTGTTGGACCAGAAGCAATACTCATCTTGATAAGCGGAGAGTATTCCAGCTCTCTTCTGACTTTTGCTTGATCAATAATTGTTGTTCTAATTCCTTCTTTTAAATATGTGACTGAAAAATATCATCATGTACCTCTATGTTCCTAATAATCTTTGCAATATATTACTAACTTACCCTTCTTGTAGTGCCTATATTTCATCAAACTAGACTATTGCCATAAAAACAACCTCTCCTTCAACGTCAGCAAACCCAGGGGTGATTATTGACTCCAGGAGAACATTATGGTGTGAAATAAAGCGTTCTATTGCACAAAGGCATTTGTTTATTGGTCTCACAGAGCTTATTAGAAATGGGTAAGTGCAGATTTTTCAGACAATTGTTTGAGTGGGGTGAAGGAAAGGTACAAGAATCCTGCAATCAAGATGTTTCTTTAGCAGAAGCCAGTGGTCCACAAGAACAGAAGTTTGGATAGACCTGATGTGAGTTAGAAAAAAGCAGTTGGGTGCGGTGCATGTGAGAATACAGATCAGGTAAACTTGTGTTAAGATGACTTAAGCATGGATGTAGGTGCCAGCAGCAGATTCCAGGCTAAATTATGTGCATGGATCTTATCATCTTGGTTCAGAAATGTGAATGGAACTTCATTGTGAGATTAAATACAACAATGTTGAAAGTGATTCTGAGGATAACTCAACAGAGTGGATAGGGAGAGGTTATTTACTCATATAGAACATAGAACAGGTCTTTTGCCACAGGGGTCCCCAACCTTTTTTGCACCGCAGACCGGTTTAATATTGACAATATTTTTGCGGACAGGCCGATGGTGGGGGGGGGCGGAGGGGGGGTGTTAATCACGACCGGAATATAGGTGATAAGTCAACTATAAGTCACTTATAAGTGGCTAATACACCCAATTTCATTTCTAAAAGGGTTTATCTAACAAATTTAATATTAGACACACAGCGCATATTTTCCCCATATGAACATATAAAATCACTGCAACACACCAACGTCGCTGAATCAGTGGGAGCCCTGGGCTTGTTTCCCTGCAACAAGATGATCCCATCGAGGGGCGATGGGAGACAGCGATACTTGAAGGGGGTTCCTTGTGTCCAGTCTATTCCATGATTTAGTTTTCGTTGCATTCATTTCAGAAAAGCCTGCTTCGCAGAGATATGATGTTGGAAATGCAAGCAACGTTTTCAGTGCTTTCATGGCTGTCTCAGGATATTCAGACTTGACTTTGATCCAGAATGCCGGCAGAGATGTTATGTCAAACGTACTTTTCAGCCCACCATCAGGAGTTGATCTGCTTCCTGCGCTGACATGGATGACGTGTGGGTAATGAAATCACATGCATTATGACCTCATGAGCGTAATGACCTCACATGCGTAATGACCTCACGTGCATTCAAGTTCCAACAGTGGGCGTGACAGAGAATGAGGAAAGGTGCAGCTGACTCATATTGTTTCATATCGCCAAATCATATCGTTTCCTCGCGGCCCAGTAGCATATGCTTTGCGGCCCGGTACCTGTCCATGACCCGGTGGTTGGGGACCACTGCTTTGGCACACTACGTGGTGTTGAACTAAATAAATTAATACTAGCCACCTAACCAAACTAATTCCTTCCTGCCTTCACAATGTCCACAACCCATTGCTTTCATATTCATATGCCTATATGGTGGCAGTAACTACAACTAGGTAACACTAGTTACCAATAACAGGTCACTAGTTTAAGACTGATGAGGTGATTTTTTTTTCATTTAGAAGGTTATGAATCTTTGTAGCACTCTTCTTCAAAGTGCAGTGGAAGCACAGTCTTTGGCCCAACTCATCCATACTGACCAATTGCTAACACTTAGTCATGTCCTTCTAAACTTTTCCTATTAACGTACATATCCAATATACTTTGCATATTTTTAAGGCAGAGGAACATAAAATCTTCATGGAGTGAAAGATATCAGAATAGGAAGCAATGCAGAGTTATTGTTACAATCAGATCAGCCAAGATCTTAGGGAATGGCAGCGGAGGATCAAGGGTCTGAGAGGCTGCTCATGCTCCTAATTCATTGCTTTGTATGATTAGGTTCAGCTAGGGAATGAAGCCCATAGAAAAGCTTGCAGAGAATAGAAAAGCCACATTTTGGAAATCTGAACTGAAGGCAGCAGGTCAGGCAACGTCTGTGGAGGGGAAAACAAAGTTGACATTGTAGGTTAATAGCTCTTCAACAGAACTAGGAAATGTTTGAAAACAAGCTTTGGCCTACTACTTCAGGAAAATGATGCTATGCTTTTGGACAATATAACCACAGAGTTGTACATTGATGAGCAAATAAATGAAGGATAAGGATAGATCCTTGAAACACTGAAGATAACAGTGAAGGACTAGGAGAAAAATAGCATTTCCTTGGTTCTCACAGGCCACAAGGAACAAATATGAGTTCATACTACAGATTTTTGTTTGCTGTTTATGAACAGTGCATGAGATCGGACTGATGAACTGAGCTTACAAATGAACTCCAATTCTTTTTTTTAATATAATTTTTATTGAGTTTTCAAAATGAATACATGAAAAGAAAATATCTACCCTCCCCCCCCATATAAAGTCCTACCTAAAAAAGAAAAGAAGAAAAAAAAGAAGAACCGCCTGGGTGTTGGAAGGTTTCCACATGCTCCATGGAATTTAAAATAAATTTGGTATACTTATTCGTTACTTTCCCCAAGGGACCAAGATCTTTATCGGAGCACTTAAATATGCCATCCTATCTTTTGTAAATAAGGGCGCCAAATATTCAAAAATGTTACATATTTATCTCTTAAATTATAAGTAATTTTTTTGAGTGGAATAGAACTAGCCATTTCATTGTTCCAACGATCCATACTTAAATACGAATCAGATTTCCAAGTAACTGCTATAGTCTTCTTAGCTACTGCCAATGCAATTTTTATAAATTCTTTCTGATATTTATTCAATTTAAGTTTCCGCTTTATCCTTTCAATATCACCTAGTAGAAATAATACAGGGTTATGTGGAAGTTGAGTTCCAGTAATTTGTTCCAATAAGACTCTTAAATTTATCCAAAAGGGTTGAATTTTAAAACAAGACCAAGTAGAATGTAAAAAAGTACCAATTTCTTGATTACACCGAAAGCATTTATCGGATAGATTTGAATTTAATCTATTTATTTTTTGTGGTGTAATATATAATTGGTGTAAAAAATTATATTGTACTAATCTAAGTCGAACATTTATTGTATTTGTCATACTGTCAAGACAGAGTCTTGACCAATTTGTTTCATCAATATTAATATTCAGATCTGTTTCCCATTTTTGTTTTGACTTATGGATTCCTTGTTTAATTGTCTGTTTTTGAATCAAATTATACATACAAGAAATAATTTTTTAATTTTCCCTTTTTGAATTAAAGTTTCAATTTCATTAGGTTTTGGCAAAAACATTGTTTGACCCAGCTTACCTTTTAAGTAAGCCCTTAATTGAAGGTAACAAAAGAAAGTGTTATTTGATATTTTATATTTATCCTTTAGTTGTTCAAATGACATCAATATACCTCGTTCATAACAATCTCCTAAAATTTAATCCCTTTTTGGTACCAATTATATAAAAGTTGATTGTCCATTGTAAAAGGAATAAGTCTGTTTTGGAACAAAGGTCTCCTTGCTAATAGAGATTTCTGTATTTCATTATCAACGTTTATCTTATTCCATAGATCAATCAAATGTGTTAATATAGGAGATTCTTTCTTTTCCCGTATCCATTTAGATTCCCATTTATATATAAAATCTTCAGGTCTATTTTCTCCTATCTTGTCTAATTCTATTTTAATCCATGCTGGTTTTCGATCATCAAAGAAAGATGCAATAAATCTAAGTTGATTTGCTTTATAATAATTCTTAAAGTTTGGAAGTTGTAACCCTCCTAACTTAAATTTACATGTCAATTTTTCCAATGATATTCTTGACATTTTACCTTTCCAAAGAAATTTTCTCACACATTTATTTAACTCTTGAAAAAATTTAACTCTTGACCTCCAATTCTTGAGGGAGGTATTGGCATAGAATCAGTGCATTCAGGAGAAGCGAAAAAATTAATGGAAATCTCCACTGATATAGTGGATGAACAGCACATACTGAAACCGCTATGGCCTGTTTTATTAAAGAGTTGCCTGTATTATGAAAGAGTAAAGCCTGGATTTATCTGTTCCTTGCAATCCAGCATTCATGTAATTAGCTTTAAGAGTATTCAATTCAGTCCCCTTACTGATTTTTCACATCGTTGAGGTGCTTGAAACCATTGCTGGGATATTTTAAAAGACATGGGCAATCACATAAGGCTGAGAGGAGTAGTTTGAAGAGACCCGTTAATTATTTCCTTGCTTCATTTGAGAAGCTGTACATGGGGAAGTTTTAGTTCACTGAAAAAATTAAAGCTGACGTGCAACATTTGGACTTGGCATCTGTCACGACAATTGTTCTATCTGTGGCCTTTAAAGCAACAGTGGCACTTCCTTCCAGGCAACTGATGGTAATTACAATTGCACTGTCCAGCCTAATATTTCCCTTCAATGCACAATAAAAGTTTTCTAATGATTGTGAAATCTCTAGCAGGTGTGAAATAATGTTCTTTGTAACACACGAGTGGTTTATTTCTATTGCTGTATATTGAATGGCATTGGAGGGATTGTTTGGAGTCAAAGGAGCATTATTCAATCCAGTGGATTGTATCAATGGAAATGAGTTTAGGCCCTGCTATTTTGTGACACCCTTCAATACCTCACTAAGTATCAGCTGCTCTACTACTATAGATATATACACAATACTGTTTTGCAGAAATTAAAATTAAGAAGGAAAGATTTACACCAACATGGCACCTTCATGACCTTTTATCATCTTAAAGAACTCCTTAGCGAGAAGGGTAAAATAGCTTCTTCATTGAAAGAGAATCAGAGACTAGAGGGTTTAGGTTGAGGGTGAGAGGGGGTAACTTCTTCATGCGGAGGGTGGTGAGTATATGGTGAGGGTGGTGACAGTGAGAGGGGGCATATTTGAAGAGTATCTAAGAAATAACTTCTTCATGCAGAGGGTGGTGAGTATATGAAACAAACTGCCAGTGGAAGTGGTTAAGGCAAGTACAGTAACAATATTTAAAAGACATTTGGACAAGTACATGGTTAGGAAAGATTTATAGGGCTTTGGGCCAAAAATGGGCAAAAGGGACTAGCTTAGACGGTCGTCTTTGGGGTTTCTGACTAATCAGAAATGCATCAGACAATTTGCACACAAAATCGTCTCACAAACTCCCATGACAACAGGTCAGCCATTCTATTGCTAATTGTTAAAGGACAACTATTAAGCAGGACACATTGGGGTTGGAAGGAGAATCTCCTCCTACTACAGGTGTCTCCCGCTTTTCGAACGTTCGCTTTACAACACGTCGCTGTTACGAAAGACCTACATTAGTTACCTGTTTTCGCTAACAGAAGGTGTTTTCACTGTTACAAAAAAAGGCAACGTGTGATAAAAGGCAGCACGCACCCCGAGCAGCCAAGCTCCTCCCACGGAACTGCATTCTAGCCAGCATTGCTTAAACACGTGCCTGTGAGCAGCTGTGCTTTATGTCAATTTATTCTGAGCATCCGTTTGCAAGATGAGTTCTAAGATATCGGAAAAGCCTAAAAGAGCTCGAAAGGGTGTTACACTTAGCGTAAAACTAGACATAATTAAGCATTTCGATCATGGTGAACGAAGTAAGGACAAAGTGAGTTCGGCTTGTGGAAGTTGACGAAGATGATGTTGCAGTCGACGTTTCAAGCCGAGACCCTTCGTCAGTACTAAGTTAGTCCTGACGAAGGGTCTCGGCCTGAAACGTCGACTGCACCTCTTCCCACAGATGCTGCCTGGCCTGCTGCGTTCACCAGCAACTTTGATGTGTGTTGCTTGAATTTCCAGCATCTGCAGAATTCCTGTTGTCTGAAGATGATGTTGAAGAGGTTTTGGCATCCCATGACCAAGAACTGATAGATGAAGAGCTGATGCAATTGGAAGAGGAAAGGATAACAAACAAAACTGAATGCAGTAGTGAACGGACCGAAAGTGAAGTCGTCCAGGAACTGAACGTGAAGCAACTACGTGAGATTTTCGCTGCAATGATTGCAGAGAAGTACGACTTTAATTTTGAAAGGGTACGTAGGTTTAGGGCATATTTGCAGGATGGTTTGAGTGCTTACAAAGAACTGTATGATAGAAAAATGCGCGAGGCTAAGCAGTCAACCATACTGTCGTTTTTCAAGCTTTCTGCATCAGCCACAGCAGGCCACGAACCTCGACCTTCGCCATCGAGGCAGGCAGACATAGAAGAAGATGATCTGCCTGCCCTGATGGAAACAGACAATGATGAGATGACACCTCAGTGTCCCACCACCCCAGTGGTCCCAATCTCCAGGCCGCAGACCGATACATTGCCGCGAAGCATGCAGTGCTGCAGCAGTAGCCGGGACGCACCCAGCACATCTTCAAGAAAAAAGCCGAAATAAACATGCTAATTAATTAGATGCCACCCGGCACATAAATGTCGGCCCAGATCAGAGGCGATTGCCGATTGCCGATTGCATCACCTCTGATCTGGGCCAACATTTACGTGCCGGGCGGCACCTAATGAATTAGCTTGTTTATTTCGGCTTTTTTCTTGAAGATGTGCTGGGTGCGTCCCGGCTACTGCTGCAGCACTGCATGCTTCATGGTTCGGTGTCGGTCCACGGCCCAGAGGTTGGGAACCACTGCACCACCCCAACCTCCGACGACTCAGCCTAACACACCATCATAAGTGTGCTCGATGTCTTCCCGATTTCCGTAAGTGATACTACACTGTACACCCCGTCCTGACGAAAGGTCTCGGCCCGAAACGTCAACTGTACCTCTTCCTAGAGATGCTGCCTGGCCTGCTGCATTCACCAGCAACTTTGATGTGTGTTGCTTGAATCTCCAGCATCTGCAGAATTCCTCATGTTTACGTTTTTAAATTACACTGTACATACATTATTTCTACTTTATATAGGCTGTATTTTTATGTGTTATTTGGTATGATTTGGCAGTTTCATAGCTTAAAGGTTTCTGCCAAGAGCGCTTGCGCCAGGTTTCTGCTGAGAGCACTTGCGTCGTGTTTCTGCCAAGAGCGCTTGCGTGAGATTTTCGCTACGGTGGCAATGACTGAAGAAAAGTATTTCAACTTTATATAGGCTGTGTATTTATCATATCATTCCTGCTTTTACTATATGTTACTGTTATTTTAGGTTTTATGTGTTATTTGCAATGATTTGGTAGGTTATTTTTTGGGTCTGCGAACATTCACAAATTTTCCCCATATAAATAAATGGTAATTGCTTCTTCACTTTACGACATTCCGGCTTACGAACCGTTTCATAGGAACGCTCTTCCTTCGGATGGCGGGGGAAACCTGTATTGCTATAGGATATTTTACGACCTTCGGAAAAGATGGACAGAGACCCAATCTAACACCTGGCTCAGGAACATCATATACGGTTGTGTTAACCTGGGTATCGTTCTTAGGAGAGTAATGTCTCCAACAGTTGTGAAAAATAACATCTCCTGCATTTTCTGCATTTACTCTAGTGACAATAGAACCAGGTGGGTTTATTCACCTCTCTTGGCACTAAATGCATGTCAGATAGAGCATTTACACCTGAGTTAAGAGTAGGCAGATGTAAGTGCAATTCTGTATTTGATCAAAGGAAGAAAATTAGACAGAGAATATCAGCAGTATTTTTAGTTGGTGTGAAAAATCTGATTACTTGACTTGGAGATGGCAACCAAAGTTCAGGTGTAACACATTTTGAGACTTCCTACCCTGTCATGCCTGATTCCTTTCAAGTAACATCAGGTATAAAAGAAAACTGGTAATTACCTGTTTTTGTCACTTCTCTGGGCAGCTTTTCCAAATAAAACAATAGAAACTATGTACATTTCAATATAGTAATTGCCCACCTAATTGTCCCAATTATATGAAATGTAAATTACTTCTCTATTACTAGTTGAGTATATCATCTACTTGTGAATAACTTTAAGTTACAGATTTACCTGGTAATATCTGATATTTTCTTCCTTTGGAATTCTAACATTCACATTCAAGAGAAAATCTGCAGATGCTGGAAATCCAAGCAACAGGCAGAAAATGCCAGAGGAACTCAGCAGGCCAGGCAGCATCTACGGAAAAAAGTACAGTTGACATTTTGGGCTGAAGCCCTTCAGTAGGGTGATGGGTGAAACCTGGAGAAGGATGGATGAAGTAAAGAGCTGGGAAGTTGATTGGTGAAAGAGACAGAAGGCCACATCCATGGGCTCCTCCATTGTCTTGGTGAGGCCAAACTTAGGTTGGAGGAACAACACCTTATATTCCATTTGGGTAGCCTCCAACCTGATGGCATGAACATCGATTTCTCAAACTTCAGGTAATGCCCCCCATGTACCCCCCTTCACCATTTTCCATCCCCTTTTCCCTCTCCCACCTTATCTCCTTGCCCATCTATTGCCTCCCTCTAGTGCTCCTCCTCCCCTTTTTTTTCTTCCATGGCCTTCTGTTTCTTTCACCAATCAACTTCCCAGCTCTTTACTTCATCCCTTCCCCTATCGCTTGGTGTTGCTCTCTCCCCTCCCACCTCTTAAATCTACCACTCACCTTTCTTCTGCCGAAGGATTTTGGCCTGAAACGTCAACTGTTCATTTTTCCATAGAAGCTGCCTGTCTGCTGAGTTCCTCCAGCATTTTGTGTGTGTTGATAACATTCACATTGCTCTATTTTCCTCTTCACATTCTCCTTGTGCACACTACACTGTCATACTGTCTCCATCTCAATGTCACTTGCACCAGAAACTCAGAATTCTGGATTTTCTTGCCTTTTTCAATTGTCCCTTCCTCTTATAGTCCATGGACCTTTGAAATTCAAGGTTGCTGTGTTTCTTTAAGTCTGTTTTCTGCTACTTCCAATTATTACTGGTACCTTGCACTTTTGGTCTCGAGGATCATAATGGCTCAGCTTGGTGATTGTATTTACCCTCCACAGTAAACCTCCTCTAAATATCTGGCTTGAATTCCATTAGCAAGTGAAAAAAAAGTTGCTGAAGGAACACAGAGGGTTAAGCAGCATCTGTGGAGGCAGAAGAATGGTCAACCTTTCTGATTTTGATTCAGGGTCTCCACTCAAAACACTGGCAACCTTTTACCTCCTTCAAAGCTACTGCTTAACCTGCCGAGACCCTGCTTGTTTTATTTTTGCGCATGAGTTCAGCATCCACAGTCTCTTGTACCTTCTTTTCCTCAGCACAGTTGCCTCATTGCTGAGGCTTTGTGTGGTGTGGGATCCTTCCAATAATATAGGGCAAGGCCTGGTTTGCACCATCACTTGACAGCTGGTTTAGCCATGCCACTAAGCTTACCAGCTGTTGATAATTTCTATCATATTCCTTCTTGATTTAAATTGTCGATCTTCCAATTTTCAGTCACGCTTCCATGCTTCGTGTATGCTTCTACCTTGCACGAGGGGGCTTATCTTATCGCAGAAAATAATGGCACACTGGCTCATTATGTCTGATATGCATAAATTTGCGTAAAACATTAAATATTAAACTATCACTTTTAATCCTTAAAAATATAAACTCAGTAAAATATTTAAAATATAAATATATTTAAAATTAAATCAATTAATTGGAACGTTTCCGTTCAAAGTAAATTGATTATCAAAATACATATTTATGGCATCATATACAACCCCGAGATTCATTTTCCTTGTGAGCACACCAAATACATCTATGCATAACAGAATCAATAGAGGAGTGCTCAACTTGGGTGTTCAACCAGAGTCAACAAACTGTGCGAGCACAAAAAGAAGGAAATAATAATAAAAAATAAATAAGCAATAAATATCGAGAATATGAGATGAAGAGACCCTGAAAGTGAGTCCATTGGTTATGCGAACATCTCAATGATGGGGCAAGTGAAGTTGAGTGACATTATCCCCCTTGGTTCACTGTTTCTGAACCTGATGGTGTGAGTCCTGAAGCTCATGTACCTTCTTCCTGATGGCAGCAGTGAGAAGAGAGCATGTCCTGGGTGGTGGAGGTCGCTGATGATGGATGCTGCTTTCCAGTGACAGCGTTTCATGCACAATGATAAGGAGGGCAATACTCATGATGGATTGGGCCATATCCACTATTTTTTTTGTAGGATTTTCCATTCAAGGGCATTGATGTTTCTATACCAGGCTGTGATGCACCCAGTCAGTACATTCTCCTCTACACATCTATAAAAGTTTGTCAAAGCTTTAGAAGTCATGCCTGCATAGGGCTCATATGTCCAAAGATAAACTATTTCATTATTATTCTTATATTAATCCTATATGTGATAGATGTCATTTCGAGATAACTTCTTTAACTCACATGTTTTGGTCATGTCCTTTGTTGGAAAAATATTGGAAAGATATTTTTGATATTATTTCAATGGTTTTGAATATAGACTTACAACCTCATCCAATTACTGCTATCTTTGGATTACCAATGATAGACTCAAATTATTTAACCTCTTCAGCACGCTGGATGATTGCATTTCTTACTTTAATGGCCAGAAGATCCATTTTGCTGAATTGGAAAGAGATTAACCCTCCTACTGTATTTCATTGGTTTTCACAATCTATGATGTGTTTGAATTCGTAAAAAATTAGAAGTGCGGTTTATGACCCTTCCATTAAATTTGAAAAAACTTGGAGGCCATTCATTCAGCATTTTCATTTGATGTAATTTGACCATTTCCAAACTTATTTTATTTCTCTGTACTGTTGGTTGAGAGGAATGGAGTCGTCGACACTAAGGTTTTCTTCTTTTCCATTTTTAAGATGTTAGAATTGCCCAAGTCTTTTAGTTTAGTTGACTAATTCTGTTTAGTTTAGTTGTTTGGGGAATGGGGTTTGTTTTTTTTTTCTATTTTTTTTTCTTTTTCATGATTTTTCTTCAGTTTTTTTTGTCCTGTATTATTCATTGTTATCTTACACGATTGGGAGTTTTGTCAATTTATAATATTTGGTCTTATAATTACTCATTTTAAGTACAACAATGTATCTCCTACTATTTGTATTATTGCTATGTTATGTTTTTATTTTATGAAACTAATAAAAAGATTGAAAAAGAAAGAAAGAAGTCATGCCGAATCTTCACATACTCCTAAGGAAGTAAGGTACCGCTGTGCTTTCTTCATAATAGCACTTATGTGCTGGACCCAGGACAGATCCTCCAAAATAAAAACACTGAGGAATTTAGCGTTGCTGATCCTCTCCATCTCTGATCCTCCAATGAGTTCTGGCTAACGGACCTCTGGTTTCCTTCTCCTGAAGTCAGTAATCAGCTCAATGGGTTGTTGTTGTGGCACCACTCAGCCAGATTTTCAATCTCCTTCCTATATGCTGATTCATCACAACCTTTGATTCAGCCCGTGACGGCAGTGTCATCAGCAAACTTGAATATGGCATTGGAGATAAGTATAAAGTGAGAAGAGCAAGGGACTAAACTCATAGACTTCTGGTGCATCTGTGCTGATGGAGATTGTGGGGGAGATGTTGTGGCCAATCCGAATTGACCGGGGTCTACAAGTGAGGAAATGGAGGATCCAATTGCACAAGAAGGTATTGGGCCAGGGTCTTGGAACTTATAGATTCATTTTGAGTGTGTCTTAGAGCCACATAGTTTGGGAACTGGCCCTTTGGATCACCACGCTCATGCTGATGAGCAATTGAGTTTATTCCATTCAGCCCCTCTTCCAGCAGTACGGTAGGGTAGTGTTTAGTGTAAAGCTATTACAGCACCAGTGACCCAGTTTCAAGCCCCGCCACTCTCTGTAAGTTTCTACATTCTCCTCGGGACCATGTGCGTTTCCTCCAGCTGCTCCCACACCCTCCCACATTCCAAAAACACACAGGTTAATTGGGGACAACTGGACAGCATGGACTTGCTGGGCCAGAAGGGCCTGTTAACGTGTTGTATCTCTAAATAAAAAATAAAGCAGACCCAAATAAACATGCAAACACGAGGAAATCTGCAGATGTTGGAATTTCAAGCAACACACATCAAAGTTACTGGTGAACACAGCAGGCCAGGTAGCATCTATAGGAAGAGGTACAGTCGACGTTTCGGGCCGAGACCCTTCGTCACAGTCCAACATTTGAGTGCAATCAGGAAACCTCTAGCTATCAACTGAGCCTTTACACAGGAGTCACACAAGCCCATGCAGTGGTGGAGGAAAATGCCCACAGTTTCCTTAGCAGAGAAACTGCTATATACTTTCATCAAGGCTTGGAGAATCACCTCAGTCTTCGTTGCAGAATGATGGACTAAAAGCAATTGTGAACCTGCTTTTTAAAATGTTGACAGGCAAGGGGATTGTGGAATTTACTTAGTTAATTAACTTGAACTGTTACTGTAGTTTATATGCAGCAAGCCTCAAGCAAAAGGCACTGGAACAAATTTATTTTCCCAGATTAGATGCATTTTGGCTGTAGCAATGCGTCTGCTAATTACCCTTCTACCTGTGAACTACAAATCAAAACAAATTCTCTTAGAAATTTGCTGGAAGTGTGCCCAACAATGGCACAGATTAGGCAACTGGGACCTGGATAAATGATGGCTCCTGAACCAGTGAGATTTAAAATCTGAGAAATAAACAGAAGGATTGAAAAACAAACAACAGGAATTCTGCAGATGCTGGAAATTCAAGCAACACACATCAAAGTTGCTGGTGAACGCAGCAGGCCAGGCAGCATCTGTAGGAAGAGGTGCAGTCGACGTTTCAGGCCGAGACCCTTCGTCAGGACTAACTGAAGGAAGAGTGAGTAAGGGATTTGAAAGTTGGAGGGGTAGGGGGAGATCCAAAATGATAGGAGAAGACAGGAGGGGGAGGGATGGAGCCAAGAGCTGGACAGGTGATTGGCAAAAGGGGATACGAGAGGATCATGGGACAGGAGGTCCGGGAAGAATCCTCTCGTATCCCCTTTTGCCAATCACCTGTCCAGCTCTTGGCTCCATCCCTCCCCCTCCTGTCTTCTCCTATCATTTTGGATCTCCCCCTACCCCTCCAACTTTCAAATCCCTTACTCACTCTTCCTTCAGTTAGTCCTGACGAAGGGTCTCGGCCTGAAACGTCGACTGCATCTCTTCCTACAGATGCTGCCTGGCCTGCTGCGTTCACCAGCAACTTTGATGTGTGTTGATTGAAAAGCAAATTAGAGTTGGAACATATAGAGAATTAAATAAATAGAAGAATCAAATGGAATAAAAAGAGAGCAAGAGACAAAAAGTGAAATGAAGCAAAGATAAAATCTTTAAATCAAACATTAAAATCTCCAACAGCAATTTGTTCCATGCCTCCACACCTTTAATTACTCATTTAGAGGGCAAAAAAAGTTGATTTGAGATCATTTTAATTATCATGTAATTAAAAGAATACTTACTTTACTAATGACTGGATTTAACTTTCTGGATGAGCTTAATGGACCATGGGTACACAGGAGCAGCAACTTTCTGAAAACTTTGACACCATTCTCATAAAGCTAACAATGGAGGAGCGAAAAATTTTCATAAAATCATAATGACTCATAACTCAAACAAAGTATCTTATCACATGCTGCAGGCCATCTTGCATATTATTGCCTTTACTTCCTGAGAAAACTAAAGAAATTTGGCCCGTCCCCTAAAACCCTCACTAATTTTTATAGATGCACTGTAGAAAGCATTCTTCTAGGGTGCATCACAACCTGGTATGGAAGTTGTCCTGTCCAAGACCGAAAGAAGCTGCAGAAGATCGTGAACACGGTGCAGCACATCACACAAACCAATCTTCCGTCCTTGGACTCACTTTACACCGCACACTGTCGGAGCAGTGCTGCTTGGATAATCAAGGACACGACCCACCCAGCCAACACACTTTTCGTCCCTCTTCCCTCCGGGAGAAGGCTCAGGAGCTTGAAGACTCGTACGGCCAGATTTGGGAACAGCTTCTTTCCAACTGTGATAAGACTGCTGAACGGATCCTGACCCGGATCTGGGCCGTACCCTCCAAATATCCGGACCTGCCTCTCGGTTTCTTTGCACTACCTTACTTTCCATTTTTCTATTTTCTATTTATGATTTATAATTTAAATTTTTAATATTTACTATCAATTTGTAATCCTGGGAGCGGGGAGCGCAGAATCAAATATCGCTATGATGATTGTATGTTCTAGTATCAATTGTTTGGCGACTATAAAGTATAAAGTATTAGCAATCTGTGTGCTTTATTAAGTAATTCTCGACCAAGTATGTCAAGCACTAGTATTAAATCCTTCCATGAAAGTAAGGTTGCAATCATGCAGCACCTTCATGTGTTTCTCAGACAGCAGGGGCACCAATGTAGAGTAGCAGTTAGCACGACACTATTACAGCTCGGGGACGTCAGAGTTCAGAGTTCAGTTCTGGCATTTTCTGTAAGAAAGATTGTATGTTCATCTGTGCGTGCATAGATTTCCTCCATCTGCTCCAGTTTCCTCCCACAGTCCAAAGATGTCATAGGCAGTAGGTCAGTTTGGTCCTTGTAAGTTGTCCTGTGGCTAGGCTAGGGTTAAAGAAGTGGAGTGCTGGGCAGTGTGGCTCTTTTGGCCAAAAGGGCCTGTTCCATGCTGTAACTGTAAAATAAAACAAAAATAGAGTTGAAGAATTGAGCTTTGGCAACAAGGGGTGAATACACTTGTTGGATCACAGGGGCAAGGGAGGTAGATCAGTATGTAGGCTAGTTCTGTAGCTGGAGAGAGATGAGTGATATCAGGATGAAAGAAACTTCAGATTTATAATGAAGCAGGCAAAGGAAGGATTTGAAGGAGAGGATTTCCTTGCCGAAAAGTTTCAATGGTGTTGAGAATGATTGGTACCAGGTAGTGCAACAGTCTTTCAGAAATCCTTTTTGAAGATCTCATGAGATATTCAACAGAGGATGGTTGAATATCCTATCCTATTAGACATGCACTATTTGTTTCCTTCCCCAGTTTCTCTCCTAATTTTTCCTCTTTCCCAGTCTGACAAAGGGTCATTGACCTGAACTTGCTAAATCTCTTTCCATAGATGCTGCCCAAATTGCCGGTTGTTTCTGGAATTTTCTGTTTTTATTTCAAAATTACGACCATCTGCATGTTTTTATTTGCAATTTAGTTAGATAGTGAAGGAGGAAATGTTTCACAGTGGATGATATAGTTGTGCAAGCATACTCTTCATCAGTGCTCATGGTAGGTTAGAGAATAAGAAGCATATTTGACAAGGAAATTAAGACTTCAAGAACTTTAAGACATAAATATCCTAGTCCCATCATTATATATAGATAACATTTTAGCACAGTGAAATGTCCAAGGTGCTTCGCAGGAGCACCACCAAATTATTTTTATTACCACACCATCTAAGTAAACACTAGAGTAGGGGCAACATTGTTTGGCCAAAGAGTTAATATTAAAGGGCTTCAGAGGAGGAGACAGGAGTTGAGAGAAGGGGGTAAATCAGGAAGTGGTTCTGCTCATCATTCAGCAAGAACAAAAATTTCATCTCTGTCCTCCAAGAGCACATCTATCATTCACCTTCACTGTGGATCACAGAGTGAAATTAGTGTTGAATGAGGAAACGTTGACTGCTCAGATCAACTCAGCTTCCCAGATAGTACCGAAGAATAAAATTAATTTAATAGCCACTTCCTTCAAGCCTCACTAAACAGATGGTCTTGCTTAATGCTATTGCACAGTAGCTGCAACATTTATTCATCTCTGCAATTACAGCCGTGTTTGCTAGATTGCTTAATAAATGTATTGTAATTTTAAGGCTATTTTTTATACTGTATATAAAGAACTGGGTCCTAGTTTCTCTACTCCCCTACAAATATGCTTCAATTCTACAGTTTCTCTTGCGAAATAACAGAGCCTGCTAATCCAAAATTATCAGCTGGGAAGGATTTAGGAATGCTAATTCTTCTCACTCCTTTAGCATCTATCTTGATTTACCATTTAACTAAAATCATGAGCTCCCCATATGAAGGTGCAGTCCCAACCATGAGCAGAGTGGCTACAGGTGAATTTGGGAGATTTTGGCATATGTGGAAGTAAAGGGGAAACTGCGGAGATCAGGGTCTCAGCAGTTGAAGCCCCTCCCACCCATGGGGCAGCGGAGATTAGGAATGCATGAGAGACCAGAACTGAGGGGCACACAGAGTTTTCAAGGAATTGTAAAGCCATACAAAAACAAAGCAGTGCTTGGTCGAAGACAAAGGTGAGAACATTTTATATTCAGATCACTTTAACATAAGGAAAGAAACAGAAGTTAGAGTAAGCTAAGTATATGCTTTGACGAACACTTCCAATCATGGGGTTAAATTGATTGTATTGCCATCTAAGTAAATAATAGGTCAGGCATCCAAATAGTTTGTTAAGAGTGGTAAATATTAAAGAAATAGGAGGAGAACATGATTGAGAGGAGGCTAAAAGAAATTTTTATCAATTCTTGACAGGAGGTCTTTGTGCTCATCTTTCAGCAAGAAGAAAAATTTCATCTTTGTCATTTGAGAGCACATCTATCATTACTGGATCACAGAGTGAAATTAGTGTTGAATGAGGAAACGTTGACAGCTCACATCACCTCAGCTTCCCAGATAACAAAGTTAATTTAATCGCCACTTCACTTCTATTCCCTGACCCACTGCCGTTCTTATCTTACTATCTTCAATATCCTACAGTGCTCCAAAATGGCCAATGAAAGCTTAAGGAATACCTCCTTGTTTCCAAAGTTCAAAGTAAATTTATTATGAAAGTACGTATATGTCACCATATAGAACCCTAAGATTCATTTTCTTGCAGGCATACACAGTAAATCTAAGGAACACAATGGAATCCATGAAAGCCCACACCCAACAGGACAGACAAACAACCGGTGTGCAAAAAATGACTAACTATGCAAATACAAAAAGAAAGAAAAAAAGAAATAATAATAATAATAACTCTCTAAGCCCACTATGGCTTTGTCTAGCTTTAAACTTGCTCTCTAATTTACTGAATTGGATGAAAATAGGGTATCAAATCAGAAACAACCAAACGAATTATACCCTGATACATCTTCTACATATGGATGATTTGAAATTAGTTGCTCCCTCATCATTAAGCTAAACCAATTGATTCAAATAGTAGAGTTATTTTCTAAAGATGTAAACATGAACTTTGTACTAGGTAAGTGCAGAACATTAAACATTAAGAGAGGTGCAATAGAGCCAGTAGAATATAAAACAGAGCAGCAGGATACAATACAACCGATGATAAATATGAAACAAGTATCTGGGATATCAACGAGCAAAGAAAATGGACCATAGTGCGATAAAGAGAAAACCTTTGACCGAATTTACTTCAAGGCTTAAGAAAATCTGCAAACAGAACTCAATAGTAAAAATATATCAAAGGCAATAAATACTTTCACTATACCCATATTAGTGTATTCTTTTAGCATAATATCTTAACCCAAAGCCAATCTGGAAAATTTAACAAAGAAAAATAAGAACTGAAATGACAAACTTTAGAAAACATCATGAACGTTCGAACACACTTAGATTAACACTACCTAGGCCAGAAGGAGGAAGAAGGACAACATTTTCATCAAGGAAAGCAGGATTCAGCACTCCACGCAAGCATATGCAATTCTGATAGGTAATATACACCACCAAACTTAAATGAAAGCACAACCCAGAAAAATAAAGTAATTATCACTACAGAAGAAAAAGGTCAGCCAAAGGAAGAGCCTGGCCCTCCATGGGAGACATCCCCACGATCTGAGCAGACGAGATGTTGACAAGGAAGCATTGAACGCCTGGCTCAGAGTTGAAGACTCTTCCCAGAAACAGAATGGTTCCTTGTGGTAATAAAGGACCAGGTGGTTAACACAAAAAATATCAAAAATACATAATATTAAAAGATGACAAATGCAGAAAATGCCAAGAGAAACCAGTAATAATTCAACACATTAAGGATCCTGCAGCAGCTTAACTCACTGATTACTTACAGGCACAATCAAATACATCATTCGCCAAAATCTTGCTTTAAAATACACACTCATAAAAGACACCATACCTTACTGTAAATAGAAGTCGGAATCACTTTTAGTGTCAGAGTCCTACAAATTATATTACGACTGATCCATTATTACAGAGAGGACAATCCATGATAACTGTGCAGATGTAATATCACAGGATAAACAAGCAAGAACAACTTACTTAATAGATATAGCCATTCCAAACACACATAGCATACAGAGATCAATAAGGGAAAAACACCAGAAATATGCTGAATTAAAAGTTGAAATTGAAAGATAAGAAATATGAACAGGGTATACATTGTCCCAATAGTAATATCTATAACTGGTATCGTCCCGAAGGACTACACAATAGCATTAAACTAAAAGGCTTACGCAGCAATATTTATGTAAGTCTTCATAAAGCCACAATATTAAAAACCACAAGAATAGTCCACAAGTTCCTAGCAATTGAGAAATGAGTGTGTTTGGCTATGACCATACCTCAGTTTTTACCAGCTTGAGCTGAGGATAAATAAAACTATTAACAATAAATAAATAAGCATAAATATGGAGAACATGAGATGTACGTTTCTTAAAAGTGAGGCAGAAGGTTATGGGAAAAGTGCAGTGATGGGGCCAGTGAAGTATCCCCTTTGGTTCAAGAGCCTGATGGTAGAGGGGTAATAACTGTTCCTGAACCTGGTAGTGTGGGTTAAGATGCTCCTGGACCTTCTTCCTGATGGCAGCAGTGAGAAGAGAGTGTGGCCTAAATGGTGGGGTTTTTTTAATGATAAACTCTGCTTTCCTGTGACAGTGCTCCATGTAGATGTGCTCAATGTTGGGGAGGGCTTTACCCATGATGTACTGGGCAGTATCCATTACTTTTTGTAGGCTTTTCCATTCAAGGGTATTGGTGCTTTCATAGCAGACCATGATGCTGTCAATATACTGTCCACCACACATCTATAGAAGTTTGTCAATGATTTAGGTGACATGCTGAATCTTCACAAACTTCTAAGAAAATAGAGGTGCTGCCATGCTTTCTTTGTAATGGCACATAAGTGCTGGACCAAGGACATGAGAACACTAAAGAATTTTAATTTGCTGATCTTATCCACCTCTGATATCCTGATGAGAACTGGCTCAAGGACCTCCAGTTTCCCCTTCTTGAAATCAATAATCAGCTCCTTCATCTTGCTGACATGGAGTAAGAGGTTGTTATTGTGGCACCACTCAGCCAGATTTTCATTTGTCACCACCTTTGATTTGGCCAACAGTGGTGTAATCAGCAAACTTAAATATGGCATCAGAGCTGTGCTTAACTTCATAGTGATAAATATAAAGTAAGCAGAACAGGGGCTAAGCACATAGCCTTGTAGTGCAACTGTGCTGATGGAGATTGTGGAGGAGATGTCAGTCTGAAATGACTGGGGTCTACAAGTGAGGAAATCAAGGATATATTTGCACAAGGATGCAGTGAGGCCTAGGTCTTCAAGCCTATTGATTAGTTTTGAGGAGATGATAGTATAGAATGCTGAGCTATAGTTAATGAAGAGCATCCTAATGTTTGTATTTTCACTGACCAGATGTTTCAGGAATGAGTGAAAAGTCAATAAAATATCATCTGCTGTTGACCTGATGTGTTGGTCAGGAAACTGGAGCAGATCCAAATTGCTTCTCAGGCAGGAATGAATATGCTTCTTCAGCAATCTCTCAAAGCACTTCATAACAGTGGGCATAAGTACCACTGGATGATAGTCACTGAGGCAAGTTACCACACTCTTCTCAGGCACCGGTATAATTGAAGCCTGCTTGAAGCAGGTGGGTACCTCAAACTACTGAAGTGAGAGGTTAATGATCGCAGTGAACACTCCGGCCAGTTGATCAGCACAGGTCATTAGTACTTGGCCAGGTATCCCGTCTGGGTCAAATGCTTTCTGTGGGTTCTCTCTCCTGAAAGATGCTCTCACATTGGCCTCAGAATCTGAAATCACAGGGCCATCAGGGGCTGTGTGAGTTCATGAAGGTTCCTCCATATTTTGATAGTAAAAGTGAACATAAAAGGCATTGAGCTCATCTGGGAGCAAAGCTTTGTTGCCATTCAAAAGGAGCTGATAGCAGTCAAGTCCTGCCACAGCTGATGAACATCCTTCAATGATTCAAATTTGGTGTGGAATTGCCACCTCACATGTGACATTGCTTTCCAGAGATCAGACCTAGACGTCGTGAGTTTTCAGAACTGAGTGCCATTGGCCTGGCCCTCAGCAGACTGCAGATCTCATGGTTCCTCCGGGGCTTCTGATTGGGAAAGACTCTGAATGATCTTGTGGGGACATAACCATTTACAACTGTTTTTACAAAACCCTTGGTAACCATGATGTACTTGTTTCGATCTTCTGATGACTCCTTGAACAAGGCCCAGTCCTCTGACTGAAAGCAATCCCATAGCTGCTCCTCTGCCTCCCATGACCGTCTCTTTGTTGCCCTGATCTCTGGAGCCTTGCTCTTTAGTCTGTGCCTGTATGCAGGAGGGAGGAGTACAGCCAAGTGATCACAATTCCGTCTGTGCACATTGCACCGCCTAGATTTTAACAATGAATTGAACTATTTCAGACAACTACTACCTTTTTCCTGTCTCCCATTGGGTTCGACTTTATCTTTTGGTTTCAATTCATTTGTTTTTTTTAACTCTTTATCCTAACTGCCACTTTTTAAATTAATCATTACCTTGACAAGTTTGGTGCCTGGGCGATCACAGATATTGCTCTTGTCCCTCCTACCCCTATCCTTTGCTTCAACATGTTTTCTCACTGTATTAGCTCAGATGAAGGGTCTTTATCATGAAACAATGAACTCAAGGACACAGGAAAATAGTTGGCTATCAGGACTTCAAGCCCACTCCATTAATTAACATGATCAAGCCTGATCTATGCTGTCCTCAACCTCATTTATGAGTCATTTCTCCATACCCATCTATCAAATATTAATCCACCTCCAAGTTAAATACTTCTAATGATCCATCTTCTACCATTCCCAGGGCAAAGAATTCCAGAGATACACCAGAGATTGCAAGAAGAAATTTCTCAATTTTAAATGACTGGTTCCTTATCTTGTAGTTACCTCCCCTTCTTTGAGACTCTCCCACTAGCGAATACCTTTATACTTTATACTTTATACTTTATTGTCGCCAAACAATTGGTACTAGAACGTACAATCATCACAGCGATATTTGATTCTGCGCTTCACACTCCCTGGATTACAAATATTAAATATTAAAAATATTAAAAATAGTTACAATTAGTAAATATTAAACATTTAAATTATAAATCATAAATAGGAAAATGGGAAGTAAGGTAATGCAAAAAAACCGAGAGGCAGGTCCGCATACTTGGAGGGTACGGCCCGGATCCAGGTCAGGATCCGTTCAGCAGTCTTATCACAGTTGGAAAGAAGCTATTCCCAAATCTGGCCGCACGAGTCTTCAAGCTCCTGAACCTTCTCCCGGAGGGAAGAGGGACAAAAAGTCTGTTGGCTGAGTGGGTCGTCTTCTTGATTATCCTGGCAGAACTGATCCGACAGCGTGTGGTGTAAAGTGAGTCCACAGACGGAAGATTGGTTTGTGTGATGTGCTGTGCTGTGTTCACGATCTTCTGCAGCTTCTTTTGGTCTTGGACAGAACAACTTCCATACCAGGTTGTGATGCACCCTATATGAATGCTTTCTACGGTGCATCTATAAAAATTAATGAGAGTTTTACGGGACAGGCCAAATTTATTTAGTTTTCTCAGGAAGTAAAGGCGCTGGTGGGCCTTCTTGGCAGTGAACTCTGCTTGGTTGGACCAAGTCAGGTCATTTGTAATATTGACCCCGAGGAATTTGTGATATTGACCCCTGTTCCACTTGCGCACCACCGATGTAAATTGGGTCGTGCGGTCCGCTACTCCTTCTGAAGTCAACAACCAATTCCTTCTACCTATGGGAGAATCTCATACAACATCTACCCTGTCAAGCCCTCTTAGGATTTTATGTGTCTTATAAGTTCATTCCTCATTCTTCTAAACTCCAAGGAATATAGCCCCAAACTATTAAGTTTCTCTTGGTGGACATCCTTCTCATCTCATCCAGGAATTAGACTGGTGAATCTCCCAGAGACTGAATACAGAATATTCAAATCATCACCAATTGCAATAAAGTCTCCCTATTTTTAAACTCCAACTCCCTTGTGATGAAGGATAAATGGTGTAATGCCCTGGTAAAGGTTTTACTGCTAATGTTGTAGGGCATTTCATGTAATGGGTTTTCTGTAGAAGCAACATCTTCTGCTGCCAGTGTTTGGGTTACTGTTAAAGATAAGGGATGCTTAGGGATGTGTGTGTCATCCAATCAGGGAGTGGAACTGGGAGAATGTTCTAGGGAAGGTTGGGAGGAGCAACTTTTGTGATGGACACTGGAGTGGGTCAAGGTTTTTCTCGGCGGGAGATGGAGAGAGGGGGAGCTTGAAAGAACTGGCTGTAGGATTCCATCCAGCGGGAACATGCGATCCAATGGGGCTCAAGAGAGGATCTTTTACTGGGGAGCAATGAATAAGAGTTGACACAGTGAGTACGTCAAAAATAATGGCTTCCAGAAGATTTGAGCTCCACCTGTTCGAATGTGACCGTTTAATTATAATGGGCCCTTTTTGTTTTTTCCCTTTCTTTTCTTTAATAACCAATTGGTTAAGTTAACATTCTTAAATATACTTTCTTTATAATTGTCTGCAGTGTATGATCTGTTATTTCTTGCCGACGGGCGATTGCGGGGGGCAGTAAATCACACGGCATTCACACAAACCGGGGTTTGGGTGCGCAAGACAACCCAACCTCACGGGTTTGGCAGGACCAAAGACGTATACGCCCTAAACGTACGGAGCCTGAGAAAGGTGGTTTCCTCGCCGCGGAGTCCAGCGGCTATTAGTGAGGGGCTACTGAGCCGCATTCCCAGTGATGCCCGGTAAATAGGGGCTTCGATAGCTTTTACCTTCTTGAATACCTATTAGACCTGCCTGCTGTGTTATTATGTATGTATAATAAAGAACTTCAGTTCCCAGTGGTTGATGCGTGGGGTTCACTTGGAACCTAAAGCTACAATGGTGAACAAGAGAAAATCTGTAGATGCTGGAAATCCAAGCAACACATACAAAATGCTGGAGGAACTCAGCAGGCCAAGTAACATCTATAGTAAAGTGTACAGTCGACGTTTCAGGCCGAGACCCTTCAGCAGGACTGGAAAATAAAAATGAGGAGTCAGAGTAAGAAAGTCTTTCTGATACAGATCTGATCCAGAAAGAAACCAACTTTCTTCTACTTCTTCAAATCCAGCAGAAATGATCAAATACATCTTACATTGGAGAGTTCACAAGAAACCTGGTCCTAACATGTTCCTGACCGTGGTCATTGACTTTTTCAAAAATGACAAAATTAACATTTGGAACCACAGAACACCAAAGTTCAGTGGAGCAAAATTATTCCTTTAATTATACACTTTATTGACCCATGCGTATGCTGTATTACCAACCATGAGAGCCAATTCCTGAAACTATGTCATGTAAGTAAAAGGGGCACTCAAAAAAATAACAAAAAGCTGATCACTCAGAACCTACTCACTGTATTCAGTGAGAAATTCTAGCAGTTACCTCAAGGAAGCACAGGGCCCATTGATTATGTTTGATGCAGTGTGCAAGATGCTCCTGAAAAAAAATGTTATGGCTTGTAGGGAAGACATCCAGATTTTTCATCAGGCCTTGCCAAATGCAGGCTGCTTTTAAAAGATGCCTCTTCCAATGGAATACGTCAATGACTCCATAAATATTACAGCCACCGTTCTCCTCCCCTTGTTTCTTCAAAAACCTGACCTAAGACTTAGCCAAGAGCTACTGATATTGGAACAGGCTTTCCAATGCTGGCTGCTCATTTGGGCACATTGACTGTGGCAGGCAGGATGACAGATGTCAACAGCATGCCCCAGTTGTTCACATTGGCCCATCTGGTTATCAAGCTGTTTTTTTTTAACCGCTCTTCCTCTACGGAGCTGAAGATTATTCAGATTTATGACTAACCAAATAATGGACATGTAGCAGAGAGCATGCTAGAAAATTTCAGAAAGGCATAAATGATTTATTATACTGAAGTAACAGAAGGTAAATGTTATTTACTAATAATGAGGGTATGTTAATATATTCTAGAAGGAAAAACAAGGAATATGCTGGGAAATGGAATGATTCCATAGTATCATTTCCTGAACATAGAAATCACTTCTACCTGCATATTCATGTGTATCTAAAATCCTTTAAAGTGCCACTATTGCATCTCCTCTTGCCCCTACCTTTGGCAGTCCATTCCAGGAACCTACCACTCTCTGTATTAGAAACATATAAAGCATAATAAAATGCTACTGGCATTTTAAATAAGAATAAACTCTAAGAACAAAATAATCATAAATTTGTTTGGCAGTCCCGGTTTTATCTAATGTAAAATCCTGGGTGGAATTCTAGGTACCCTATTAGAGTCACAGAGTCAGAGAGAAGTACAGCACCGAAACAGGCCCTTTGGCCCATCTAGCCATGCCAAAAATATTTTAACTGCCTACTCCCATTAACCATAGCCCTTCATACCCCTACCATCCGTGTACTTATCCAAACTTGCCTTAAACATTGAAATCGGGCTCGCATGCTGTGCTGCCACGTGTGCTGGCAGCTCATTCCACACCCTCATGACCCTCTGAGTGAAGAAGTTTCTCCTCATGTTCCCCTTAAACTTCTCATCTTTCACCTTTAACCCATGACCTCTGGTCATAGTCCCACACAACCTCAGTAGAAAAAGCCTGCTTGCATTTACCATATCTAGTCCCCTCATAATTTTGTATACCTCTATCAAATCTCCTTCAATCTTCTACAGTCTAAAGAATACAATCTTAATCTTTTTAATCTTTCCTTATAACTGAGGTCCTCCAGACCCAGCAACATCCTTGTAAATTTTCTCTGCTCTCTTTCAACCATATTTATATCTTTCTTGTAGGTAGGAGACCAAAACTGCACATAATACTCCAAATTAGGCCTCACTGATGCCTTATACATAGTCATAGTCATACTTTATTGATCCCGAGGGAAATTGGTTCTCGTTACAGTTGCACCATAAATAATAAATAGTAATAGTACCATAAATAGTTAAATAGTAATATGTAAATTATGCCAGTAAATTATGAAATAAGTCCAAATTCAAGGGAAATTCAAGTCCAAAATAAGTACAAATTCACTATAACAATTCCATCTTCTGTACTCAATGCATTGATTTATGAAGGCCAATATGCCAAAAGCTTTCTTTATTACCGTATCTACCTGTGGCACCATTTTCAATGAATCGTGGACCTGTATTCCCAGATCCCTTTGTTCTACTACACTCCTCAGTGCCCTACTGTTCACTGTGTAAGATCTACTCTAGATGGTGCTACTGAAGTGCAAAACCTCACACTTTCTGCATTAAATTCCATTTGCCATTTTCAGCCCATTTTTTCCAGTTGATGCAGATTCCTCTGCACCTCACTGTCCACTACACCTCCAATCTTGGTGTCATCTGCAAATTTGCTGAACCAGTTAACCACGTTATCATCCAGATCATTGATATAGATTAGAAGCAACAAAGGACCCATCACCAATCCCTGTAGAACACCACTAGTCACAGACCTCCAGTCAAAGAGGCCACCATCTACTACCACTCCCTGGCTTCTTCCACAAAGCCAATGTCTAACCCAATGTAATACCTCATCCTGAGTGCAGAGCAACTGAACCTTCTTGACCAGCCTCTCGTGCAGGTCCTTGTCAAATGCCTTACGAAATTCCGTATGGACAACATCCACTGCCTTGCCTTCATCCACTTTCCTGGTAACTTACTCATAAAACTCTATAAGATTCACTAGGTATAACCTACCATGCATGAAACCGTGCTGACGAGCAGTCTATATCTATCCAAGTACTTAAATATCTAGACCCTCAGAGTACCGTCCAATAATGTAGTAGTGTTCCCCACTACTGATGTCAGACTCACCAGCATGCAATTTCCTCGTTTCTCTTTAGGCCTTTTTAAACAGTAGGACAACAATGGCTATTATCCAATCCTCTGATACCTCTCCTGATGCTGAAGATGTGTTAAATATCTCTGTTAGGACCCTGGCAATTTCTGCACTTGCCTCCCGTAGGGTCTGAGGGAACATCTTTTCAGGCCCTGGGGATTTTTCCACCCTGATTTGCCTCAAGGTAGCAAACATTTCCTCCTCTGTAATCTGTACAGAGTCCATGAAGTTGATGCCACTTTGCCTCACTCCTTTTGTCTCTGCATCCATCTCCCGAGCAAAGAAAGAATTTAAATTCTCCCCTGTTTGTTTTGGCTCCACACATGGAGTACGATTCTGGTCTTCCAGAGGACTAATTTTGTCCCTTGCAATCTTTTTGCTTTTAACACATCTGTAGAATCCCTTTGGATTCTCCTTCACCTTGTCTGCTAGAGAAACTTTGTGCCTTCTTTTAGCCTTCCTGATTTCTTTCTTAAGTGTTCGCTTGCATTTCTGATACTCCATAGCATCTCATTTGTTCCTACTTGCCAATGTCTACTATGACCTCCTTTTTTCTCTTAACCAAGGCAAAAATATCTCTTGAAAACCAAGGTTCCCTACACTTGTTATCTTTGCCTTTTATCCTGACAGACACATACAAGCTTTGTTCTCTCAAAATGTTGTTTCTGTAGGCCTCCCATTTTCCAAGTACACCTTTGCCAGAAAACAGTCTGTCCGAATCCACACCTGCCAGATCATTTACAAGAAAATAGAAAAAAACAGCAAGTAAGATAAATTTTTCAAACATCATCAATACTTTTCAAGAAGGTTGAAAAGCTCCTCGAGGATAATGAATTAAAGTGAAATCTCTGTTATGTCGAAAACAACTCATGCATAAAAGAGTCTTGTAAAGAACAATTAGATGAATATTCAGTTAAATTCTTTCTGGTGTAAATGCAAAGGGATTTCTATTGTCGTCAAACGATTCTGTGAAATCTAGCATCCAAATAACCCAGTGGAAATGCAGATATTTCATCCAAGGAAGATTTTGTTCTTATGCTATGTGACTTTCTGCATCAGATGGAATCAGCTCCATTTCTTTCGAGAACTTAATGAATAAATGCATTGTGTGGCATTAGCATTTAATATCAAAGGCCATCACATTTGATTTTTGACTTGAAACCATAGAAACCATAGAAACTACAGCACAGAAACAGGCCTTTTGGCCCTTCTTGGCTGTGCCGAACCATTTTCTGCCTAGTCCCACTGACCTGCACACGGACCATATCCCTCCATACACCTCCCATCCATGTATCTGTCCAATTTATTCTTAAATGTTAAAAAAGAACCCGCATTTACCACCTCGTCTGGCAGCTCATTCCATACTCCCACCACTCTCTGTGTGAAGAAGCCCCCCCTAATGTTCCCTTTAAACTTTTCCCCCCTCACCCTAAACCCATGTCCTCTGGTTTTTTTCTCCCCTTGCCTCAGTGGAAAAAGCCTGCTTGCATTCACTCTATTGTGACGAAAATACACATAAATTAAGATGTTTGCTGGCCTGGGCTTGCACCAGTGGCATCAGCAGTTGGTCTGCCACCTGTCCTCAGGGGAGGGAGAGATAAGGAACACAATGATGCAGCATTTGGAGATGTTAATGAAGGAGCCATCAGTCTGGGTATTGTCAAGAGCGGCTCCCCCTTTGAACCCTGAACTGTTTGAAGTGATGGACAGGCGATACCCCAGCAGGGGGATAAAAAGGGACAGGTTCGCTAAGGCAGGACACACACGACACCCGAGGTAACGAGACCCTGGAAGCGGTGCGTCTCTCACAAGTCGGTGAGAAGTACCGGGCCATAAACGCACAGGGTGGAAAGGTACGATCAGCGGGAACCCGGTGTGTGTCCACCCTCGCTTGGGTGCCGGGTTCACTGCAGAGGATCGACTGCATCTGGAGGAGGGGTCACAGTCGGTGACCTCAGGTGACATCATAAAGGACCCGCCCGAAAGCTGCTTGTGAGCAATATCGCAGGTCTGTGAGTGGAAGTCGTTCTGAATGATCAGTCGTTCTCGTTCTCTCTCTCCCTCCCCCCCACATTGTCCATCGCCATGGCAACGATTACTGCGAACTGAACTAAATTGGACTGAACTTTGTGTCACTTTGAAATTGGTCATTTACCCCTATTCAATGATAGAGCTTGATTGATCCTGTTATCTTAATTCTGTGCACATGTGTATTTATCATTGCTGAACTGTTGCATTTATTATCCTTTCCATTACTGTGTTGCTTGTTTCTTTAATAAAACTTTCTTAGTTCTAGTAATCCAGACTCCAACTGAGTGATCCATTTCTGCTGGTTTGGCAACCCAGTTATGGGGTACATAACACTATCTATACCCATCATAATTTTATATACCTCTATCAAATCTCCCCTCATTCTTCTACGCTCCAGGGAATAAAGTCCCAACCTATTCAACCTTTCTCTGTAACTGAGTTTCTCAAGTCCCGGCAACATCCTTGTAAACCTTCTCTGCACTCTTTCAACCTTATTTATATCCTTCCTGTAATTTGGTGACCAAAACTGAACACAATACTCCAGATTCGGCCTCACCAATGCCTTATACAACCTCATCATAACATTCCAGCTCTTATACTCAATACTTTGATTAATAAAGGCCAATGTACCAAAAGCTCTCTTTACAACCCTATCTACCTGTGACGACACTTTTAGGGAGTTTTGTATCTGTATTCCCAGATCCCTCTGTTCCACTGCACTCCTCAGTGCCTTACCATTAACCCTGTATGTTCTACCTTGTTTTGTCCTTCCAACGTGCAATACCTCACACTTGTCAGTGTTAAGCTCCATCTGCCATTTTTTAGCCCATTTTTCCAGTTGGTCCAAGTCCTTCTGCAGGCTCTGAAAACCCTCCTCACTGTCTACTACACCTCCAATCTGTGTATCATCAGCAAACTTGCTGATCCAATTTACCACATTATCATCCAGATCATTGATATAGATGACAAATAACAATGGACCCAGCACTGATCCCTGTGGCACACCACTCATCACAGGCCTCCACTCAGAGAAGCAATTCCCTACCACCACTCTCTGGCTTCTTCCATCAAGCCAATGTCTAATCCAATTTACCACCTCTCTATGTATACCTAGCGACTGAATTTTCCTAACTAACCTTCCATGCGGGACCTTGTCAAAGGCCTTACTGAAGTCCATGTAGACAATATCCACTGCCTTCCCTTCATCCACTTTCCTGGTAACCTCCTCGAAAAACTCCAGTGGATTGGTCAAACATGACCTACCACGCACAAAGCCATGTTGACTCTCCCTAATAAGTCCCAGTCTATCCAAATGCTTGTAGATTCTGTCTCTTAGTACTCCCTCCAATAACTTACCTACTACCGAAGTTAAATTTACTGGCCTATAATTTCCCGGATTACTTTTCGATCCTTTTTTAAACAACGGAACAACATGAGCCACCCTCCAATCCTCCGGCAGCTCACCTGTAGACAGCGACATTTTAAATATTTCTGCCAGGGCCCCTGCAATTTCAACACTAGTCTCCTTCAAGGTCCGAGGGAACACCCTGTCAGGCCCCAGGGATTTATCCAGTTTAATTTTCCTCAAGACAGCAAGGACCTCCTCCCTTTCGATCTGTACAGTTTCCATGATCTCACTACTTGTTTCCCTTAATTCCATAGACTTCATGCCAGTTTCCTTAGTAAACACAGACGGAAAAATCCTATTTAAGATCTCCCCCATTTCCTTTGGTTCCGCACATAGCCGACCACTCTGATCTTCAAGAGAACCAATTTTATCCCTTACAATCCTTTTGCTCTTAATATACCTGTAAAAGCTTGAGTTGATTAAATTAATTTCAACTTGGTAATAACTGTGTGATGCAATTAGTCTTCGAGCCATGGGATAAACAATTAAGAAATATGCACTGATTTGTATGAATTACTATCCAATCCTGGATGAACTCGAAGTTATAAGATAAGAATGGATAGATTTTACTGAAGCATAGAAGACTGAGAGCTGATCTTAAAGAGGTGTATAAAATCATGAGGGTATAGATAGGATTAATGCTTGCAGTCTTTTTCCCAGTATTATCGTAGATTACAGAGAGGTCTTGATCATTTAGGGCAATGAGCTGAGGAGTGAAAATGGATTTCAAGATATTTTGGCAATGTATTTTGGAAAGCCAAACTGTTGTATAAATATGTGTGTGTGTGTGTGTGTGTACACACAGGCACAAGATTACTCAAATATTACTGAAATATTAAATACACAACGTAGGTCTACTACTATGAATGATAGGGCACGAGGGAGTGTAATGGCACACAGGGACAGAGTAGTACAAGTGCATACTTCATTGAAAGTGCATCACAGGTGGAGAGGTGGTGAAAAAGGCATTTAGCATGCTGATCTTCATCAGTCAGGATATTCAGGTTAGGATTTGGGTCATTATGTTGCAGCTATGCACCTCAATGGTGAGGCCATACTTGGAAAGCTGTGGACACTTTCAGTCACCCTATTATAGGAAAGATGTGGTTCAACTGGAAAGAGTGCAGAAAAGATTTACAAGGATGTTGCCAGGACTAGAGGGCCTGAGTTATAGGGATAGGTTGGCCAAACTAGGTCGTTATCCCTTGTAACATGGAATGAGCTGCCAGAGGAAATGGTTGAAGCAGCTGCAATAGTATCAGTTAAGAAGCACCTGGGTAGAAACCTGCAGAGGTGGGGCCTGGCCAAATATGGACTAAATTCAGGAAATTGGGACGAGCTGGATGAGGACTGTGGTTGGCATGATTTGTTGGACCAAAGGGCCTGAATCTGTAATGTATTTCTCTATGAGCCTAACAATTTTTAAAAGGCAATAGGATAGATATATGGATTGGAAAGGTTTAGAGGATCATGGGACAAATCCCAGCAAATGGGATTAGTTTGGATGGGCATCTTGGTCAGAATAGGCCAGCTGGGCCAAAGGGCCTATTTCCATGCTGTATGGCTTTAAGAAATATACATGTCTGTTTACAGTGGAAAACAAAAATTTAAAAAACAAGACAACAGGAATTCTGCAGATGCTGGAAATTCAAGCAACACACATAAAAGTTGCTGGTGAACGCAGCAGGCCAGGCAGCAACTCTAGAAAAAGGTGCAGTCGACGTTTCAGGCCGAGACCCTTCGTCAGGACTAACTGAAGGAAGAGTGAGTAAGGGATTTGAAAGGTGGAGGGGGAGGGGGAGATCCAAAATGATAGGAGAAGACAGGAGGGGGAGGGATGGAGCCAAGAGCTGGACAGGTGATAGGCAAAAGGGATACGAGAGGATCATGGGACAGGAGGTCCGGGAAGAAAGACGGGGGGGGGGGGGGGGGGACCCAGAGGATGGACAAGGGGTATATTCAGAACTACAGAGGGAGAAAAAGGAGAGTGAGAGAAAGATTGTGTGTATAAAAATAAGTAACAGATGGGGTACGAGGGGGAGGTGGGGCATTAGCGGAAGTTAGAGAAGTCGATGTTCATGCCATCAGGTTGGAGGCTACCCAGACGGAATATAAGGTGTTGTTCCTCCACCCTGAGTGTGGCTTCATCTTTACAGTAGAGGAGGCCGTGAATAGACATGTCAGAATGGGAATGGGATGTGGAATTAAAATGTGTGGCCACTGGGAGATCCTGCTTTCTCTGGCGGACAGAGCGTAGGTGTTCAGCAAAGCGGTCTCCCAGTCTGCGTCGGGTCTCACCAATATATAAAAGGCCACATCGGGAGAACCGGATGCAGTATATCACCCCAGCCGACTCACAGGTGAAGTGTTGCCTCACCTGGAAGGACTGTTTGGGGCCCTGAATGGTGGTAAGGGAGGAAGTGTAAGGGCATGTGTAGCACTTTTTCTGCTTACACGGATAAGTGCCAGGAGGGAGATCAGTGGGGAGGGATGGGGGGGACGAATGGACAAGGGAGTCGCGTAGGGAGCGATCCCTACGGAATGCAGAGAGAGGTGGGGAGGGAAAGATGTGCTTAGTGTTGGGATCCCGTTGGAGGTGGCAGAAGTTACGAAGAATAATATGTTGGTCGCAGAGGCTGGTGAGGTGGTAGGTGAGGACCAGGGGAACCCTATTCCTAGTGGGGTGGCGGGAGGATGGAGTGAGAGCAGATGTACGTGAGGTGGGGGAGATGCGTTTAAGAGCGGAGTTGATAGTGGAGGAAGGGAAGCCCCTTTCTTTAAAAAAGGAAGACATCTCCCTCGTCCTAGAATGAAAAGCCTCATCCTGAGAGCAGATGCGGCGGAGACGGAGGAATTGCGAAAAGAGGATGGCGTTTTTGCAAGAGACAGGGTGAGAAGAGGAATAGTCCAGATAGCTGTGAGAGTCAGTAGGCTTATAGTAGATATCAGTGGATAAGCTGTCTCCAGAGACAGAGACAGAAAGATCTAGAAAGGGGAGGGAGGTGTCGGAAATGGACCAGGTAAACTTGAGGGCAGGGTGAAAGTTGGAGGCAAAGTTAATAAAGTCAACGAGCTCTGCATGTGTGCAGGAAGCAGCGCCAATGCAGTCGTCGATGTAGTGGAGGAAAAGTGGGGGACAGATACCAGAATAGGCATGGAACATAGATTGTTCCACAAAGCCAACAAAAAGGCAGGCATAGCTAGGACCCATACGGGTGCCCATAGCTACACCTTTAGTTTGGAGGAAGTGGGAGGAGCCAAAGGAGAAATTATTAAGAGTAAGGACTAATTCCGCTAGACAGAGCAGAGTGGTGGTAGAGGGGAACTGATTAGGTCTGGAATCCAAAAAGAAGCGTAGAGCTTTGAGACCTTCCTGATGGGGGATGGAAGTATATAGGGACTGGACATCCATGGTGAAAATAAAGCGGTGGGGGCCAGGGAACTTAAAATCATCGAAAAGTTTAAGAGCGTGAGAAGTGTCACGAACATAGGTTGGAAGGGATTGAACAAAGGGGGATAAAACCGTGTCGAGGTATGCAGAAACAAGTTCGGTGGGGCAGGAACAAGCTGAGACAATAGGTCGGCCAGGACAGGCAGGTTTGTGGATCTTGGGTAGGAGGTAGAAACGGGAAGTGCGATGTGTGGGAAATACTTTTACAAAATGCTCAAGAAATACTTGTACAAAATGCGCACACACAGCTTCAGTACATCTCCAAGGCACTGCAACATATAAAATACTTCAGTAATCACCTCATAAGGTATCAGCTTTTATGACTGTCAATGTCAAATAGCCTTGATATTACTGATGATCATGGGTCTCTGGGAGAGAACCTAGGTGGTAATTACCTAAGGAACCTTTACTTCAGCCCAGTAAATACTTGGAACACCTGAAAATATACCATTCCCTATTGCAATTCCATCTTTCATCTAATACACGTAATAGGCAGCCTGTTAATAACACAAAAGACTATTATTATTGTGAAGATCCAATTTTTGAAAAAAGAAACCAATGAAAAAATTAATTCTGGAAACGAACTTTATCTCAATTCAGCCAAGCACAGTCATTTTGTTTACTGAAAATCTCCTATTTCTTCTACTGCTTTACACAGACTTTTGCTCTGCTTTTCAAATGTTCTCTGCTGCATTCATGGCCCCAGTCCTCATTACGGAAAATGCTAATCTGACAGTTATTCACCTTTTGTATACATTTGATTTTTCCAGTGTAAATGCCACGTCCAAAGCTACTTTAAAACTGTCTTATTGTCAACGGACGAAAGCTGCACTTTCCAAATAGGTTTCCTTTATATTACAGCATGCTCATATCAACTCATTTTAAAGACAACTACAGAGTGGTCAGCTCTTAGATTAAAATAAGCCCTATTAAATGGACGAATGTCCCAATATGAGTTCTGTTTTTTTCTAATAAAACTCTGTCAGAACATTCACAAACACCAAGTAAAAAAAGCCATCTCTATTTAAATGCATTAGTAACTATGTTCATGGAATCAAACATTGGATTGCATAGCACAGTAGGTGGTCATACAGACCAAATTGTCTGTGCCAGTGCTTTGGAAGAGTGATCCAGTTAATCTAGTTGCTAGGTCTCTTCTGCAATTTATCCTCTTTCAAGTAATTTCCTTTTGAATTCTACTTTGAACCTCTTTTAAGCCAAACATGTCAAATCCCAAACTCTTGTCAATAGAAGAGGTTTTTTTTTCTGATGAGCAGAAAAACTTTCAGTTTCTTACCAGTCAACTCCAATTGATACCTCCTGGTGGTTAGCCAGTCAAACATCAGAAACAGTTCAAATGCCAGGTAAAGGAACTATATGTTAAACAGGGCACAATCTGCAGAAGTTGAAGTTGGAAAAGAACAAACGACCCCACACAAGTATATCTACATCCCCTGCAGACAAATCTTATCATAGAGCAAATATTCTTGCAAATCCATGAAATCATGAAGGAAGCACTTCTAGGCACAAGGTAAATAGCCTTCTTGAGATGCAGTTCTCCAGAGACATTAATGGGAAAATTAGTGTTGAATTTGCTTAAATGAAATAAATGAAAGCATATATTGGAAGGGATGTAAAAGGTGTTACTGATTAATAATTTCATATTTCATGCTATTATACAAAATCAAGATTATATTCTCAAATCTGTTATTAAGAAAATGAGGTGATGGTCGAAGAAACAAAACACACAGTCTCATCAAGAAAATTATCAAAAGCAAATTGAAGGCTGGTAACTTTAGATATTGTTTGCTGGGAAATTGTGGAAGGAAGGAAAAAATTAGTGAACAGAGGGATTTTGAAATGCTGGTAAGGGATGACTTAGAGTAGAAGGTGAATTCAATCTTGAGATCCACACAGCATGAATGCAGGGAGTGCAGAGAGGGTAGACACAAGTCAGTGGAACCAGTAAGAGCATCTTTCTGTGCACCCTTTCACTGAAGTGATCGTTGTTGGAGCAAGGATGCACAAGTGTTACCAAACATATCTTAAATAAATGTTTACATCCAAGATATTTCTCTATTTGCCAGCCTGCCATGGTTTGTCAATCACACAGAAAGGCACTGAGCACCTCATTAATCAGAAGGTAAAGATGGCATGGTAGTGTAGTGATTAGCATAACACCAGTGACCCAGGTTCAATTCTTGCCACTGTCTGTAAGGAGTTTATATGTTCTCCCCGTGACTGCATAGGTTTCCTCCGGGTGCTCCAGTTTCCTCTGGGTGCTCTAGCTAGTAGTTTGATTGGTCTTCATAAATTGTCCCATGATTAGGCTAGGGTTAAGTTGGAGGGTTGCTGGGTAGCACAGCTGGAAGGATCGAAAGGGCCCATTCCACACTGTGTATCGCAATAAAATAAAATTTTAAAAAATCCTGGTATGACACTAAGCCTACACTTCCAAGATAATACTGTTTTGTTCTTTGACCTGGTGTTATTATCTGACTTCACCTTCTTCCTGGACAGCACCTCAGGACTGAAGATGAGTTATTTCCCATCCAGTGTCTAATGAGACTAATGAGGGAACCATTGATGGGGCAAGAGGTGAACAGATGGGAAAGGATGTGATTCAGATTTGGATTTATTCATTTATCATGTGTACATCAAAACATATGATAAAATGTATCAACACACTTAAAATACTGGAGGAGCTCAACAGGCCATACAGTGTCTTTGGGAAAGAGTACAGACAACATTTCGAACTCAGACCCTTCATCAGGACTGAGTCTGGGGCCGAAAAGTCGACTGTACTCTTTTTCATAGATGCTGCCTAGCCTTCTGAGTCCATCCAGCATTTTGTGTGCATTGCTCGGATTTCCGGCATCTACAGATCTTCTCTTGGTGCAGATTTTTATCATTAGTGTTAACAACCAACTCAACCTAAAAATATGCAGGGAGTAGCCTGCAAGAGTTCTGGTGCCCACAGCAACAACAGCAAAACATCCTCCTTTCCTCCCACCCGCTCACACACGTAGAAGGCCACCCACACACTCACACACACAGACTCTTAGACTCACAGACAATGGTAGTGAATTCACAGTCACAGACTCACAGACACTGGGCATCCAACTTCCAGACGTGCCAATCCAGGGCTTTGACCATCGAGTCTCAACTTCCAGACTTTGGTCTTTGACCTTTGAGCTTCAACCTTCAGTAGCAACCCTAGGACTCACCAGGCCTCGAACTATGGACTCACACAGACCTCTGACCCTGGGATTTTCTGGCCCACGTGCATCACTGGTCCTCGTGACTCCTGACCACATCGATCTCTAATCTTGGGACTCACCAATATGGCATGACTTGCCAGCCTGGGGGTTCATCAGTCCTCATCCATGGACACACCAACCTCAATCATTGGCCATGGGGATCAATAGTCTTTTTTCCTCAACACCTGCCAACCTGAGAGAATACTGGCCTTCAATCACGGGGCGCTCCTATTTGGACTCCAAACACCCACCCTGTCCCTGACTCTTCATTAACTTTCCGTGACCTCTAACTCCCACTCATCCTTGTCCCTAACCCCTAACTAACTCCCCATGTGGTCCCATCCCTATGGACATAAAAACAACTAAATTTGAGCTACAACCTCAACGGATATCATGTCTCAGCACTATTTTGATTGGAAGATGGGCAAACTTGGTCAATGACTACCTGAGAGCCAGGTGAGTGGTTTCTAAGATGATCCATTTCTCCCACCATTTATGGAGGACCTCAATTTACACCCAGTTCATGGTTTTGATGTTCTCAACATGATCCCAAAACAGTCTTAGGCACTTTAAGCAGACATAGGCCAGTGGAATTAGTGGGATGTTGCATTTCTACAAGGGTGTTTTAGCACATCCTTGAATCCTCATCTCTATCTGCCTGGTAATTTCTTCCCACGCTAAAAGATTGTATAGGGTATCTGTACTGGGAAGGGTAAGGCATGTACATATGAAATCATGGCCTGACTAATGTAAGTCTTTGCATATAATACAATGCTAGAACTTTGGGTTGGGAGATGGCATACTTAATTCGCTTATCTTTCCAGTGAATTAAGAAGATTTTGCAGAATCTGCATTGATGATATTCTTCCAGGTGCCTTGGGATATTTGTTGCAGATAGTTCAGGTCTCAGAAGGGCAGGGATCGCTGCTTTCTGAACTTTCGTACCAGAACTGTGGGATTAAGAATGATGGAGGAACTCCAGAAATTTAGGCAGCATCTATAGAGAGCAATAAACAGTCGATGTTTCAGGCTGAGACCCTTTGTCAGGACTGGAAGAAAGGAAGGGAGCAGAAGCCGGAATAAGAAGGTGGGAGGGGCAGAAGGAATACCAACTGGCATAGGATAGGAGAAACCAAGTGAGAGAGAAGGTGAGTAAGGAGGGCAGAAGAAGTAAGGAGCTGGGGGATGATAGATGGCAGAGGTAAAGGACTGAAGAAGAAGGAATCTGATAGGAGAGGACAGTGGACCATGGGAGAAAGGAAAGGAGAAAGGGGACCAGAGGGAGGTGATGAGCAGGTGAGGAGAAGAGAAGGGGTGAGTGGGGAACCAGACTGGGAATAGAAAAAGAGAGAAGGGGAAGAAATTACCAGAATTTAGTGAAAGCAATAATCATGCCATCAGGTTGGAGGCTACCCAAATGGAATATGAGGTGTTGCTCCTCCATCCTGAATGTGGTCTTATCATTATAGCAGAGGAGACCATGGACAGACACGTCAGAATGGAAATAAGAAGTCAAATTGAAATAGGTGGCCACTGGGAAAACTTGCCTTTTGCAGCAGACAGAATGAAGGTGCTCGACAAAGTGGTACACAATCTATGTTGGGTCTCACTGATGTCGAGAAGGCTGCGCTGATACAACAGATGAATTTGACAGACTCACAGGTGAAGTGTCACCTCACTTGGAATGATTATTGGGGTCCTGAATGGTGGTGAGGAAGGAGGTGAAGGGGCAGGAGTGGCAGATGTCATGCTTGCAGAGATAAATGCCAGGAGGGAGATCGGTGGCGAGAGACGAGTGGACAAGGGAGTCATGCAGCAGAAGGTTATGGGTGGTTATGGGTGGATATTGGACTCTCCCTTGATGATGATATTGCTTATGGTTTATTCAGCACAAATGTTACCAGGCTATGCAGTGCCTCACACTTCTCTCCTTTCACACCAGCTCAGCCTATCAATTATTCCCTCTATTCCTTTATCCCTTATGTATTTTTCTATCTTGTACTTAAGCAACAGCAAAAAGAAATGTAAGTTTAATAGTTGGATCTTTTTCATATGTTGTAAACACTAGGCTTTATCAGGCAACAACAACTCCTTGGGTAGTTGGTTGATACAAGATTAGAAGCTTTTGATCTTTGAAGTCCCTGTTCTATATTTTAACTTCTTTGCTCAATAGTGCAACCAACGGTCAATTACCCTGTCTCAGTTCACTTAAGGACTAAATAGATTTAAGAATAGGAATGAATTACTCTCCCAAAGGACAGCATTTTGTTGTAATTGTTATCGCCTTCACTTTCTTATCATACTTTTCCATCCCTTTTCTTGATAGAGCACTTTCTCTTTAATCTATTTGTATAGCTCAGTCCTGACACCCCATGGCATTCCAAGTGGCCCGCTGACTTTCTTTCTTGTTTAAGACTTTCATGTGTATCTTTCATATTGGAGCTATTTACCATAAGGTACAATTTGATCAGGGTCAAGTCTATGCATTATGTGAGCTTTCATGAATCTTCAATAAAGTTACCTCCTGAGTCTACACGGCAAATCTTTTATTGTTAGCCAAGTCATTTTACAGCTAAGTAGATCCTTGGCCATGAAATCAGATCATATAATACTGTTCCTTTGTGTTAGCTGGAGTAGACTGTTAAAGTGATGACTTCCAGGTGTAATCACACCAATCAAAGAATTGGACTGGGCAAGACAATTCCCAGATGTGTAGATACATGTTATAAAGGTTACCCTGAAATAGAGACAATTTTCATAAGAAGCCTAGTTTCCCAAAGAAGCTAAGTGCGGCCTACAGAATATGACATAGCTCATCAATAATCAATCAGGGGGCAGGTCTGACACTATTTCCACCATCTCATTGTTCTGACTACATCCCTGTTCTGGTCTTTATCCGAATCCTCTGTGGCAATGTAGATATGCTGAAAAATCAGTACAACCCAGCAAGTCTGACATTAGTGGAAGGAAAATAAATTTTAAAAAAAGATTTGTGGGATAGAATTAATGGGCTCGTGAAGGGAAATAGATTAACTGCAGATGGTTAGAATGGTTTCGTTAAATGGAGATCCTGTTTGAGTAATTGATTGAATATTTTCGGGAAGTAATGATGTGCATCCTGAGAGGCAGGGTTTATGAACATCTGGAGAGGCATAATACGATTAGGAATAGTCAGCATGGCTTTGTCAAAGGCAGGTCGTGCCTTACGAGCCTGATTGAATTTTTTGAGGATGTGACTAAACACATTGATGAAGGTAGAGCAGTAGATGTAGTGTATATGGATTTCAGCAAGGCATTTGATAAGGTACCCCATGCCAGGCTTATTGAGAAAGTAAGGAGGCATGGGATCCAAGGGGACATTGCTTTGTGGATCCAGAACTGGCTTGCCCACAGAAGGCAAAGAGTGGTTGTAGATGGGTCATATTCTGCATGGAGGTTGGTCACCAGTGGTGTGCCTCAGGGTCTGTTCTGGGACCCCTACTCTTTGTGATTTTTATAAATGACCTGGATGAAGAAGTGGAGGGATGGGTTAGTAAAGTTCCTGATGACACAAAGGTTGGAGGTGTTGTGGATAGCGTGGAGGGCTGCCAGAGGTTACAGCGGGACATCAATAGGATGCAAAACTGGGCTGAGAAGTGGCAGATGGAGTTCAACCCAGATAAGTGTGAAGTGGTTCATTTTGGTAGGTCAAATATGATGACAGTATATAGTATTAATGGCAAGACTCTTGGCAGTGTGGAGGATGAGAAGGATCTCGGGGTCCGAGTCCAAAGGACACTCAAAGCTGCTGCGCAAGTTGACTCTGTGGTTAAGAAAGTGTACGGTGCACTAGCCTTCATCAATCATGGGATTGAGTTTAGGAGCCAAGAGATAATGTCGCAGCTATATAGGACACTGGTCAGACCCGACTTGGAGTACTGTGCTCAGTTCTGGTCGCCTCACTAGAGGAAGGATGTGGAAACCATAGAAAGGGTGCAGAGAAGATTTACAAGGATGTTGCCTGGATTGGGGAGCATGCCTTATGAGAATAGGTTGATTGAACTCGGACTTTTTTCCTTGGAGCTATGGAGGATGAGAGGTGACCTGATAGAGGTGTATAAGATGATGAGAGGCATTGATCGTGTGGATAGTCAGAGGCTTTTTCCTAGGGCTGAAGTGGCTAGCACAAGAGGGCACAGTTTTAAGGTGCTTGGGTGTAGGTACAGAGGAGATGTTGGGGTAAGTTTTTTTATGCAGAGAGTGGTGTGTGCATGGAATGGGCTACTGGTGACAGCCGTGGAGGCAGATACGTTAGGGTCTTTTAAGAGACTCCTGGAAGGATGCATGGAGCTCAGAAAAATAGAGGACTATGGGTGACCCTAGGTAATTTCTAAAGTAAGGACATGTTCGGCACAGCTTTGTGGGCTGAAGGGCTTGTATTGTGTGGTAGGTTTCTATGTTTCTATGTTCTATAAATAAGGGTAGTGTAGTTGATGTCATCTGCCCACTTCAACAAGGTCCTTGACAGGCTCCTACACGGCAGATTAGTTTGAAAAGAAAGAATAGGAGAGAATGTTGGGGGTAAATTTTTTACACAGAGAGTGGTGGAGGTGTGCAACACACTGCCAGGGCTGATGGTAAAGGCAGATGCACTGGGGACATCCAAGAAACACGCAGTTAGGCACATGAATGATAGTAAATCTGGATGGTAATGTACGTTTGTAGGTGGGAGGGTTAGATCGATCTTAGAGCATGTTAAGAGGTCAGCACAGCATCATGAGCTGAATGGCCATCAACACACACAAAATGCTGGGGGAATTCAGCAAGCCAAGCTGCATCAATGAGAATGAGTAAGCAGTCAACATTTGAGGCCAAGATCCTTCGTCAGGACTGAAAAAAAAGCAGATGAGAAGTCAGAGCAAAAAGGCTGGGGAAGGGGAGGAAGAAGTACAAAGTGGTAGGTGGTAGGTGAAACCAGGAAAGGGGGAGGGGTGAAGTAAAGAGCTGGGATGTTGATGGGTGAAAGAGATAAAGGGCTGGAGAAGGAGGAATCTGATAGGAGAGGGTAGAAGACAGTAGAAGAAAGGGAAGGGAGAGGTGCACCAGAGAGGGGTGAGGAGATTAGGTGAGAGAGGGAAACAGGAATGGGGGGGGGGGAATTATCTGAAGTTTGAGAGATCCATAGTCCTGCCATCAAGTTGAAGGCTACCCAGATGGAATATAAGGTGTTCCTACCCAGATGGAATATAAGGTGTTCCTACCCAGATGGAATATAAGGTGTTCCTACCCAGATGGAATATAAGGTGTTCCTGCCTGGCCTGCTGAGTTCCGCCAGCATTTTGTGTGAGTTGCTTGGATTTCCATCACCTGCAGATTTTCTCATGTCTGTACTGTGCTATTGTGTTCCATGTCTATAAAAAGCAAAACCCATAGGATCCAGGGCAATTTGGTCAATTAGATCCCAAATCAGGTGGTGATAGGAGGCAGATGATGATGCTGATGGCTATATTTGCAGTTTAAAGTCTCTGAGCAGTGGTCTCCCATAAGGAATCTCTGTTGTCTGTTCTGGTGTACATATAATCACTGACGACAGCAGTATAGATAGATAAAATGATTAAGAAGGCCAGTGGGATACCTGCTGTATGGAATATTAGAGCAGGACACTTTTGGGAAAACAATAAAAAACTTTGCTTTGGCTGTGGCTGGAGAATTGTGTGCATTTCCAGTCACCACAGTACAAGAAGGATATGATTTCAGTGGAGAGGATGCACAGAAGATTGATCAGGATGTTGCCTGTGATGGACTATATCATCCATGAGGCAAGAGTGGAAAGGCTATGTTTGCTTTCCTTTGAGCAGAAGAGGCTGAGGGAGAACAACTGAGGTATTCAGAACTATGAAAGGCATGGGTAGGATAGATAGTGAGATACCTTCCCTTGAGCAAGGGTATAGATTTAAACTGAAGGATAGAAGATTCAGCTGGGAGTATGAATTAGAATTTTTCTCACCTTGCAGATAGTTCAGCACACTGCCTGAGGGCTTATTGAAGACGAGTTCACTCACAAAGTTTAAGAAGTATTTAGAAGAGTACCTGAAGCCTCAAGGAATTGAAGGCTCCAGGCCAAATGCTGCAAATGGGATTCATATTGATAAATAAATGATGGCTGGCTTGGGCATGTTGCACTGAATGGCTGCTTTCTGTGCTACGTGATTCTATGATTCTCATGACGTGAAAGATAAACAAACCTTACTTTGTGCAAGATTGCACAAGCAGAAGTGAGAGGTTCTCTTAGTTTGTTCTTTGGCAACATTAAAGTTCAAAGTAAATTTATTATCGAAGTATGTCACCATATACCACCCTGAGATTCATTTTCTTGCAGGCATTCACAGTAGACTAATACGATAGAATCAATGAAAACCTACACATGAAGACTTACAATCAATGTGCAGAAGAAGACAAATTGTGCACCTATGTACAAACAATAATAATAAATAAATACTGAGAACATTAGTTATAGGCGCCTTTAAAGTGAGTCCATAGGTTGCAGAATCAGTTCAGTGTTGAAGCATGTGAAGTTATCCATACTGGTTTAGGAGCCCGATGGTTGAAATGCTTCTGAACCTGGTGGTGTGAGACCTAATGCTCCTGTACCTCCTTCCCGATGGTCACAGCAAGAAGAGTTCATAGCCTGAATGGTGGGGTCCTTGTTGATCGAAGCTGCTTTCTTGTGGCGGGTCTCCTTGTGGGCATGTCTCCGTGCTTAATATTGGGCATGGCTTTTCCTATGATGGATTGGGTTGTACCCATCGCTTTTTGTAGGCTTTTGGATTTGCTGTTGGGTCAGGGATGTCAAAGCAAGGATGCAAGGAATACACCTTTTCTCTAAGAACTACCTTGAGATCTTTTACATCTGTCTGAACAGGCAGAGATGCCTTGGTTTAAAAATGCAGGATCTCCTACAATTCATCAAAGAGTCAGCCTGTATTATAAATCCACATCTTGAAATAAAGCTTGAAACATTACTTTCTACTTCACTGGGCAGAGAGCTATCATTGAGTCAAGTTTGACAGGTTTCTCATTGTGACGGGCAATGCTCCATTATATAGTAATGTTAGAAGTGCCATGGTATTAAACAGTGTGAGCAGGCATATATGTCATTTTAATTTTCATATGCTTCAGAATTGCAAAAATTCTAACATAGGGAAGGGAACCTTTGGTCGTTTGAGAGGAGGCATAATTTACCACAGCTTTTTTTTCCAGTCAATGTCCTAGCTTGAATCAATTCTAAGTTGTTGGTCAGATCTGCTAGTTGGCTTCTAATAATTCTAAAAGGGAAAAAGTCCATTTTAATGCTGTCTCACTCTTGTTGCATAGTTATGGTACATGAAGTTCTCATCTTTTTTCTTTCTGTGTGTGATGAAGGCACCTACCTGTAACACAGTGTACATTCAAGAAGTAAGTTCAACTGTTTCATTATCCATGAAGAGAAACAAATCCCCAGACCCTTCTAATCCTTAAAGAAATTACCATCAAGCACACCCTGTGGTTATTGACTAGTGATACCATAATCAGACATAAGACATGGGAGCTGAATTAGGCTATTTGGCTTCACACATAAAAATTGCTGGTGAACACAGCAGGCCAGGCAGCATCTATAGGAAGAGATTTCTATCTCTTGCAGTCGACGTTTCGGGCCGAGACCCTTCGTCAGGACTAACTGAAGGAAGAGCTAGTAAGAGATTTGAAAGTGGGAGGGGCAGGGGGAGATCCAAAATGATAGGAGAAGACAGGAGGGGAGGGATGGAGCCAAGAGCTGGACAGTTGATTGGCAAAAGGACTATGAGAGGATAATGGGACAGGAGGCTTAGGGAGAAAGAAAGAGAGGGGTGAAGCCCAGAGGATGGGCAAGGAGTATATATATATATATATATATATACATAAAATAAATAAATAACGGATGAGGTACGAGGGGGAGGAGGGGCATTAACGGAAGTTAGAAAAGTCAATGTTCAAGCCATCAGGTTGGAGGCTACCCAGACGGATTATAAGGTGTGGTTCCTCCAACCTGAGTGTGGCTTCATCTTAACAGTAGAGGAGGCCGTGGATAGATATATCAGAATGGGAATGGGACGTGGAACTAAAATTAAAATTTTACATCGACGACTGCATTGGCGCTGCTTCCTGCATGCATGCTGAGCTCGTTGACTTCATTAACTTTGCCTCCAATTTTCACCCTGCCCTCAAGTTTACCTGGTCCATTTCTGACACCTCCCTCCCCTTTCTAGATCTTTCTGTCTCTATCTCTGGAGACAGCTTATCTACTGATGTCTACTATCAGCCTACGGACTCTCACAGCTATCTGGACTATTCCTCTTCTCACCCTGTCTCTTGCAAAAATGACATCCCCTTCTCGCAATTCCTCCGTCTCCACCGCATCTGCTTTCAGGATGAGGTTTTTCATTCCAGGACGAAGGAGATGTTCTTTTTTAAAGAAAGGGGCTTCCCTTCCTCCACCATCAACTCTGCTCTCAAACGCATCTCTCCCATTTCACACACATCTGCTCTCACCCCATCCTCCCACCACCCCACTAGGAATAGGGTTCCCCTTGTCCTCAACTACCACCCCACCAGCCTCTGGGTCCAACATATAATTCTCCATAATTTCCGCTACCTCCAACAGGATCCCACCACGAAGCACATCTTTCCCTCCCCCCCCTAATTTCCGCAGGGATTGCTCCCTATGTGACTCCCTTGTCCATTCGTTCCCCCCCCCCCATCCCTCCCCACCGATCTCCCTCCCGGCACTTATCCTTGTAAGCAGAACAAGTGCTACACATGCCCTTACACTTCCTCCCTCACTACCATTCAAGGCCCCAGACAGTCCTTCCAGGTGAGGCGACACTTCACCTGTGAGTCAACTGGGGTGATATACTGCTTCCGGTGCTCCCGATGCGGCCTTCTATATATTGGTGAGACCTGACGCAAGCTGGGAGTCCGTTTCGCTGAACACCTATGCTCGGTCCACCAGAGAAAGCAGGATCTCCCAGTGGCCACACATTTTAATTCCACGTCCCATTCCCATTCTGATATGTCTATCCACAGCCTCCTCTACTGTCAAGATGAAGACACACTCAGATTGGAGGAACAACACCTTATATTCCGTCTGGGTAGCCTCCAACCTGATGGCATGAAAACTGACTTCTCTAACTTCCGTTAATGCCCCACCTCCCCCTCGTACCCCATTCGTTATTTATTTATTTATTTATATTCTTTTTTTTTTCTCTCTCTCTCCTTTTTCTCCCTCTGTCCCTCTCACTATACCCCTTGCCCATCCTCTGGGCTTCACCCCTCCCCCTTTCTTTCTCCCTAGACCTCCCTTCCCATTGTCCTCTCATATTCCTTTTGCCCATCAACTGTCCAGCTCTTAGCTCCATCCCTTCCCCTCCTGTCTTCTCCTATCATTTCGGATCTCCCTCTACCCCTCCCACTTCAAATCTCTTACTAGCTCTTCTTTCCGTTAGTCCTGACGAAGGGTCTTGGCCCAAAACATTGACTGCACCTCTTCCTATAGATGCTGCCTGGCCTGCTGTGTTCACCAGCAACTTCTTTGTGTTGCTTGAATTTCCAGCATCTGCAGATTTCCTCCTGTTTGAGGCTATTTGGCCTATTGATTTTGGTACACCGTCCCGTCATTGATGATTTGTCATCCCTCTCAATCTCATTCTCCTGCCTTCTCCCCATAACCTTTGAAGCCTTTACTAGTCAAGAAACTATCAACCTCCTCTTTAAGTGAAGTTGGCCTCCACAGTTGTCTGCAGCAAACAATTCCACAGATTCCCCACACCCTCGCTAAAGAAATCGTTCCTCATCTCTGTTCCAAAGAGCTGTCCTTCTGTTCTGAGACTGTGCCCTCTGCTCCTAGCAACCCACTGTAGGAAACATTCTTTCCACCTCCACGCTAACTTGGCCTTTCAATATTCAATACGTTTTCAATGAGATCCCCCTTCATTCTTCTAAACTCCAGCAAGTAAGTGCCCTAAGCCATCAGCACTTCTCATAGGTTAACCCTTTCATTCCTAGGATCATTCTCATGAACCTCATTTAATGTTATTACATTATTATCTAATAAAGGGATAATTTCACTTCTGCAAATTTTAGTAGGCTTTTGGAAGCCATATAGCAAATATCACATAACGCCTGTTTTCCACCTTCCCCCACCTGCAGACAGCCCTTCAAGGTACCTCTTTTCCTCTAGAAGTTCCACTCCCCTTCTATTTATTTCACATACTGTATGTTTTGCCTTTTTTTCTTTGAAATACAATACCTTGTGGCGACCCACTTTCTGGCACCCACGAACCAGCTCACAACAGGTCGCGCAGGCAGAGGGCCGGCCCCAAAAAGGGCGCCAGGCCATCTTCACCAGCAGGGGGAAAATCCCGCGTGCGGAAAGGATCTGCACACCTCGCCGGCCGAGTTGGTGTACGGAGCACCCCTGGTAGTCCCAGGAGAGTTCATACCAGCCCCAAGGGGGCAAGAGGAAGAACCCGCAGCAGTTCTGGACAGACTACGGGAGAGGCTTGGTAACCTGGCCCCCATACCCACTTCACAGCACGGACAGAGCCTGACCTGCGTACCCAAAGACCTGCAGAACTGTAAGTTTCTTTTTGTACAACGGGGCGGACACCGGGCACCGCTACAGCGGCCCTACGAGGGGCCGTTTAAGGTGATCAGGAACAACGGGTCCACGTTCGTGCTGGACATTGGGGGGAGAGAGGAGGTTTTCAGGGTGGACCGACTCAAACTGGCCCATGTGGACTTGGCGCAGCCGGTCCAGGCTCAGGCACCGCGGCGCAGGGGCAGACCTCCCAAACAGAGGCCAATCCAGACTGTGGACATTGGGGGAGGTATCGCCGGTTCTGGGGGGGGGGGCGGGGGGGGTTATGTGGCGACCCACTATCTAGCACCCACGAACCGGCTCACAACAGCGCACGCAGGCAGAGGGCCAGCCCCAAAAAGGGTGCCAGACCATCTTCACCAGCAGGGGGAGAATCCCGCGTGCGGAAAAGGTCTGGGAATATGCGTTCCCCACAGCAGTTCCGCCCCAGGGAGGGCGGGAACGGGAAGGCTTTAAAGCAGGCTGCGAAGTCTGAATAAATCTCTTTCATCGCAACTCTAACTCACCGACTCCGTGTGGTTATTCTAGCGCTGTGTGTAGCACACCGCTACAACCTCACAGTCGCTGGATTGAATTCAATTTGTCATTTATCTGACCAGTTCATTGATATTCTTCAATATGGCAGTATCCTGTTCCAGCTGTTATTCAGCTCCGTCTCACCTTTTCCAGGAATGCCCATACTGAAGAAACTCTGCTTCTCTCTCCAACATTTGTCTCATCCAGCTTGTTCGCATTCAATGGTATTATTTTCCCTTGCTGTCTTTGATCAGGCAATGGCCAAAGCTCACTTCTCCCCAACAAATGCCTCCAGCATCAACTTATTCCACACGGATTCCAGCTGGAATTCTGACCTTTGTAGTTCAGAGCCACTCAAGTTCACAGATATGCTCAGTGTTTGCCTAATCGCTGCTCTCACCACATCCTGATCTTGTGATCTTGACCCTGCTTTGCAACAGCTATTGCTCATCCTGCCCCAAAGTTGTCCTTCTCCACAATGTTGTTGTATACTTTGCTGCACTTGCTGTTCAACAATTGTTTTTTTTGTCTTTATTTAATGTATATTGGAGAAATTCTTTGTAAAGGAAACTTCTTTGCTCTCCACAAATTTGGTTTACCTTTCTGCTTCAGCTGATATTTTTCTCACCCTTTGTCTTTCCCTGCTGCTTTTTAAAGTACTAACAAATTTGATTTCCATTGAATGCCAACAATTCTTCTGTCCTCTTCCACCCTTCCTCTCCTCTACAATTTACAATATCCTTTTATCTCACTTTTCTAACTCTGGTAGAGGTTTCTTGACCAAACTGTTAACGTTGTTTCTCTTCAAGCATTACTGCCTGAGAGTTTCTAGCAATTTCAGTTTTTGTTTCTGATATCTTCCAATATTTTTCTTTCTACCTCACATTGCCAGTTTGGTATAATCCCACACTTTACTATATCCTCACCATTATATACTCAGTATGAATCATTGCTGTGCCCTATGAGTGTTTAAGGATTAACATCTTCATTAACACAATAAAAAGAACTGTTATGGAGCGTTGAACTTTCACATCAGGATAGCAAAGGAGTAACATTTTGCAAGATTTAAATTCTTTGCCAAGAATTTTCTCGGGGATTACGTCTCGTCAGCCTGGTTATCTGTCACTCAACAAACCTGCTCACATTCCAGTGTTATCTTGCCAATAACAAAATCTCCAAAGTGGCTTTAGGGAAACAACATCAAACAGGACTTGATCTCTCTGGGCCTTCCACTGATCTCCAAATCAAGGACTGCTTGGCAATCAGAAGAATCCCCAGGCATAAATTCCTGAATTTGGAATAACATTGAGCAGGCACCATGTTAATTACAAGATCATATTATGAATTTTAATGATTCAGCACATGAAATCACCTGAATTAAAATAGATAGGGGCCATTCAGCCCACTAAGACTGTACTAATGCTAGCTCTTCAACTAGTGTTGCCTACTCTGACATTCATGGTATCCATTGTCTAATTCTTTCTCCAGAGGATTGCAGTTCAGATACTTTGCCCAATCTGCAATAAATGATAGATCTGTGCAGTAGCTTATTTCATATATTAGTAGTTCCCCATATATTCTTCCAATGATTGTCCTGAGTCTCCCTATTCTTGTTAGCAATTCAGCAGCTAGTGAAATCATCTTTCACTGTTTGCCATTATGTTTTAATAATATTTGTAAGCAGAAAAGTTCAATATGAATGTGATTGCATTCACATATAATGCATGGCATTTGAATGTTAAGTTTTGCACGAATCTGAAATTTTAGCTTATTATAAAATTATTCATAGACTACTCATTCAGCTGGAAGCTGTATATTGAATTTTATGACAATAAAAATGTTTTTTTTATCTTCCTAGAGTCTCTCAAGTATGAACAATGATGAAATAAAGCCTGAAACTGCTTCCTTGTTACCATAAAATAAACACAAGAAAATTATGCTAAATTCAAACTAAAGTCTTTCAATAAACTGAGTTATTAAACATTTACAAGGCAGATTGTATATGTGCTGTTCTATAATGAGCTGATAGAACTAGAGCTGATATTGCAAATATTGGATACATTAGGGTAATTCATCCCAAGCTTAATCCTGAAGTTCAAGGGGCTCCAGTGAGGCTTTCAGAATTGAATTTGGACAGGATTAAATCCCTGTGCCCATGAGCCCACAGCATCCAAACTTTTCTTACTATTTATTATCAATAGTAATCTACAGAGCCCAACCTGTGGCTAGACAGGGGATGGCAGCAGCTGCCATTCTTCTGTAGTAGGCAAAGAACTAATATTTCCATTTGCTCCTGTAAAATGCAGTTAAGATGTGGAGTGGGGGAGGAGCCTTGCTTGCCTCAATCTTCTGAGAAAGTGGAGGTACTGCTGTTCCTTCTTGTTCAGTGATGTGGTATTAAGGGAGCAGGTGAGGGTCATCCGTGATGTGAACTCCCAGGAACCTGGTGCACTTAACTCTCTCTGTGGAGGAGCCATGTATTTGCAGAGGGAGATGGTTCGTCTGCACCTTCCTGAGGTCCACAGTAATTTCCTTTGTCTTTTCCACATTAACAGGATGACCAATGATTTAGAGATTAATCTGTTGACACTGATGTTGCTTGCAGCTGCTGCCCTTGACCTTTGAGGTTGAAATCTCAGTTTTGAACAAAATGTGCCAAACACAGGTAAATGGGACTTGCAAGGTAGACTGCTTAGTGGCATTGATGAGTTCAGCCAAAAGGCTTGCTTCTTTGCTGCATAATTCCATGACTCTGATTATGAGGAGTCAGGAGGTGAGTCAATCACCAACAATAATCAGCTTTCGGCTTCGGGCAAAAAAATAAAAGCTATATGTTAAACATTTTGCTTAATATTCTGTTCTATAATCACTCATTTTGCACTATTAACCCAAAGCCAAAATTACCCCATTAATTCTGCAACAGATTTACTTTGTAAAACATAATTGCCAAGGGTTGTCATTAATGAATGGAACAGCAGCAGCATGAAGCTCTACCATGTCAGATATATTGCACTGGGATACAGAGTAATGGTCCCATTAGAGTGTCTCAGGCCAAACCTAAAAGATTGCCTCCTATTATAATATGGTATATTTCTCACACGTGTCCTTCCCAACATTGCCCATGGTTGAATAGAGATGGAACATTCATCTTTAATGCAGCCTATCATGTCCCCAATTGGTGCATTTCACTACCAAAGAATTATTTTTGCAAATTTTATTGTTATATACAGATATACAGTTCAAGCAGCACAGTGGTGAAGTAGTGAGTGTTGTTGCCTCTCAGCCCAAGGACTTGGGTTTGATCTTGAGCTAGGTTACTGTCTGTGTAGAGTGTGCACATTTTTTTGGCAACATGTGGGTCTCCTCTGGGTACTCAATATTTCCTCCTCATCCCTTATGCAGAAAATATAGAGGTTACTTCATAGGGCTCAATGTCAGAAAATGATCAAAGGGGAGTTCAGAAGAGCAAATAGGACTAATGGGGTTGCCTTCCAAATCACCAGATTGAATATAATGGGCCAAGTAGCTTCTTGTTATGTCCTTATAAATATGGGATGCAGTCTTATCACAGCAGAAAATGTCAGTAGAGTAGGATCTTACAAACAGAATATGAATCTGTATCTGTGGAATTAATCATAGTTTAAATGTTGATTAAAGACACAGACAAATCTCCAATCTTAATCCTATTTGAGCTTTTAGAGGCTGCCATTCTCTTAGCTTTCAAGTCAATTTAAAAAAAAGCACTTCTGACAATACAGAAATTTTTCAGCATTGGACAAATCAGCAAACATAATCACTTCCAGATGGGTCAGCTTGGACTCTGGAGCAGATACCTGCTAAATATGACGTGGTGTACTGCAAATTGAATCAAGCTGATACTCTTTTGGATGTCGTGTGAATAACAGCAATCCAGGAGGGTTGCCAGTATCTGCGGTATCCAGGGAACTCAGCAAAAGTTATCAGGAATTACGACAGAGAAAGTACTGAGGAAGCTGAATAGTCTAAAGGTAGATAAATTTCCCGGACCAGATGGAATGCACCCTCGTGTTCTGAAGGAAGTAGCTGTGGAGATTGCGGAGGCATTAGCGATGATCTTTCAAAAGTCGATAGATTCTGGCATGGTTCCGGAGGACTGGAAGATTGCAAATGTCACTCCGCTATTTAAGAAGGGGGCAAGGAAGCAAAAAGGGGGACGTCACATGATGACGTGGGAGTGAGACGTGTAGATCCAGCTCTCCTGTAAAAAAATCAACAAAGTACCATTTAAACAAAGAAAAGTTAATAAATAGTTTTTGAAAAGGAAGCGAAAAGGAAATTATAGACCTGTTAGCTTGTCATCGGTGGTTGGGAAGTTGTTGGAGTCGATTGTCAGGGATGAGGTTACAGAGTACCTGGAGGCACATGACAAGATAGGCAGAACTCAGCATGGATTCCTTAAAGGAAAATCCTGCCTGACAAACCTATTACAATTTTTTGAGGAAATTACAAGTAGGCTAGACAAGGGAGATGCAGTGGATGTTGTATAATTGGATTTTCAGAAGGCCTTTGACAAGGTGCCACACATGAGGCTACTTAACAAGATAAGAGCCCATGGAATTACAGGAAAGTTACATACGTGGATAGAGCGTTGGCTGATTGGCAGGAAGCAGAGAGTGGGAATAAAGGGATCCTATTCTGGTTGGCTGCCGATTACCAGTGGTGTTCCACAGGGATCCGTGTTGGGGCCGCTACTTTTTACATTGTACATCAACGATTTGGATTATGGTTTAGATGGCTTTGTGGCTAAGTTTGCTGACGATACGAAGATAGGTGGAGGGGCCGGTAGTGCTGAGGAAATAGAGAGTCTGCAGAGAGACTTGGATAGATTGGAAGAATGGGCAAAGAAGTGGCAAATGAAATATAATGTTGGAAAGTGTATGGTTATGCACTTTGGCAGAAGAAATAAACGGGCAGACTATTATTTAGATGGGGAAAGAATTCAAAGTTCTGAGATGCAACGGGACTTGGGAGTCCTCGTGCAGGATACCTTTAAGATTAACCTCCAGGTTGAGTCAGTGGTGAAGAAGGCAAATGCAATGTTGGCATTCATTTCTAGACGAATAGAGTATAGGAGCAGGGATGTGATGTTGAGGCTCTATAAGGCCCTAGTGAGACCTCACTTGGAGTACTGTGGGCAGTTTTAGTTTCCTTATTTAAGAAAGGATGTGCTGACGTTGGAGAGGGTACAGAGAAGATTCACTAGAATGATTCCGGGAATGAGAGGGTTAACATATGAGGAACGTTTGTCCGCTCTTGGACTGTATTCCTTAGAGTTTAGAAGAATGAGGGGAGACCTCATAGAAACATTTTGAATGTTGAAAGGCATGGACAGAGTGGATGTGGCAAAGTTGTTTCCCATCATGGGGGAGTCTAGTATGAGAGGGCATGACTTAAGGATTGAAGGGCGCCCGTTCAGAACAGAAATGCGAAGAAATTTTTTTAGTCAGAGGGTGGTGAATCTATGGAATTTGTTGCCACGGGCAGCAGTGGAGGCCAAGTCATTGGGTGTATTTAAGGCAGAGATTGATAGGTATCTCAGTAGCCAGGGCATCAAAGGTTATGGTGAGAAGGCAGGGGAGTGGGACTAAATGGGAGAATGGATCAGCTCATGATAAAATGGCGGAGCAGACTCGATGGGCTGAATGGCCGACTTCTGCTCCTTTGTCTTATGGTCTTATGATAGATCCACTTGCTGAATGATTACATGCAAAATCCAACACGTAGGATGGTGGTGGATTTGGCCAGTTCCATCATGGGTACATCTCTTCCTACCATCAAGCACATCAACAAAAAGCAGTATCCCAGGAAGTGCTACATTTTAAAAGAATCTCCACCATCCAGGACATGTCCTCTTCTCATTGCTGCCATCAGGCAGGAGCCTGAAGACCCAAGCCTCAAGGTTCAACAACAGCTTCTTCCCCACTGCCATCAGGATATTTAACTAACCTGAAGAACTATAAATCTATCTCAGACTATATTTCCCTCTACTTGCACTAATATCATTATTGTGTATTTTGTCAAGTAAATTATGTATAATTTATATAATTTAAATTTACGCAATTTTTGTTTGTCATGTATTGTGCTGTATTTGCAAAAAGTTAATTTTCATGGCATTCATACTCTGGTCATGCATGCCCATGACAATAAACTTAGAACTTGAACTTAAAACCAGTTACCTGGGTGGTTTTATCCTTTGTTTTTGACTAAGCAGAATGGTCTACAAGGAAGGACCAAGCTTGAAATTCCTTCACACAACTCTAAAAATATACTTGGCTTGAAGTATTTCAATATTGTGCAGATTTCTGAATGTCTTAGAAAATGCATCTTTTGGCTTATTAACAAGTTCATTGATTTAGCACTGTTTTTTTCCAATATAATCTGTCATTTGCCCCTTCCCTCACTTCACCCACAGTTACATCAACATATTGAAATTTTATCTCCAGTGTGATCTTCGTCCTCATTTCTCAAAAAGATGACCTGATATACCTACAAGGTAACTAGCTTTTACCAACCCCAGTTCTTCTGAAAAGGTTTTATTTTAGGTGAGCATTCAGACTCATCAAGACTTGTGACCTCATGTGATCTTAAGCAGTGGTCCCCAATCACCGGGCCGCAAAGCATGTGCTACCGGGCCGCAAGGAAACAATACGATTTGGTGATATGAAACGATATGAGTCAGCTGCACCTTCCTCATTCCCTGTCACGCACTGTTGAACTTGAACCACCCCCCCACCCCCGCCTCCGGTCGGATTTCCATCTTCACCTGGGCTGCTTTGTCCTTTGAGGTCAAGCTGAGAGCCATTCTCAGCTTCCTGGCTTCAGATTTATTCCAGGATGCTGCTGCCTTCTGGCAAGATTCATAGTTATTGCCCACTGCGGTGTGAGGGAAGACAAAGAGACTTTATCTACTTCTCCTTCAGCACATTGGAGAGGGTAAAGTGTGCACACTTCCTTGGCAACCTCATGCACCAGGTTGCGGGGCCTTTATATGCAAAAGACTCTTGTGCCAGTTTGACCAGGTCCCACTCACCTGAAATCCAAGAGCAGCTATCTCACAAAGGATGACAGGTTTAAACTGAGCCAGGCACATAAGAGAATGGGCCTTTTGCCAAACGTACAAGATACAAAATTCCATTATTAATTTATCTCAGATGCACAGCGCCACCCTCTGACAAGGTGCTTTGATTAGTTTCCTGTCATACACACCAAGGTGTAATAAGATTCCTTGCTCATGTGAAATTTGCAGAGCAATCAATAAACCAGAAAAAAAAAGGTCTGCAATGGATCTATACAAACTATGGACCATCTCCTGCACCTCAGGGACTATCATAAGGCAGTTATCAGTGATGAAAATCCATCAGTGATGAAAAGCATAGACTTTGGCTGTCTGATGAAAGGAGTGTTTAAAGATCAAGAAATCAAACCCAGCACAATGCTCATAGCTTAGTGAGCAAAATCAATCCTTGCTCTCCAGTATAGCTCAGAGATATTGACCACCTATAATAGTCACCTCAAGGAACTGAAGAGATAGCACCAACAATGCCCCTAAAAAACACTCCACATGCACTGGTAGGATGAGTGAACTAATTAACTTGGCATTCTCTGCCAAGTTAAATTTCCAGCATTAAGAGTCTGATTACACTAGTTAGTTCCCAAAGTAGGTAATCTGTGCTGATTTCTGTCATAGCAAAAGATAACCAGGAGTATAGATGCTTCAAGGATATTCTGAAAGGCTCCTTGATGTATGATCTTCACTGAAATAGGAATCTCTGGCTCACGACCTATCAAAATGGTGAAGGAGCTCCCAAGAATACACTGAGAACTTTTGAGACTCTTTAGTGAAAATGAATTCCAATGAAAATGGCAAAGGGGTGTATCACTAGATTACCAACTGCCGACCCACCTGCCCTGTAAATCTCCTCCTACTTCAAGTATGGCCGAGTCTACTGCCACAACAGAACCCACAAAACTGAAGTGGAAGCAAACCATCGTCAACTCCCTTTGAAGAAGAAATGCTGTAATGAGCTGCAATCTACAAGACAAGTATCAACTGCTGCCAACTGAATCCCTCTAGAAATCAAGACATTCAGGGCAGGAATACTGAGAGCTTCACTTTGACAAACAAAACAACTGATGCATGGCTGTTGACTTCATCAGACAATGGACCTCACAGCCACTTCATTGAAAATCACTATTTCTAGTTGTATTATATCTTCAGCAGATAGAGTTAGAAGCAATGGTTCCTGGAATCCACTTAGGTATCAGCATCTCCAGGCTAGAGCTCTTCACAAGAAGCTTTACTCCTTCTCCTCCTTCTCCCCTATATGTTGGCTCCACCTCTGAAGCAACTTATTTTCTAATTAAAAAAATCTTCCATTCTGCCAGAAGCACAGACCTCAGCAGTCGATCTGGCTATCTTTTGTTAGTTTTTGTCAATTTTTTTTTCAGTAGAGTACAACGAGCTTTATTCCAGGGAGAGAGCATGTCCCCTTAGAGATCTGCAGGGTACTTACTCTCTAGGTCTCTAGCTGCAGGAGATGGTGGGATTTTTAACAAATATTTTTCCTTGGTGTTTACTGAGAAGAAAATTGCTCAAGAGATAAGGGAAGTAAGTGGAGATGATTTGGAAGACATTCATATTACCAGAGAGGAGGCATTTCTAGCCTTACAGTATATTTAGGTGGATTCTAAATTGGTTTGGATTTAGGAAGCATAGGGAGGTAGTAGTTAAAGGTTGTTTCTCAAATGGAGGCTGGTGACTAGAATCATGTCCCTTGTTATCTTTTATTTATATAAATGAGCTGGATGCGAATGCACAAGATTTGATCAGTAAGTTTGCAGATGATACAAAATTAGGAGGTATTGTTGATAGAGAAGAAGGTTATCGTAGTTTATAGTGGGATCTAGATTAATTAGGTAAATGGACTGAGGAGTGGTAAATGGATTTCAAAAAGTTTAAGTTTGAGGTGATACATTTTGGAAATTCAAACCAATGTAGGGCTATGAACGGTAGAGCACTAGGGAGTGTAATGAACAGAAGGACAGAGAAGTACAAGTGCATTGTTCTCTGAAAGTATCTTACAAGTTGACAGGGTGGTGAAAAATACATTAACATGTTGGCATTGAGTATAGGAGTTGGGGTATTATTTTTCAGTTGTGTAAGTCATTGGTGAGGCTATACTTGGAGTACTGCATACAGAATTGGTCATCTTTTGTACTAGTCATGGTTAGAAAGATTTACGAGAAAGTTGTCATGTCTAGATGGCCTGGGTTATGGAGGTTGCCCAGGCTAGGTCTTTATAGCATAGGAGAATAAGAAGCAACTTTAGAGGAAGGTTTAAAAAATACGAGAGGCATAGATAAGGTGGGCAGTCACAGTCTTTTCCTCAGGGTAGGGGAGTCCAAAGCTAGTGGGCATAGATTTAGGGTGAGAGGGAAATGATTTAAAAGTTACTTGAGGGGCAACTTTCTCATGCAGAGCGGTGGGTTATATGGAACAAGCTGCCAGAAGAAGTGGTTGAGGCATGTACACTAGTATCATTTAAGAAGCACTTGAATAGGTACATGGATGGGCAGGGCATAGAGGGATATGGCCTGAATGCAGGAAACTGGGACTAGATGGGCAGACACCATGGGAGGTGTGGACTTGGACCAAAAGGACTGCATCCATGTTGTATTGCTCTATGACTCAATCTCCTCAGTCTCTGAGTCAGATGCTTCAGAATAAACTAATAAACATGTGTTTGCCTTCGAGACTGAAGGCATCTCTCCAGGGAGCTAATCTTGAGCTATTGAAGAAATTATGGCTTAGCTTGGTCAATCATCTCTCAATAAGATTAGTTGAAGGATGAATTCCAATTGTATTGGTAGATTTCATAATCCATCATCAGGACATGTCCAATGTGTTGTCGCATGGCCAAGTGCTTAAGGCGTCGGGCTAGTGATCTGAAGGTCACTAGTTCGAGCCTCAGCTGAGGCAGCGTGTTGTGTCCTTGAGCAAGGCACTTGACCACACATTGCTCTGCGATGACACCGGTGCCAAGCTGTATCGGCCCTAGTGCCTTTCCCTTGGACAACATTGGTGGTGTGGAGAGGAGAGATTTGCAACATGGGCAACTGCCAGTCTTCCATACAACCTTGCCCAGGCCTGTGCCCTGGAAACCTTCCAAGGTGCAAATCTATGGTCTCACGGGACTAACGTTGCTCCTATTTTACTTACTTTACTGGTTTCAACCTGCTTTGAAACCTTACTTCTAAACGTGATATTGTTTTACTATGGCTATAAGGGGTGCCAAAAGAACTAAAAAAGAAGAAGAGCGTCCCGCAACTTCGGAATCTATTATGGAATTGCTTCAAAAACACAGAAAAGAATCTTCCGAGGAGTTCCAGCGACTCAGCTCTGAAATAAAAAAAAGATACAAAATTGGATTCTATTCAAAAAACCTTAATTGAACATGATAAACGAATAGAAGAGAATGAAGCAACTCTGACGATTTTGCATGCGAGAATTGATGACCTGCAAAAAGCTTTCTGAAAAACAATCCAAGTCTAATGAAAAATTAAGACAGAAGATTATCGATTTAGAAAATAAAAGCAGAAGAAATAACCTACGGATTCTGGGCCTTGAAGAGTCAACGGAAGGTGATAAGCCTACGGAATTCTTTGCAAGCTTTTTGGCAAAATTATTTCCTAAGACTTTAATGTCTTTACCTATGATTGATCGAGTTCGTAGAGAGCCTGTGCCTAGACTAGTTACAGGAGCGAGACCCAGATCAGTAATAATCTGTTTTCATGAATTTCAAACAAAGGAACTTTTAATTCATGAATCCCTTCGAAGAGGAATGATTGATTATAATGGCCAGAAGATTAAAATCATTGAGCATTTCTCACTCAAGATCATGAATGAGTGTGCTAAGTTCAAAAAGGTTATGTCAGAACTTTTTAACAAAGGTTTCAAGCCTTCTCTTCATTACCCTGCTTGGCTCAGAGTTATACTGAGTGATGGCTCTAAGGAACGGTTCTGTTCGAGTGAAGAGGCTCAGGAATTTTTAAAATCAGAAGATTAACTGTTCAGTATCTTTCCACATGCTTTTACTTTTGGTAAACCTTTGTAGCTAACTCTCTTTTTGAGTCTTTTAATGCTTCATTTAGAGAATAAGATTCTAACAAGTTAACACCTTGTGTATTCATGTGTTTTGAATTTTGAAAGGTTTTTTTATTATTTTATATTATGCTTATTTTCTTGAGGTTTTTCTCTATCAATAAGGCTTAATATAGGTACTTTTCATTTTTTTCATTTTGAAACTGTAATAATTAACACATGTGTTTTTGTTATGAGGGTTAAGTTTTTTTCTTTCTTTCTGCTGTTTTGTCTAGGTTGGAATGCAGCTAACCTTGAATGTTGTTTGGAGCCCAACCGGTAGGTTTTTGGGAGGATGGTAGTTTTAGCTGCCAACTGTCTATTGGCCGGCCTTCTGACTTTGGGAGGAGGGAGGGGAGGGCGGATTTTTTTTCTGGAAGCTGTTTTGGACCTTTAGCCAAATATGCTGCTTGGTTACCCTATCTCAAGGTTCATTGTTTGGTTTTAATATACATTCCAGTGGTTATTACTCTAACCTTTCTTTTAAATAGTATTAAAAATAGATCAAACTACTAACTTACTTAGTCTTAACATGAAAGGATTAAATCATTCTGTGAAACGGAATAAGATTTTTGCCTATATTAAAAAACTTAAGTTCCCAATTTTTTTTTACAAGAAACTCACATATGTAAATGTGACAATTTATGCCTTTTTTGCCGATGGAGAGGACCACATTTCCATTCCTCTTTTCAGGCTAAGGCTAGGGTAGTTTCGATTTTTTATGGATAACACAGTACCCTTCATCCAACATAAAGTAGTGTCTGATACTAATGGCCATTTTGTTATAGTATCAGGAAAATTAGATAATAAATTACTGGTATTTGTTAATCTGTATGCTCCGAATATAGATGATCCAGGATTCTTTGAGCGTTTTCTTTTTCATTTTTGCCAGATTTGAGTCTTTATTCATTGGTGCTGGGAGGAGACTTCAATTGCTGGTTAAATCCAGCTTTAGACCAATCATCTTCTAAACCAGCGACACTTAATAAACCCCAGCTTTGTTTATTCAATCTTTCCTAATGAAATGTGGTATTGTTGATGTCTGGCATCTCTTACATCCAGTAGACAGGGAGTATTAGTTTTTTTCTCATGTCCATCACACGTATTCCAGGATTGATGTTTTTTTATTGATAGCCAGATGATTCCATTAGTTTGACCCTGTGACTATAAAGAGATTGCTGTCTCAAATCATGCTCCTGTGCTTTTATCTTTAAGTCTCCCTGGTCTCCCTCAAATAAATAGGTTTTGGCGTTTTAATCTAACTTTGCTATCAGATAAGGATTTTTTAAAATTTCTGGAGAGACAAATATTCTTTTTTTTGAAGAGAATATGCTGGAAGAGACTTCTAGTCTTATTATATGGGATGCCTTCAAGGCTTATATTAGAGGATAAATTACTTCTTATACGGCAAGTGTTAAGAAAAAAGCTAATAAAGAGAGAATTGAATTAGCTAATCAGCTGAAACAATTAGACCAAAAATATGCCTTGGCTCCAGATCCTGCTTTATATAAAAGGCATGTTGAAATTAAAACTAAATATGATCTTATTTTAACTTACCCAATTGAAACTCATCTCTTAAAAGATAAAAGTTGGTTTTATATTCATGGAGATAAAACAGGTAAAATGTTGGCTAACCAATTAAAAACCTTTATAGCTAAACAGCAAGTTAAAGAAATTTGCAAAGCTAATGGTGCTGGGACAACTGACCATTTAGAAATTAATAATACCTTTAGAGAATTTTATTCTAACCTTTATAGTTTGACCCTCATAAAGATATTATTGCAAGGAATAATTTTTTAGACCAATTAAACATTCTTACACTTTCTGTTGATAACTGAAAACAGTTGGATCAACCTATTTCTTATGAGAAAATTGCCAAGGCTGTATGTTCATTGCACTCAGGAGAGGCTCCAGGTCCTGATGGATTTTCTGGAGAATTCTATAAGCCTTTTTCCTCTGCTTGGGTTCTTACTAATTTTCAGAATTCCAAACTACATAAACTTCAACGTGGAACTAGACAAGGTTGTCCATTGAGCCCTTTGCTCTTCGATCTGGCTTTAGAACCCTCAGCCATTGCTTTTCGAGAATATAATGCTATTAATGGTATCTTAAGAAGAGGTACTACCCACAAAGTTTCGCTCTATGCTGATGACCTATTGCTTTTTATTTCTAATGTCGAGACTTCATTACCACCTGTGCTTTCTTTGCTCTCCTGTTTTAGTCAATTTTCACATATAAACTGAATTTACATAAGCGTGAACTTTTTCCTTTGAATAATTTGGTATCAATTAATACTAACCTTCCTTTTAAAATTGTAAGAAATCAATTTACCTATTTGGGTGTAACAATTACTAAGAATTAGAAGCACCTACTTAAAGAAAATTTTCTTACCCTACCGAATTATGTTAAAAGGGCACTATCAAACTGGTCGCCCCTTTCGTTATCGTTGGTTGGCCGAATTAATTCTATTAAAATGAATATCTTACTTAAATTTATATACCTTTTCCAGGGCTTACCTGTTTTCATTCCTAAATATTTTTTTGATTCTCTTGATTCTATTCTATCTTTTTATATATGGAAAAACAAACATTCTCGATTAAATAAAGTTCATCTTCAAAAGGCTAAGAAAAATGGAGGTTTAGCTTTACCCAATTTTAGGTTTTATTACTGGGCAGTCAATATACGAAACCTTACGTTTTGGTCATATTATATCAACAGTGAGAACTGTCCAGTATGGGTCTCTTTAGAAGCTAACTCTGTTAATAAATTTTCTAAGATTTCTCTTCTTGGATCCTCACTTCTTTTATCGTTTAGTAAACTAACTGACAACTTGGTGGTTAAACATACTTTGACGATCTGGGTACAATTTAGAAAGTATTTTGGTTTATTGAGATTTTCTCTTTCTAGTCCCACTTTTTCTAATCATTTTTTAAACCCTCTATGACCAAACTAGTTTTTAAAGAATGGAATAGATTGGGTATTAAATGCTTCCAGGATTTATTTGTTGGAGGAAGTCTCTTTTCGTTTGAGCAATTGTCGGCTAAGTGGGTTTTTACATTTAGCTGACAATTGCTTACCAAAACCCACTTTTTTCGATATCTACAAAATAGAGACTTTCTGCGATCTCAATTATATACATTTCCTAAAAATCCCAATAAGAACTTATCAGATGTAATTTTTAATTTGAAACCTTTTCATAATGGTTCAATATCTAATATTTATGGTATGTTGCTGGGAATGAGAAATGTTCCTTTAGACAAAATTAAAAACCTTTGGGAACAAGATTTACAGACTTCAATTTCTGAGGAAACTTGGAATGAAAATTTTAAATTTGTTAACACTTCATCGTTATGTGCCCACCACTCCCTCTAACAACTTAAAGTGGTCCATAGGGCCCACATGACCAAGGATAAGCTATCTCATTTTTATTCGGATATATCTCCCTTTTGTGATAGATGTAATAATGGAGAAGCTTCACTAGTTCATATGTTTTAGACATGTCTGAGTCTTGGGAAATACTGGAAGGAAGTATTTCAAACTTTCTCTGCACTTTTCAAAGTGAATTTTTAAGCCTAACCCTTTGACTGCTTTATTTGGTATTGTTGGAGAAAAAGATATTATTCTGGAGACATCTGATTTGCACACTTTGGCTCTTACAGCTAGGAGGACGCTCTTGCTTAAATGGAAGGATGCTGTTCCGCCTACTCATGCTCAATAGTTACCTGATGTTATGTCATGTTTAAATTTAGAAAAGATCTATTGTTCAATTTATGAATCTAGCCAAGACTTTCACACATTGTGGGGACCATTTTTGAATTATTTTCAAAATCTTTGATTTGTTGTTAAAGTGCAAATGTTGGCTAATAACATATTTCACTATATGATAAGGATTTTTTTCTTTCTTTCTTTCTTTACCAAACAGCTTCGATCTTGGCAGTGGGTTTAGATTTTTTTCTGTATAATAATAAAATTATCATATTTCAATATTATGATTTAATTTAGTTTACATGAGTATAGAGTAATGAGATTGCAAGTCTGATTCAAATACAGTATGTATTGGTATTATTTTATCTTTTTTTGACTTACTTCTTGCACTCTGTATTCTTTATGTAGAAATTAATAAAAATATTGAAAGAGAAAGGGATATGGAAGAAGCTGAGAATGAAGAGTCAACATGGCAAAATGTATTCCAGTCCCTCAGCCATTGATGCAAGACAGGTGCAGATGCTGTAGCGCCTGACGGGAATGATCCAAACAGCATGGAAAGAGAAGCAGTGAGGGACTGATTCTCTTATTTGACCAGATTTCCACATGAGAGATGAAGTGGCCAATAATGGTCATCAATGGTCTTTTGAAAACTCAAAGGAGAGTTTGCCGGGTATCAGATCCCTGAGATGCTAGATACCAGTGATGGACCTCAAATAACAGCAAACAAATCTGTGATGTTCTCAAATGATTGGTAGTTTAAACATCATACATAACCTCACCCTTAACAGAATCGTAGAAGGGCAGATAACATTAACAATGTGACCAATGAAATGACAATCAAGGTTAAAACAAATTTGAAAGGATGGTGCTACCGATTAGGACCAGATGGGAAAGTACAATCCATTAACTTACCCATCTTGAGAATGTTGTACAGAATAAAGATACATGTAGTCTGGTCAATTATTTAGATTGTTTCTCCAACTGTGTTTCATTATTTAAAGAAGGGACAACAGAGCACTCAATTATATGAACTAGAAGTAGTATTGGACAATATATTTTCCTTTTCCACTGACATCTTTTATGGGGTTAACCGTCTCTGGTGTTGCTTTAAGTTTAGTTGAAAAATGTTTCAAGAGACAAGTGTAACAGTTTCATCAATAAAGTACCTTTCTTGATAGTTTAAATTAATAACTATTTTAGAATCTTGAGGGTGAATAAGGGAGATCAAGAAAAAATAAACTTCTCTATATTTCTTTGAGACCTGCAACCTTTATGCCTAGGATCTATCTCTTTTCCCTTTTCACACCTTTCTAGTCCATCCAAAAATCCCCAATTGCTTTCCTTTTTTAACCCCACAGAATGAGCAAGGCCAACACCTTTTGCCATCCATAATTGCCCTTGAGCTGATGGTGGGTCCTGCCTTGTTTAACAACAGTATCTGTGTCTCAAATATAGAACCTTGGGGTGGCTAATGGGTCCAAATTCTGGGAAGAGTAAACATTGGGTAGTGCTCATTTTGGCACATGCTTAGTGCACATGATCAGAAATGAAGTTCAACCTGTTTTTTTAGTCCTACAATCCCTTGAAGCCACCTTAATATCTATAATACATTGGTCAATGTATGCTCCTTCATTCCATTATTAGGAATTTTTTTAAATCCTGCACTCAGGATAGTTAGTGAATTCAGAGCAGGGAGGCTAATGGAATTAGTTTGATTAAACCTGTTTTCCATTATGAAGAATCTGTGCTAGTATTGGTAACTATTCTTAATGTGGAAATCATGCATTTATCTGAGGCAGACTCATTAGCAGGTCTCACACAATTTAAAAACAGCCTCCAATTATCTCGTTGCCGCTGTGCTTCATTAGCATAAATAAATCATATTAGTGTTTCACCACCCATTATTGGTGGAGTCATCAATTATCAAATGAGAGATAATAAAGTATTGATTCTCCATTCTCAATGAATTGTGCAGCAGTTAACAATAAAAGTCTGGCAGACAAGGTTAAAGGTTCATGACTCACGAAATGGTTCGGTGAATTTCAAAAGGCTTTCTCCATTACAGCAGTTGCACTATTTCAAAACTCACAATAACATTTTTCCCCCAAGTTCTGCAGTCCAAGCTAATATCTAGCCTTGATTGAGAAAGGCTACAGCACACTGCATCTTGGAGTGGGAGGACTTCCCATGTACTAAACTTCATGATTCAATCATCCCTCTTGGAGGATGTGGATAAAAACTGTTAGGATAGGGTGGAGATTAAGGAGTGGGTAGTGCTGAAGGGGACTGAAGGCATTGAAGAAGGGCATTTCCCCTCACACTGACAGAGAAATAATGCCTGAATTTTATGGAGGCCCAGTAATTTACCATCCGCAGTCCAGGATAACTCTGTCTCCTCGCAAATGCCCTAGATTTGCTTCACTATATCCACTAACTCCAGCATCAAATTGCTGATCCTGGCATTTTAAGTTTTTATCTAATCCATCCTGTGAAGCAACCTACTCTGAGGAATCTTACCAAAGGCTTTCTAAATGTCCTGATAGCGGAGGTCCATTGGATTTTATTCATTCACCAGCTGAGTAATTACCTGAAGATAAGTTACCCCTCTTTTTCAAGTAATGTTTTCTGAAACCTGTATCATGCACTTCAATGACCTCTCCCCTTTCCAGAGGACAATACCTCTATATTTTCCCAATAATGATGAGGCTGGAGACTCCCTCCTCTGCTTAGCTGCCATTTTTTTCTTTAAGTAGGAGCTGTATGAATTAGTTTCCAGTATAACAGAAATATGTTGGGCTCTGTTAAAGAGTGTAAGGTACAGGCAAGGGATTCACCAAAAAACTTCAACCATTTTTAATTATCTTTAAATGAAAACTATCCAGACATGGATCCCTATCTACTTCGTGCTTTTCTAATCTACTTACCATGTATTTTGTATTAATCCCATCCAATACTATGCAGCTCAATTTTGGAATGTGTGTGCCTTCTACAGGAGCGTAGATGACTATCGCCCAGTAGCATGCACATCTACAGTGATGAAATGCTTTGAGAGTTTGGTAATCACTAGGCTGAACTCCTGCTTCAGCAAGGACCTGGACCTATTGCAATTTGCGTATCACCACAATAGGTCAACAGCAGATGCCATCTCAATGGCTCTTCACAAAGTAAAATAAACACCTATGTCAGGACACTGGTCATAGACCATAGCTCAGCATTTAATACCATCATTCCCACAATCCTGATTGAGAAGTTACAGAACTTGGGCCTCTGTACCTCCCTCTGCAATTGGATCCTTGACTTCCTAACCAGAAGACCACGATCTGTGTGGATTGATGATAATATCTCTTCCTCGCTGACGATCAACACTGGAGCACCCCAGTTGATAGCCCACTACTCTACTCTGTGCCCATGACTATGTGGCTAGGCATAGCTCAAATACCATCTATAAATTTGCTGATGATACGACCATTGTTGGTAGAAGCTGAGGTGGCGATGAGAGGGCATACAGGAGGAAGATATGCTAACTAGTGGAGTGGTGTCACAAAAACAACCTTGCACTCAACAAAAGTAAGACGAAAGAGCTGATTGTGGACTTCAGGAAGGGTAAGTCAAAGGAACACATACCAATCCTCATAGAGGGATCAGTAGCGGAGAGAAAGAGCAGTTTCAAATTCCTGGGTGTCAAGGTCACTGAGGATCTAACCTGGTACCAACATACCGATGCAGTTATAAAGAAGGCAAGACAGCAGCTATAGTTCATTAGGAGTTAGAAGAGATTTGGTATGTCAACAAAAACGTTCAAAAACTTCTATAGATGTACCGTGGAGAGGATTCTGACAGGCTGCATCACTGTCTGGTATGGGTGGGGGGGGGGGTGGCTACTGCACAGGGCCGAGAAAAGCTGCAGTGGGTTGTAAATTTAGTCAGCTCCATCTTGGGTACTAGCCTACAAAGTACCCAGGACATCTTTAAGGAGCGGTGTTTCAGAAAGGCAGCGTCCATTATTAAGGACCCCCAGCACTCAACGCATGTCCCTTTCTCACTGTTACCTATAAGTAGAGATACAGAAGCCTGAAGCCACACACTCAGTGATTCAGGACAGCTTCTTCTCCTGCCATCCGAGTTCTAAATGAACATTGAACCCTTGAACACTACCTCACTTTTTCAATATATATTATTTCTGTTTTTGCATGATTTTTAATCTCCAATATACATATACTGTAATCATTTTATTTATTTAATTTTCTGTATTAGATAGATAGATAGATAGATAGATATACTTTATTAATCCCGAGGGCAATATGTTTGCGTTACAGCCGCACCAACTAAGAATAGAGCTTAGATATAGCAATACAAAAAAAAACCAACAATCAAACAACAAAATGCAAACTATGCCGGATGGAAAATAAGTCCAGGACCAGTCTATTGGCTCAGGGTGTCTGACCCTCCACGGGAGGAGCTGCACGTTCGATGGCTACAGGCAGGAACGACCTCCTGTGCCGCCAAGTGTTGTATCACGATGGAATGTGGCCGAAGTCCAACAGTAAAAAGTTCAATATCCAGTCTGCAAACACGTTCCTCGATGGTAATATACCCCGGATTGCACCATCCGTTGTTAACCAGATCAGTAAGCACGAAACTCCTGTACGCTTACCGCTCTCAGTGCACTTCCAGTCAGCCGGAACGGTATTACCCACCGAACTCCTCTTCTCCAAAAGTCTCTGTTGTCTCGTCCCGGTCCTCTTTCCTCGGCTTTGTGATCCCCCTCTGTGTGTTTTCCTCCGGATTTCAGCAGGTGTGTCCGCCGCTCTGTTAGCTAAGCCGGCAGGGATTTGCTGGTCCGTGGAATACACAATGCGACCTTGCTTCTGTCCCGCGTGTCAGGATGTAACCATTTCCAGCTCTAAAGAAAACCCAAATAAAACTCTCTCTACCAGCATGTTAGAGAGGGTGCAGCTTCGACGTGTTACCGTGAGAAAAAAAATACAAAAATAACGTAAATTAAAAAGTAAGAAGAAGAAAGTAAAAGAATAGATCGGAACGGCTGTACCAGACTGCGTGCACGACCGGCGCATGCGCACTTATGTATTGCATTGAACTGCTGCTATTAAGTTAGCAAATTTCACGACACGTGCTGGTGATAATAAACCTGATTCTGATCGTTACAGAATAAATCCAATAAATACATGATCCTCAAATGTAGGTGAAAATCAAGGTACGATTTTAAGATGACCTGACTTTTGTAAATTGGATCCTGGTTTCAAATTCTACTCAATTTACTTGCTGCTAAGATTAATGGAATATAATGTTAGAAAAGGTATAAATTCTGTTTCTTGAAATTGGATTGCACCTATTTTTGTGCTTTAAAACAGCAGCTATGAGTCCTAATGACCAGCTAGGTCTTCCTGCCAAAAGCAAATTGCAAAGTTGGCCAACATCCAGTATGAAATGACATAGGGTGATTTTCATTCAGAAACTAGTGTTAAATTAGGATTTGTCTGTTTCCTGATTAAGCTTCATCCAATTTAGCACAGCTTCCAATATTTAGCTAACAGCATCCAGAGAAAGACATTTACCCATTAAAAGAACACTCCACGTAGCAACGACACACACTTTGGTTACCATGGAGGAGGCAGGGGCCACAAGGGGAGAGCGAGGCACCATCTATATTTACTCAAAGTGCCGTGCTATGTCTTGCTATTCAAGATATACAGCAGAAAGGAATCACGTGCATCAGAATTTTAAAAAAACAGTCCACCAGGCGTGCAGATCTTTGCACAAAGGAGTAACACAAAAAGAGATTTCTTCACTTCACAAGATGTATCACGATGGCTTGCTCATTACTGCTTATAATCAGAGAGTTGAGATGCACACAAAAATGTATATTTTGTATGTGTTCCGAATTGTTTAAACAAGGAGCCTCTTGTCAAAATTCGCAGAAATGTTGAACGAGCTAGAAAGGTCATTGGAGAAGGGATAAATTCATTCATGTACTACTTTCAGTGTGGGGTAATCCTACATAGCAAAATAAGTGGGGGTCTAGTTTCTAAACTGGAACTCCAAATTATCACGTCAGTTACCAAGACAGCAAAACAAGTTAAAATTCCCCAAAGATGGCAAAATCTGCAGTTGCTGGAAATCCAAGCGACACACACAAAATGTTGGAGGAACTCAGCACGCAGGCAGCATCTGTGGAAAAGAGCAAACAGTCGACATTTCAGGCCGAGACTCTTCATCAGGACTGGAGAAAAAGATGAGATGTTAGATCGTGAAGGTGGGGGAAGGGGGAAGAAGTGTGAGGTGGTAGGTGATAGGTGAAACCAGGAGAAGGGGAGGTGTGAAGTAAAGGGCTGGGAAGCTGATAGGTGAAAGAGATAAAGGGTTGGAGAAGGGAGAATCTGGTAGGAGAGGGTAGAAGACCATGGAAGAAAGGGAAGGGGAGGAGCAGCAGAGAGAGGTGATGAGCAGGTAAGAAGATGAGGTGAAAGAGGGAAATGGGAATGGAATTGGTGAGGGTGGGGGGCAATTACCAGAATCCTGAGGAATCGATTTTCATACCATCAGGTTGGAGGTTACCCAAGCGGAATATAAGGTGTTGCTCCTCCAACCTGAGTGTGGCCTCATTGTGACAGTAGAGGAGGCCATGGACTGACATGTTGGAATGGGAATGGGAATGGGAAGTAGAATTGAAGTGGGTAGCCACCAGGAGATCCCCCTCTTTCATGCAGATGGAGCGTAGGTGCTCGCCAAAGCGGTCTCCCTATCTACATTGGGTCTCACCAATATACGGGAGGCCGCACGAGGAGAACCAGATACAGTGGATGACCCCAACAGACTCACAGGTGAAGCGTCACCTCACCTGGAAGGACTATTTGTGGCCCAAAATGATAATGAGAGAGAAGGTGTCGGGGCAGGTATGGCCCCTGTTCCACTTGCAAAGATAAGTACCAGGAGGGATGAACGGGCAACATAGGAGTCGCGTAGAGAGCCATCCTGGTGGAAAGCAGAAAGTGGAAAGTAGCAGGGGGGAGGGGAGGGAAAGATGTGCTTGGTTGTGGGATCCCCTTGGAGATGGCAGAAGTTACGGAGAATTATGTGCTGGATTTGGAGGCTGCTGGGCTGGTCGTTTATGCTGGATGTAGACGCTGCTAGGGAACTTACATAATTCTCTAACAACAGGAATTCTGCAGATGCTGGAAATTCAAGCAACACACATCAAAGTTGCTGGTGAACGCAGCAGACCAGGCAGCATCTCTAGGAAGAGGTGCAGTCGACGTTTCAGGCCGTGAAGGGTCTCGGCCACTCCACTCCACTTTCCTTCCATGGTCTTCTACCCTCTCCTATCAGACTCTACCTTCTCCAGCCCTTTATCTCTTTCACCTATCAGCTTCCCAGTCCTTTACTTCACACCTCCCCCTCTTCTGGTTTCATCTATCACCTACCACCTTGCACTTCTTCCTCCTCTCCCCCTACCTTCATGATCTAACTTCTCATCTCTTTCTCCAATCCCAATGAAGGGGTCTCATAGACGCTGCCTGGTCTGCTGAGTTCCTCCAGTGTTTTGTGAGTGTTGCATTGGTTAAAACTTTTGTTTCATGTTCATTACACTCAGCTGTCATACTACAGATACGGTACATTGATACAAGGACAAACTAAGCTTCAAAGCTTGACATCTCATGTGGAGTTTTCCACAGCTGAATCCACAAGCAGCAACAAGTATCCGGATTCTCTCCACGGGTCACGTGCCTACAGCGGTGACCTATGCAATATAAGCCTAGCTGAGCACAGATTAGGCAAGGTTTATCTGAATGACTAAAGAACTGCCTCCAAATGGCAAACAACTCATGAGTTACACCACAAAGAGAAGCACAAAAGGGCTTTTCAAAAACACCCTTATCCTGACAGGATGCTTTCTCGTTAGAAGAGAGATAACAGTTGTGGATATTTTATGTTTGCAATAGATATAAAAGTTAATGCATGAAAATTCTATGAACAAGTTATAAATGGAAGCCAATTTGACATACCCAGAATTACTAGACTTAACATTAACCAACCAGTTATATGGCATCATCAGGGCAGTAGATGTAACTCTATTTTAACTTCATGCATCATTACATCAGTAATGTTCATGATTTCCAGTAAGTAGAGTACTTTATCATTATTGCTTGAACTGCATCTGTGGGAATAGCTGATGATGGTGTGTTATGAAAAATTAAAGAGCATCTAATCATTGATGAACCACAATGGGAGCAAATCTTGTCAGAGTGAGGCCAAACTTAATGGGAACTCATTGAGCTGAATTTTAATCTGCTGAGTTTGGGAGCAGGTGAGGGATTAGAATTGTCAAAACTGGTGAGTTGGAAAACCTGTTCCAACCCTCCGACTTCCATGTTTCACTGTAATGTGTTAGGCTGTGTGTAGGTAAAGCCCCTGGGGTTGGCAAGGTTGCCAATTAATGTATATTAATCACTCTACTAAAGCAACGTTGAAGCACAGTTTTGATTATAGCAATGTGTCTGGAGATTTAACAGCTCCTAGCGTTTATTAGAGAAAACAAGGTGAGAACACAGTAATAATTTATACACCTGAATCAATCTCAGGGATATATGCCAAAGTACTTGGTGTTCACGTTTTACCTTCTTAACCACTAATGGGAAGTACCATTGCTAATGTGCTACTTCTATACTTTACAAGACATTAACAAAGGATCTTCTTCATTTTTCCATATAACAAAGTATCAAAGATACTATTATACTTTTTAAAGTATAGAAAATATATCATACTTTCTATATAGCATGTATACTATATGTAGTAGCGACCATACCATATGTAGTATATGTGTTATATGGAAAATATAGTCTGGTAAATTGGTAAAATGATTTACAATTGTGGGGTGGCAGGCAGGAGATACATCTCTACCAAAGAAGGTGTAAGGCGCTCTTTCCCTCCGCTAGCCTGCAGGTCACCCAGCAGCAAGGTGTAGCACCTGCTTAGTGCCCCAATCAGGGTCACATGAAGCCATGGGAGCAGATGGTAGATGGTTGTATCAGCAGCTGGTACATATCTCAAGTTCTAGTTATGTGACTACTGACGCCAGGCAGAAGATGCCTACAGAGTATTGATAATGGCTGGGGTCACCCGTCTTGTAAAGACACTGCCCAGAAGAATACAATGGCAAACCACTTCATTTGCCAAGAATAATCGTAGGATCATAAGATATAGGAGCAGAATTAGGCCATTTGGTCCATTGAGTCTACTCCCCCATTTCCTCTTGGCTGATACAATCTTCCTCTCAGCTCCAATCTCCTGACTTCTCTCCATATCCCTTCATGTCCTGAACAATCAAGAATCTATCAACATCTGCCTTAAATATACATAAAGACTTGGCCTCCACAGCTGCCCGTGGCAATGAATTCTGCAGATTCACCACTCCCTGGGTAAAAAAATTCCTCCTCATTTCCATTCTGAATGGATACCCCTCGGTTCTGAGGCTGTGTCCTCTGGTCCTGGACTCTCCCACCACAGGAAATATCCTCTCCACATCCACTCTATCAAGGCCTTACATCATTCGATAGACCATGATCACCCATGCCATACAACACAGCACATAACGAACGAATGAATGGGTAGTCACATGTGCCAAGAAAAAAAAATTGTTCTGAATGTTATTCTTACAGATCGTTTCATTACAGCAGTATATTGAGGTAATACAAAGGAAAACAACAAAAAAGTGCAGAATAAAGTGTTACAGTTACAGAGAAAGTGCAGAGCATGTAGACAATGAGGTACAAGGCCATAATGAGGTAAATTGTGAGGTCAATTGTCCATCTTGTCCTACTAGGAAACAGTTCAATAGTCTTATAACAGTGGGATAAAATCAGAATCAGATTTAATATCACCAGCATTTGTTGTGAAATTTGTTAACTTTATGCTGCAGTACAATGCAATATGTGATAATATAGGGATTTAAATAAATAAATTACAATAAGTATATATATGTATTAAATAGTTATATTAAAAGTAGTGCAAAAAGAGAAATAATAAAAGTGAGGTAGTGTTTATGGGTTCAATGTCCATTTAGGAATCAGATGGCAGAGGGGAAGAAGCTGTTCCTGAATCGCTGAGTGCGTGCCCGCAGACTTCTGCACCTCCTTTCTGACCATAACAATGAGAAGAAGCCTGGTGGTAGATGCTATCTAAGCCTTTGTAACTTCTACCTGATGGCTGGGAGAAGAGAGAATGTGTAGGATGTATATATGTACACATGACATAGCTGCTAAGCCCAGTAGAACAGTTTCTACTTACAGGAGAAGGGGCAAAGGCGGGTTACTGGTGCCTTGAAACCAGTTACTTTGGAAAGATGAGGCTCATCAGCCGTGGTTGGCAGCTCATCTAGAAGGAAAATTCGAATCTCAAACCTCTGTTGCCTTGCAGCTATACCTACTCATGGTCAAGGGTTCGGGAGTAAACCCTGAGGGGATGAGAACCATCACTGGGTTTCGGCAAACTAGCAACAGAGGAGCTGAAGGCAGTGTGGACAAGGCCAACGAACTTAACCTGCTCTTTAACAGATTTGACATTGTGACCCCTGCCCATCCCCCACATGAGCCATCTGTTTTCGGCCCCCAACAAACACATATTCCACTCTCCCCTCCTACCCCTCCTCACAGTCTCCCACCCTGCTCTCATGACTATACCCCTCCCCCACACGAAACCACCATGGTGGGCTTCACAGCTGAACAGGTGAGAAGACAGCTGAAACGTCTCAACCCAAGCAAGGCTGCAGGACTGGATGGTGTCAGTACCAGGGTGCTCAAAGCCTGTGACCCTCAGCTATGTGGAGTACTTCGCCATGTATTCAACCTGAGCCTGAGGCTCCGGAGGGTTCCTGTACTGTGGAAGACATCCTGCCTCATCCCTGTGCCGAAGACGCCGCGCCCCAGCGGCCTCAATGACTATAGACCGGTGGCATTGACCTCCCACATCATGAAGACCCTGGAGAGACTTGTTCTGGAGCTGCTCCGGCCTATGGTCAGGCCACACTTAGATCCCCTCCAGTTCGCCTACCAGCCCCAACTAGGAGTTGAGAATACCATCGTCTACCTGCTGAACCGTGTCTACGCCCACCTGGACAAGCCAGCGAGCACTGTGAGGGTCATGTTTTTTGACTTCTCTAGTGCGTTCAACACCATCCGCCCTGCTCTGCTGGGGGAGAAGCTGACAGGATGCAGTTGGATGCTTCCCTGGTATCATGGATTCTTGATTACCTGACAGGCAGACCACAGTACGTGTGCTTGCAACACTGTGTGTCTGACAGAGTGATTAGCAGCACTGGGGCTCCACAGGGGACTGTCTTATCTCCCTTTCTCTTCACCATTTACACCTTGGACTTCAACTACTGCACAGAGTCTTGTCATCTTCAGAAGTTTTCAGATGACTCTGCCATAGTTGGATGCATCAGCAAGGGAGAAGAGGTTGAGTACAGGGCTACGGTAGGCAACTTTGTCACCTGGTGTGAGCAGAATTACCTGCAGCTTAATGTGAAAAAGACTAAGGAGCTGGTGGTAGACTTGAGGAGAGCTAAGCTACCGGTGACCCCTGTTTCTATCCAGGGGGTCAGTGTGGACATGGTGGAGGATTACAAATACCTGGGGATACGAATTGACAATAAACTGGACTGGTCTAAGAACACTGAGGCTGTCTGCAAGAAGGGTCAGAGCCGTCTCTATTTCCTGAGGAGACTGAGGTCCTTTAACATCTGCCGGACGATGCTGAGGATGTTCTATGAGTCTGTGGTGGCCAGTGCTGTCATGTTTGCTGTTGTGTGCTGGGGAAGCAGGCACCAACAGAGTCAACAAACTCACTTGTAAGGCCAGTGATGTTGTGGGGATGGAACTGGACTCTCTCACGGTGGTGTCCGAAAAAAGGATGCTGTCTAAGTTGCATGCCATCTTGGTCAATGTCTCCCATCCACTACATAATGTACTGGGTGGGCACAGGAGTACATTCAGCCAGAGACTCATTCCTCCAAGATGCAACACAGAGCGTCATAGGAAGTCATTCCTGCCTGTGGCCATCAAACTTTACAACTCCTCCCTTGGAGGGTCAGACACCCTGAGCCAATAGGCTGGTCCTGGACTTACTTCATAATTTACTGGCCTAATTTACATATTACTATTTAATATTTATGGTTCTATTACCATTTATTATTGATGGTGCAACTGTAACGAAAACCAATTTCCCCCAGGATCAATAAAGTATGACTATGACTGAGGAAAAACGCAAAGCTGGAGTCCCTAAGGCAGTCCTACATTGAGTTCAACACTGACTGGTAACTCCTGTGATGCTGCTGGTGCCAAATTATATTGGTCTCCTCCAGTCCTTTGGATTCATCAGCTGAGTGAGCTGCATAAGCCAAAGCTTGCTCTTTATATTGCACGATACTGGATTGTATACTGATTTGCGTATCACCTTTTCTGCTGGGGCGCAACTTCCATGGTCGATCCCAAGCAATGGAGGGGCTATATATATATATATATATATATATATACACACACACAGTTTATACAGTGGATTTTGGTTAATTGGGACACATTGGGACCAGTACATTTTGGCCCAATTAGCGAAAGTTTCATGGAAATGGTTAATGAGCTATAAAAAAGACAAACTGAGTTACAAATTGAATTGACTTTATTTCTTACATCCTTTACATATATGAGTAAAAACCTTTACGTCACGTATCCATCTAAATGTGCAATATGCAATCATAGTAATTTATAATAAATAGAACAGTCAATCTACTATAGAGTGTACTCAAATCATCGTGAGTTCATCAGTCTGATGGCCTGGTGGAAGACACTGTCCTGTAGCTTGTTAGTCCTGGCTTTTATGCTGCGGTACCATTTCCCAGATGGTAGCAACTGGAATAGATTGCGGTTGGGATGACTCAGGTCCCCAATGATCCTATAGGCCCTTTTTACACACCTGTGCATGAAAATGTCCTGAATCATGGGAAGTTTGCAACTACAGATGCGCTGGGCTGTCCACACCACTCTCCGCAGAGTCCTACAATTAAGGGAGGTACAGTTCCCATACCAGGCAGTGATGCAGCCAGTCAGGATGCTCTCAATTGAGCCCCTGTAGAAAGTTCTTAGGATTTGGGGGCCCATACCAAACTTCTTCAACCGTCTGAGGTGAAAGAGGTGCTGTTGTGCCTTTTTCACCACACAGCTGGTGTGTACAGACCACATGAGGTCCTCGGTGATGTGGATGCCGAGGAACTTAAAGCTGTTTACCATTTCAACCCCAGATCCATTGATGTCAATAGGGGTTAGCCCATCTCCATTCCTCCTGTAATCCACAACCAGCTCCTTTGTTTTTGCAACATTGAGGGAGAGGTTGTTTTCTTGGTACCACTGTGTCAGAGAAATTACTTCTTCCCTGTAGGCCACCTCGTTATTGTAAATCATTTAAATTGTGTTTAAATGATTTACAGAATAAATTAGAACACTACTAATATCTCTACAGTACTATAAAACTATGTATTAGTTCCTAATACTTAACAAATGGAGGGATTCATCTGTGTTGTGTCCTTTTGACTGTAAATGAACAAAATCAGCGCAGACACCTAGAACAGATATTGGACAGCCTTCATACAATGCGATCAATAGTTTTATTGATAATTGTAAAGTTCAAGATGATTGTTGATATGTTTCAAATTCTTCATAGTACCTAACTTGAAGTAGTGAAATTGTTTCATTTGCACTCCCACCCATTTCTGGCATCTCCAAGCCTGAATGCTTGAAACCACAGCGAGCAAATCAGTTCAGAATTGTCTTACTGCTTATTTCTCTCCAACCGTCAGTGCCAAAAATTGCGGCTTTTTGAACACAACCACACGGGACTGACGCTATTTAAAAACTGTTCTTTCAAAGCACGGTGCAGTGTCTAACAGTCACACTGGTGCACGTGACTGATGCTAGTTAGAAACTGTTCGACAAGTCACCTGTCCCAATTAAACAGCATAGTAATCACTGCAATTGAACTGAATCCTGACTATTTACTCAATTAGTTTTTGTTCGTTTAGAGTTGTTCCAAATAAGTGGCTGCCCTGATTAACCGATAGTTCAATTAACTGGATTCCATTGTGTGTGTGTGTGTGTATATGCCAGGAGACACTCTGCATGGGTGTCTGCTGGGTCAAATGTTACAGTTTGTGTCCAATTTAATCCAAATTTGCACATTGATCCTCTGAGGATGATTTTTTGGGCTTAGTTTCCTTTGTCAAAGCCAAAAATTCCTGCAGTATTTATTTATCTAGAAATATATTACAAGATCATAAATTATTAAATTATCTATTTTATGAGAGTAAATTTGTCTGAAAAACTGACTTGAATGGTGTTTCTATTTACTCTGTCTAAAAGCTGTGGATGGTGTTGTATGTTTGATATCTATCCTTCGATTAGTGGGCCCAATCTCAGACTCAGCCCACTTAGGGATTTATTAGGGTCCAGTTCTGAGTCAGATTAATTTGCTTTCTTTTGTAACTGCTCTTGGTTCTGTCACAATGCCATGGACCAGAGCCAAATTGGGCTAAACCAAATTGCTCCTCAGTGTTGATTTTCCTCTAGCATTCTTTAGCTGGGATTACATTGAGAGTGGAAAGAGAGACAGCATTTGAGGAACTGCATCCTAATTGGGAATCAGGGATATTGGGAACAGAGAGAAATACAAGGGAAAAAGTGAAAAACAACAATGATCAAAAGATCTTTGTTCAAACCACAGAATAAATTGGTGGAAAGCCAAGATATATTCAGCGTCACCAGAGGTTAGAACTATTGAATGGGAGTCAACTTAATTGAGTGAGTTGGTGCCACCAGTTGGAAGACAGGCCATGGGAACACTGGCAGGCTTGTTGTAATTAGGATCATGAGTCAGAAGTAGAGGTAATTACAGGACCACAGTCCCTGGCAGTGTCTAACAGGAGAAGATCCCTGCAAAGGAATTGGCATCAACAGGGCAGCTTGTTCTCTGATGAAGAATTGAGGTGATAGCTGGAGAATTGAACTACGGTAGAAAATTGGAATTGCTGATGGTAAGAACTGATGGCCATTACAGAAAACTGGGGACTCCCTGTAGAGAAGAAGGTGCTGGTGGAGTATTAGTGTTGATGATGCAATTTCAGGTTTGTTTACAGAAACCCAGGTCTCATTAATTGCTGGCATTATTCCTCTGAAATATATCTGTCATATTTTAAATCTGCATTCTCAACCCAAAAATATTAAGAATAGAAGAGATGAGAGCCTGAGTTACTGGGAAAGGACGTCTAGGTAAGAGTACCTTTTCTCTAGAGTGTAGGAAACTGACAAGAGAGACGATTGAGATATAAACTTTGGAGGGATATTGATAGGGTGAATGCAAGCAGGCTTTTTTTAAAACTGAGATTGGGTAAAATTAGAACTAGAAACCATAGATTAAGAATGAAATGTGAATTATTTAAGAGGAACCCGAGAGGGATGTTCTTCACTCAGAAGGTGGTGTCAGTCATCCACTCAACAAGCCGCACCACATTACTGCTTCTGATGTGTGTATTATTCATGTACACACTCAGCTACAGGGATAGAATATTAGAAGGCTGCAATTTGGAGTCAGTTAGAAAAAAAAAGTGATCCTGATTAGTCAAGAGTCAGTTCATTTTCTTATGAAATTATGGTCCAGATGCACGAGAGCAGAACAGTCTTGCAACAGCAGGCCAGCTTTCGAAAACACAATCACATAGCTTGCACCTCTTAGCAGCTCAAGCTGTGGAAACTACAATTAGCTTCTCTGTGAGATAACAGAGGGTTATGTATGGGCATTTGAGCTGAAAATTGGCTCCAAATATTTACGTGAAGTTTCTGCAAATTGCCTATTTTGTGGTCATAAAATACTGCTCGATGCAACAGCAACAATTATAATATTGGACTGGTAAATTCATTGAGAAAGAACATATATTAAAATTTGCAAACATATATTTCAAATGAACTTCTTTCGATCAGAGTCTTAGTTACAGTGAATTTCATTTCTGTCAACAGTGCAGAGGATTGGGAATTATTAAGATTAAAAGCAATCTTCTGGCAGACTTTTCTTTGAATATTCTTTATTATTGAAGACTCTGATAGGAACTAAGGTGTAGAATGTATGAGAGGAGAAAGGAATATTTTACCCCAAAACACTTTATAGCCATTTAAAAACAGAATGTGCTGGAGATGCTTAATGGTCTGGTAACATCAATGGAAAGAGGATCAGATTTATAGCTTCAGGTCAATGACTTTACATAACAAGCAAATCATTTGTTTTCAAGTAGCTGCTTTATGTAAATAAGGGTAGAAATCTACTTCACACAAAGTATGGCATTAAAACAGTAAACAGTGGTCTAGAGAGCTAGTTAGGTTTTGTATGTTAGGCACAACACCAGGAAGACTTGTTCCTCTACTTCAAACCGGATGGTAGTAATATTCTAATCTCACAGCCCAAATTCAGGTCACACAACAGCAGGTTATAAATCTGTCAGATCAAGTATAAGAAAAATAAACATGAGGTGATTGGATCCAACAGGTTCACTAGCATCATTACTGGAAGGCACCACCACTTGAATTAGTTTGCACATGATCCCATTTCCACATACTGCTTCAGATTCTTTATTGCCTCTGAGAGGGCCTAGCACTCAGGTAAACAATTGTTAACGAAGTTCAAACACTTTCTCAGAGTAGCTCTAGAGTGGCATTATGCATGACCTTTCTCATGTCACCAATGTGGAGAACAACTTTAAAACTGCATGCACAACAGAATTGGAAACTTGGAATATAATATGTAATTATATAATAACAAATGTAAAATTAAAAGATAATAAAGAGGTAGGTAAAATCAAGCCTTGTGTTACAACCACAGGATGTCTCAGATGACTTTCAGCTAACAAAATACTGTTGTGGTGTAATTATTCTTGTAATGAACAGTCTATTGTAGCCAATATTGTAGTCCAGTGTAGAATCTGTTGACCCTTAGAAATTTTTATTGATGCATTATAGGGGGAATCCTATCTAGATGAATAACAGCTTGGTATAGCAACTGCTCTGCACCTGACAGCAGAAAACTGCATTGTTGTGGACATAGCTTGGCACATCACAGAATCCAGCCTCCCCTCATTCCTATTGCCTCATTAGAGCAACCAGCATAATCCAGGAACCTATCCATCCCAAACATTCTCTCTCTTCTCTTCCACTGGGCAGAAGATACAAAAAGCCTGAAAGAACATACCACTAGGTTCAAGGACAGTATCTACCCCATTCTTATAAGACCTCATAGAATAAAATGGACCCTTGACCTCACCATTTACCTTGTTCTGATTTTGCACCTTATTGTTTACCTGCACTGCACTTTCTCTGTAGCTGTTACACTTTATTCTGCATTTTTGTCATTTTACCTTGTTCTACTTCAATGCACTGTGTAATGATTTGCTCTGTATGAACAGTATGCAAGACAAACTTTTCCTCTGTATTTTGGTACATGTGACAATAATAATAATAATACAAATTCAATTCCAATTCATTATTATCCTGCTTTGTGTTTGCAAGAGTCTAAAGTAATCTACAAATGAATGGAACATGGTAACCTAAAGATTTATATCAGAACTTCTCTGGTTGGAAGTACACTGTAGTGTTTTTGCGAAGATGAACTAAGGACAGGAAAAGGGACAAACAGCATTTGTCCCTTGATACAAATTTTACCGTTTTGCCCAAGAATAATCTTTCAAGTAAGACTTCTCATACATCTTCCTTGTTTTTCCCTTTCTGCACATCTATGTACCTCAGTCATAGAACATAGAACATTATAGCACAGAAGTAGTAGTGCAATCACTCGAGTCGAGTATGATGTTCTCCCAAGATGTTATTCCCATAATGGAGAATGCATGTACGTGACTTTGTTTAGCATGGGGAGGCTGATACATGGACACCTACCACATGATCCTTGACAGATAGGGGTCAGGATTCAGTAGCATGGTATGCAAGATGACTGGGGTCCCTTCACTGTTGCAAATTTCCTCCACTTTCACTGACATTGTGATGTGTCATCTTCTGCCAGCTCCACTGTTGAGGTCATTTTTGGATCACACTTTGCCTGGAACCTCCATCTTGACTTTATCCATGGGTGACCCTGCCAGGAGCTAAGCTCCAGGTGGCATTGCTCTTGGGATCTCAGGAACTCGCAAGCCTCTCCACTATGACAAGGTGATGATCTGCAGAGAAGATAGAAAGCCTTCAGCCTTTGACCCTTTAACCTACTCTAAGATCAATCTAATGGTTCCCTCCTAAATAGTCCTCCATTTTTTTAATCATCCATGTGCTTATCCAAAAACATGTTTAAATAATCCTAATGTATCTGCCTCTACCACAATCCCTGAGAGCACGTTCCATGCACCCACCACTCTCTGTGTATAAAATGTACCACTGATATCCTCCTATACACTCCTCAAGTCACCTTAAGATTATGTCACCTTGTGCTAGTCTAGGATAATGTTCTCCGTCTATCCACTATTATTGTCTCCTCATCTTGTGGACCTCCATCAAGTCACCTCTCATCCTCCTCCTCTCCAAAGAGAAAAGTCTTAGCTCACTCAACGTGTCTTCGTAAGACATGTTCTCTAATCCAGGCAGCCTCTTGGTAAATCTCCTCTGCAACTCCTCTAAAGCTTCTACATCCATCTTATAATGAGGTGAGTTGCCATAGGTGAGACCAGCAATTTTTTTTTAAATAAGTTATTGGATCAGGGGTGAGGAATATCATAGATTGATGCTATTCTATCCTCAGTTGGCACTTACTAAAAAGGGAAGACCTCATGGTGACCAGGAGCAGAAAACCTAATTGATTTTACTTTGCACTTCCCTAAATTGAGAAAGTAAGAAAGGGAACGCCATACTTTGCACTCTACAGAAGCCTATAACAATTTTCAGCAAGCCTTGGTGAAGCTTAGAACAGAATGAAATGGCAATTCAAGTTAATCGTGTGTGAGGAAAGTTCATTCAACTCTTCATAATATGAATGAACAACATATTCTGAGTCTGGAAAATGTCGTAAGTCAGACATTCAATGTTCTCCAATGAAGTGACTGTTGCTCATTAAGAAATAAGAGGATTAGCAGGATCTTTTAGATCCTGACAACCCTACTGTGGTTTTCATTTGCTTGTATTACTGCTATTAAAAAGATGGCAGTTTTCAGCAAGGAAGATGTCAACTCAGAGTTAAGGTAGCAAAGTCTTTTTTTTCTGCTGGGACATGCATGTAAAATGTCAAACCTCTTTTTGTGACAAATATTTATATGGTTTTGGGTGGGAGGGAACTGCATTAAAATCTGATTAAGATTGCCTCAGATTAAATATTATTCAGTCTGAATTTCTTTCTTTGAGTAACAGAGGTATGGAATCTGAGAATAGAAGTCTATAACAATAATTGACCTAATTAATTAAATTTTTTGGATCTAACACCTTCAAAGAAAACTTCAAAGAAAATATCCCTGATCAAAGTCATAGCACCTCCAGAGTATATCATGTTTATGCAAGACAAGAAAAAAAACTCTGATTTACTCAAATAGCTGTTGCTGCCAAACAAATATGTTCTATTTTTAAAAATGACAACTAAAAACAACAGAGGACATTAGCAGCAGAAAAATGAGGAAATAAATTTGATTATTTTCATTAAAAGGTGTCAGTTACAGAGCAAAATCAACACGAAAACTAGTAAAATCCATCACAACTTTTCTATTCAGACTACTGCTCCCTTCAAGTCTTTTATCAGCAAGTTCAATGATAAGCATTAGGACCAAAACTGGCCAAAGGATAAGAGCAAAAGGGATTCCAGATGCATCAAAGCACATCACGATGTTGTAGTGCATTTTCTTTAATGGCACATCCCATCCTAACTTCTAAATAAAGAGACTGGCAAAAAAAAACTTTATACTTTATAGTCGCCAAACAATTGGTACTAGAACGTACAATCATCACAGCGATATTTGATTCTGCGCTTCTCACTCCCTGGATTACAAAGATTAAATATTAAAAATATTTAAAATAGTTAAAATTAGTAAATATTAAAATTTTAAATTATAAATCATAAATAGAAAAATGGAAAGTAAGGTAGTGCAAAAAAAAATGAGAGGCAGAGAGAAAAGAAAATGAGAGCATTGTTGATTCCAGAGTTCTTTTCACTCAAATACAATGAAGACTTGGAAATTTAGTTAAACATTAGCAGGTAAAACACTGAAATTCCTAATCTTCCACTTCTAAACTTAGTTGTCCTAGCTTTCGTGGCTATATCTTTAGGTCCTAAGGTTCTGTGTTTTACAGTTCCCTCCCTAAACTTTCTACTTCTCCTTTCACCTCTAAGAAACTCTTAAATACTCAGGTTTTTAAGCAAACTTTTGTCATAATATCTCCAGAAGTGGCGTGAAATCAATTGCTGTTTCATATTACTACTGTGAAGCATTTTGGGACCTTTTTATCAATGTAAACAGTGTTAACCTTGCTGTTGGAGGCTGTATACAAATTTTTTTAATTACATTTTGCCATTTAGATTCATAGAGTTGTACAGCATGGAAACACAGATTTCAGCCCAATTCCCCCATACTAACCAAGATGCCTATCTAAGCTAATCACACTTGCTTGCATTTGGCCTGTAATTCTTTAAACCTTTTCAATTCATATACCTGCCTAGATGTTTTGTAAATAATGTAATTCTATGAATAAACTCTTCTCAGACTTCCAGCCCAGGTACAGGTGATCGATTTTAACCGATGTTTCAATGACAAACTCTGCCATCTTCATCAGGGATGATACCTGGGCATGCCTAGTCCAGTAGTATTTATACCCCCATCGATCACCTCTCCTCATTGGTTAGTCCTCATTCAATCAGGTTTCTGCTGTCTCATCCTGTTTACAATCGATTTCCAGTTCTCATTTGGAGCAAGATCTTTGTCTTTGAAAAAATTCTTTTCCTCTAGTTTTATTTCAATGGCTTCCTTCACCAGGCGGTCCCAAGCGCCTTTGGTGCGGCACAGTAGTTTTGTGCCGTCAAAGTCAACTCTATGGTCATTGCAAATGCAATTTTCTGATACCACCAATATCTCCAGGTAACTCAAACGGATGCATCTCCTGTGCTCCTTCATATGAGTTTCCACCGTGCATCCCACCTGGCTGTTATACGCTGCTGCGCATTCACAGGGAATCCTGTGAACGCCAGCCATCCTAAGTCCCAGGTCATCTTTGGCCTGCGTAAACTATGATTTGAGCTTCCTTGCAGGTTTGGGAATGGTAATAATCCAGTATTTCTTCAGGATCCTGGTGAAACTTCCAGAAACCAGGGAAATATAGGGAAGACATTCTAATTGCCTTTAGTACATTTGCAGCATTCTTTCCAAGTACCCACCAATTTGATGTGGAAAAGCTTGGATTAAAGAAAAATAGAGGGAAGAGTTAGATTGATTTTAGAGTAGGTTAAACCGGGTTAGACCGGTGGGAAGAGGTTTAGACCGGTGGGAAGAGGTTAAAAGGAGATCATTTTTTCTTCGACGGTTTGATCGAGGAATGACTGCGCAGGTGCATGGACGTCAGCGAGTTAGACAGGTGGGAAGAGTTTAAAAGGAAGACAGCTATATAGAGTGGGCATCAGAGGAGCAGGTGACGGAGTAGAGGGAGTCAGAGTAGGAGGGTTTTGGCTCAATGGGGCTTCGGTGATAACGGGTCAAGGCGAATTAAGTTACTTATGAAAAATAGGAATAGGAAGTATGTCTGTGAGGCTGGTGTTCTGCACTGGGTGTCAGATGTGGGATGTCTGGGAGACTCTCAGCCTCCTGGGTGGCAACTTCTGCATCAGATACGTCGAGCTGCAGCTCCTTAGGGACTGGGTTAGGGAACTGGAGATGCAGCTCAATGACCATTGTCTGATCAGGGAAAGTAGAGAGGAGCTATGGCCAAGAAGTCATACCGGGGACTTGGGAGACAGATAAGTGGGTAACTGTCAGGAGAGGGAAGGGCAAGTGTCAGATACTAGAGAGTACCCCTGTGGTTGTGCCCCTTAACATTAAGTACTCCTGTTTGAGTACTGTTGGGGGGGGGAACCGAAACAACCTAACGGGGGAAGCAACAGTGGCTGTGCCTCTGGCACAGAGTCTGGCCCTGCAGCTCAGAAGGGTAGGGAAAGGAAGAAGGCAGCAGTAATAGGGGACTCTATAGTCAGGGGGTCAGACAGGTCATTCTGTGGACACAGGAAAGAAACGCAGATGGTAGTTTGCTTCCCAGGTGCCAGGGTCCGGGATGTTTCTGATCATGTCCACGACATCCTGAAGTGGGAAGGTGAATAGCCAGAGGTTTTGGTACATATTGGTACCAATGACATAGGTGGGAAAAGGGAGGTCCTGAAAACAGACTACAGGGAGTTAGGAAGGCAGTTGAGCAGCAGGACCTCAAAGGTAGTAATCTCAGAATTACTGCCTATGCCATGCGACAGTGAGTATGGGAATAGAGTGAGGTGAAGGATAAATGCATGGCTGAGGGATTGGAGCAGGGGGCAGGTATTCAGATTTCTGGATCATTGGAACCTCTTTTGGGGCAGGAGTGACCTGTACAAAAAGGACGGGTTGCACTTAAATCTGAGGGGGATCAATATCCTGGCAGGAAGGTTTGCTAAGGCTACTGGGGAGAGTTTAAACTAGAATCGCTGAGCGAAAGAAGGGATGGTTGGCTCACAAATCTAGAAAGCTTGTAGACAGTGTAGGAGGGAGGATAGGTAGGTGATAGGGAAGGGATACGCTCAGACCGATAATCTCAGATGTGACTACTTTAACGCAAAAAGCATCATGAACAAAGCGGATGAGCTTAGAGCATGGACCAATACTTGGAGCTGTGACGTTGTTGCCATTACAGAGACTTGGATGGCTCAGGGGCAGGAATGGCTATGTAGAGTGCCAGGCTTTAGATGTTTTGGAAAGGACAGGGAGGGAGGCAAAAGAGGTGGAGGCATGGCACTGCTGATTAGAGATAGTGTCATGGCTGCAGAAAAGGAAGAAGTTACGGAGGAATTGTCCACTGAGTCTCTGTGGTGGAAGTTAGGAACAGGAAGGGGTCAATAACTCTACTGGATGTTTTTTTTTTATAGACCATCCAATAGTAACAAGGATGTCGAGGAGCAGATAGGGAGACAGATTCTGGAAAGATGCAATAATAACTGGGTTGTCATGGTGGGAGATTTTAATTTCTCCAATATTGATTTTAATCTCTCTAGAGCAAGGTGTTTAGACAGGGTAGAGTTTGTTAGGTGTGTTCAGGAAGGTTTCCTGACACAATATGTAGATAGGCCTATAAGAGGAGAGGCTGTACTTGATCTGGTATTGGGAAATGAACCTGGTCAGGTGTCAGGTCTCTCAGTGGGAGAGCATTTTGGAGATAGTGATCACAATTTTATCTCCTTTACCATAGCATTGGAGAGGGATAGGAACAGACAAGTTATTGGAATAAGGGGAAATATGAAGCTATCAGGCAGAAACTTGGAAAAATAAATTGAGAACAGATGTTCTCAGAAAATGTACGGCAGAAACGTGGCAAATGTTCAGGGGATATTTGCGTGGTGTTCTGCATAGGTACGTTCCAATGAGACAGGGAAAGGATGGTAGGGTACAAGATTCAGGGTGTACCAAGTCTGTTGAAAATCTAGTCAAGAAGAAAAGAAAAGCTTACGAAAGGTTAAAAAAAAATTAGGTAATGATAGAGATCTAGAAAATTATAAGGCTAACAGGAAGGAGCTTAAGAATTAAATGAGGAGAGCCAGAAGGGGCCATGAGAAGGCCTTGGCAAGGAGGATTAAAGAAAACCCCAAAGCATTCTACAGGTATGTGAAGAGCAAGAGGATAAGACGTGAGACAATAGGACCAATCAAGTGTGATAGTGGAAAAGTGTGTATGGAACCGGAGGAGATAGTGCAGGTACTTAATGAATACTTTGCTTCAGTATCCACTACAGAAAAGGACCTTGGTGATTGTAGGGATGACTTACAGCGAATTGAAAAGCTTGAGCATACAGACATTAAGAAAGAGGATGTGCTGGAGCTTTTGGAAAGCATCAAGTTGATAAGTCACCAGGACCAGACGAGATATACCCTAGGCTACTGTGGGAGGTGAGGAAAGAGATTAGTGAGCACCTGGCGATGATCTTTGCATCATCAATAGGGATGGGAGAGGTTCCAGAGGATTGGAGGGTTGCAAATGATGTTCCATTATTCAAGAAAGGGAGTAGAGATAGCCCAGGAAATTATAGACCAGTAAGTCTTACTTCAGTGGTTGGTAAGTTGATAGAGAAGATCCTGAGAGGCAGGACTTATGAACATTTGGAGAGACATAATATGATCAGGAATAATCAGCATGGCTTTGTCAAATGCATGTCGTGCCTTACGAGTCTGATTGAATTTTTTGAGAATGTGACTAAACACATTGACGAAGGTAGAGCAGTAGATGTAGTATATATGGATTTCAGCAAGGCATTTGATAAGGTACCCCATGCAAGGTTTATTGAGAAAATAAGGAGGCATGGGATCCAAGGGGACCTTGCTTTGTGGATCCAGAATTGGATTGCCCACAGAATGCAAAGAATGGTTGTTAATGGGTCATATTCTGCATGGAGTTTGGTGACCAGTGGTGTGACTCAGGGATCTGTTCTGGGACCCCTTCTCTTTGTGATTTTTATAAATGACCTGGATGAGGAAGTGGAGGGATGGGTTAGTAAATTTGCTGATGACACGAAGGTTGGGGGTGTTGTGGATGGTGCGGAGGGCTGTCAAAAGTTACAGCAGGACATCGATAGGATGAAAAACTGGGCTGAGAAGTGGCAGATGGAGTTCAATCCAGATAAATGTGTGTTGGTTCGTTTTGGTAAGTCAAATATGATGGCAGAATATAGTATTAATGGCAAGACTCTTGGCAGTGTGGAAGTTCAGAGGGATCCTGGGGTCCGTGTCCATAGGACACTCAAAGCTGCTGTGCAGGTTTACTCTGTGGTTAAGAAGGCATATGGTTCATTAGCCTTCATCAACCATGGGATTGAGTTCAAGAGCCAAGAGGTAATGTTACAGCTATATAGGACACTGGTCAGACCCCACTTGGAGAACTTTGCTCAGTTCTGGTCACCTCACTACAGGAAGGATGCAGAAACTATAGAAAGACTACAGAGAAAACTTACAAGGATGTTGCCTGGATAGGGGAGCATGCCTTATGAGAATAGGTTGAGTGATCTTGGCCTTTTCTCCTTGGGGCAACAGAGGATGAGAGGTGACCTGATAGAGGTGTATAAGATGATGAGAGGCATTGATCATGTGGATTGTCAGAGGCTTTTTCCCAGGGCTGAAATGGCTAACACGAGAGGGCACAGTTTTAAAGGTGCTTAGAAGTAGGTTCAGAGCGGATGTCAGGTGTAAGTGTTTTATGCAGAGAGTGGTGAGTGTGTGGAATGGGCTGCCAGTGACTGATGGAGGCAGGTACAACAGGGTCTTTTAAGAGACTCTTGGATAGGTATATGGAGGTGAGAAAAATAGAGGGCTATGGGTAACCCTAGGTAATTTCTAAAGTAAGTACATGTTCAGCACAGCATTGTGGGCCGAAAGGCCTATATTGTGCTGTATGTTTTCCAATGTTTCTATGCTAACACAACATCGTGGGCTGAAGGCCCTTATTGTGCTGAAATGTTCTACGTTATATAAATTTAAAAGTTTGACATCACTTTAAGTACAAACATTTCTACATTCATTCCTATGAAGAACATATCTAGTTCTCTCTCCCTCTCACTCTCCATCTTCATTTTAATATTCTTAACAGTCTAGTGATCTTTAGATGTCCTTCATTACAATACTATAAAGGTATGGTTTACTAGATTGAGTGATTTTTGTGTATTTTCCAGCCAAATTGACATAGTCATCTGTTAAAATGAAACCCATTCTTTATCGGGACACCCTGTATTAAAAGATATAGGTACACTGCTGGGCTAATAAACCTCATTGGATTACAATATCATGGCAGTATTAGAGATTTGGCTAAAGAGAAAGACCATAGTGTGTTCTAAGCATTACTGGATCCAAAGCTTTCTGGAAAGGTGGGCAGGGATAAATGGGGAATAATGAGGCTAATGCCGAGCTGGGGACAGAGGGAGTCCTGGAAAAACAAAAAAAGAATCTGTTCAGAAACATTAAACAACAGAGGTAGGACAACACCACTGGGACTATTCTATAGTCGCCAACTAGTGGGAAGGATGTTGAGGAAAATATGAAATACTCAGAGAAGTGATAACAAGGGACTTCATCTATACAGGAGAGCAAATAACATTTTGTCACGTACCTCGTGACGGGTTAAAGAACCAGCAGAAAAAGAAAACACTTTGGAGTCCAGTATTACTATTAACTAATATTATTTATTAGTAACTACGCAATACAGTAATATAAAATCAGATGCTGTACATAAAACTGGTTATCAATGAATATATATATATATGGAAATATATGAAAATCAAGCTTCTTCAAGTCAAGTAAGATAGTCTTACGATGATGAGTAAAGTTCAGTTCAGTTCGTGGTAGTGAGTTGAGTAGTGATGGAGAGAGAGAGGGAGAGATTTGAGTCTTCGGATGAGCTGACACTGTCAATCTTTCCGTTGTCCTCCGAAATCCTTTAAAAGTCACCGACTGTGACTTCAACAAAGGGGACCGTTCTTCTGTGGTGGAATCATGAACCCAGGCAAGGGTTGGAACATGGATAACTCACCACCGGTCACTCTCTATTCTCACTGCAAGAGCCATTGATTGATCCACCTGATCGATCCTCCAAAAAACCACTTTTTCTGTGGGCACAACAAAGCTCATTTAGTGTCCAAAAACATGTGTTGCAGGTCTATCTTCTGACCTCCTATTTATCTCATCATACTGAGTACCAACTGTCATTCAAATAACTCCTTCCTTCTTTGTCTGTGTAAGAATGTACAAGCAGGCAATGTCCTTGGAGAGAGTATAAACAACCTGTTGAAAAATCATAACACCATCGCCAAGCAGTCTTCAATGCTCTCTCTCTCTCTCTCTTAAAAACAAGATGTCAGTGTTACATAACTCTCTCTTTCTCTTTTTAACAAGGTGTCTGTTGTCGAGCACCTTTCTCTCTCTCTCTCTCGCTCTCTCTCTCTCTCTTCAAAAGCACAGGGGTAATCGAGCACAGTTTATAGGGGTAATTCAGGACCCCGTCATAATAGAAAAAGAGGGGAAGGAGCTTCTAAGGTTGTGTTCAAGAGAACTTTCTTCATCAGTGTTTGTTTGACCCAAAAAGGAAGGGAATTTTGCTGAACTCCAGAAATATTCCATGGACAAATGACAAGGAAAAGGGCTGAAGGCAAGGTGAGACTGATCAGAGACAAGAAGAAAGTAAAGGTCCAACTAATTTAAATCTATCTTCACCAAAGAAGAAGATATTATAGGATTCTTAGCAAAGGAAGATATAGTTAAGGTTCTGGAGGGGGAGAAAATGAAATGGAGGTACTAGAAAGGTTATCTACACTTAAGGCAGAAGAATTGCTTGTTCCAGCTGGGATTTATCCAGTTCGCTGAAAGAGCTATGGAAAGAAAGTGCAGAAACTCTGTACATAGTCTCCAAAATGTTTTTAGTTTTTAGAATGGTGCGACAGGACTGGAAAATGAAAATTGCTGACTTTTGTTCACACTGTTATTTTGTGAAGAAAAGGAGAGAGGATCAATGGTTGATATGGTAGAAACAGACTTCCAGAAGATATCAACAGTAAATGGGTGCTTTCAGACAGAAGGATAGTGTAGAACAATAGGACATAGAAGCAAAATTAGGCCATTCTACCCATCGAGTTTCCTCCATCATTCAATTATGACTAAATCAAGAACCTATTAAATTCCACTTTAAATACACCCAATGACTTGGCCTTCAGAACTATCTGGGACAATGAATTCCACACATACACCATCCTCAGTCTAAAGAATTTCCAACCATCAGGTTCCTGAACCAAAGGGGATAAATTCATTCAATTTCATTTCATAATTGAAATGTTCCCTCACCCTATGGACTCACTTTCAAGGACTCTTCATCTCCTGTTATCAATATTTATCTCTTACTTATTGTATTTATTTCCTTCTATCTGTATTTTGTATTCATGTCTTCTGCATACTGGTTGAATGCCCAAATTAGTGCAGTCTTACATAGATTCTATTATAGTTATTATTCCATTATAGATTTATTGATTATTTCCACAAGAAAATTAATCTCAGGGTTGTATATGGTGACATATATGTACTTTGATAATAAATTTACTTTGAACTTTGATCACGGTCCCTGTAATATTTTACATTCTTCTACACTGTCTACAGCACCACCTACATTAGCATCACCTGCAAGCTGTACTTTAGCATCCAATAGCTTATACAAGTTACAAACAAAAGGTCCCAACACTGACCCCTGCAGCACACTACTAGATACAGACCTGCAGTCTGAGAGCAACCCTCGATTATCACCCTCTGCTTCATACCACTAAGCCAATTTCGAATCCAGTCCTCTATCTCCCCATTTAAGACCTGTATGTAAATCTATTTAAGAAACAGTTAGATAGGTTTTACATAGTAGGAGAATTAAGGGTTATGGGGAAAAGGCAGGCAGACGAAGCTGAGTTTACTGACAGATCAGCCATGATCTTATTGAATGGCAGGGCAGGCTCGATGGGCCGGATGGCCTACTCTTGCTTCTATTTCTTATGTATTGCCTTCTCCTTGATAATTTGCATATGGTCCAAAACAACAAAACTAATTCCCTCATTTCCCTAACTTCCATTGGTTTATCTGCAGCAAAAAATAAACTGAAGGAAATATTCATTAAAAGTCTCACCCATTTCCTTTGGTTCCAAACACAAATGATCATGCTCATCTTTAACAGAACATACTCTCCCCCCTTGCAATCCTTTTACTCTTAATATACCTATAGAGCCTTTTGGGATTTTGCTTCACCTTATCTACCAGATCCTTCTCATATCCTCTTTGACTCTCCTAACCTTCCCCCTTAAATAGACTCCTATGTTCCTTGTAGCATCAGGAGATCCACTAGATCCCAATTGCTTATGCACAGTGTAATCCTCTCAATTTGCTTAATCAGAGCCTCAGTGTCTGGTAGGGTTCCCTAAACTTACCAGCGCTTCCCATCACCCCAACAGGAGTCTGCAGGCCCTAAACTCATGACATCGCACCTTTAAAGGCCTCCCATTTGGCAGACCTGTCTTTCCCTGCAAATTGGTCCAATATACCATTGCAAGATCCCACCTAATAGCTGCAAAATTTTTCCTGCCTCATTTCAGTAGCTAACCTATGAACACATCATATCCTTATCCATAACTGTTTTGAAATAAATAGAATTATGGTCACTGGACCCAATGTACTTGCAAACAGATACTTCCACCACTTGCCCTACTTCATTCCCTGAAGAAGGTCCAGCGTTCATCCCTCTATATATTGATTAAGGAAGCTTTCTTGAACACATTTCACAACTTACACTCCAGCCAAGCTTCTACACTATTGTTGGCCCACTCAATATTAAGGAATTTAATATCTCCCACTAATATAACCAAATAATGTTATAACTTTCTGCAATCTTTTTAATATCTGTTCCTCCAGTCCCTGCTGACTATTGGAGAGGACTATGATACAGTGACCACCCCCTTTTTAGATCTATATCCTACCCATATGGCCTCTCTGGATAATTCCCTAAGAACATCATCTCCAAGTCCCATTGTTTTGTTCTTCTTCTTCAAAAAGACAACTCTCCCTCCTGTCTACCTCCACCCTCAGTCATGCCTGTACCATCCACATCCTGGAACACTGAGCTGCCAGTCCTGCCCTTCCCTTAGCCATGTTTCAAATATGACTATAACATCCCGAGCCCCGGAGGCAATACAGCACTTTAATTTTACCTGCCTTACGTGTCAAGCCTCTTGCATTGAAGTAAATGCAGTTTAAGCCAATGGTGTTTCCTCGCTTTTTACTGTGTTCCGGTTTATCCTAACAACTAAATTTGCTCTCATTGGCTGCTGTATTTTCCCCTAATGTCTCATTGGCCACTCCACTGCTCAGGCCCCCTGCCACTCTTGCTTTAGCTTTCCCATGATACACTGGCAAATCTCCTAGCCAGGATACTGGGTCCTTTCAGTTCATGTCTCTTCTACAGGCCTCCCCTACCTTAGAAGCACTCAATGATCCAAGAACTTGAATCCCTGTCCCCTGCACCAGCACCTCTGCCACACATTCATCTGACTGTACATGCTAGAATTGAACAGCACAAATATATGTAACTGGAGCAACTCAGGTCGGGCAGCCTCTTCGGAGGGAAATGAACAGTCAGCATTTTGAGCCGAGACCCTTCATCAGGACGAGAAAGAAAGAAGGCAGAAGCCAGAATTAAAGGGTGGGAAGTAGGGTAGATGCATAAACTGGAAGGTGGAAAGTAAATCTGGGTGAGGGGGTAAAATGGGTAGGTGGGGGGTGGGGAGTGGGAATGATGTGAGCATCTGGGAGGTGATAGGCAGAAGAGTTTTAAAATCCCCACTTCCTTCCCTTCATTCCGTGGTCCACTGTCCTCTCCTATCAGGTTCCAGCTTTTTCAAGAGATCAGAATCAGGTTTATTATCACTGGCATGTGTCATGAAATTTGTTAACTTAGCAGCAGCAGTTCAATGCAATACATAATATAAAAGACAAAATAAATAAATACACAAATAATAATGATAAATAAGAAAAATCAATTAAAGTATATGTATATTGAATAGATTAAAAATCATGCAAAAATAATATATATTAAAAAGTGAAGTCATATCCAGCTCGGACCGAGGTCCTGACCCTCTCCAGACTGGGACCGCTCTTACTGCCACTGGGTCCTCCCGCCCATCTTATTCACCCACTACCCTCTTTCCTCCCCATGACTCCCAACCTTCCCTCTACCCCTCATCGCCCTTCCATTCCTCTGATCCCTCATCCACCCCTAACCCCACTCTCCCTCCTGAGACCGCCCACTCTTTACCCTCCTCTGACCCCAGCCCCAACCCTTGCCATGTCTTCACCATCCCCTCTGACCTTCCCCTCTCTGAGGCAGAATTTTCTGTCCTTAGCAAGGGCCTCACTTTTGTCCCCCTCTGTCCACACCTCAGTGAGTTCCATGCCCGCCATGACGCTGAGCTCTTCTTCCGTCGCCTACGTCTCTGAGCCTACTTCTTTGGCAAGGATTCCCCTCCCCCTACTGATGACCCCTTCTCCTGTCTTCAACCCTCCTCCTCCTCCTGGTCACCCCGCCCAGGTCTTCTACCTGCAGCCGATCTCTTCATCTCCAACTGTCGCCAAGACATCAACTGTCTCAACTTCACCACTCCTCTCTCCTGTTTCAACCTCACTCCCTCTGAACGCACTGCCCTCCACTCTCTCCGCACTAATCCCAATCTCACCATCAAACTCGCTGACAAAGGTGGTGCCGTAGTAGTCTGGCGGACGGATCTCTACCTCACTGAGGCCTAACGGCAGCTCTCTGACACCTCCTCTTACTTACACTTGGAACGGGACCCCACCAAAAAACATCAAATCATTGTCTCCCGTACCATCACCGCCCTTACCAACTCCGGAGACCTTCCATCCTCAGCCACACCCCACACTGCTCGGTTTTACCTCCTCCCCAAGATCCACAAGCCTGACTGTCCCAGTAGACCCATAGTTCCTGCCTGCTCCTGTCCCACTGAACTTGTATCTGCCTACCTGGACTCCAATTTGTCACCCATAGTTCAGTCCCTCCCCACCTACATCTGGGATACATCCCATGCCCTCCACCTCTTCAATAACTTCCAGTTCCCCGGTCCCAACCGCTTCATTTTCACTATGGATGTCCAATCCTTATACACCTCCATTCCCCATCAAGAAGGCCTCAAAGCCCTCCGCTACTTTCTGGACAATAGACCTCACCAGTTCCCCACCACCACTACCCACCTCCGGTTGGCGGAACTGGTACTCATACTTAATAACTTCTCTTTTGGCTCTTCCCACTTTCTTCAGACCAAGGGTGTAGCTATGGGCACTCGCATGGGCCCCAGCTATGCCTGCCTCTTCATTAGTTATGTGGAACAGTCTGTGCTCCAAACCTATTCTGGTACTGCTCCCCAACATTTCCTTTGCTACATTGACAACTACATTGGTGCTGCTTCCTGCACCCATGTTAAGCTCGTCAATTTCATCGATTTTACTTCAAACTGCCACCCAGCCCTCAAATTCACTTGGTCTACCTCAGACACTTCTCTCCCCTTTCTCGATCTCTCAGTCTCCATCTCTGGAGACAGATTGTCCACTGATATCTTCTACAAGCCCACTAACTCTCATCACTAGCTCAACTATACACCTCTTCCCACCCCACGACATGCAAAAATGTCATTCCCTATTCCCAGTTCCTCCGTCTCTGCCGCATCTGCTCCGAGGATGAGGCTTTCCATTCCAGGACATCTCAAATATCCTCTTTCTTTAAGGATCGTGGTTTCCCTTCTGCTGTCATCAATGATGCCCTCACCCGCATCTCCTCCATTTCGCACACTTCGGCCCTCACCCCATCCTCCCGTCACCACAACAGGGGCAGAGTACCCCTTGTCCTCACCTACCACCCCACCAGCCTCCGGATCCAGCACATTATCCTCCTCAACTTCCGCCACCTTCAACAGGACCCCACCACTAAGCACATCTTTCCCTCTCCACCCCTCTCCGCTTTCCACAGGGATTGGTCCCTCCCCGACTCCCTGATCCACACGTCCCTCCCCATGGAACTCCCACCCGGCACTTATCCCTGTAAGCGTAAGTGCTACACCTGTCCCTACACTTCCTCTCTTGCCACCATTCAGGGCCCCAAACAGTCCTTTCAGGTGAGGCAACGCTTCACTTGTGAGTCTGTTGGGGTCATCTATTGCATCCGGTGCTCCCGGTGTGGCCTCCTCTACATCGGTGAAACCCGATGCAGATTGGGGGACTGCTTCGTCGAGCACCTTCGCTCCGTCCGCCACAACAGACAGGATCTTCCGGTTGCCACCCACTTCAACTCTGCTTCCCATTCCCATTTGGACATGTCCATATATGGCCTCCTCTACTGCCATGATGAGGATAAACTCAGGTTGGAGGAGCAACACCTCATATACCGTCTAGGTAGTCTCTAGCCCCTTGGTATGAACATAGAATTCTCCAACTTCCGGTAATTCCCTCCCCCTCCCTTCCTCTATCCCTATGTCACTCTGCTCCCTCCCCCAGCTGCCTATCACCTCCCTCTTGGTTCTGCCTCCTTCTACTACCCATTGTGTTTTCCCCTATTCACCTTTCCTGCCTATCACCTCCCTGCTTACCCTCCCCCATCCCCTTATCTTTCCCCTTGCTGGTTTTTCACCTGGAACCTACTAGCTTTCTCCTCCCCCGCTCCCCCCCCGACCCTCACCTTCTTTATAGGGCCTCTGCCCCTTCCCTCTTTAGTCCTGACGAAGGGTTCCAGCCCGAAACGTTGACTGATCGTTTCCACGGATGCTGCCTGACCTGCTGAGTTCCTCCAGCATGCTGTGCACGGTCATGGGTTCAATATCCATTCAGGAATCCGATGGCAGAGGGGAAGAAGCTGCTCCTGAATCGCTGAGTGTGTGCCTTCAGGCTTCTGTACCTCCTTCCTATGGTAACAATGAGAAAAGGGCCATGCCCTGGGTGCTGGAGGTCCTTAATAATGGACGCTGCCTTTCTGAGACACCGCTCCTTGAAGATTTCCTGTGTACTTTGTAGGCTAATACACAAGATAGAGCCAACTAAATTTACAACCCTCTGCAGCTTCTTTTGGTCCTGTGTAGTAGCCCCCACCCCCCATACCAGAGAGTGATGCAGCCTGTCTGAATGCTCTCCATGGTACATCTATAGAAGATTTGAATGTTTTTGTTGACATATCAAATCTCTTCAAACGCCTAATGAAGTATAGTCACTGTCATGCTTTCTTTATAACTGCATCAACACGTTGGGACCGGTTAGGTCCTTCGAGATCTTGACACCCAGGAACTTGAAACTGCTCACTCTCTCCACTTCTGATCCCTCTATGAGGGTTGGAAAGTGTTTCTTCATCTTACCCTTCCTGAAGTCCACAATCAACTCTTTTGTCTTACTGACATTGAGTACAAGGTTGTTGCTGCGACACCACTCCACTAGCTGGCATATCTCGCTCCTGTATGCCCTCTCATCTGCATCTGAGATTCTGCCAACAATGGTTGTATCATCAGCAAATTTATAGATGATATTTGACCTATGCCTAGCCACACAGTCGTGGGTATAGAGAGAGCAGAGCAGTGGGCTAAGCTCACACCCCTGAGGTACACCCCTGTTGATAGTCAGCGAGGAGAAGATACTATCACCAATCCACACAGGTTGTGGGCTTCCGGTTAGGAAGTTGAGGATTCAATTGCAGAGGGAGGTACAGAGGTCCAGGTTCTGCAACTTCTCAGTCAGGATTGTGGGAATGATGGTGTTAAATGCTGAGCTATAGTTGATGAACAGCTTCCTGACGTAGGTGTTTGTGTTGTCTAAGGCTGTGTGAAGAGCCATTGAGATTGCATTTGCCATTGACGTTTTGTGGTGATAGGCAAATTGCAATGGGTCCAGGTCTTTGCTGAGGCAGGAGTTCAGTCTAGTCATGGCCAACCTCTCAAAGAATTTCATCACTGTAGATGTGAGTGCTATTTTGCGATAGTGTCAAGGCCCGAAATCAAGATCTGGGATCCGCCAACCACCAATATGAGCCTTCATGGGTGATCTGATTATCACTATGGAGTCAGTGCCTGGTGCTAGGTGGATTCTTAAGGGGCTGGAAAGGTCGATGAGGCGGGAAAGGATACCCTTTAAGCCTGCAAAATCAAGATCTATAGGGCTGAAGAAGGAGAGAGTACAGGAGAAATTTCATTTCTCTATTGAGGACATTCCAATTCCTACCATCTCAGAGAACCCTGTTAAAAGTCTGGGGAGATGTTTGATGCAACACTCAGAGATAAGGCGGCAATAAGAAACACCTGTGGGGAGTTGAACAATGGTTGCAAAAGTTTGACAGAACTGGCCTTCCAGGGCGGTTTAAGGCATGGATCTACCAGCACGGTATTCTACCAAGAATCCTCTGGCCACTTCTTCTCTATGAGTTTCCAAGTTCCACCGTTGCTGAATTAGAGAGGGTAGTCAGCCAGTTCCTGCGAAGATGGCTGGGTTTACCAAGGAATATCAGCAGCATCGCTCTGTATGGGAATAACTGCAAAACTGAGGCTCCCACTGAAATCCATCAAGGAAGAGTTCAAGATTTTGCGAGCAAGAGAGGTGCTGCAGTTCCGGGATTCTTCAGATCCAAGGGTTGCCAGAGCAAGAGTGGCAGTGAGAACTGGAAGAGAGTGGGGAGCAGAAGCTGAGGTACGACTGCTCCACAACGTGCTGGTGGGGGCAGTCGCCAAGGGAAGAGTTGGACCTGGAAGCCTTGAAGCCCCCCATTTTGACAAAGTACAAGGGAAAGAGCGACGAGAACTGGTCCAGAATGAAGTAAGGGCAGCTGTGGAGGAGGAGAGGACCATGATACCAGTGGCAATGAAGCAGCAAGGAGCCTGGACCAAATGGGAGCAGGTGACCGAGCGAAAGGTCACGTGGAATGATCTCTGGAAGGTGGATTCACACTGCATCAAGTTCCTTATCCAGGCTGTTTATGACGTCCTTCCTAGCCCATCCAACCTGCACTGCTGGGGCCTTGCAGAAGGACCAGCTTGCCCGCACTGTGAGAAGACCGGTACACTAGAGCATATTCTGAGCTGCTGCCCCAGAGCTCTTGCCGATGGCCGTCATCGGTGGTGGCATGACCAGGTCCTCCGGACAATTGCTGAGACAATCTGCAGCACCCTTAACATCTGCCGGAAAACAAATCCAGTCAAGAACACCATCTGCTTTGTCAAAGAGGGGAAAAGACTAACAGAACACCAGAAAACAACTGGGTTGCTCTTCACTGCGCAGGACTGGAAGCTACAAGCAGACCTGGGAAAACAGCTGCAGTTTCCTCCCCACATCACACAGACTACATTGCGGCCCGACATTGTGTCGTGGTTCGACTCATCGAAGCACATTCTTATGCTTGAGCTTACCGTGCCGCGGGAAGAACGCATGGAGGAGGCCTACGAGCAGAAAAGAGCCAAGTATGAAGATCTGAAGAACAACTGTCAAAGAAGAGGCTGGAGAGCAAAGTGTTGGCCCGTGGAGGTCGGGTGTCGTGGCTTTGCAGGCCAGTCGCCCTGCAAGGTATACACTGCACTTGGAATCACGGGAGAGAGAAGAAGGAGAGCCATTTCTACCATCACAGATGCAGCAGAGAAAACGTCAAGATGGCTCTGGATAAAGAGGGCAGATCCGTGGGTTGCTGCTAGGGCACAGGCCGGGGTCTGATCAACCCCAGTCGGGTCGCCTGGGTGAGGGTGTATGTTGTTGAAAGACCCGAAACACCTGATGACCCCAGGTAACATCACTGATGATGTGCCCTAGCTTAGCATCATGCAGATGTTTCTGTAAGAACTACACCCCTGTAGAAGGCACACGCATTCCAGAACTGAGCTGCATAGTATTGGATGGAATTAAATCAAAATTCATTGTTTATAGATTAGAAAATTACAAAGTAGATAGGGATCCACGTCTGAATAGTTTCCATTGAAAGATAGTCGTTAAGGCAGGTCACGTTATTCTTCTTAGGCACTGGTATAATTGTTGCCTTTTTGAAGCAAGTGGGAATTTCCACTCATTAAGATGAAAAGTTGAAAATGTCCTTGAATGCTCCCACCAGGGCTGAAGAGATTAATCATTGATTATTCTGTGGATGAGAAACTTCAGTTATGTAGACAGATGGGTGAATTTGGGGGTGTCCGCATTTGAACAGAGAAGATTGAATAGAGATCTGATAGCAGCATTTAAGATCATAAAGGGCATATATACAGAGAAAAACTGTTTTCATTGGTGGAAGGTGAAGAACTGTGGAACACAGAAGGAAAGTGATTGGCAAAAAGACAAGTGTAACAAGGAAAAATGTTTCCCTGTGGTTCAAGTTTGGAATGGACTACCAAGGGAAGTAACAAAGCCAGATCCAACTGTAACATGACAACAGGGAATTGGATAAATGCATAGAAGCAGTATGGTTTCATGGGTTTAAATGGCCTCCTTCTTTGTTTCAATCAGACTGTCATTTGCAAATCATCCATGTAACTGGACAGAACTTTAAATTTTGCATTAGAAGATGATCTCAGTTTAGGAGCAGTAACTCGGTGCAGTGATACCTGTGTAGCTGAAAATGAGTGACTGCAATAACAAAGTACTGTCTTTTAAATCCAGCCAGCAGTTTGGATTAACACGATTTTTATGAACTGAAATATCTTTAATAACAGCTGCACAGAACCATTTACTAACGAAGTGCTGCAGATGCACTAAATCTGAAATAAAACTGGAAGTAGTTCAAATTCATCAATAACTGAAGAACAAAAAGCAGATATGATATTACAGATTGAGAATTTTTATCAGAATGTAGTTATATTTGCCACTATAGACTGTTTTTCAGTAAAACGAAAAATGGTCTAAGGCATCTACAACATCATTTGCACCTAAAAATTTGGATTTTATCAGACTCCTTGAAGGCCTACTAGAGCACAATTAGCAGAAACTCACACTGGTCAACTATTGTGGACAGTTTTGTGGGTTTAGCCATCTTCCAGTGGGATGTGTACAAATAAGCAAATAATAAATGAAAATCAAAATAAAAACAGTGGTGGTCTAAATGTGAAATTTGAAAAAACAAATGCTAGAGACACACAGCAGGTTGAGCAGAGAAACAAAGTTAATGTTTCAGGTCAAGTTCCTTCAACAGACTTCTCTTTGACTTGAAACATTAACATTAACCCAGGTTCTCTTTTGTCAGCAACAAACAAAGCTGCAGGAATGAGAATCATCGGGATGCAGATGAACGATCTCAACCCAAATCATTGACTGTCTATTTCTCTCCACAGATGCTGCCCGGCCTGCTGAGCTCCTCTAGCATTTATTTTTTGCTGTTGTTGCTCCAGATTCCAGCACCTTGTCTCTTGTGTGTCTCGTTCTCTTTCTGCCATTTCTGCTTAATCTACTGAGTTTCAAACTTTCCCTGATTTTTTTTGGGAGGGAGAATAAATTATTGAATAAGCAATTGAACCAAATGGAAACGCAAGGCCCGTATCTTCTGTCTTCACTCTACCTTACAGATGACCAATATCAAAGACTTGTTTGTTCACCAAATTTTCCCTCATATTTTAAAGTAGCTTTGAGAAGAAACAATTTACCTGACCACACGGGGGCATAGCATCCATTACTGTTACTTCTCATGGATTCCAGCAGAGGATTAATAGCTATTATTAAATGCCTGTATTAAAGCAATTGAGAAAAGCTTTTACTTTTCAGTATTTATATACTACATTAAAAAGAAAATTTAGACAAATTTTCAGATAACTCAATATTAAGCATATAGGAACAAAAGATATAGAAGCAGCAGTAGGTCATTAAGACTCATGTCAGCTCTACCTGACAGTCACTTTGAGGATTACCCTGTGCATCATTCATTTTCCTACCCATCCGTATGTCGTCTGATTCCAAGTGTGAACAAAATTAATCAAACTCAGCAGCAAACATACTGAATCAAATGTCCTTGGCTCTCTTAGAAAGAAAATTTACAACCCTTGCATAAAGAAATGTCTCCTCGTCTCAACACAAAATAGGAAACCACTTTCCCAAAGACAATGCCCATAGTTGAGACTCTACATCTACTCTGTTAATAAGACCATAAGGTATAGGAGCAGAATTAAGCCATTTGGCCCATCAACTCTGGTCCTGCATTTCATCATTACTGATCCATTTTCCCTCTCAGCCCAAATCTCCTGCCTTCTCCCTGTATCCCTTCATGCCCTGACCAATCAAGAATCTATCAACCTCTACCTTAAATATACATAAAGACTTGGCCTCCACAACTGTCTGTAGCAACAAACTTCACAGATTCAACACTTTCTGGTTAAAGAAATTCCTGCTCATCTCCTTTCTAAAAGGACGCCCCTCTATTCTGAGACTGTGTCCTCTGATCTTAGACTCTACCAAAATAGGAAATATCCTCTCCGCACCACCCTATCATGGCCTTTCACCATTCGATAGGTTTCAATTAAGTCACCCCTCATTCTTTTGTATTCTAGTGAACTCGGGCCCTTAGCAGTCAAATGTTCTTCATATGAACGAGTGGAGTGGTGTCACAGCTGCCAACATGGCACTCAATGTCAGTAAGACAAAAGAGCTGATTGTGGACTTCAGGAAGGGTAAGACGAAGGAACACATACCAACCCTCATAGAGGGATCAGAAGTGGAGAGAGTGAGCAGCTTCAAGTTCCTGGGTGTCAACACCTCTGAGGACCTAACCTGGTCCCAACATATCGATGCAGTTTTAAAGAAGGCAAGACAGCGACTATACTTCATTAGGAGTTTGAAGAGATTTGGTATGTCAACAAATACTCTCAAAAACCTCTATAGATGTACTGTGGAGAGCATTCTGACAGGCTGCATCACTCTCTGGTATGGGGCGGCAGGGGGAGGGGCTACTGCACAGGACTGAAAGAAGCTGAAGAAGCTGTAAAATTAGTCGGCTCCTCTTGGGTACTAGCCTACAAAGTACCCAGGACATCTTAAAGCAGTGGTGTCTCAGAAAGGCAATGTCCATTATTAAGGAGCTCCAGCATCCAGAGCATGCCCTTTTCTCACTGTTACCATCAGGTAGGAGGTACAGAAGCTTGAAGGCACACACTCAGCGATTCAGGAACAGCTTCTTGCCCTCTGCCATCCGATTCCTAAATGGACGTTGAACCCGTAAACACTACCTCACTAATTAATATATATTAGACCATAAGACAAAGGAGCAGAAGTCGGCCATTCGGCCTATAGAGTCTGCTCCGCCATTTTATCATGAGCTGATCCATTCTCCCATTTAATCCCACTCCCCCGCCTTCTCACCATAACCTTTGATGCCCTGGCTACTCAGATACCTATCAATCTCTGCCTTAAATACACCCAATGACTTGGCCTCCACTGCTGCCCGTGGCAACAAATTCTATAGGTTCACCACACTCTGGCTAAAAAAATTTCTTCGCATATCTCTTCTGAATGGGTGCTCTTCAATCCTTAAGTCATGCCCTCTTGTACTAGACTCCCCCATCATGGGAAAATTATTATTTCTGTTTTTTGCACAATTTTAAATCTATTCAATATACATATACTGTAATTGATTACTACTTCTTCTATATTATGTATTGCATTAAACTGCTGCTGCTAAGTTAACAAATTTCACAACAAATGCCAGTGATAATAAACCTGATTCTGACAAGCTGTTCAATCCTAGAATCATTTTCATGAACCTCCTTTGAACACTCTCCAGTTTCAGCACATCCTTTCTACGGGGCCCAAAACTGTTCACAATACTCCGAGTGAGTCCTTCCCGGTACTTTATAAAGTCTCAACATTACATCCTTGTTTTTACATTCTAGTGCTCTTGAAATGAATGCTAACATTGCATTTGCCTTCCTCACCACAGACTCAACCTGCAAATTGCCCATTAGGGAATCTTGTACAAGGACTCTCAAGCAACACACATCAAAGTTGCTGGTGAACGCAGCAGGCCAGGCAGCATCTCTAGGAAGAGGTACAGTCGACGTTTCAGGCCGAGACCCTTCGTCAGGACTAACTGAAGGAAGGGTTAGTAAGAGATTTGAAAGTGGGAGGGGGAGGGGGAGATCCAAAATGATAGGAGAAGACAGGAGGGGGAGGGATGGAGCCAAGAGCTGGACAGGTGATTGGCAAAAGGGATATGAGAGGATCATGGGACAGGAGGTCTGGAGAGAAGGAAAGAGGGGGGGAACCCAGAGAATGGGCAATGGGTATAGTCAGAGGGACAGAGGGGAAAAAAGGAGAGAGAGAGAAAAAAAGAATATAAATAAATAAATAAATAACGAATGGGGTACGAGGGGGAGGTGGGACATTAACGGAAGTTAGAGAAGTCGATGTTCATGCCATCAGGTTGGAGGCTACCCAGACGGAATATAAGATGTTGTTCCTCCAACCTGAGTGTGGCTTCATCTTTACAGTAGAGGAGGCTATGGATAGACATGTCAGAATGCGAATGGGATGTGGAATTAAAATGTGTGGCCACTGGGAGATCCTGCTTTCTCTGGCGGACAGAGCGTAGGTGTTCAGTAAAGCGGTCTCCCAGTCTGCGTCGGGTCTCGCCAATATATAGCAGGCCACATTGGGAGCACCAGATGCTGTATATCACCCCAGCCGACTCACAGGTGAAGTGTCGCCTCACCTGGAAGGACTGTCTGGGGCCCTGAATGGTGGTAAGGGAGGAAGTGTAAGGGCATATGTAGCACTTGTTCTGCTTACAAGGATAAGTGCCAGGAGGGAGATCAGTGGGGAGGGATTGGGGGAACGAATGGACAAGGGAATCACGTAGGGAGCGATCCCTGTGGAAAGCAGAGAGAGTGGGGGAGGGAAAGATGTGCTTAGTGGTGGGATCCCGTTGGAGGTGGCGGAAGTTACAGAGAATATGTTGGACCCGGAGGCTGGTAGGGTGGTAGGTGAGGACCAGGGGGACCCTACTCCTAGTGGGGTGGTGGGAGGATGGAGTGACAGCAGATGTACGTGAAATGGGGGAGATGCGTTTGAGAGCAGAGTTGATAGTGGAGGAAGGGAAGCCCCTTTCTTTAAAAAAGGAGGACATCTCCCTCGTCCTGGAATGAAAAGCCTCATCCTGAGAGCAGATGCGGCGGAGACAGAGGAATTGCGAGAAGGGGATGGCATTTTTGCAAGAGACAGGGTGAGAAGAGGAATAGTCCAGATAGCTGTGAGAGTCAGTAGGCTTATAGTAGACATCAGTGACTCTCACGTGCCTTTGTATCTCAGTTTTTAGTATTTTCTCTCCATTTAGAAAAACAGCCTACCCTTTTATTTCTTCTACCAAAATGCATGACCATACACTTCCCGACACTGTGTTCCACCTGCTTCTTCTTTGTCCATTCTCCTAATATGTCTAAGTCCTTCTGAAGCCTCTTTACTTCCTCAAAACTACCTCCCCCTCCACTTATCTTCGTATCATCTGCAAATTTTGCAACAAAGCCATCAATTCTGTCATCCAAATCATTGACATATAATGTAAAAAGAATTGGCCCCAGCACAGACTCCTTTGGAACACCACTAGTCATCAACTGCTAACCAGAAAAGGTTCACTTTATTGTTACACCTACTAATCTGCTACAGCTTTATCCATGCTAGAAACTTCTCTGCAATACCATGGGTTTGTAATTTGTTAAGCAGCCTCATGTATCGCACCTTATCAAAGGCCGTCTGAAAATCCAAGTACACAAAATCAATCGTTTCTCTTTTGTCTACCCTGCTTGCTATTTCTTCAAAGAATTCTATCAGATTTTTCAGGGAGGATGTTCCCTTGAGGAAACGATGCTGACTACAGCCTATTTTATCATGTGCCTTCAAGTACCCCAAAACCACATCCTTAACAATCAACTCCAACATCTTCCCAATCACTAAGATCAGATTAACTGACGTAGAATTTCCTTTCTTCTGCCTGTCTCCCTTCTTGAAGAGTGGAGCAACATTTGCAATTTTCCAGTCTTCTGGAACCATTCCAGGATCTAATGATTCTTGAAAGATCATTACTAATGCCTCCACAATCTCTTCAGCCACCTCTTTCAGAACCCTGGGGGTGGACATCATCTGGCCCATGTGACTTACCTACCTTCAGACTTTGCAGTTTCCCAAGAACCTTCTTCCTAATAATAGTAAAAAGAGTGGCAAAGAGAAAGCTGTTGGAAAAAATTCACGTGACATCTCGGCTAGCGTTTGCCAGATGGCATGTGGGAGACTCTGAAGTCTGCTGGAAGAAAGTTCTATACCCTGATGAAACCAAAATTGAGCTGTTTGGCCATCAGATTTAATGGTATGTTTGGCCTAAGTCAAACAACGTACATCATCAAAAACACACCAAATCTACCATGAAGCATGGTGTTGGCTGCATCATGCTGTGGGGATGCTTCACTGCAACAGGCCCTGGAAGGCTTGTGAAGGTAGAGGGTAAAATGAATGCAGCAAAATACAGGGAAACCCTGGAGGAAAATCTGATGCAGTCTGCAAGAGAACTGCAACTTGGGAGAAGATTTGTCTTCTAGCAAGACAATGACCCCAAGAATAAAGCCAAAGCTACACAGGAATGGCTTAAAAACAACAAAGTTAATGTCCTGGAGTGGGCAAGTCAGAGTCCAGACCTCAATCCAATTGAGAATTGAAAAGGGCTGTTCACTCATGATCCCCATGCAGTCTGACAGAGTTTGAGCAGTTTTGAGAAGGAGTATGGGGATAAATTACAGTGTCCAGATATACAAAGCTGATAGAGATCTATCCACACAGACTCGAGGCTGTAATTGCTGCCAAAGGTGCATCTACTAAATACTGACTTGAAGAGGGTGAGAAATTATGCAACCAATTATTGTGTTTTATATTTGTAATTAATTTCGATCACTTTGTAGAGATCTGTTTTCACTTTGACACAGAAGAGTCTTTTTCTGTTGATCAGTGTCAAAAAAAGCCAAAATAACTCCGCTGTGATTCCGGGGGCGGGGGGGGGGGGGAATGTTGAATAATTTTTATAGGCATTGTACCTTATTCCATATACTGCACGCTTTCAAATATAACACCTTCAGTCCTATATTCATCCTCTTCAATTTTGTCCGCCTCTTACATTGCAACTCATCCTGTTGACCATAATTTTGTCCAATGATCCATAAATCTGAACCCCTGCCCCTTGAACCAGTTCCTCAGCCATGCATTCACCTGCCAAATCATCCTATTCTTACACTCACTATCACATGGCACAGGCAGCAATCCAGAGATTACTACCCTGGAGGTCCTGTTTTTCAGCTTTCTACCTAGCTCCCTAAAATCTCTCTTCAGGGCCTCCTCACCTTGTCTACCAATGTCATTGGTGCCAATATGTACCAAGACTTGGCTGCTCACCCTCACGCTTAAGGATGCCATGGACCCGCTCCAAGACATTCCTGACCCTGGCACCAAGGAGGCAACATACCATCTGGGTGTCTATATGGCACCCACAGAATCTCGTCTCTGTTCCTCTGACTGTGGAATCTTCTGTCAGTATTGCAGTGCTCTTCTGAACCACAGTACCAGACTCAGTGCCACAGACCCAGTTACTGTTGCTACCTCCTGGTAGGTCATCCTCCCAAATAGTATCTTAAGTTGTATACTTATTATTGAGGGGAATGGCCACAGGTGCCCTCTGCACTAGCTATGCATTTCCCCTCCTTCTCCTGACAGTCACCCAGTTACCTGCAATCTAGGGGGTGACCATCTCCCTATAGCTCCTATCTATAACTTCCTCAATTTCTCTCATATGAGTTGAAAGTCATCGAGCTGCAATTCCAGTTCCTTAATACGTTCATTCAGGAGCTGCAGCTTGGTGTACCTGGAGCAGATGTGTTTATCTGGGAGACTGGAGGTCTCCTAGACTTCCCACATACCACGCATGGTACAGAACACTGCCCCTGGAGCTATTCTCACTGAATAACTATGTTCTAACAAAGGAGGAATGAACAAATAAGAACAGAAAGAGAAAAAAATTGACATCTACTTCAGAATCATGTACATCCTTATGCGAGCAACACACACAAAATGCGGGAGGAACTTCGCAGATGCTGCCTGGCCTGTTGGGTTCCTGCAGCATTTTGTGTGCGTTGCTCAGATTTCCAGCATCTGCAGATTTTCTCTTATTTGTGATTTGATTACATCCCTATGCAATCACTTTTCATTCTTCTAAACCAGGGGTTCCCAACCTGAGGTCCACAGACCCTTGGCTTAATGGTATTGGTCCATGACATAAAAAAGGGTTGGGACTCGTGTACTAAATGATAACATTATCTTTAAATTGTTCTGGAACCTGTGTCACAATGCCTTAGAGTTTACACTTCACAGAAGCATGTCCTTCAGCCCATAGTCCAAGCTGATCATCAAGCACTGACTTATGCTAATCCCACCTTCCTAGTATTTGGTCAGAGCCTTCTATATCTTCTATCCTGTGATTCCAGTGATGAAATTGAGAGTCTATATGTTGGCAGAAGTTTCCTGCGCTAAATTTGTTTTAATGTCAAACCAGGATCACCAAAACAAAAGTCATGTAACCAGAACACCTTGCTTTAAGAAACAGAACAGGAGTAGGCCATTTGGCCTCTCACAGGTGCTACAACATTTGATAGATCTTGACTGATCTTTTTCCTCCATGCAATTTTGCTAAACTCACCCCACATCCCATCACTTCTCCTGAAGTCATGAGGTGTGGTTCAATTAGCATCAAGTACTTGTCATATTAGCATCTAAGTCACTGACACTACTAAAGTATATGGAATAAACTATCACAGTCTCAGTATCCTCACTTCTAGTAGCAATGAACAAATTTCACTTCATATGCCAGGATAATAAAACTGATTCTGATTGTGATGCAAATATTACACAAACCTAGAAAATGGCTGTTTCCTCCTTCCTCAGCCAAAGCCATGCAGGGTAATTCCAGCACTAACTGCAGAAATGAGAGACTACACACCAGATCTCACTTCTAGAAATGGTTCCATCATTCACTGGATTTAATGAAGAAAAATTTGATTCTATAAACACCCATTACTAGCCTCGGGAATGCAGGAACAAATTACAGATTTTTATAATAACATTTAATGATGTCTGGGGCTGTAGAAAATACATCATGGACTAATTTGTGATTAAAATTATACTTCTGCAAAGTATTGCAGGCTACCTCTGCAGAAAGAGAAAAGCAGAACTTAATTGATTTTTTATAACTAAAAATGTAATGGACCTGGAGTAACACTGAGAAAAAAAATGACTTCATGGCTGTTGGTTCATTGTCATTTTCAAATGTAGTGACCAAAGAGCCAATAATCTGAGGTCTGAGGGGGTGATGGAAAATGCCATAGTCTGTTGACATTGTGATTATGTGACGCAACATTATTCAGTCATGTATCAACTTTGCCACTTTTATTGACAGATAGGAAGTTGTGCAACTTCTCTATTACCTCATACTATCACTTGTTGCCAATTGCACTGTCATGATGCTGTAACTAATACTTTCCTGTGCCATATACCAAGTAACTTCACAGATAATCAAGTGCCAGTTCAGGTTCCAAAGTAGAAGATCAATCAACTTGGTCAGATGGCTCAGAGTAAAGTCTCCGAAACATGCAGATCAGACAAGTCCTAAGTCGTGTCTTAGATTAGCTCGGGTCTGTGAACATTAGAACTGACGCAGTCTCCTGGGTGGAAGAATATTGATGGCTCCCATAATTGATAACAATGTGGCAATTCTAACTGCAAGGGTGAGAGTGAGGCAGAAAAGAACTCAGAAAAAAGGAACAAGCAAAGATCAAGGAGGAGCCACTAGAATCTTCGGCAGCACAGTGACGCAGCTAGTCGTCATTGCCGCATAGCAACAGGAATCCTGGTTCAATCCTGCAAGTGGGTGCTATCGCTGTGAAATTTGCACATTCTCCCCGTGATCGTGTGGGGTGCTCCAGAGTCCTCCCAAATCTCAAAGAATTGAGGACTGGTAGGTTAATTGGCTGCTATCATTTGTCCCAAGTGTGTTGGTGAGTGATAGAACCTGGGGCAAGTTGACGAGAATGTGGCAGGAGTTTTAAATGGGATTATTACAGAATTAGTGTAAATGGGTGGTTGATGGTCAGTGTGAACTTGATGGACTGAAGGGCCTGCTTCTATGCTGTATTTCCCTGTAGGAGTTTATAGAATGTAGGTGTAATCACTTTAGTACCGTGAAAAACATGATCGTCAACATCTTACAAACAAGTGATAATAACCCAGTTATTTATTTCAATGGTGTTGATTGAGGAATAACTAGTGGTCAAAATGCCTGGGATGCAAATAAATCTTCTTTGAAATAGTACTGTGAGATATTTAACATCAATTTGAAAGGACTGAAATGTAACAGGCTGTTCATGAGCTCACATCCCTTTCTACTGTATTTCAATATCCATGTACTTGTATCTCTAGAACAGGGTTCCCAACCTTGTTTATGCCATCAACCAATACCATTAAGTAAAGGGTCCATGGTCCCCAAGCTGGGAACCCCTGCACCAGAGCAAGACTAGATCCTCAACCATGCTGCAGGAGGCAAGAATGCAGCCTTCTAAGCAATCGTTGATGTGGGAAGAAGTTAAGGTTATTTTCTGCAGCTGGGTCTGCTCCTATCCCCATCACTTGCTCAGGTTTACTACCACGTTAAGGCTTAGATGCGAAATCCTGAGCCTCCAAATTACTGGTGGTTCCAATGCCCACTGACTCCTTCCCACAGCATTGATTTGACCAGCCAAATAACCTCTTCCAGTGATGTACATTGTTCTGTACTTAGTGCCAGGGCATCATCAATATATTTCAGATCAGATTCCGAACTAAACCCTGGGGGATCACATTGATATACACAGCTCAGCTCCACTCCAAATGGTGAATTATTCTGCTCCTGGGCCAGAGATCACCTTTTATAATTGAGTAATGTAAGAATAAGTGGTTTTCTGTGAATGGAAGGTTGCAATTTCTGAATGGTCTATTATAAATGAGTAGTTAATTATAGTAATAAACACAAATCTCTCATTCATCATTAAAAAAATGAAAAGTCGCCCCTCTGGACATTAAACATAAATTTGTGTGCCCATCGCTCACTGACAAATCCAGGTTCTCACTAACAACCCAGGTGCTTGTCATTTTTGTTTGATTGTTGTACGAGTTGCTACCCTGTGGTTCAGAAGCAGAGGTCACCAGTATTTAAAGTTCGCAGTGCATTTATGCAGAAGCTGTTTAGTGAAACTGTCATTTTCAAAGCCTTTCATGCCAATTGAAGCTACAGAGCAATTGCAGAGTAAGCACTTGGTTGGCCAATCTCCATCAACTTAACTTATCCATTTCCTTTTCCCGAGTTTTTGCATCTTCCTCATAACTTTCTTGGCCTTCTCATTTGTTGTCATCTCAGCAACTATGACACACTGACTTTTGAATCGTTATTAGTACAAATTGTGGATAGTGAAACCCATGACACTCAGCCTGTGGGAAGTATATCCAGTTTTAGCGAAGGAGAACAAAACGGTACAAAGAGTGCAGTAAGACAGTTTTATTCCTCACAAATAAGGCCAATATAGCATTTATTTCCTAATTTCTTGATTCAACTGCCTGTAGCTTATGGTGTATTCTGTGTAAGGTACCTAGGTTCACTGAAAATCAACAGCGTTATATTCCCTCTGCAATATTCAGTTAGATTGTCTATATGCCCTTGAAGCCTGTTTACATCCTGCTCCCTCCTCATACTCCTCAGTAAACTTGGAAGTGCTACACTTATTGCTCTCAGCCAAATAATTCGAACAGACTGTGATTATCTGGTGTCCTAGCACATGATCCTTCTGTTATCCTAACTTCCACTTCTGTCAAACTGAGAAAAAATCCATTTACTCTTAGATTTTTGTCCATTAACCATTTCTTACCCGATGTCATTCATTGCCCTTCACCTGCTCCACTATGGCTGACTACTCACCTCAGCACGATTTTTTGTACTAACTCTATTTCATGGAGTCTTAGCACAGAAACAGGACCTTGGGCCTAACAAATCCACGTGGCCTTCCTGATCTATTTCCATTTGCCTACTTTTGGCCTATATTCCTTCCCAATCCATAAACCTGTCCAAATGTCTTTTTTTTTAAACTTGTAATTCTCCTGATTCTATTAATAATCAAAATTCTCCTAATCTCCATCTTGGGTATATTCAGAGATGGAGTATTCATTATTCTCTGTGTGAAGAAATTACATTTCATCTCAGTCCTATATGGTCAAACCTTTATTTTGAGTCTGCTTATAGACATTCAGTCGGGATAAGTATCATCCTTGCATTTACTTTGGCAAGATGCATAAGAATGTTGTACTTTCCCAGTCAATCACTTCTCCTTCCTTGAAACTAAGAATATGGAGGCCTAACAAACAAGATGCTGGTGGAATTAAAAAGCCAGGCAACATCTGTGGAGGGAAATGGACAGACAATACTTTGGGTCAAGACCCATCAAGTGGGTCCAAGTATAAGATCTCAACCCTAAATGTGGACTGTTTATTTCCATCCAGGGACGCTGCATGACCCCCTGAGTTCCTCTAGCATCTTGTTTGATACTCCATATTCCAGCATCTGCACTCTCTTGTGTCTTCAAAGTGGTCTGCTCATAGGGACTCTCCTCACAGGACAATCCTGCTGTCCTATACGTGGTACCTTTGCAAAAGCATTTTTAAAAGTTCCGATAAGCTACATCCACCGATTTACCAGTAGCTACTACATTCATTATATTTTCAAAGAAATCCTTCTGAATTTGTCAAAACGTGACTTCCCTGCACAAAACCATGCTGATTCTGCCTTATTATATTGTAATTTCTCCAAGTGGCTGTCACTCAGATAGCTCCCCATTTTTCTCACCTCCTTTCTCAAAATGGCAACTCAAAGGCACAGCTAATAGACCTACTGTCTCACAGTTCCAGTGATCCAGGTACAATCCTGATCATTGTTGCTTCGTGCGTGTGGGGTTTGCATTTTCCCCTGTGACTGTGCGGGCTTTCCTCTGGCTCCTCCAGTTTCCTCTCATATCCAAAAGCATTTATATTGGTAAGCTAATTGACTATTGTAACAATACCCTCAGTGTATAGCTGAGAGGTTGAACTTATGGGGTGGCCAGGGAATGAGACTAATGGAAATATGGAGAGAATAAAAAGGTATACTGTAGGATGAGTATAAAGTGGGCAAACAAGAGTCAGGATAGATTCAGCAGGCCAAAGGACCTTCTCCCATGCATCTCTGTGACTGGATTACATTTGCTACCTTCCAATCTGTTTTGATTATCCAGATACAAGAGCTATAGGCAGACCATCACCTTGTTTGTGTTGCTCTAAAGCTATACCTTAGCATCCAAGTTATCAGATCCAATTTTAGATCCCTTAGCCGCTCTAGTGATTTGTCTTTAGTGACACTAATTGTTTTAAGTTCCTCATTGTCTTTAGACCTTACATCCCAGCAACAATTATACCTCTTTAGTGGAAACAGAAACAGAGTATTTATTGGAAGAGGTTCAGTCGACGTTTCAGGCCGAGACCCTTCGTCAGGACCTGACGAAGGGTCTTGGCCTGAAACGTCGACTGCACCTCTTCCTAGAGATGCTGCCTGGCCTGCTGTGTTCACCAGCAACTTTTATGTGTGTTGCTTGAATTTCCAGCATCTGCAGAATTCCTGTTGTCAGAGTATTTATTGAAGACTTCAGACACTCTTCACTATAATTTTTCCTAGGATGCCTTTTTTGCTGCTCTCTTTTTTTTAACATTGTAATGACAGCTCCTCTTGCACACAGTTTGATGATTTCATAATTTTATTGCTTTCTTTTGGTCATTTATTCCCACTTACTAAAAATCCTATTAATCCTTAATCTTATTAATCTTCTTGGCAATATTATAAGCTTCTTTTCTAATCTAATGATATATCCTCAGGCTTCTCAGCTAACCATAGATAAATAACTTAACATATGGTGGTTTTATTTCTCAATGGATATTAACTTCAAAGGTCAAAGTAAATTTATTATCAAAGTATATATATGACACCATATACAACCCTGAGATTCATTTTCTTGCAGGCATTCACAGTAAATACAAGAAACATATGATGTTGTTATATTGACTACCAAAAAGCATTTGATTCTGTCCCACACTCATGGTTAATTAAAGTTCTTAATATATATAAACTACACCCAATACCTGTGAAATTGCTTCAACAACTGATGAAGTATTGGAATACTATAATGACCCTATCTATTAACTACACCCAATACCTGTGAAATTGCTTCAACAACTGATGAAGTATTGGAATACTATAATGACCCTATCTATTAACAACCAAAAAAGAACACCCACTATTATTAAAATAAACCAAGGCATTTTGCAGGATGACTCTTTAAGCCCACTATGGTTTAGTCTGGATTTAAACACACTCTCTAATTTACTGAATTGGATGAAAATTGGGTATCAAATCAGAAATAACCAAACCAATTATACCTTGATGCATGGACAACGTGAAATCATATGCTCCTTCATCAGCAAAACCAAAGCAATTAATTCAAATAGTAGAACTATTTTCTAAAGATATAAACATGAACTTTGGACTAGATAAGTGCAGAACATTAAACTTGAAGAAGGGTGCAACAGAGCCAGTAAAATATAAAACAGAGCATCAGGATACAATACAACCGATGATAAATATGAAACAAGCATCTCGGATATTAACGAGCAAAGAAAATGGACATACTGTTTCACGTGACCGGCAACAATGAATATAGAATTGAATTGAGTCTGGTTTTATAAAAACAATCAAATATTTATTAAACTCTGCTCAATATTAAAAATAACAAACGTAAATCTTAACCAGAAGTAAACTGCTATGCCGTCATTTAACAAACCGCCACTCAGTACTAGTTCTTAAAGCGATAAATGCAAAAACAGTTCTTAAAGCAGTAAATTCAAACGCGGTTCTTAGAATGGTAAATTCGAAAGTCCAAGAGATTTATACAGTCAATTAGAAGAGACTTTCCTGAAGTCAAGAGTTCCTCGAACACGATGTCACTGCCAATCCCAGCCGAATCCTGCCTTGTCCGCAGGATTCACGACGATGGAAATTAAATGGGTTAAAGGCACTGAACTTTTTCCTCTGTATACTAGATCCTGCACAGCCTTTTCTGCCACTTTTAGCAGAGGCTATCTCATGCAGATCACTCTTTCTTGAACAAATTCAATAATGGTTGATCCTTTTCCACTTCAGGCTCCTGTTTTCACTCTCCAATATTACTGAAAAGATACATCAACAAACCTGGCAGAAATTGGTTAAACTGCCGGTCCAGCACTATTGTGCCTTACAATAGGACGTAAAACTCAGTTTTAAATCGAAACTGCGTCATAAGGCAAACACGCAACAGAGCAGAGTCTCTGGCTAACGTTCTAACTGTAAAACTTACTGCGTCACTCCAGGGGTCTCCTTTTATTCCCCGTGGTGAACATGTCATCACGTGACCTCTCATCGGCAGGAAAATCACATCATGTGACTGCCAAAAGACGATTACATCATCCTCATAAGACAGTCACAAGGTATCCATGAGGTATGTAACAAGTGCAATAAAGGGAAAACTTCCAATAGAATTTACTTCAAGGCTAAAGAAAATCTACCAAACAGAGCTCAATAGTAAAAATATAACAGACAGTAAACACTTTCACTATACCCATATTAACATATTCTTTTGACATAATATCTTTATTTTGAAACTGATCCAGAAAATTTACAAAGAAAAATAAGAACTGAAATTTCACATTTTAAAAAACATTATGTAGACTCAAACCCAATTAGATTAACACACACAGAATGCTGGTGGAACGCAGCAGGCCAGACAGCATCCGTAGGAAGAAGCACAGTTGACGTTTCGGGCCGAGACCCTTCGTCAGGACGTGGACTGTGCTTCTTCCTATAGATGCGGTCTGGCCTGCTGCGTTGCACCAGCATTTTGTGTGTGTTGCTTGAATTTCCAGCATCTGCAGATTTCCCCATGTTTACACTTAAATCAACACTACCTAGGACAGAAGGAGAAAGAGGAGTAACAGACATAAACATTGTACACAACAGTCAGACAAAAATTCTATGGATATATTTTCATCAGCGAAAACAGGATTCAGCACTCCACGCGAGCGCATGCAATTCTGATAAGGAGTACACACCACTAAACTTAAATGAAAGCACAACCCAGAAAAATGAAGAAATTATCACCACAGAAGAAAAAGTTAGCAAATGGAAGAGCCTGACCCTCCATGGAAGACATCGCCAGCATCTGAGCAGACGAGATGTTGGCAACGAAGTGTTGAATGCCTGGCTCAGAGATGCGACCTCTTCCCGGAAACAGAGATCCTTGTGGCAATACAAGACCAGGTGGTTACCATGAAAAAAATATCAAAAATACATAATAAAAGACCAATGAATTCAAGATGATAAATGCAGCAAATGCCAAGAGAAACCAGAAACAATCTAACAAATTACAAAATATGCAGCAATTTAACTCAATCTGATTACTTATACAGACTGAATCAAGTGGCAAACATCATTCATCAAAAGTTTGAGTTAAAATACAAATTCATAAATGAAATCACACTTTACTATAAATATAAGCCTGACCCAGTTTTAGAGTTAGCCCTACAAATTATATTATGACTGATCCATTATTACAGATAGGATAATCCATAAAATCTGTCCAGATGTTATATTACAGAATAAACAAGCAAGAACAACTTACTTAATAGACATAGCCATTCCAAACACACATAGCATACAAAATCAGTAAGTGAAAAACACTAGAAATATTCCGAATTAAAAGAGGAAATACAAATGCAAACATCAAACAAGTCAACAAATTCAGATATCTTGGCAGCCTAATAACAAGTAATAGCAGGTGCGACACAGATATCAAATACAGAATAGCAATGGCGAAAGAAGCATTCCAAAAAATGAAGACCATATTAACAGACAGAAAGTTGAGCACGTACACTAAAAACAGAATACTGCAGTGCTACGTTTATTTTATCCTGACTTACGGAAGTGAATGCTGGACCATTTCCCCAGCAATGGAAAAGAGACTAGAAGCAGCTGAATTATGGTTCTACAGGAGAAAGTTAAAAATATCATGGACCACACACACATCAAATGAAGAAGTTCTCAGAAGAGCCCAAGCAGTTAGATCACTCACATCAACAATAAGAGAAAGACAACTCAGATTCCTAGGACACATCATGCGGAAAGATGAACTAGAAAAACTCACGCTCTCTGGAAAGATTGAGGGGAGCAAACCTAGAGGAAGACCTCAGCTTATGTACATCAAAAGCATAGCCAGGTGGTTACACATCGAGGAAATGGAAGTCATCCAAAGAATGAAGGATAGATCTATATGGAAAACCATGGTCACCAAAGTCCGCATCGGATATGGTACCTAGACAGACAGATAAAAGAGGAAAATAAAAGACTATGGAACATGGACAAGGTATACTTTGTCACAATAGTAATATCTACAACTGGCATCATCCCAAAGTCATTACACAACTGCATTAAATAATTAGGCCTGCACAGCAATATTTATGTAGATCTTCAGAAAGCCACAATACTAAACACCACTAGAATAGTCCAAAAGTTCATAGCAATTGAGAAATGAGTGTGCTTGGCTATGCCTGCACCTCAGGTTTTACCAGCTTGAGCTGAGAAAAAATAAAAATAATAATATATAAATAATAACTGTCAAGAACATGAGATGAAGAGCGAATCAATAGGTTGTGTGATCAGTTTGGTGATGGTGCGAGTGAAGTTATCCTCTCTGGTTCAAGAGCCTGATGGTTGCGGGGTAGTAACTGTTCCTGAATTTGGTGGTGTGGGTCCAGGGGCTCCTGTACCTTCTTCCTGATGGCAGCAGTAAGGAGAGAGTAGGACTGGATAGTGGACATTGAATCCTTGGACACTCCTTTTTCAACATATAGTATTTGTTTTTTGCACGATTTTTAATTGATTCAATAAATGTATACTGCATAAAGTATACTGAATGAGATTTACTTTTTATTATTATTATATATTTTTTCTTCTATATTATGTATTGCATTGAACTGCTGCTGTTAAGTTAACAAATTTCACATCACATGCCGGTGATAATAAACCTGATTCTGATTCTGATGGACTGGGCTGTATCCATTACATTTTGTAAGCATTCCCGTTCAAGGGCATTGGTGTTTCCATACCAGACCATGATGCAATCAGTCAATATACTAACCCCTGCAGATCTATAGAAATTAGATAACAAGCCAAATCTTTGCAAACTTTTAAGAAAGTAGAGGCACTGCAGGGCTTTCTTCGTAATGGCACTTACGTGCTGGACCAAGGACAGATCCTCTGAAATGATAACACTGAGGAATTTAAAGTTGCTGATCCTCTCCACCTCTCATTTCCCAAAGAGGACTGGCTCATGGGTTTCCTTCATCTGAAGCCAATAATCAGCTCCTCTGTCTTGCTGACATTGAGTGAGAGGGTGTTCTTGTGGCACCGCTCAGCCAGAATTTCCATCTCCCTCCCATCCGCTGATTCATCACCCTCTTTGATTTGGCCTATGACAGTGGTGTCGAGAGCAAACTTAAATATGGCATTGGAGCTGTGCGTAGCCTCAGTCATAAGTATAAAGTGAGTAGAGCAGGGGCTAAGCACACAGCCTTGTGGTGCAACTGTGCTAATGGAAAGTATGAAGGAGACCAGAGATGATAAGGGCTGGTGCCCATGCACGCCCCCCCCCCCCCGGGTCAGTGAGTCATAGGTGGATTCCGGGGCTGGAGTTCTGTGTAGGCTGGAGACACAAGGGCCATTGACCCCCTAGGTATCCAAATCAATGAGAAGAATAACGTCAATCTCTGGGATCCCTTAAGCCTGGAACAATTATAATCAATCTCTTACAGAACGTGTCCTTTCCAAAGCCTTCACTTAGCTCCTGTAGGCCTGAAGAAATTAAAAATCTGCAAAACAACTGGTTGGACCAAGTCAAAGGCACTGGACGAATAGACACAACAAATGACTGTTCTTATGACCATCATCTTATGAACTCATTCTCCGAATTAACTCTTTCTGGAGGGAAGTAAGTGCCAGAGAATATAATTAAGGCTTTGGTGATAACAGCTAACTCTGAGATCGTTTCCAGGTAAGAAGTTATTTGTGGGTGCTCTTTGATAAGGTTGAAGAATCAATGCAGGTTTATAAGAAGAGTACACTTTGTTTCTAAAGTGAAATAACCTGACCCCAGAGTCTGACTTGAACTGGCTGTAACTGGTTTGAAATAGGCTGATTCAGGACAAAAAAAAACAAAGAAATGACACAGGAGACATATCCTTATTTGGTAGAAGAGCAATGGGATAATGGTAACTGTAGTTATGGGCTAGAGCCAATGTAAAGTGGTCACAGGCTAGCCAGATAAAACTAGAACTAATGGAATCAGACCCTTCCCTTCATCTAAGACACTACCTCATTACTTGTCTTCAAAATTATTGATTTATTTTTGTAATTTGTAGTAATTTTTACACCTTGCACTGGGCTGCTGCCACAAAACTCAAGTGTCATGATATATGTCAGCAATCATAAACCTGATTCTGATAATGGTTCAGAACTGAGAAACAAAAAAAAGATAAAGAATTTCAGAGGTAGAGCACGGAGAGCTCTGGAGACTAATTATCGCAAGGAAGACAGCCATGCCTGTGGCAGGGAGATGGCTAATCTTTGGCCAATAGGAGATCCCCAATTTCAGTGGTAAGTGAGAAATAGACTAGGTAAGTACTGGTACTGAAGGAGCAATAGCATTCAGAAATTGTTGACTTGGGGTCAACATGATTTACATGGACATTTGCATTGTTATCATAAAGTTGACACTGTAGCGGTGTGCTACACACAGCGCTAGAATAACCACACGGAGCCGGTGAGTTAGAGTTGCGATGAAAGAGATTTATTCAAACTTCGCGGCCTGCTTTAAAGCCTTCCCGTTCCCGCCCTCCCTGGGACGGGACTGCTGTGGGGAATGCATATTCCCAGACCCTTTCCGCGCGCGGGACTTTCCCCCTGCTGGTAAAGATGGCCTGGCGCCATTTTTGGGGCCGGCCCTCTGCCTGCGTGCGCTGTTTTGTGAGCCGGTTCGTGTGTGCTAGAAAGTGGGTCGCCACATAACCCCCCTCCCGCCCAAGAACCGGCGATACCTCCCCCAATGTCCACAGTCTGGATCGGCCTCTGTTTGGGAGGTCAGCCCCTGCGCCGCAGTGCCTGAGCCTGGACCGGCTGCGCCAAGTCCACATGGGCCGGTTCGAGTTGGTCCACCGTGAAAACCTCCTCTCTCCCCCCAATGTCCAGCACGGACGTGGACCCGTTGTTCCTGATCACCTTAAACGGCCCCTCGGAGGGCCGCTGCAGTGGTGCCCGGTGTCCGCCCCGCCGTACAAAAAGAAACTTACAGTTCTGCAGGTCTTTGGGTATGCAGGTCGGGCTCTGTCCGTGCTGTGAAGTGGGGATGGGGGCCAGGTTACCGAGCCTCTCACGTAGTCTGTCCAGGACTGCTGTGGGTTCTTCCTCTTGCCCCCTTGGGGCTGGTATGAACTCTCCTGGGACTACCAGGGGTGCGCTGTACACCAACTCGGCCGGCGAGGTGTGCAGATCCCCCTTGGGCACCGTGCGGATTCCGAGCAGGACCCAGGGAAGCTCGTCCACCCAGTTAGGCCCCTCCAGGCGGGCCATGAGAGCCGATTTCAGGTGACGGTGGAAACGCTCCACTAGTCCGTTCGACTGTGGGTGGTAGGCAGTTGTATGGTGTAGCTGAGATCCTAAAAGGTTGGCCATAGCTGACCACAGGCTGGAGGTGAACTGGGCGCCCCTGTCGGAGGTAATGTGGGCTGGTACCCCGAAGCGGGCTACCCAGGTTGCGATCAGTGCTCAGGCGCAGGATTCGGAGGTGGTGTCGGTGAGCGGGACTGCCTCTGGCCATCTGGTGAACCAGTCTACGATAGTTAGGAGGTACCGCGCTCCTCATGACACTAGCAGGGGCCCCACGATATCCACATGGATGTGGTCGAACCTCTGGGGGGTGGGTTTGAACTGCTGCGGCGGAGCCTTGGCGTGCCGCTGCACCTTGGCCGTTTGGCACTGCATGCACGTTTTGGCCCATTCACTGACCTGCTTACGCAGCCCATGCCACACGAACCTGTTGGCGACCAGCCGGACAGTTGTCCTGAAGGAGGGGTGCACTAAGTTGTGAATGGACTCGAAAACCCGCCGGCACCAGGCTGCTGGGACGACGGGGCGGGGTTGGCCGGTAGCTACGTCACATAGTGGGGTCCTCTCACCTGGGCCTACGGGGAGGTCTTGGAGCTGCAAACCGGAGACCACAGTCCTGTAACTGGGGATCTCAGCGTCTGCCTGCTGTGCCTCTGCCAGCGCTTCATAGTCCACCCCCTGGGACAAGGCCTGTATGGTAGGTCTGGATAGTGCGTCCGCCACGACGTTGTCCTTTCCAGAGACATGCCGGATGTCCGTCGTGTACTCGGAGATGTAGGACAGATGTCGCTGCTGGCAGGACGACCAGGGGTCGGACACCTTCATGAACGCAAAGGTAAGCGGTTTGTGGTCTGTGAACGCGGTGAAGGGCCTACCTTCTAAGAAGTATCTGAAATGCCGGATTGCCAGGTATAGTGCCAATAGCTCCCGGTCGAAAGCACTGTATTTGAGTTTAGGTGGTCGTAGATGTTTGCTAAAGAACGCCAGGGGCTGCCAGCGACCCTCAATGAATTGTTCCAGCACTCCACCGACTGCTGTGTTGGATGTGTCCACCGTGAGGGCAGTAGGAACGTCCGTTCTGGGGTGCACTAGCACCGCGGCGTTTGCCAAGGCTTCTTTGGTTTTAACAAAAGCCGTTGCGGCCTCTTCATCCCAGGTACTGTCCTTGCCCTTACCCGACATTAGAGTGAACAGGAGTCGCATGGTTCGGGCTGCTGAGGGGAGGAAACGGTGGTAGAAATTCACCATACCCATGAATTCCTGCAGGCCTTTGATTGTGTTGGGTCGGGGGAAGTTGCGGACCGTGTCTACCTTGGCGGGCAGCGGGGTTGCCCCGTCTTTAGTAATCCTGTGGCCCAGGAAGTCGATGGTGTCGAGTCCGAACTGGCATTTGGCTGGGTTGATTGTAAGGCCGAATTCGCTCAGGCGGGAGTAGAGCTGGCGGAGGTGGGACAGATGCTCCTGCCGACTACTGCTGGCTGTGAGGATGTCGTCCAAATAGATGAATGCAAAGTCCAGGTCACATCCCACCGCGTCCATTAGCCGCTGGAAAGTCTGTGCGGCATTCTTTAGACCAAAAGGCATTCGGAGGAATTCGAAAAGTCCGAACGGTGTGATAAGTGCTGTTTTGGGGATGTCGTCCGGATGTACAGGGATTTGATGGTATCCCCGGACGAGGTCTACCTTGGAAAAGATCCTTGCGCCTTGTAGGCTTGCTGCGAAGTCTTGAATGTGCGGTACAGGGTAGCGGTCTGGCGTTGTAGCCTCGTTCAGTCTGCGGTAGTCACCGCATGGTCTCCAGCCCCCCATTGCCTTGGGCACCATGTGAAGGGGGGGAGGCCCATGGGCTGTCGGACTATCATATGATCCCCAATTCCTCCACCTTCTTGAACTCCTCCTTCGCCAGTCGGAGTTTGTCCGGGGGAAGCCTTCAAGCACGGCCGTGGAGGGGTGGTCCCTGGGTTGGGATGTGGTGCTGTACTCCGTGTCTGGGCATGGCTGCCGTGAACTGTGGTGTCAGTACTGATGGGAAATCCGCCAGGACCCTGTGAATTCGTCGTCGGACAGCGTGATGGAGTCCAGGTGTGAGGCTGGCAACTGTCCTTCACCCAGGGAGAACGTTTGAAAAGTCTTGGGGTGGACTAATCGCTTCCCTTGCAGGTCGACCAGCAGGCTGTGGGCTCGTAGAAAATCCGCCCCCAGGAGTGGTTGGCCACGGCGGCCAGTGTGAAGTCCCACGTGAACCGGCTGGAGCTGAACTGTAGCTGCACCGTGCGGGTGCCGTAGGTTCGTATTGTGCTGCCATTTGCGGCCCTCAGGGTGGGTCCCGGTTCTCTGTTGCGGGTATCATAACTCGTTGGAGGTAAGACGCTGATCTCCGCTCTGGTGTCGACCAAAAAGCAGCGTCCCGACTGCTTGTCCCAGACATACAGGAGGCTGCCCTGGCGTTTCCCGGGAATTTGCAGGGTGGTCTGCAGCGGCGGGCCTCTGTGCCCCACCGCTGGTAGTAGAAGCTCCTCACTCCCGTCGCCGGGTTTTGTAGGCTCTGCTGCCGGGCCTGGTCTGGTCTGTCGTTGGGCACGCGGCTTGGTGATCTGTGCGACGGACGCCCCTCTCTCTTTCCTGGCATTCCACAGCACACCTGCTCGGGCCACCACCTCCCGGGGGTCGCTGAAATCTGCGTCGGACAGCAGCAGGCATATGTCCTCGGGCAGTTGCTCTAGGAACGCCTGCTCAAACATGAGGCAGGGTTTGTGTCCTTCAGCCAGGGCCAGCATCTCGTTCATTAATGCTGACGGCGGCCTGTCTCCCAAACCATCCAGGAGCATTAAGCGGCGTGCTCGCTTGTGCCGTGAGAGACCGGAAGTCCTTATGAGCAGGGCTTTGAATGCTGTGTATTTGCCGTCCTCCGGGGGCGACTGTATAAACTCCTCAACTTGTGCAGCTGTCTCCTGGTCAAGTGAGCTCAGCACATAGTAGTAGCGAGTGGACTCCGAGGTTATCTGCCGAATGTGGAATTGAGCTTCTGCTTGTTCGAACCATAAATGGGGTCGCAGCGTCCAGAAGCTTGACAGTTTTAACAAAACTGCATGAACAGATGCAGCGTCGGTCATCTCTGGTCCAAATATCGTTTGGGCCGTCGGGATCACCAAATGTAGTGGTGTGCTACACACAGCGCTAGAATAACCACACAGAGTCGGTGAGTTAGAGTTGCGATGAAAGAGATTTATTCAAACTTCACGGCCTGCTTTAAAGCCTTCCCGTTCCCACCCTCCCTGGGGCGGGACTGCTGTGGGGAATGCATATTCCCAGACCCTTTCCGCGCGCGGGATTCTCCCCCTGCTGGTGAAGATGGTCTGGCGCCCTTTTTGGGGCCGGCCCTCTGCCTGCGCGCGCTGTTGTGAGCCGGTTCGTGGGTGCCAGAAAGTGGGTCGCCACAACACAATCAAGTTGCAAGTTTTTTGGATTAATTATAAAGTTTGTAGGATTCATGTAGTCATTTACTTAAGTTAGATGACCAAGGTAAGGGTCAAAACTCCTAAACTGAGATACAAATACAAGACAGAAGTCTGACCCCTTCCCTTTCTAGTCCTGATGAACGGTCTCAGCCCAAAATGATGACTGTTTGCACTTTTCTACAGATGTTGCCTGGCTTGCTGAGCTCCCCCAGCATTTTGTAGGTGTTGCTTCTAAATTCTGTTGCCCAGAATTAAACAGTTGGGCAACAAGGTAGTATACTGGTTAACACAATCACTTTACAGCACCAGTGATTACCTATTGGGGTTCGATTCCTGTCACTATCAGTAGTGACTTTGGACATTCTCACCAAAACCATGTGGGTTTCCTCCAGGGTATCTGGTTTCCTCCCACATTCCAAAGATGTACAGTTAGAGTTACTGAGTTGTGGGAATGCTACACTGGCACTGGAAGAACGGCAACTCTTACGGGCTACCACCAGCGCAAATTTCAGACTGTGTTGGTCGTTGATGCAAATTGACACACTTCACTGTATGTTTTGATGTTTCCATGCACAAATAAAGCTAAATCTTTAAAACTAGTAAAATATAACATAAAATATGGCTCCAGGCCTTTTGCTTTGTACTTACCCAATATCCCCATGCCTTGACACCTCCATTCTGGCTCTTACCATCATACCCCCAGCCTAACACCATGTTAAACTGACATAACAATTAAAAACAGGGGTTTTTAAGGAAGATGGATGAGGTCCTGAAGTGTGAGTTTCAGGAACTAGGCAGAAGGCTGAAGAACAGGACCTCAGGGGCGGCGTTCTCAGGATTGCTGCCAGTGCTACATGACAGTGATGGTAAGAATTGGAGGAAATGGCAGTTGAATGCGTGGCTGTGGAGTTGGTGCAGGGAGCAGGGCTTTAGATTTTTGGATCATTGGGATCTCTTCTGGGGAAGGTGGGACCTGTACAGATTGGATGGGTTGCACCTGAACTTGAGGGGGAGCAATAATCATAGTCATAGTCATACCTTATTGATCCCGGGGGAGATTGGTTTTTATCACAGTTGCACTATAAATAATTAAATAGTAATAAAACCATAAATAGTTAAATAGTAATATGTAAATTATGCCAGTAAATTATGAAATGTCCAGGACCAGCCTATTGGCTCAGGGTGTCTGACCCTCCAAGGGAGGAGTTGTTAAGTTTGATGGTCACAGGCAGGAATGACTTCCTATGATGCTCTGTGTTGCATCTCAGTGGAATGAGTCTCTGGCTGAATATACTCCTGTGCCCAACCAGTACATCATGCAGTGGATGGGAGTCATTATTCAAGATGGCAATATCCTTGCAGGTAGGTTTGCTAGCATGGTTCAGGAGGGTTTAAACTAATTTGCAAGGGGGATGGGACCGAGAGCAATAGAGCAGTGAAAGAAGTGCATGGAGTAAAGCCAGATCTAACATCCATAGAGAGGCTTTGAGGAAAGAGAAGCAGAATAAACTGTGTAAAGGCAGTAAGGTAGAAGGGCTGAAGTGTGTGTACCTCAATGCAAGAAGCATCAGGAACAAAGGTGATGAACTGAGAGCTTGGATACATACGTGGAATTATGATGTAGTCGCCATTACAGAGACTTGGCTGGCACCAGGGCAGGAATGGATTTTCAATATTCCTGGATTTCAGTGCTTTAAAAGGGATAGACAGGGGGGAAAAGGGGAGGAGGGGTGGCATTGCTGGTCAGGGATACTATTACAGCTACAGAAAGGGTGGGTAATGTAGCAGGATCCTCTTTTGAGTCAGTATACTCTATTGGGGGTATTCTATAGGTCCCCTGGTAGCAGGAGAGATACAGAGGAGCAGATTGGGAGGCAGATTTTGGAAAGGTGCAAAAATAACAGGGTTGTTATCATGGGTGACTTTAACTTCCCTAATATTGATTGGCACCTGATTAGTTCCAAGGGTTTAGATGGGGCAGAGTTTGTTAAGTGTGTCCAGGACGGATTCCTGTCACAGTATGTGGACAGGCCGACCAGGGGGAATGCCATACTAGATCTAGTACTAGGTAATGAACTGGGTCAGGTCACAGATCTCTCAGTGGGTGAGCATCTGGGGGACAGTGACCACCGCTCCCTGGCCTTTAGCATTATCATGGAAAAGGATAGAATCAGAGAGGACAGGAAAATATTTAATTGAGGAAAGGCAAATTATGAGGCTATAAAGCTAGAACTTGCGGGTGTGAATTGGGATGATGTTTTTGCAGCGAAATGTACTATGGACATGTGGTCGATGTTTAGAGATCTCTTGCAGGAGGTTAGGGATAAATTTGTCCCGGTGAGGAAGATAAAGAATGGTAGGGTGAAGGAACCATGGGTGACAAGTGAGGTGGAAAATCTAGTCAGGTGGAAGAAGGCAGCACACATGAGGTTTAGGAAGCAAGGATCAGATGGGTCTATTGAGACATATAGGGAACCAAGAAAGGAGCTTCAGAAGGGGCTGAGAAGAGCAAGAAGGGGGCATGAGAAGGCTTTGGTGAGTAGGATAAAGGAAAACCCCAAGGAATTCTTCAATTATGTGAAGAACGAAAGGATGACAGGAGTGAAGGTAGGACCAATTAGAGATAAGGGTGGGAAGAAGTGCGTGGAGGCTGTGGAAGTGAGCGAGGTCCTCAATGAATACTTCTCTTCAGTATTCACCAATAAGAGGGAACTTGATGATGGTGAGGACAATATGAGTGAGGTTGATGTTCTGGAGCATGTTAATATTAAGGGAGAGGAGGTGTTGGAGTTGTTAAAATACATTAGGACGGATAAGTCGCCGGGTCCTGACAGAATATTCCCCAGGCTGCTCCATGAGGTGAGTGAAGAGATTGCTGAGCCTCTGGCTAGGAGCTTTATGTCCTCGTCGTCCACAGGAATGGTACCGGAGGATTGGAGGGAGGCAAATGTTGTCCCCTTGTTCGAAAAAGGTAGTAGGGATAGTCCGGGTAATTATAGACCAGTGAGCCTTACGTCTGTGGTGGGATAGCTGTTGGAAAAGATTCTTAGAGATAGGATCCATGGGCATTTAGAGAATCATGGTCTGATCAGGGACAGTCAGCATGGCTTTGTGAAGGGCAGATCATGTCTAACAAGCCTGATAGAGTTCTTTGAGGAGGTGACCAGGCATATAGATGAGGGTAGTGCAGTGGATGTGATCTATATGGATTTTAGTAAGGCATTTGACAAGGTTCCACACGGTAGACTTATTCAGAAAGTCAGAAGGCATGGAATCCAGGGAAGTTTGGCCAGGTGGATTCAGAATTGGCTTGCCTGCAGAAGGCAGAGGGTCATGGTGGAGGGAGTACATTCTGATTGGAGGATTGTGACTAGTGGTGTCCCACGAGGATCTGTTCTGGGACCTCTACTTTTCATGATTTTTACTAACGACGTGGATGTGGGGGTAGGGGGGTGGGATGGCAAGTTTGCAGACGACACAAAGGTTGGTGGTGTTGTAGATAGTGTAGAGGATTGTCGAAGATGCAGAGAGACATTGATAGGATGCAGAGGTGGGCTGAGAAGTGGCAGATGGAGTTCAACCTGGAGAAGTGTGAGGTGGTACACTTTGGAAGGACAAACTCCAAGGCAGAGTACAAAGTAAATGGCAGGATACTTGGTAGTGTGGAGGAGCAGAGGGATCTGGGGGTACATGTCCACCGACCCTAAAAGTTGCTTCACAGGTAGATAGGGTAGTTAAGAAAGCTTATGGGGTGTTAGCTTTCATAAGTTGAGAGATAGAGTTTAAGAGTCGCGATGTAATGATGCAGCTGAATAAAACTCTGGTTAGGCCACAATTGGAGTACTGTGTCCAGTTCTGGTCGCCTCACTATAGGAAGGATGTGGAAGCATTGGAAAGGGTACAGAGGAGATTTACCAGGATGCTGCCTGGTTTAGAGAGTATACATTATGATCAGAGATTAAGGGAGCTAGGGCTTTACTCTTTGGAGAGGAGGAGGATGAGAGGAGACATGATAGAAGTGTACAAGATAATAAGAGGAATAGATAGAGTGAATAGCCAGCGCCTCTTCCCCAGGGCACCACTGCTCAATACAAGAGGACATGGCTTTAAGATAAGGGGTGGGAAGTTCAAGGGGGATATTAGAGGAAGGTTTTTTTTAAAACTCAGAGAGTGGTTGGTGCATGGAATGCACTGCCTGAGTCAGTGGTGGAGACAGATACACTAGTGAAGTTTAAGAGACTACTAGATGGGTATATGGAGGAATTTAAGGTGGGGGATTATATGGGAGGCAGGGTTTGAGGGTCAGCACAACATTGTGGGCCAAGGGGCCTGTAATGTGCTGTACTATTCTATGTTCTTAATAGGTTGGTGCAACAAGGGTTAAAACGTTGTGGAATGGAAAGGATCTTACAGAGATTACACCTTTTAGCATGCTATTATGAATGATTACAAAAGCGTGAATCGTTGGTGGACATTGGACCATTGCACAATAATTTATGATGCAAACCTCATTGATCTACCTTCCATCTTTGCTGATGTGACACCAACATCCCTGCTAATCAACTCACCGTGGGAGGGTAACAGGAGAAGTAACAAAGGTACTGAAATCCATGAGCTCACATGCCACATCCACAGATAAAGCCATTAGTGAGTCAGCTGTATCAAAGTTCATAGGACCTTCTTCCATCTCTCTCCTTGTACTGATGCCTGTGTGGAAATAAACCTGTTATTAATTACATAGACTTCAGTATTCATTCCATCTAGGCTGGCCTTAGAACAGCCATATTTGGTCCATAGTTTGTCATTTGCCTTAATGACTTCATAGGTGAATCACATCAGGTTCTGTTTGATACCACTCCTGTGAAAATCCCTTGGGACATTATTGATATGAGCAATATATATAGACAGAGACAATAGGGGCTCAAGATTATTCTCCAAAAATAAAAAGATAATGCTATTGAAAGTTTGTTTAATCCAGAGTAGAGATTCAACATAGTGTTACCAAGGTAAACCCTAATACTGATACTTTTACAAAAAGCATTATAGTGTTCCTCACTAATGGTTTAATATCAAACAAGTTGGTATGGTATAAAACCAGAGCTTTTTCACTATTGCTGGGGATCACAGGGATGGGAGATCTCAGTCAACAAAGCAGGAACTATTCTTATTTGATATTTCCTCGTTTTTAGGATTTGAGTTATATGAATAATATTGCACTCATAATTATTTAACTGTAAGAAAAGCCAATGAAGACTGGAATGACAATCATTCTTCATACGTCAGAGCAACTTCCATTATTTAACTCTGCGAGGGCTGTCTGCTGAAACAATCTATGGAGGTACAGTGTGAGATTTCATTTTGAGATGCCTGCTTTGATGTGTAGTTCAGCAAGCAGAAAGTGTGCGGAAGTCAAAACATTTTCCAAGTAAGAAATAAGTAACAGCCCATAGAAACCATAGGTGAAAACTAGACATAACGGTAAATGTAAGTTAGTTTCTGAGTTTTGTTAATACATTGAATTTAGTATCTCAGTATGGACAATGTCTATATCCTTTTATCTTCTATATTAATTTCACATCATAGACTGAAACACAATCAAAACAATTGTCTGTTTGCTAAAGCAATATAATGAATGCCATCTCAGCATGTTAATAGGGGCCTGATGAATTGCTTATCATGAAATCACAGAATTATAATGCACAGCGTCTTATCAGCCCATCATTTCTGCGCAAGCAAGGTGAGCTGCCTCAATGACTATTGAACCTTAGCACTTACATCTACTGTAATGAAGTGCTTCAAGAGGATGGTTATGGTTAGAATTCACTGCTGCCTCTGTCAACCTGGGAAATCTAGGTCCAGTGGTACAAACAAGCAACACAAACTGGGGTCTTCCTTGGTTGTAGTGGATGACCATGAAGTCTTCTGTGCCTGGTCATGCCCTTCGCTCTCCACAGAGCATTGCAGTGTCGCCTCCTGGACATTGGATCTCACTGTAGATCTCATCTGCCCAGTTTGCCAGAGCTGACTTTGCATGCTGGGATAGACATGTCCCTAACTCACTGGGTGTAAAGCAGCTGGCTACCCTCACCTGGTCTGGCCCACCTGGCGAAGCAGTGTACCAGGTGTGGCTGCTAATGCATGCGAACAGCTACTTGAAGTCACAGGTGAGAGCTGAGTGTACAGTGGGGACCAAAGGTGAGAGAGCTTCCCCACAATGGAAATGACAAACCCCTTCGCCAGAGGTGCTATCCCTCCCTATACAACCCACGTCTCCTAGACTTCAGTCTAAGTCATGGACAATGCACAATGAAAAGCAATGGACAAGTACAAAGGTCAGGGAAATCCCCATGGAAACTGCCTTCCAGTCACAAACTACATCATGACCTTTGCCCTCTGCTTCCTGTCACAGAGCACTTTTTCTTGAATCCTGCAGCAGGGAAGGAGCTATACACAGTTAAATATGACAACCATCTCATTTGTGGCAACCACCAACAGCAAGTCCGTGATCAACAGTTTGTAGGTCAATGTAATACTACAGTATGTTTCAACACTCTGGTATCATGTGAATTTAAAGGATAAATTAAATGCTTCCATAGAGCTGAAGGTACACTCAGCGGCCATTTTATTAGGTGCAGGAGTAGAACCCTATGAGGTCTTCTGCTGTTGTAGCCCATCCACTTCAATGTTCAACGAGAGATGCTTTTCCACACACCACTGTTGTAACAACTGGTTATTTGAGTTCTGTCAGTTTGAACCAGTCTGACCATTCTCCTCTGACCTTTCCCATTACCAAGGCATTTTTGCCCACAGAACTGCCACTCACCGGTTGTTTCTTTAATTTTTCACACCATTCTCTGTAAACTCTAGACACTGTTTTGCATGAAAATCCCAGGAGATCAGCAGTTTCTGAAATACTCAAACAACCCCGTCTGGCATCAACAATCATCCCATGGTCAAAGTCATTTAGATCACATTTCTTCCCCATTCTGATGTTTAGTCTGAACAACTAAACCTCTTGACAATGTCTGCATGCTTTTATGCATTGACGTGCTACCACATGATTGGCTGATCAGATATTTGCATTAATGAGCAGCTGTACCTAATAAAGTGACCACCAAGTCTACAATAAATATACTCACATTAAGAAAATCTGGAAATTCTGAGCTTTTCACAAAAGCTGAGCTTATTCAAACATGTCTGTTGGACTGATGAAGAGAAAATTTGTAGCAATCCAATTTTTTGCCAAACCAATGCAAGTGATATTCTTTGCCAAACACTAAGAGAACTTTAAGATCTCCAAAACAGATGAAGGTTATGACAGATGAAGGTAAATGATCCTGGCCACCATGGATTTAAGGTGGCGTGAGAAATAATAAGACTTCAATATATATCCGAGGCTGAAACTATAATGCCTTGTTTGTATCCAGACATTATTCTGAGTTACTATGCTTTAATAAATGCATGTAAATGACCCAAAGTCACTAATCACATAATAATTGGATAATTATGAAGAAAAAGAGTAGCAGGAGTTGCCAGGAACTCTTGAACAAGATTACTGCAATGAAACCAGACGACGTTTATCATCATAGAACATAGCAATACAGAACAGTACAGTACAGGAACAGGCCTGTTGGCCCAAGATATTGTGCAGATCTCATTAAGCTAGCAATTAAATGCCTAACTAAACTAGTCCCTTCTACCTACACAATTATGTTTCATCAGTTAACAGTTATTCATAAAAAAGAGCTCACCTTACTTTTTGAATTGGAATTAGAATTGGTTGAACTTGGTTTATTATAGTCCCATGTACCGAGATACTGTGAAAAGCCCCTCTTACATATGGTTCAAGCAGATCAAATCTTTACACTGTGCATTTTGATATTGTACAAGGTGAACAATAAGGCAGGCAAATAATAAGGTACAAAATCATAATCAGAGAAATTATGAAGTCAGGAATCCATCTTATATATTAGAGAACCATTCAATGAGCTTATAACAGTGGGATAGAAGCTATCCTTGAGCCCAGTAGTATGTGCTTTCAAGCTTTTATTTATCTTCTGCCCAATGGAAGAAGAGAGAAGAGGATGTCTGGGGTGGGTGAGGTCATGAGAAATATAGACCAAGTCCATGGAGCGGAGGCTGGCTTCTATGACTTGCTGTGCTGTATCCACAAATCCCTGCAGTTTCTTATAGTCACGTGCACAGCTGTTGCCATACCAACCTTTACGCATCCGGATAGGTTGCTGTCTATGGTGCGTTGCTAAAATGCCTAATGGTCAACAGGAGCATGCTACATTTCTTTGCTTCCAAAGAAATAGAGGCATTGGCAAATGTTCATGGCTGTGGTAGGACCAGGGCAGGCTGTTGCTGATGTTCTCTCATAATAACTTGAAGCTCTCAGCTGTCTCAACCTCAACACTATTGATGTAGACTGGAGCACATACATCACTTCCCCCCCACCCCCCCGGCCTTCCAGAAGTAAACAAGCAGCTTTTTTGTTTGGTTAAAATAAGGGAAAAGTTGTTGTCAAGTCACCATGCTATTATCTCCTTTCTGTACTCTAACATCATTATTTGTGATATGGGCCACTATGGTGGTATCACCTGCAAACTTTTAGATGGAGTTAGTGACTCTGGCCACACAGTCATGAGTGTATACAGAGTAGAGTAGGGGGCTGACAACACAACCTTGTAGAGTACCAGTGTCTAGAATAGTCTTAATTAATTGGTTAGGTACTAACTACCCACTTTTTTATTATTGATATACCGAATGCGGGTATGATATAATTTAATGGACTACGAGGAGAAGCCAGGGAACAACATACACACGAGCATAGATCAGTGGTGGGAAAGTTAGATACCGAGAACCAGGATTTATCTTTATATGGGAAAGCAAGAACTGTTTAACCATAGTCAGCATGGTTTTCTTAGTGGAAGATCAAGTTTCTCAGATTTTTGAGATGGTGGTGTTTACCATTCCCTCAGTCAACCAACTTATGTTAGGTAGATGACCACCCAAATCTTAATTCATTCAAAACTCGGTCTTTATTTATCAACAGAAATATTCCACTTACAAGTAGGTTAATTGGTCATTGTAAATTGTCCTGTGATTAGGAACAACTGCCTTAGGATGGTGGTGTCCATCATTAAGGATTCTCACCACCCAGGACATGCCCTCTTCTCTTTGTTACAGTCAGGAAGGAGGAACAAAAGCCTGAAAGAACATACTCAGCAAATCAGGAACAACTTCTTCCTCCCTGCCATCTGATTTCTGAATGAAGATTAAACTAAACTTAAATATATATATATATATATATATATATATATATATACACACACACTTAATGCATCTCAGTAATTTTGTTTCTCTACATTTATTTATCAGGTATCTCATTGTACTGCTGCCATAACGTTAACAAATAGAACATATGCTGCTGATATTAAATCTGATTCTAATTAGGTAAACCAGGGCTGTGGGGATGCTGAGGAGTGTGGCTCAGAGACCTACTCCATGCTGTATCACTAAAGAAAGTATTTAAATATTTAATTGACTTTAGGTCAATAACTCAGTTTCCTGAATGCTACTGATTCTTCTGTACTAAAACACACCCAGTCCCTTGCTCCAACTCCTCCAACAGGAATTCCTTGCTGGCCAAATGATTGGTGTTTCTATTAGGATCAATCCTGGCTTAAGGCTCTTCCTTCTTATAGTTAGTCTTTGGAGATCTCGCTGCTCATTTTTATTTTATTTCTATCCGTTTTGAACCATGAAATTTTGATTTTGTTGGTTCTGGCTTTCCTTGCTAGGCTGTCTCCACTTTTCACTGGCTCTGGCCCAAGTAAACATCTGCCCATGATATCACTTGTTTGCTTTTCCCTGAATCAAGCCACTTCAAACCAGTGACAGCCAGTTCAAATTAGACACTGGGCTCAAGTTATTTCAGTTTGCAGACACAGATTACTCTTCTTATTAGCCTTTTACCTTATCAAAGAGCATCCCAAAAGTAATACATATTTGAAAATTATCTCTAATTTAGCAGATTAACTGCAGAGCAATCATTATGTCCACTTTCAATGACTTTAATCTAGCAAGCGTTATTATAAAAGACCATTGAACATGTCCATGGACAGGAAAGGGTTTAGAGGGATATTGACCAAACAGAGGCAAATGGGATTAGCATAGACTGGCATGCTGGCTGTGAACAAATTGGGCCAAAGGGTTTGTTTCCATGCTCTACAACTCATGAATCTATTAATGAGTTACTCTGTCGATTGCATTGTTAATTGTAACAAAATTTGGCTCAGTATGTTGCACTTACAAACATTTGTACTTTCAGTACTTTACATTGGCAAGAAAGATTTCTGAATATTAAGCAGAAACTGATAATTGAGAGTCTGCTGCTGAATATATGTGTTTACAGTTTTGAGATTATTTTTAGGTTCATGAAGGTCAAACTTTCATTCCCAATTTTCTGACTAATCCTTTTTCTAGAACCACAAAATAAAGGAAAAAAGCAGGGATTGTTGTCTTGACCGGATATTGACTACTTTAAGTAGTAAACTTTTGTACATGAAGTTCAGCTAATAAAGTCTGAACTTCATGCACAAAAGTTTTATGATACTCTCAAACATTTTAGATTGAAAATAAAGTTAGATAAAGAACAAAATTGTGCATCCTATAGTTCGCTCCTCAGATGTTCAAATGCTGTGACTGACACTGTGCTTTCTGACGAATCAAAATGCTCCAACTCCAAAGTCAATGAAAATCAAAGAGAAAATGCATAAAGATAAAGAAAGTTAATAGTACAGGTCAAAGAAGCACAATCTGTAAAATTGTCAGAAATGTGTTTCCAACATTTTTATTTTCTTTTTTTCCTCAACTCTGTTGTCTTTGGACTAAGTTTCCTCTTTGCTGTGCTGCGTCAGCAAGTAAAAGTGCCTGGACAGATTTCAATAAACTGAAACAGAACGTTCCTATACACAAGTAAAGAAACTATCTAATGAACTGTCCCTGACCAAAAAAGAACCTTCTTTACAATAAAGGCTGGTGTAGCTCCAAATTTGCAATCTTTCCAATTCATTTAATCATGATGTGTCCAACTTATTGATGCTAAGACATCTAACAGAGTAACAAAGCCCACATCTGTTCTGTGTCAACAATGTTGTTTTCAAATTCCACCTTACTAGAGAAATTTATTTATTTTGAGAGAAATGTGCCATCCATCTAAATAGAAAGATTAGAAGTTGCTCAGGGTAATTGCTAACGCTGCAGCTTTTAACTCAAAACAAAAAATTCAGGTTATTGGTTCTATTTGTTGCATGAAAATGCACATGAAATGACAACAATACGTCAGTCTTCTGTGTGGAGAAACAACTTGTGACAACTGTTCATTCCATTGATAGCTCTCTTGTGTCAGATAAAATTATTTGATGGTGCTGCTTTACTCTATATTGAATTGAGAAACTTGCTTTTAATAAAGTGTAAACAGTTTGTGTCTAAGTGCTGATGAAGACTGTAAACTGCTTAATATGAACCAGAATTCTCTCTGAAGCAATGCAACTGACCTCCTTTGTAATGGGCTTACAGAGTCATACAGCAGGGGAAAAAGCCCTTCAGCCCATTGTGTCAGTACTAATCATCAAACATCCATTCACTTTAGTTCCACATTAATCCATACTCTGTATTAGATTATGTGCTGGCCAGTAGTGTAGTGGTATCTTGAGTTCGAATGTGGCTGGCTCCTTGCTCGCTTTCCATCCGTGCTGGGCTGAGTGTCCAGTTAGCAACTCCGCCTCATAAAAAACAGACAAATGTGTTAAAGAAACAGCAATGTTGGTGCCCGATGTGTACAAGGTACAGAAAGGGATAACAACAACTATATTTGATTATCTTGCTATTATTGCATAGAAGAGAACTGAACTTGGTTCAGACAAATCCTGAGGGTCGTTTGGAAGTGAAGTTGCTGAGAAAAAAAATAATGACTCAAGCTTCAGTGAGAAACATTTGTGGGTTAACACACCTGACAAATCTGTTGAGAAATGTTGTATTTCAGCAACTGTTGAAGTATGAAATACAAAAGGATATGAGCAAAGATAGAATGAGAGGTGTACCTATAAACTAGTTAATTCCTGAGAAAGATTTGCAAATAAAATTAGTCACAGAATAATTTTTCACAAAAAGATTTGGAAAAGTAACACCAAGTTACACTCAAGTAGGTGAACACGTATCAAATTCTTCAGGTTACAAGGTGCAGATTGAAAATCTGTTTGAACGGTGCCACAACAACAACCCCTCACTCAATGTCAGCAAAACCCAAAGAGCTGATTATTGATGACAGGAAGAAGAAACCAGAGATCTATGAGCCAGGCCTCATTAGGGGATCAGAGGTGGAGAGGTTTCATAACTGAATTCCTTGTTATCATTTCATATCCTAGGGCCAGCAGGTAAGTGCCATCAAAAAGAAGGCATACAAATGTTTCTACTGTCTTAGATCTTTACATAGATTTGGCAAGTCATCTAAAACTTTGACAAAATTGTATAGATGCACAGTGTATCCTGTCTCATTACAGCCTGGTATGGAAATACCTATGCCCATCAATGGAAATGCCTACACTAAGAGGTGGGCACAGCCCAGTGCATCCACAGGTAAAGTCCTCTCCACTATGGAGCACATCTACAAGATCCAGTGCCCCCCCCCCCCACCATTCAGAACATGCTCCCTTCTCAGTGCTGCCTTTGCGAAGGAGTATAGAGCCTTGGGTTCTACACCACCAGGTTCGAGAACAGTTATTACCTTCAACCATCTGACTCCTGACTCACCCCAACTCTGAATGGATTCTGCAATCTGTTGACTCACTTTCAAGGACTCTACAACTAATGTTCTCTGTAATATTTATTCACTTATTTATTTATCTTTATTATTTCCACACTTCATTTTCTTCTGCACAGTGGTTGTTTGTCAGTATTCACAGAAACATAGAAAACCTATAGCACAATACAGGCCCTTCAGCCCACAATGCTGTGCCAAACATGCACCAACTGACCAATCTGGCAGCTTACTTTCAGCTTCACCTGGTTTTATTCTGAGTCTGTTCTTCTCCAATCCTCACTTGGCGCTTGGGTTGGTTTTGCAGCTTTGTAAAGAAAGTCATGCCGTGACTTGAAGATATATAATGTTGCTGTGGAATTCAATCTACTGTTTGCCCACTTTTCCCTACACAGGGCCAATTCTAAACTGGTGTAGCTATTCAAATCCTTTGCCGTGTATTGTTGTACTAGGGTCATCAATCACAGTGTGAAGACTGGGCTTAGTATCCATATTGATGATGTTTTGTCATGTTCATCAATGTCCTCATGGGTTAATGCACCAAGAATGGGTGGAATGGAAAAGTTGAGGCCAAGCAGATCATCCTTTGCTGCCTTCTACAAGCTAAATTGGACGGGTAATATTTTTCACATTCATGAAATGCTGGGAAGACCTCAAGTGCTTCACAGTCAGTCAGTGTTTTTGATGTGTAAACACTATTAGACATGTGGGGAATTTGACAGCAAAGTATCACAGATAATGAAGTAAATGATCAGATATTCTGCCTGGAGTTGGGTGAGAGCCAGAATTAGGCTCTCCTGCAGGCTTTGCCAGTGAAAGGCAACATCTCTGTCAGCAACACACTCAAAATGTTGGGAAAAACTCAGCAGGGAAGGCAGCAACTATGGAAACGAATAAACAGTCGACGCTTAGGGACGAGACGCTTCTTCAGGACTGGAGAGGAAAGAAAAAGATGTCAGAATAAAAAGGCAGGGGAGGCGAGGTCAGAGCGTGGGAAAGATAAACAGTGGAGAAGACAGAATGTGATAGGATTGGGGAGTGGACCAAGGGAGAAAGGGAAGAAGGAGAGGCACCAGGGGAAGGTTATTGGCAGGTGATGAGAAGCGGAAGAGGCCAAGAGGGGAATAGAAGAGGAGGGAAGGGGGATGGGGAAATTGCCAAAAGGAGAAATCAATGTTCATGCCATTAGGTTGGAGACTACCTAGATAGAGAAAATCATTTTGTTACTGCACTAGAAATTCAGCTTTAACCGAGGGGCTGAGTGGCCTGCTCCTTCTCCTATGCTTGTACAAAGAAGAAATACCATGTTAATTGAACAGGAAAAAGATAGGTGAGAAGAGGATTAGAAACATAGAAAAACTACAGCACAATACAGGCCCTTTGCTCACAATGCTGTGCCAAACATGTACTTACTTTAGAAATTACCTAGGTTTACCGATAACCCTCTATTTTTCTACCCTCCATATACCTATCCAGAAGTCTCTTAAAAGACCCCATCATAGCCGCCTCCATCGCCATCGCCGGCAGCCCATTCCACGCACTCACTCTGCCTAGAAAGCTTACCCCTAACATCTCCTCTGTACCTATTTCAAAGCACCTTAAATTCCATCTGCCATTAATCAACCCATTTTTCAAGCTGGTCCATGATAGCCTTCCTCCTCTCCACTACACCCCAGTCTTGGTGTAATCCACAAATTTGCTGATCATGTTTATCACATTATCATCCAGATCATTGATATAGATGACAAACAACAATGGGCCCAGCACCAATCCCTGCTGCACTCCACTAGTCACAGGCCTCCAGCCAAAGAGACAACCACTCTGGCTTCTCCCATAAAGCCAATGTCTACTCCAATTTACTACCTCATCTCGAATGCCAAGTGACTGACCCTTTTTGACCAACCTCCCATGCAAGACCTTGTCAAAGACTAAAGTCCATGTGGATAACATCCACTGCATTGCCTTCATGCACTTTCTTGGTAACTTCCTCAAAAACTCTATAACATTGTGTGTGATAGATCATATCTAACCAGAGACATGCTGCTTATCCTTAATCAATCCATGTCTATCCAAATAAGTATATATCCAGTCCCCTAAAACACCTTCCAATAACTTTCCCACTACTGATGTCAGCTTCACCAGCTACAATTTCCTGGTTTATTTTTAGAGCCTTTCTTAAACAGTGGAAAAACATTGGCTATCATCCAATCCTCTGATATCTCGCGAGTCATTAAGGATGATTTAAATATCACCGCTGGGGCCCCGGTAATTTTTCACTTGCCTCCCGCAGAGTCCAAGGGCACACCTTGTTAGGCCCTGGGGACTTATTGACCTTAATTTGCTTCAGGACAGCTAACACCTCCTCTGTAATCAGTATAGGGTTCTTGAAGTTGATGCCACCTTGTCTCAGTACAAAAAAAAAATCATTTAAGATCTCTCCCATCTCTTTTGGCTCCACACATTTATTACCATCTGATCCTCCAGAGGACCAATTTTGTCCCTTGCTATCCTTTTGCCCTTATGATAATCTATAGAATCTCTCGGGCTTCTCTTTCAGCTTGTCTGCTATGGCAACATCATGCCTTCTTTCAGTCCTTCTGATTTCTTTCTTATGTGTTCTCTTGCATTCTTATACTCCATAAGTACCCCATTTGTTCCACCTTGCCTATATCCACTATGTACCTCCTTTTTCCCCCCCCCCTTTACCATGTCCTCAATATCTCTTGAAAACCAAGGTTCCCTATACCTGTTTTCTTTACCTTTTATTCTGACAGGCACATAAAGGTTTTATTCTCTCAAAATTTCACTTTTGAAGGCTTCCCACTTATCAAGTACAGCTTTGCTAGAAAACAGCCTGTCCCAATCTACACCTACCAGATCCTTACTGGTGCCATCAAAATTGGCCTTTCTCCAATTTAGAATCTCAACCCCCAGACCAGACCAAACTTTTTGCATATTTACTTTGAAACAAATGGCATTGTAATCACTAAATGCAAAGAGTTCCACTGCACAAACCTCTGTCACCTGCCCGGACTCATTCCCTAATAGCAGATCAAGTATTGCACACTCTCATTGGGACTTCTACGTACTGATTAAGGGATCTTTTCTGAACACATTCAACAAATTCTATCCCATCTACCGCTTTTACAGTATCAGAGTCCTAGTCAGTATATGTAAAGTTAAAATCACCTACTGTAATAACCTCATGCTTTTTGCAACAGTCTGCAATCTCTCTACAAATGTGTAGAATCCCTCAGATTTTGGGTGTTCTATAATATAGCCCCATTCAAACAGTCATCTCTTTCTTATTTCTCAGTTCCACCCGTAACACCTCACTAGACAAGTTCTCCCATCCTGACTGAGCATTGCCTTGCCATTATACCATTCTTAGATTTCGTTGGTTCTGGTTTTTCTGGTTAGGCTATTTCCACTTTTCGTTGGCTCTGGCCCAAGTAAACATTTGCCTCTGATATCATTTGTTTGCTTTTTTCCTGAATCAAGTCATTTCAAACCAGTGACAGCCAGTTCACATCAGACACTGGGCTCAGTTTATTTCACTTAGCAGACACAGATTACTCCTACTAGCCTGCATTGATTCTTCTACATTCTCAAAGAGCAACCCACAAATAACTTCTTTTTGGAAATGACCTCTAATTCAACAGATTATCGGTAGGGCCTTCATTATGTCCACTTTCAATTACTTTAATCTACTAAGAGGTATTATAAAAGATCATTGAATATGTCCATGGACAGGAAAAGGTTTAGAGGGATATTGGCTAAACAGAGGCAAATGGGATTAGCACAGACTGGCATGCTGGCTGTGAACGAGTTGGGCCAAAGGGCTTGTTTCCATGCTCTACAACTCATGAACCTATTAATGAGTTACTCTGTCAATTGCATTGTTAATTGTAACAAAAATTGTCTCAGTTGTTGCATTTACTTTCATTACAAGTAGTACATTGGCAGGAAAGATCGTTGAATATTGAGCAGCAACTGATAATTGTGAGTCTGCTGATGAATATATGTGTTTACAGTTTTGGAATTATTTTTAGGTTCATTAAGATCAGATTTTCATTTCCAATTTTCTGACTAATCCTTTTTCTAGAATTACAACATAAAGGAAACAACATAGGGATCATTGCCATGACCAGATATTGATTACTTCAAGCGTCAATTCATTAGTAAAGTGTACAGGCAATAAGATCTGAACTTCATGTATAAAAGGCTTATAGTACTTTCAAACATTTAACTAAAGTTTAAAATTGTGCATCCTTCAGTTCGCTCCTCAGACGTTCAACACTGTGACTGACACGGTACTTTCTGATGAATCAAAATTCTCCAACTTAGCAGTCAATGAAAATCAAAGAAAAACTGCAAAAAGATAAAGTTAATGGTACAGGTCAAAGAAAAAATTTGTAAGATTTTCAGAAACATGTGATTCTAGCATTTCCTGTTCTTTTTTTTTTTCTTTTTTTCTCTCAACTCGATTGACTGTGGATTAAGTTTCTACTTTGCTGTGCTACATCCGCAAGAAAATGTGCCTGTAGAGTTCAATAAACAGAAACAGAAACTTCCAATCCACAAGTAAAGAATCTATCTACCTAATGAACTGTCCTTGAGCAAAAAGAACCTTCTTCACAATAAAGGCTGGTGTAGCTCCTAATCTGCAAGTTTTCTAATTCACTTAATCATGATGTGTCCAATTTATCAATGCCAAGACGTCTAACAGAGTAACAAAGCCCACATCTGTTCTGTGTTATCAATGTTGTTTTCAAATTCCACCTTACTGGAGAAATTTATTTATTTTGAGAGAAATGTACCATCTATCTAAATAGAAAGATTAGAAATTGATCAGGGAAATTGCTAATGCTGCATCTTTTAACTCAAACAAAAGGTCAGGTTACTGGTTCTATTTGTTGCATGAAAATGCACATGGAACTATAACAATACGTCAGTCTTCTGTGTGGAGAAACAACTCATGTGACAGCTGTTCATTCCATTGATAGCTCTCTCGTGTTAAATAAAATCATTTGATGGTGCTGCTTTAGAAAAACTTTGAAATGTGGAACTTGTTTTTACTAAAATGTAAACAGTTTATATGTGTCTATAGTGCTGATGAAGACTGTAGACTGATTAAGCATCAATGTTACTATGAACTAGAATTCTCTCTGAACCAAAACAGCTGACCTCCTTTGCAATAGGTTTAGAGTCATATAGCAGGAAAAAAAAGCCCTTCAGCCCATTGTGTTCATACTAATCATTGAAAATCCATTCACTTTAACTCCACATTAATCCCATACTCTATATTAGATTATGTGCTGGCCAGTAGTGTAGTGGTATCTTGAGTTCAAATGTGGCTGGCTCCTTGCTCGCTTTCCATCTGTGCTGGGCTGAGTGTTGAGTTAGCAACTCGGCCTCATAAAAAACAGACAAATGTGTTAAAGAAACAGCAAGGTTGGTGCCCGATGTGCACAAGGTACGGAAAGGGATAACAACAACTATATTTGATTATCTTGCTATTATTGCATAGAAGAGAACTGAACTTGGTTCAGATAAATCCTGAGAGTCGTGTGGAAGGGAAGTTGCTGAGAAAAAAAATAATGACTCAAGCTTCAGGGAGAAACATTTGTGTGTTAACACATCTGACAAATGTGCTATTGAGAAACGTTATATTTCAGCAACCGTTGAAGTATGAAATACAAACGATATGAGCAAAGGTAGAAATAGAGGTGTACCTATAAACTAGTTAATTCCTGAGGAAGATTTGCAAGTAAAATTAGTTACAGGATAATTTTTCAACAAAAGATTTGGAAAATTAACACCAAGTTACACTCAGGTGAGTGAAGATGTATCAAATTCTTCAGGTTATGAAGTGAAGATTGAAAATCTGTTTGAATGGTGCCACAACACGAGCCTCTCACTCAACGTCAGCAAACCCAAAAAGCTGATTGTTGACAGGAAGAGGTAGTCAGAGATCCATGAGCCAGGCCTCCCCAGAGGATCAGAAGCGGAGAGGGTTCATAACTAAATTCCTTGGCATTATATCATATCCTAACACCAGCACATAAATGCCATTGTAAAGAAAGCATGAAAACGTTTCTACTGTCTTAGATGTTTATGCAGATTCAGCAAGTCATCTGTAACTTTGACAAACATGTATAGATGCACAGTGAGGAGTGTCCTTGCTTGCATCACAGGCTGGTACGAAAATACCAATGCCCAACAATGGAATAGTCGGTGGGGAGGGGGGGGGAAATAATAAATCGGTGGACACAGCCCAGTACATCCACAGGTAAAGCCCTCCCCGCATGGAGCACATCTACAAGGAGCAGTGTCACAAAAAATCAGCCACCCCCCCCCCCCCCAACCACGCTCCAGGACCTGCTACTTTCCACAACTCCCCCCCACCCCGCCCCCCCGCTGCTGCCATCAGGAAGGAGGTACAGAAGTCTATGAACGGATTCTACAACCTATTTTCAAGCACTGTCAAAGACTCTACAACTAATGTTCTTAGTATTATTTATTTACTCCTTTTATTTGCAGTTTGCCTTCTTTTGCATATTGGTTGTTCGTCTATCTTTATTTGTGTGTGGTTTTTCATTGATTCTACTGTGAGTGGCTGTAATAAACAATCTCAAGGTAGTATACAGTGACATAAATAGTACATACATTGATAAAAATTTACTTTGAACTTTGAATATAGTACTAATGACTGTCCCCTTAATTGATTAACAGAAACTTGGGAAAATAGTAGAGAGGTTAAATCTGAAAATATTGCGGGGAATCAGAGTGGTTAATGTGATCAGGCAATGTTTGTGCATGGGGCACATGGAAGTTGACTATATATGTGGAGTGGAATAAATAAGGTGCATTTGTTTAAGCAACCATTCTTGATTTGGTGATTCATTATAATCCTGGTACCATATGCAGTTAAGATAAAAAACCCATGCATTCATTACAAATAGCTCTTACTTATTTCAGTTGTATTTCCATCTCGCAGCGCTGCAGAGTTTCAGACAGGTTGGGGAAATTAGGAAACGCCTGATCTGAGAAGGACAATCAGCAGGGCCTGACTAAAGAGCAGCATAATCCTGACCTGTTCAAACTAATTTACTTATTCTTCCTCCCATGGCAACGGTCTTTAATAAAGGCAATTGGAGCACATTGGTAAGTAGTGATTCATTGAAATACTTGCATGCTTTCTTGTAGGTGCTGTGTTTTATTAAGAATCTGCTGAGCATATACTACACTTCAAACCTGATTAACTTCAACTCAGCTAAAGCATTTTGCCTGGCTGTAAGTGAATGGTTTTGTCAAACAGAAACAGATAAACCTCTGTAATCAGCGCTATCAGTTCTTACAACGAGCAGCTTCAGTGGTAAACAATGCAGGATATCATCACTGCCAGCAGATCCGCATATGGAAATAATGCTCGTCAGGCGTCAGCACTATCAGACACAGAGAAACAACAAAATTAGTTTTCCCTAAATTAAAATTATGCCACCTGTCTCAAACCAAGAGGATTCCAGTACATGATAATCTGCTGACATAGAAGACTTATTGACAAGGAAACAGATAGGATGGAAGTTATTTTAGAAGACAACGGGATAATATGAGAACACTAAAGTGACCATACCCAAAAGACAGAACCTCCAACCCTCAGAATTTCATGGTCAATCCAGGCTTATATAGTCAATCTCGGAAGTGGGATTTGATATCCTACTTTCTGTCTCAGATGCAAAGGTCAAAAGAATTGCTTCTCCCCTGCACGATCTGTGGGGTTATAATAACCATCCAACAACATAATAATCGATTTACGGTGCTTTAATTTTAACCAAAAATGTTTCATTTAAGCCATTACCCTAGAAATGCTTATTATCCTTGATTCTAATGCATTTCCTAAGTTGCAGTTTTAATATTCATTACTAATATTTATACTCAGTAATTCATTGCTTATGCATGTTGTAAAATGATTAAGCCTTATTTGGTACAAATAAAATTAAGTTACAAACATCATAGCCAGTGTTCTTCTACAATTGGGAGATGTATTACCTCATTATACTCTGTATAGAAACAGCAAATGGTGGAGAGCCGCACTATTGAGTATGTGCTTCTACCTTGTCAGGTTTCACTTGTGTTTTTTACCTTCACTTTTTCCTCAGGATGCCCCCTCTTATACCCCTTATCAATCTATGAGGTTCTGTCAAATCAGTTAAAGAAACGAAAAATTCCCTGACCACTACTATCAGGCTGCATCACTGTTTGGTATGGGGGGAGCTACTGCACAGGACTGAAAGAAGCTGCAGAGGGTTATAAATTTAGTCGGCTCCATCTTGGGTACTAGCCTACAAAGTACCCAGGACATCTTCAAGGAGCGATGTCTCTGAAAGGTAGCGTCTATTATTAAGGACCTCCAGCACCCAGTGCATGCCCTTTTCTCACTGTTACCATCAGGTAGGAGGTGCAGAAGCCTGAAGGCACACACTCAGCAATTCAGGAACAGCTTCTTCTCCTCTGCCATCCAATTCCTAAATGGACATTGAAGCTTTGGACACTACCTCACTTTTTTTTTTTAAATATACATTATTTCTGTTTTTTGCACGATTTTTAATCTACTGAAAATACACTATAATTGATTTATTTATTTTTTTCTTCCGTAGTATGTATTGCATTGAACTGCTGCTGCTAGGTTAACAAATTTTACAACACATGCTAGCGATAATAAATCTGATTCTGAATTACATTCCCTTATGCTCCCTACTCCAATCATCATAAGAGAGAACACAAGAGTGCGTGGCCAAAAGGCTCATACTAAATAGAATCACACAAATATTTACAGATCGTTAACTGGCAGATCATGGAAGAACAGATCAGAATATTTCTAGATCTCCATTATTTTGCTTTCCAAGGCAAAATCAGGAATGAGCTAGAGGTCAGATGCTTGTACATCAGGCCAGATGCATCTGCATAGTGTTTTGTATTTACCTAGTGCTCCAGTGCTCAACTCAACTGTATGTCCAAGGTCACAGCACAAACATCCTAGGCTATGAGGAGAAGGATTCACTTTGCACCTGGCTCTTCACCAGGTACATACCAAAAACCCTACAGATTTGAACAGGGATGCCAACATTGATTCAGAAGTTAAGTGCACAGGAGTTGTTTGCTTTCTTTTCATTTTACTTTATGTTTTTTGGTGCTTAAAAGATGCTTCAAGTTATTTCAGAATGGATCAACCGATCACATTGTGTAAGACAAATAAGTGCAACTATCAACACAAAAGTGCAACTATCAATTGCAGCTCAGCTACCTGATTTGTAACCATATGACTGACCACTTCATCAGCACATAATGTAGAACTTTGCTCACACTATCCTATATCTACGTGCCTAATTACATGACCAAGCATTTTTAAACACTGGTTCCCATTGTCATATGAACTAAATAGTGTATCTTTTATATTTGGTCCTTAGTGTGGCTGTAAACACAACAGAAAAACTTAAAGGCATAGTACAAATCATTAACTTGCTTTATGAAACTAAAATCAAAAATACAGATCCAATCATGAGGAGATTATTTGGTTTGGTTGATAGAACTTGTACTCACATTAAGATATAAACACACATTATGTTTTATCAAATTAGTGCTATGGCCTTTGACTTAAATAAACTAAAGTTCAAAGTTCAACGTAAATTTATTATGAGATTCATTTTCTTAAGCATAATCAATAACTCCATATAGAATAATAATATCAATGAAACACATCAATTTGGCCATTCAAAAGACAACAAACTTTGCAAATACAAAAGAAATAAAAGAAATAATAAATAAGTATCGCAAATATGAAATGAGGAGTCCTTGAAAGTGAGTCCATGGATTGTGAGACATTTCAATGATTTTAAGTGATTGAAGTTATCCCGTTTGATTCAAGAGTCTGATGGTTGCGGGGTAATTACTGTTCCAGAGCCTGGTGGTGAGAGTCCCGAAGCTCCTGTACTTCACCCCAATGGCAGCAGCGAGAAGACAGCATGATCTAGGTGGTAGGGATCCCTGGTGAGGAATGCTGCTTTCCTGTGACAATGCTCCATCATCAGGACTTCAGTCCCTACCTCAGCCTATGGACAGGATACTGTCTGGAATAATGTCCTGTTCCAATACTTTCAAGGCTAATGGAATAAGATCTGAGACAATAGCTACCTAAGGTGCTTGTGAGTCCTGTTTGATGTTTCCCCTCTGAACTGTAGGTACAGTAATGTTTTTTTTAAGCTGGTCTTAGTAATCAGGAGACTCCTCACCTACAAATGAAGTTATTGCTTCAGGATACTCAGTAGGCAATCTGTATTTGGATAGCGGCAAACATAAAAGGGAAAAGAGAAAAGCCCGCACTTGCTCACACACACTCACAAAATTGAGGCAGTGACCTATTGCTCTGGGTTTTACTGCTTAAAACTACATAAAGGATATAATTCAAGTAATTTAGAAGTTACTTTATTAAAAGTTGGGCATATGGCCCAGTCCGTCATGAGTAAAGCCCTCCCCACCATTGAGCTCTTGGGATCTCAGCAGCTCACAAGCCTCTCCACCATGACAAGGTGTTGGTCCTTGGGGAAGGACCCTGGTGCAGAAGAAAGTATTTGTTCTGCCTTCATGGTTCTGCCATGCAAAACAGAGCACTCCACTTCCCATTCTTGGTCTGTAACTTGTGGCTCATACAAGTTATTTTGCCAGAGAGACCAGATACAATCTATTTCATTTCAGTAAACCTAGAAAATAGGTGCAGGAGTAGGTCATTCAGCCCTTTGAACCTGCATCGCCATTCAGTATGATCATGGCTGATCATCCAACTCAGAACCCTGTACCTGCCTTCTCTCCATACCCCTTGATCCCTTTAGCCACAAGGGCTATATCTAACTCCCTCTTAAATATACCCAATGAACTGGCCTCAACTGTTTCCTGTGGCAGAGAATTCCACAGATTCACCACTCTCTGTGTGAAGAAGTTTTTCCTAATCTCAGTCCTAAAAGGCTTCCCCTCTATCCTCAAACTGTGGCCTCTTGTTCTGGACTTCCCCAACATCGGGAACAATCTTCCTGCATCTAGCCTGTCCAATCCCTTTAGGATTTTATACGTTTCAATCAGATCCCCACTCAATCTTCTAAATTCCAGTGAGTATAAGCCTAGTCAATCCAGCCTTTCATCACATGAAAGTCCTGCCATCCCAGGAGTCAATCTGGTGAACCTTCTTTGTATTCCCTCTATGGCAAGAATGTCTTTCCTCAGATTAGGGGACCAAAACTGCACACAATACTCCAGGTGTGGTCTCACCAAGGCCTTGTACAACTGTAGTAGTACCTCCCTGCTCCTGTACTCAAATCCTCTTGCTATGAATGCCAGCATACCATTTGCCTTTTTCACCGCCTGCTGTACCTGCATGCCCACTTTCAATGACTGGTGTATAATGACACTCAGGTCTCGTTGCACCTCCCCTTTTCCTAATCGGCCACCATTCAGATAGTAATCTGTTTTCCTGTTTTTGCCACCAAAGTGGATAACCTCATATTTATCCACATTAAATTGCATCTGCCATGAATTTGCCCACTCACCTAACCTATCCAAGACACCCTGCATCGTCCTCACAGCTAACACTGCTGTCCAGCTTCGTGTCATCCGCAAACTTGGAGATGCTGCATTTAATTCCCTCATCTAAGTCATTAATATATATTGTAAACAACTGGGGTCCCAGCACTGAGCCTTGCGGTACCCCACTAGTCACTGCCTGCCACTCTGAAAAGGTCCCGTTTATTCCCACTCTTTGCTTCCTGTCTACTAACCAATTCTCTATCCACATCAATACCTTACCCCCAATACCATGTGCTTTAAGTTTGCACACTAATCTCCTGTGTGGGACCTTGTCAAAAGCCTTTTGAAAATCCAAATATACCAAATCCACTAGTTCTCCCCTATCCACTCTACTAGTTACATCCTCAAAAAATTCTATGAGATGCCTCAGATATGATTTTCCTTTCACAAATCCATGCTGACTTTGTCTGATGATTTCACCGCTTTCCAAATGTGCTGTTGTCACATCTTTGATAACTGACTCCACCATTTTCCCCACCACCGATGTCAGGCTAACCGGTCTATAATTCCCCGGTTTCTTTCTCCCTCCTTTTTTAAAAGCTAGGTTACATTAGCCACCCTCCAATCCTCAGGAACTAGTCCAGAACCTAAAGAGTTTTGAAAAATTATCACTAATCCATCCACTATTTCTTGGGCTACTTCCTTAAGCACTCTAGGATGCAGACCATCTGGCCTGGGGATCTATCTGCCTTTAATCCCTTCAATTTACCTAACACCACTTCCCTACTAACATGTATTTCGCTCAGTTCCTCCATCTCACTGGACCCTCTGTCCCATACTATTTCCAGAAGATTATTTATGTCCTCCTTAGTGAAGGCAGAACCAAAGTAGTTATTCAATTGGTCTGCCATGTCCTTGTTCCCCATAATCAATTCACCTGTTTCTGTCTGTAAGGGACCTACATTTGTCTTAACCAATCTTTTTCTTTTCACATATCTATAAAAGCTTTTACAGTCAGTTTTTATGTTCCCTGCCAGTTTTCTCTCAATCTTTTTTCCCTTTCCTAATTAAGCCCTTTGTCCTCCTCTGCTGGACTCTGAATTTCTCCCAGTCCTCAGGTGAGCCATTTTTTCTGGCTAATTTGTGTGTTTCTTCTTTGGAATTGGTACTATCCCTAATTGCCCTTGTCAGCCACAGGTGCACTACCTTCCCTGATTTATTCTTTTGCCAAACTGGGATGAACAATTGTTGTAGTTCATCCATGCGATCTTTAAATGCTTGCCATTGCATATCCACCGTCAACCCTTTAAGTATCATTTGCCAGTCTATCTTAGCTAATTCACGTCTCATACCTTCAAAGTTACCCTTCTTTAAGTTCAGAACCTTTGTTTCTGAATTAACTATGTCACTCTCCATCTTAATGAAGAATTCTGCCATATTATGGTCACTCTTACCCAAGAGTAACTTATCTTTACTCTTGTACTTGCATCCTCTTGTGATAAAATACAACTTCAAGTTGCAAGGTGCAAATTTCGCACTAAACTTGACCTTCTTCATCCTACAAATTCTTTGCCCATCGAGGAATAATGGAGCTTCTTCAGTTTAACTGCACTCAGGAATTCATTTCCAAACTTTGTCTGCTACAGGATAGCATACAATCCTCCATTCAAACCAATAGATCTACTACAGAGTGCAAACTAATGTCAAGCAAGGCTGTGTCATTACTCCAATCTATATCTTCCTCATTGAATATTGCTCATCTCAAATAAGCTTCCCTTTGGAATGAAGTTAAAACACAGGAAGCATAGTACCTTGTTCTAAAACCAAGGTCACTCCTCCCTCAGTCATTAAGCTGTAGTACGCTTGTTGAAGGTTGAGCTCTCAATCCTTACCAACTCATTCACTGAAACATACGAGAGAATTAGAATTAGAATATTATTTCGTACCTCCATCCTACAGCAGGAGGGAGTAAAAATCTTTATGTTGTGTCTGTCACTCTGTACAAGCAATAAGGAAGGGAAACCTGGAAGGATATTGCCCAAACACTAAGATTGTATACATAATTGTTTTGTATACATGTACAGTCAGATACAATATACAGTCAGATGTGCAATCAGATCACAATATATTGATAAATCCGACGGCCTGATGAACGAAGCTGTCCTGGAGCCTGTTGGTTCTGGCCTTAATGCTGCAGTACTAATTGCCAGATGGAAGCAGATTGTGGTTGGGCGGCTGGAGTCCCTGATGATCCTCCCGGCCCTTTTTACGTACCTGCTGCTGTAAATGTCCTGAACAGTGGGAGGTTCACATCCACAGATGCGCTGGGCTGTCCACATCAATCTCTGCAGAGCCAGGTGATTGAGGGTTGTTCCCATACCAGACGGCGACACAGTCTCGATAGTACCCCTGAAGAAAGTCCTGAGGATGGGTCTAATCATTAACATTCACAAAACAGATGTCTGCTACCAACTTGCTTCCATTGAACACAACATCCCCCATGACAGCAGAGTTCCTCACTGAGACTCTGGAATACATGGGGCACTTTCCACATCTCGGGAGCAGTACATTGCAATATATGTTAATTAAAAAACTATAAATTACAATAAGTATATATTAAAAAAAATAAATTACACAAGTAATGCAGAAAGAGAGAAAAACAAAATGGTGAAGTATTGTTCATGGATTCATTGTCCATTCATAAATCTGATGGCAGGGGGAAGAAGCTGGTCCTGAAATGTGGAGTGTGTCTTCAGTCTCCTGTACCTCCTCTGCAAGGGTAGCAATGAAAAGAGGGCATATCCAGCATTGTAGGACATTATGAATTAACTTACTGCAATGAACTCTTCGGGTTTGAGAGCTCAACTTTCAACAAAGAACTAAAGTTGAAAAGGGAAAAGTTATAATTTTATGATGAATTTTCCCCAATGGGTGGAAGTTTAAGTTTTTAACCCAAGACAAAATTGCACTGCCATGTGTGGCAGGTTGAGAAGTTGGATTAAAATATTGGACAATAAATAAACACTAGCAGACACTTAAAGTAAAGTTACCAAATCAAAGAAATTAGGGAGAGTGGTAAAAATTAAAGAGAAGGCTCACAAAGTTCTGAAGCATAACAGGAGATTAGAGAATATGAAGAATTCTGGAAAATAGCAGGTGATGACTAAAAAAGAGCGAAAAGAGAGGAAGTAAAATATAAGACATGAAAAAGCAGTCTTTGGAAAGAGTAGCAAGAGTGGTAATTCTTAAAAACTGAAGGAGGCAAATAAATGATACGGAATAAGAAAATGGAAAATATAATAAATCAATGTTTGTATTTGTATTTATAGCAAAAAAGTAAATAATCATAAAACAAAAGAAACTGAAGAACATAATGCAATTCTCACTGAAGGAATAATGGACTCTGCATAGAGTCAACCCCCATAAGGCTGCCGGGCTAAACAACATCCCAGGCCGAGTACTCAGGAAGAATGTGCACATCAGCTCACTGTCGTCTTTATGAACATCTTCAATACTTCACTCATCCAGACTGCTGTGTCCACATGCTTCAAATCAGTCACCGTCATCCCTGTACCAAAGAACTCTACGCCTGACCAGTGACACTGATGCCAATCATCATGAAGTGCTTTGAATGGCTGGTAACTGTACACATTAAAAACTCCACTCCTATAATACCGGACACTCGCCAAGATGACTATTGAAAAAACACTTCATGACAAATACCATCGTCATGCACTTGGCTCTGATACACCTAAAAAACAAGGATACTTCTGTCAGAAAGTTGTTTCTGGATTTCTGTTGAGTATTCAACATCATTGTCCCACAGACCTTGGTGAACACACTCCTACTCCTTAGTTAAGTACACCACTGTGCATCTAGGTGTTGAACTTCCTAACCAACAGCCCTCAGGATGCACAACTGCTACTCCCTCTCCATCTCCCCCAACACAGGAGCCCCCCGCCAGAGTTGTCCACTCTGCTCACACAAGACTGTATAGCCAAACACCCAATTAACCACTTTGTCAAGTTTACTGATGACCAGACATTGGTGGTTCTCATCACCAACAAGACTGAGAAGGCCTACAGAGAGGAGGTGGAAGAGCTCAAGGCCTGCTGCCAGGCAAATAATCTCTTCCTCAGTGTCAACAAGGCAAAAGAGATGACTTTAGACTTTGCAAAACTTGTACCACTCACACCATTCTTTACATCAGTGGCACAGTAACAGAAACTATGAGCAGTTTCAAACTCTTGGGAGTGCTATCTCACACAACCTCTCATGGTCCCAAAACACAATCCAGAAACCTCACTAAGTCCTCTACATTCTGAGGAAGCCAAAGCGAGCTGGACTCTGCATATCAATACTCACAACCTTCTACAGATGCCAGTAGAGAGCATCCTAGCTTGCTGCCACACTACATAGTGCCAAAATTGCACTGCGGCAGACGTGAAGGCATTATAATGGGTAGTCAAAACTGCCCAGTACATCACCAGCACCGTGTATATGCCATCAAGAACATATATAGAGAAAGGTGTCAGAAAAAGGCCAGCAATATCGTGAAGAATACCATCCACCTTGCTCATGTACTGTTTATCCCACTCCCCTCAGGGAGGAGGCTACATAGCAGCTATGCCAGGACCATCAGACTCAAAAAACAGTTACTTACCAAAGCAGTAAGGCTGATCAACACCTCCACCCACTAACCCACCCTACCACCCCACCACTAATTTTTCATTTCCTGTCAGAGACACCTGATGTATAGACACTCCTGGCCTAGTGTCACTTTATGTACATATAATTAATCTGTGTACAGAAGCTATTTTAATGTATAGTTATTGTTTTTTTTATTATTGCGCTCTTTACATTAGTGTTATTTTTATACTGTGCATCAAATGCAGGGTAACAATTATTTTGTTCTCCTTTATAATTCTCCTGGAAATAACATTAAACTATCATGAATTCTCTGAATTCTTTGAATTCTCTAAAAAGAATCATCAAACTAATAATTCAGAGGGTTAACAGTCTCCTTGCCTGATGGCCTGCATCCTGAAATTTAAATTGTAGTGACTACAATAGCAGTAGATGCATTGGCAAGTATTTTCAAAAACTGGTGAGATTCTGGAAAGATCCTACTGGATCAGAAAGCAGCAAATGTACTTCTGTTCTTCAACAGAGTAGGGTGAAATAGGGAACTGAAGACTAATAACCCAGTGACAAGCAGCCGGAAAACACTGGAATATACTGGAAATACTGGGACATTTTTAAACATTGTTATTCCAGGACTTGGAAAGGCATAATGTGATCAGATGCAGTCTACATTACTTAATAACCCTTTGTAACTCAACAAATTCAACTGAAGGGATGAAGGTAGTAAAAGATTGCAAAAACTACAGACCCCTTCAATTCAGAAACCAACCTGTTTAGAAGACTTAACATTCCTTCACTGTTGCTAGGTCAGAACCCTTAAAGTCTATGCTATTAGCCCTGTAGCAATACTTTCAACAGACATACTGGAGTGGTTTATAAGGACAACTCACCACCACTTGCTCAAATTTTAATAGGAGCAGCCAATATTTTGCTTATCATCCATGAATCAATAAAAATACACAGTTTGTTCACAGACTTCCACAACTTACATTTTTTATAAATTCCTCATCACAGGCTTAAAATACTTTGTAGTATCATAACTGTCTCCTTTGCATTTATTTACCCTTAGTTCTGATTGGAATGGTCCTTGAGCAACTCAAGTGTGATTAGAATCCTACCTCTAATTGTTACAACCTTGGCTGATAAAAGTGATTGGTTGATTTTGTTAGTTTCTATTGGTTTGATTTAAAACAGGTGCTGCTATTTTGTTGTTATATAAGTGTATTGCATATGCTACTGATAGACTTGTAGAGGGTAAGGAATAGATTAATGGTAGTTATGTGTGGTCACAATTGCATAGTGATTTTGTTTAATTTGTATTGTAGACTGCACATAGTTCAATATTCAATTTTGTTTGAGTTAATGGGTAAAGTTCTGGTGTCCATTGTGTAGACTTTCTTTATTGGGAATGATTAATTATCTTCAGTTTAAGTTAATTTTCTGATCTGTTGAATAGGGTATTTAATTCAACATGGCATCAATTAACCAAGCATCTGATACTACAGAGGCTCCAGATAGGAACCAAAAGGTAACTTGAAACTTATACTTAAGTAATTTCTTTAGTGTTTTCTCTAAATCTTGACAAATTGGATGTGCCTCTTAAAAATCTCTAACTGTAGATTTCTTCTAATCAATATCCCATAGTACTTAATGGTGTCTATGTTCCTTTTTGCTGAAGAAAATTAACTCCACATTAGCATTTGGCTAGGGGAAAAGAGTAATTTGCTGAAGTGGAAGTGTGATTGTGTATAAAAGCAAAAATTTGTAAATATTACTATGCATATTTAGTTTTTAATACTCATAATTGAAAATGTTTTTTCATTACCAACAGTATAAATCCTGACTACTGTTCCAATCTAGCCTTTTGGTAGGAACTGTGGGATGAGGTATTGAAATGAAGTGGCTGAAGTTAACATATTGTCATGGGTACTGAGTGGAAAAATTTGTTTTGTATACAGTCCATACAAATCATCTTGTTACAATGTGTATTGAGGTAGTAAAAGACTTCAAAAACTACAGAATAGTGTTAAGAGTACCACTGACAAAAATTCCCTAAACACTAGGGGATGTTGTCTAGTAGTTGACCAACAGTTCTTTCACTCAACATTGCATAATACTGTCTTGAATGTTTGGTATATACAAATTGACTGCTGTTAATTTATTCCTTGGATAACAAGTTACACACAAGTGCTAGTTGGTGTATCTTTCAAGGTTCCTACTTGTGGAAGTTCTGTGTTGCCTTCACAGGACTATTTTAAGAATAGAATACTTCAGACTTTTTGTATGATGACTTGTAATAATGGTGATGTAAGATTTTGTGCTTTGGCAATAGTTTAATCCTGAATTTAGGGTTTTTATCTGAATAGGCTTCTAGGTGCCCTAGTCTATCTCCCATATGTAAGCCATGGTAGTTAGTACTGTATGTTAATTTAATGAATATCCTGTAGTTTAGATGAATGGTAGAATGCTCTAGGATTAAAACAGTTGGGGGGGGGGGGGTTGTTGGTGTAGAAGGATGCTTGATTTTTTTTCTTGTAAACATAATGGCTAAAGGGCCTGATTCTATGTTGTTAGCCTCTAATTACTTCATGTGACTTTAAATTTAAGCATGAAGAATTGGCTTTAATCTAGGAAGTATATTTTGAATCCTGTAACTGATTATGTATGCTTGAGTACTGTTCTTCCTTCCTTGTCCTCTAAAAGGAGCCTTGCTTCTGATGCACCTCAAAAACATGCTAAACTTGAGTAATTTTGAGATTTGTGTGAGTGGCTACAAATCACTGATCAGTAATTAAAAACCTGGCTCTTAATTTCAGGATGTGCCTGTGGCAGCTACTCCCCCTTGTGAAAATGTTACTTGTGCCCAGGCACTGGCTGAGCAGACCAGTGCTAAGGAGAACATTCCTGAGAAAAGTATTTGCAATGTGATGGAGCAAGGACAGGAAACACCTTCATCAATGGTTAACAAAAGTGCTGAGTCAAACAAGGAGAAGCCAGGGCCTCAATGTAAGCTGAATAGCTGAAGTTTTGTACTGGAATCTCAATATTAACTGAACTGTTTTAAAGGGTGATGAAGAAATGTAGTGCAGCACAGTGGAAGTATTGATAAGTACCCAAACCAATGAACTGTCCCTGTTTAAATTTCTAATCTGCTTCATCTGCAATCTTTGTCTAATGCTATGTACTTACTATAATGGCTTTACTCTAATGGCATTCCATCCTGACATATAACCATGCATTTCCACCTTTACTGTCTACACAGGATATACCAGAGTGAAAATCTATGGATTGAAGGGTGTAAACTAGTGAAGGCAGTGAATTTGTAACTGGAACAGCCTTATCTTTCCAACCATTGTGCATACTAAAGCTCTTCCTTTCTTCTTCCCCCTGCCCCCCACCAAAAAAACAACTTGGACCATATTTGATCCTATCCTTGCCACACTTTAAGACTTTTTCTTGTATTTGTACTACCCATTTGGAACTTTGGATTTGAAACAATTCAAATATTACAAAATGAAGATTCTCTGCAGTGACTTAGATTCACTGACCCTCAATGAACAGACGAGGTCTTAATTTTGTTTTGCATTTAGTTGCAGAAACTAAAGATGAAGGGGTGGACAAAGCCCCTATACTTCATCCTACTGAACAGGTTGGTGGGACTTTAATGGATTCTTCCTTGAACCGAGATGATTCTCTAGGGGGCAATGCTCCAGATCCTTCTCTGCCCAATTCTACTTTCTAGCCATGAGTGTTGGTGTATTGCAGGTAGTACAGCTGTCCTCATTCCAGACATTTGTCAGGAGTCTACACTCCTGTGTTCCCCAGATGCTCTGGATTCTCCCTACATCCTAAACATGTGCAGATGTATTAATCAGCTGCTTTAACTTGGTGTAGGAAGAAGTGGTATTTATGGACACAAGGATTGATTATATGAAGCAAATTAAATATCAAATTGCTCAAAGATAAGAATTTTCTGGTCCAAAAGCTAAATGGATATCAATGAAACAAACTATAGGCTTCTGATGCTAATAATATCTCTAGCCCTGAAATTGCACTGCTATCTGACAGTTGGGTATGCTTCCTACCAACACAAAGCAGTGAGGAATCTAGATCAGTAGTATTAAAACTGTTAATATAACCAATTATTTTTAAAGCTTGGCTAATCTAGTCACTGTGCTGAATTGGCATACCGAGTAACAAATTGTCAAACAGTAGCCTGCGCACACCTTGATTTACCCTGAATCCTAGGGCCATAGTTGTAAAACTTGACTGAAAACTAACCTGGTTAATTAAAATCTTCCCACCTTTTACTGTCTGATCATAAACTTGTTTGCCAAACTGTGCAAGAATTGCTATTGGCTGAATCGATGCAGTTGATCTCCCTGTCCCATGTGTTCTAGGACCAGGGTCATGGAGGTAAGCTGGTGTCCTGGATGACTGATGTGAAAGACAAACCAGCTGGCATTGTGAAAATAGCAGCAACCTTTGTTCAAGGCAACCTGGAGCAAATTAAAACTGTAGCTGAAGGTTCCAATACTGCGGTCCAGCCAGTGGCTACCAGCTCAGAGATTAAAATGCTAACAGCTGCAGATCTGTGCCTTCCAATGACCAAAATAAAACCAGGTAATCAGATATGCTTCTCTAAATTTTTTTCTAAATCTTTCTCACAATCACTTTTGCACTTGAGCTAATGTGCTTGTACTGTAATATTGGCCTCTAAATTCCATCCTGCTACACTCTAGGAGGAAGGAGAATCCATTATGTAGTTAAAAATGTGTGATGCAGCATCTCAAAATTCCCACATGGTAGGAAGTTGAGTGCTGAATCACCAGTGGGAGAACCCTCCCTTCCCCCCCCCCCCCACTAGAAACATTACCTCTTTCAGTTCTCCAAAATGGCAAAGGTTGAAGTTGATCAAGGATGTTAACCTCTGTATTCTGTTAACTTAGAGGGCTGACAAACTGCTTCAGCCTTTCTGCTTGCTCTGGAAACATAGCATTGAAAAGCTTTTCTGCACTCTAAAACTGACATCCTGCAGCTACCCATTGTATCAAGTAAGGATGAGATACTGCAGATGCTGGAAATCCGAGAGCAATACACAAAGTGCTGGAGGAGCTCAGCAAGTCGGGCAGCATCCCTGGATGGGAATAAAGTTGACCTTTCAGGCTCAGACCCTGCATCAGGAAGGGTCAACAGTTTATTCCTATCCATAGATGCTGCCTGACCTGCTGAGCTGCTCAAGCACATTGTACATCTCTAGTAGGGAGTACTACACAAGATGTAAGAGCAGAATTGGAGCATTTGGCCCATTGAGTCTGCTCTGCCATTTCATGATTGGAGCTGAGAGGAAAATAGATTAATCTCCCAATGACTTGGCCTCCATGCTGATTGTGGCAATGAATTCTAATTGTCCTATGGACATTGTCATGAGGACCATAGAGAAAGTACAAAGGCCTTAGACCCTGAGTCCATAAATACCTGTCTGCTTGAGTATTGCTCAACCTTCAGTCTTGTCCTGGACTGAGATCTCATGTAACCTGCAAGGAATGGATACTTGGCTTACAGCAGCTGAGGTCAGCTTGCTTCCTGTCTGCTGCTGTTACACTTTTCAGTTTCTTGCTACATTTGGGGATGTGCATGTTGCTTTGTTCTGAGACTTGTAGTCAAGTGTCCTATGGCAATGTGCCATAAAGAATGCATATCATTAAAGCCTTTCATGTACTCCCTGTATCTCCTTGAGACTCCCCTAATGACTTCCCAGGAATGTCTTCTAGAAAGCCTAGCATTAACAGTGGAATACAGCACAAATGCACCTGGCAGTAACATTTTCTACTAGCCTGAGTTCTTGCTCATTCAGGAGCATTATACCTAGAAGCTATGTGTAGCTCCCTTCAAAAGCAATTTCAGTTGCAGCAGTGGTGCCTTCCAGAAATTCATTACATTATATCTTGGCAGGACACAAACAGTCTGGATGGCATCTCTTAAAGAGCAACTACCTCCCAGTGCCAGAGACTAGGTTCATTCTGACCTGGATTGCTGTCTGGTGGTGAAACCTATGCTGTGGTTACCTAAAAGTAAATGACCACACCTTAATTCATTATTGTAACAATGTATATAAGCATGTTGATCCCAGGTTAGTGACATGTTGTTTATTTTGTATTTGGGGCACTAAAATAAGGAATCTTGTATTGGCTAACAAATTATCTTTGCAGGATCAGGCTTGGTTCTTCCTTATTGTTTCCAGAGTTCTAATTACATACAAAATCCTACATATCCTATAGTTAAGGTGTTATCAATCCTGAATTCCATTGCTTCTAGCTGACCTCTATTCATTTTTCATTGGTTCTGTGCCCAAGGCTACAAGTAGCATCTCACTGCTCTTATCCCTAGTAAAATATGCCTATCTTTTCCTTTTCACTGAATCGGGCCATTTCGGAAGTGTTAATAGTGATGTTTCAGAATTTGTTGAAAACTACTCTGGAGGACTGAAAATCACAAATTCCCCTGAAATCGAAGGTAGGAAGCAAAAGGCAGGAAATAATGGGCCAGTTAGCCCATGCCCATTATTAAGGATGAGATCTGGGTACTTGGAGGCACACAACTTTAAAATAGGCTAAAATCAGCATTGTTCCCTTGGGCAAAGATCTTGCCTGACAAATCCATGGGAATTTAAGTAACAGGCTGGATGGTCAATGGATGTTCACTTGGATTTTTCCGAAGGCCTTTTAAAAGGTGCTGCACAAGGCTACCAAACAAGATAGAAGCCTTTAGGATTACAGGAATGGTAGTAGCATGGCTAAATAGCTGACTAGCAGATGAGGAGTAAGAATAAAAGGGCCCTTGTCTGACAGTGTCTTGTGTGGAATAGAGGTCAGTGTGTCTGCTGCTTTTCATGTATCATTGAAATTGGCTTTGTAGCCAAAATTGCAGATTATACAAAGATGGGTGGAGGGGCAGGCAGTATTAACCATGGAGTCTGCAGAAGGACTTGGGCAGGTTAGAAGTGGCATATGGAATAAGAGGTGTTTGGTTATGCACTGTGGTGGAAGAAAAAGACTATTCTCTAAATAGGGGAGAATTCGGGAATCAAAATGTACAGGGACTTGAGCCCTAGAGTAAAATTCCCTGAAGGTTAACTTGCAGGTTGCATTTGCCTGCCTTATTCCAATGATGTTAACATCCATTTTTGTGAGAACTGGAATATAAGGGCAAGGATGTAATGCTGAGACTTCAGGTGGTATTGCAGACAGTTTGGGGCCCCAGATCTAAGGATGGATATGCTGGAGAGGGTCCAGAGAAGATCTAAGAACCCCCAGGATCAATGTACAAGGAGCATTTGATAGCTTGGGGGGGGGGGGGGGGGTTCTAATGTAGTTTAGAAGGATATGGGTAGTGGATTTGGAGAGGATGTTTTCAATAGTGAGTTTAGGCCAAAGGGCATATCCTTTACAACAGATGAGGAATTCCTTTAGCCAGAGTATGGTAAATCTGTGGAGTTCATTGCTACAGACTGCCATGGAGGCCAAGTCACTGGATACTTCTACAGCAGAGGTTGAGTTCTTGTTTGGCTATAGGGTGAAGGCAGGAGACTCTGCCATGATATGGCAGAGCAGATTTGATGGGCTGCATGGCCTAATTCTGCTCGTGTCTTGTGGTCTAAACCAGTCTAAAGTCAGACATGCAAACACGAGGAAATCTGCAGATGCTGGAAATTCAAGCAACATACAAAATGCTGCTGGAACGCAGCAGGCCAGGAAGCATCTATAGGAAGAGGTACAGTCGACATTTTGGGCTGAGACCCTTCATCAGGACAGACATGGCTCAGTTATCTTTCTTCATGGACATGGTATTTGTAAGCTTATTCTACTTTAAAGTACCCACAAATAACTTGGTTGGAAATTACTGATTCTAGCATATTTTTATAGGGCCTTTTATGTTCACTTTAAAATACTTCAATCCAGCAAGTATTTAGAAATTTGCACCACAAATGATCACAAGAGCAATCTCTCAAAACAATAGTCTCCACTTCCACCACATGGCATAAACAAAGACATTTGTTTTGTCTACTTGTCCACTGTCCATGTTCTAGTTAGCTTATCTTGCGAATTTTTAATTTCTTCAGGCCAATTGTGTAATTTGCATATCTCCAACTGGATTTCTCTGGGTACTTTGGTTTCATGTGATACAAGTTATCTACTATACATTGCCCTTATTAAGGGAATGGTAGAATGTATGAGCACTACTTGGGAAGATAAAGGTAAAGAGTTTGATAGCTCAAATTTTGTAGGATGAGGGGCCTATTTCCCTGCTGTATTCCTGACTAGTGGGAAAGTGCTTCTAAACAGTTAATTCTGAAACTTGACTTTACAGCTAAAGTGCCAGTTCCCATTGGAGGGTCTGTAATGGGACAAGAGCCGAGTTTCTATGTGCATTCCGGATATTTGACATCAAAGCCTCACAATGATGGACCTCGGTATTCTGTGGCTAAGATGCAACAAGACACACAGGATGGTCAAGAGATTCTTTCCTTCTTGAATAAGCTTCTGGATCTGGTAAGGAAACAATTCCATTATACTTGTAAGCTTTTGCAACTTACAAATGTTACACTTGTGCTGCACTGAAGTTACTTGCACCATATTTTTAATGGGGGAAAAAGCCAACTTAGTTTGTTCACCTTGAGCCAAGTAAATCTAATTCTAACCACCTCATCTTCAAAAGCAAACCAAATGCTACCAATGTATGGCTACTTCAAATTAATAACTTGGTTTTGGAGCTAAGCCACTCTATTTATTTTAGATCAATGTAGGAAAGAGGGGAACTGAATCAACACGCCTTGAAGTTGATGAGCATTTGAATCAGGTCCTGCTTGACTGGAGAGAGCACCAATCAAAGAAACAAGAGGAAGAGTTGCTATTGGAAAAACCTGAAGTAAGAAATTGATCTCTTGGCACTTGTAACCAAGTGTTAAATTAAGCCACTTAATATGCTGCACACAGTGGTGCTAATTTATCTCTCTAGAATGGCCTACTACCTTTAAAGGTGCATACAATTACATGGTCTCCTTCCTCTCTGTTTCTGTAATCTTGGCAACAGAAGTTAAACTATTTTTGAAAGGCCTAATTTGACAATATTCTTGCATAGCACTGGTTTTTTTTTATAAAAAAAAAAATTAACATTTGCCTACCTGATGAAACTAAATTTTTCTCGTGTGCATTAGGTGTTTAGGAGTGGTGTATATGAGCCAAGGATGAAATGGGTGAATCAGGGTAAAGGTGAAAAATGCTTGCATGCCTGAAGCCAATTTCCAAAGGAGCAAATCAAAATTGTCTCAGAACAATGTGAACAGAGTGGGTTAACATTTCCCCTATATATTTCAGCAGGCTGAATCTCGATCACTGGCCATGACTCATAAACTTTCCAACCAACTACAAGCCATCTGTCAAAACTTGGCTTCAAGTGTCCATGGATTGCCTCAGCACATTGAAGGACAAGTACAGCACTTCTGCAAATGGACAGCAGAGATCTCCAGCACCCTGTCCTTGGCCACCTCTTTTCAGGACCTGTCTGCACAATTCCTGGCACAGACCAGAGAGAAACTGATGAAGATTGGTGATGGAATGGATCAAGTGATGGACCATGTGCTTAATGATGCAGAGGTTGACTGGTTGATGGGGCCCATTAGTCCACACCTAAATGAAGGTTGGGAACCCAGGAATCCCACAACTAAATGAAGACTGGTGTCAATGTAGAAGAAATCTAGAAAATGGATGTGAGCTTAATTGAGTATTTCAATTGTTTCTATTTTCAAACTTCATGAAGATTTGACTGTCCAGATAAGAATTGCTACTTTGTTTTGGGTTTAAATTTGTCCAGTCTAACTAGATTTGGATTTTTATTTGGTAATCACTAAACTCCCCTGTAATGGGCTTGTAATAAAAATGCATACAAATAGAATTAGTGTGAGGTTTTAATTTGACACTAACCAGTTGTATATGTATACCAGGTGCTTGCTTGAAGTTTGAACTTTTCAATGTTGTTCCCTGTCAAGACCTTTCCATGAGTTGGCCTTCACTGTTCACTATCAATTTCTGATTTGCTCCTACATCCTTGAATTCAAAGTATCCAACAGGCCCATGCTGTCAGTGGTGTACTAGAAGTATTTACTATCTGGGGATTGATTTATTATCACATGAAGTGAGATGGTCAGAAGCTGTTTTGCAAGCAATTTCAAAGTGAGTTACATAAAATAGTTAGACAAGATAACTGGATCTTGTACTCAGTATGTGAGATTGAACTTCTGTAGTGTTCAAGAGTTTAATAGTGGGAATAGAAGCTGTTATGGGCCTGTTTTCAAGCTTCTGTGCCTGAAGGAAAGAGACTGGAGAATGCCTGGGGTGAGAGGATTTTAATGCTATAATCACTGACCAGCTAATCCAAGAAGTCAAGGCAATTCTAGTCCTCTATTGCACCTCAATTTGTCTAGCCTGTTTTTGGTCCCTGATACTGCAGATACATCTTCAAATTTGAATGTAGTTGCTAAAGTAATTGAGAACAAATGCTGCATGTGATTTATGGTGTAGTAGGAGAATATATGCCCTAGAGTGAGGCAAGATCTTTTGAGAAGCAAATGATTTTGATTCGGTATGATTGATGACAAATGTCAAACAGTTAACATCAAATTTAGAATTGGCTTCAGTTGAATGTTTTTGGTACTGTCTGCATTTGGCTTAAATCTTGTCATTGGACTCCATTCAGCCCAGCCAGCTGCTCATTCCATGCACCATTCAACATCCAATTTGATTTGCACTTGCTTGGCATAATAGCACAATATTATGATTTCTGTATCTTTGACAGTTGTCATCCTTTAAACTTTGTTCTCTAGTAAGAGCTAACTAATGGGAATAAGTGTCAACTCTAAATCTTGTTACTTCTATAGACCTTTCAACAGAGACTTCACTTCCAACATCTCAATACTGAAGGCCCACATTTTTTAATTTCATGGTAAAATTCATGTCTGCATTTGGATAAATGCATCTCTAAAGTCTTCCATAATTGTGTGCAATTATCCAGTTGAAGCCTCTCCACTAATTTAAGGTTGGAGCATGTTTTATTTGCAATTTGATTAAGTTTTTAGCCGTATTGTCAATTTACCTAAAGGGACATCTTGGCTTTTAATCCATCATGTTAGGGTAGCTCAAAGTGGCTTCATGTCTCCCAATGAGCCACAACTCCAAGCCTCAGATTATTTTATCATCCCTTCTAAACAAGCAAACCCCACTACTTAGTGTTTCCTTACCACAAATTAAAAGCTTGCTTCCAACACAAGCCCAGGCCACTTGGAACACTTGAGTAACAAATCAGAACAATTTGGGAGCTTTGTATGTTGGATTGCTTGGTGATCAGTAACATAGGAAATGCCAGCCTTTGCTATCATCGAGGCAGTTTCCTGTCCACACTGCCTTTTAACATTATAATTGAGTTTTAACATTAAGATTTAAATCCTTGTTTAATTTCTCACTAACCAATGTGTTCCCAAATTGTTTTCCAATTTTCCCTGATGCTGCTGCATAGAGGGTCTGTTGTGTGTATCCTGATTATCTAAACTATAAAATCATCAGAACATGAAATTCTGCAAATGTGGAAATTCTAAAGTTGTAATTTTAACTAATTCTCCTGTCTAATTCTTCATGAGAATCAATTCCTCTTTCTCCCCCTCCCCCTCCCCCTCCCCCCCCACATGGGAAGTCTTCCATCTGGGCTGCATATTTAGATATTTAGTAGTTCTCAATGTTTTTGCATTTTAAATTTAAATATAATTGTCATTCAATCATTCATAAATACAACCAAACAAGACAGTGTTACTACAGGGCCAGGGTCAAGATGCTAAAACAAGAACACAAACACAGAATAAAAGACCCAATGCACATGCACTGCCCCCCTCCCCGATAAAAGTCAACAACTGCAGAATATCCAGGCCCCCTCATCCCACTGACACCTGCTATGTGATAACTGTCTCAGAGGCCCAGTCCTCAATATACAGGCACATATAGAATATTATTTTATATAAAAAGTTTTTAATTATCCAGAACCCCTCAGTCCAAATGAAATAACTGACTATACCTGCACTGCACTGCCCCAGTAGAGCATGAAGGCTTGCCCATCATGAATTTTCTTCCACAACTATCCCATTATTTTCCTGTAGCACAAAATAGCCACAATGTTTTCTACATGTCTTCTATCTCTAACTTTCTCATTAAATGGGGTAGACATATACACTTCACTGTAACATCTTTTAGGTTCAATTTAGTGTGGACTTTTATTTCTCAACATTTTATTTAATATTTCTTTGCCTCCCACTTCAACTTTTTGAAATCCTCTCATTATCTTGTTAATTTTTCTGATGTCAATTAAATCTCAATCCTGGCATTTGCTATGCTATTAGTTCAGTTTTATTTCAACTTGTTTCCTTGGTCATTCAGAGTGCATTAGTTGTGCTTTCTGTGCCTTTTATCTCTTCCCTGAATGTCATCTAAATTGCATTCACTATTTGTTAGATCACCAAAATTAGTTTTTGCATTTTATCCTCAACATATTCAATAATTAAAGGGAGAAGCCACAGAAAATGGTGGGCACAGCCTAGTTCATTGCAAGAAACATCCCCACTGTGGAATACACTTACAAGGAGTACTGCCAAAACAAACCAGCATCCATCAATGACACCTCACAACTGCCATTGGGAAGTAGGTACAGAAGCCTTAAGTTTCATACAGCCAGGTTCAGGAACAGTTATTACGTACAACCATCAGACACCTGAACCAGTGTGGATAACGTCAATCACACTAAACTGATTCTATAACTTACAGGCTTGTGTTCCAGGATTCTTTACAACTCCAGTTCTCAGTACTTTTTATTTTATACAGTTTGCCTCCTTTTGCTCATTGGTTGCTTGTCAGTCTTACTATGACTAGTTTTTTTCCTGGAATTTCCATTTCTTTAGATACCTGATAGAAAATTAATCTCAAGGTAGAATATGGTGATATTTGTTCTTGGATAATAAATTTACTTTGAACTTTGATTCCATTCCTACATCCAAATGCAAGACTTATTTCTTCCTAATGGTTTTGCATATAAAAATGTGTACATATTGATTGATGATGTCTCTCCCCAATTCCTGCCCAGCTTGCTGAATATTTCCAGCATTTATTGTTAAACTGCTCTGTCCTTTGTGTCACTGCATACACTTGGTAAAGAAATTATTGCTCATGTATCAGGAATGAATGAAGGAGAGAATGTGCTTGGAGGTGAGGACAGAGTCAAGGTCATAGCAGAATACTTGCACAGATATTCACTAAAGAGACAGGAAAGCAGTGTAGGATATGCTAATATGTCAGGGCACTTGGAGATAAAGACAGGTACTGGTGGGTTTGCTGAACATAAATCTCCAGTGTCCGATGGAATATACCCCAGGTTATTGAGGTAAGAGAACAGTGCTGAGACTTTAACCGTGAACTGTGTCCTCTGGAGCTATAAGCAAGATTAGACCATAAGACAAAGGAGCAGAAGTAGGCCATTTGGCCCATTGAGTCTGCTCTGCCATTTTATCATGAGCTGATCCATTCTCCCATTTAGTCCTACTCCCCTGCCTTCTCACCATAACCTTTGATGCCCTGGCTACTCAGATACCTATCAATCTCTGCCTTAAATACACCCAATGACTTGGCCTCCACTGCTGCCCGTGGCAACAAATTCCATAGATTCACCACCCTCTGACTAAAAAAATTTCTTCGCATTTCTGTTCTGAATGGGTGCCCTTCAATCATGCCCTCTTATACTAGACTCCCCCATCATGGGAAACAACTTTGCCACATCCACTCTGTCCATGCCTTTCAACATTCAAAATGTTTCTGAGGTCTCCCCTCATTCTTCTAAACTCCAAAGAATACAGTCCAAGAGCGGACAAATGTTCCTCACATGTTAACCCTCTCATTCCCAGAATCATTCTAGTGAATCTTCTCTGAACCCTCTCCAACGTCAGCACATCCTTTCTTAAATAAGGAGCCTAAAACTGCACACAGTACTCCAAGTGAGGTCTCACCAGTGCCTTATAGAGCCTCAACATTACATCCCTGCTCCTATACTCTATTATGGAGGACTGCTGTAGCTGGAAGGAAGGAAGCAATCCTGTAGATTATACTGGTGAGTCTCATAACTGAGAGGGAAGCTACCAGGAAGGATTCTTGGGGAGCATTTGAAAAACATATCCTATTTGGTGACTGTCAGCATAGCTTTATGCAGAGCAGGTCATGTCTTTTTAATCTGAGTTTTTCCAAGGAGGTGATAAAGCAGTAGATGTTGTCCACGTGGATTTTAGTAAGATACGCAAGGTTCCTCGGTTAGTCCAGAAGATAAAGATGCATAGTGACTTGGTTGTTTGGATTCAGAATTGCTTTGCCCATAGAAGGCAAGAGGGTAGTAGGCGATAGGTAACTAGTGGTGTTCTGCAAGGATCTCTTCTGGAATATATACAGTATGACTTGGATTAAAATGTGAATGGATGATTTAGGAAGCTAGCTGACTATAAAGATTTGTGGCATTGTGGATAGTATAGAAGTTTGCCAAAAGAATAGTAGGATATAGATCAGTTGCAGAAGTGGGTGAAGAAATAGTAGGTGCACTCTGTACTTGCAGTACAGCTTGGAGAAGACAAACGTCAGAGTTAAAATTAACTTCTGCAATTGTATTGCTGACATTTTAAACCCTGGCTTTACTCAATTATTTCATTTGATTTCCCACCCCCTTGGTCTTAGTCCAAGAAAGCCATGTAGAAATATTACAAGCTTGTCTCATGTTCTAATAACTAGGCCAGAAATTACCAATAATAGAAGATTAGGTTTGAACACCTGTAACTGGCCTTCCTTTGTTTCAATTATATTAATTACATTCTTTTACAAGTATTAACTACTCTACTAAATTCTGTCACCAGCTCTAAGTGCATCAAGCATTTAAAATACATAATAGGTTGATCAGTGCTGGGGAAAATTAAAACCAGATTAAATTTGGGCATAATCCTGCAATAAAGTTCAGTGGGATTTGGTCTTTTCTCCCTCTAGAGAACTGCTGAAAAATTAACATTAGTTATTTGAAGCAACCACTTAAGCTTTTCCCTGAATGTGTAATCACAGTAATGGGCTGCACTAAGATTAGAACTGAAGCACAAATTGTCTGAGAGAAGTGCACAATTGTTCAATATTATACACACATTGTGATGGCTGTCTCAAACAAAAAATATGTAGATGCTGGAAATCCAAAACAACACACACAAAATGCTGGAGGAACTCAGCAGGCCAAGCAATATCTATGGAAAAGAGCAAACAGTCAATTGAATTGACTTTATTTCTTACATCCTTCACATACATGAGTGAATATCTTTGTTACGTCTCCATCTGAATGTGCAATCATAGTAATTTATAATAAATAGAACAGTCAATGTAATATAGAGTATACACAAATCAGCGTGAGTTCATCAGTCTGCTGGCCTAGTGGAAAAGCTGTCCTGGATCTTGCTGGTCCTGGCTTTTATGCTGTGGTACCACTTCCTGGATGGTAGTAGCTGGAATAGATTGTGGTTAGGGTGACTCGGGTCCCCAATGATCCTTTGGGCCCTTTTTACACACTTGTCTTTGTAAATGTCCTGAATCATGGGAAATTCGCAACTACAGATGCACTGGGCTGTCCGCACCACTCTCTGCAGGGTCCTGTGATTAAGGGAGGTACAGTTCCCATATTAGACAATGATGCAGTCAATCAGGATGCTCTCAATTGTGCCCCTGTAAAAAGTTCTTAGGATTTGGGGGCCTATACCAAACTTCAACCGTCTGAGGCAAAAGAGGTGCTGTTGTGCCTTTTTCACCACATAGCTGGTGTGTACAGAGCACGTGAGGTCTTCAATGATGTGGATACCGTAAGACAAAGGAGCAGAAGTCAGCCATTCAGCCCATCGAGTCTTCTCTGCCATTTTATCATGAGCTGATCCATTCTCCCATCTAGTCCCACTCCCCTGCCTTCTCACCATAACCTTTGATGTCCTGGCTACTCAGGTACCTATCAATCTCTGCCTTAAATACACCCAATGACTTGGCCTCCACTGCTGCCCGTGGCAACAAATTCCATAGATTCACCACCCTCTGACTAAAAAAATTTCTTCGCATTTCTGTTCTGAATGGGCGCCCTTCAATCCTTAACTTATGCCCTCTCGTACTAGACTCCCCCATTATGGGAAACAACTTTGCCACATCCACTCTGTCCATGTGTTTCAACATTCGGAATGTTTCTATGAGGTCTCCCCTCATTCTTCTAAATTCCAAGGAATACAGTCCAAGAGCGGACAAACGTTCCTCATATGTTAACCCTCTCATTCCCGGAAGCATTCTAGTGAATCTTCTCTGTACCCTCTCCAACGTCAGCACATCTTTTCTTAAATAAGGAAACCAAAACTGCCCACAGTACTCCAAGTGAGGTCTCACCAGCGCCTTATAGAGCCTCAACATCACATCCCTGCTCCTATACTCTATTCCTCTAGAAATGAGTGCCAACATTGCATTCGCCTTCTTCACTACTGACTCAACCTGGAGGTTAACTTTAAGGGTATCCTGTACGAGGACTCCCAAGTCCCGTTGCATCTCAGAACTTTGAATTCTTTCCCCATTTAAATAATAGTCTTGTCTAGCCTACTGGTAATTTTCTCAAATGACAGGGTGGAAAGAGGTATAGTCTAGGTTGCTGTGAGAATCAGTGGGTTTATGAAAGATATCAGTAGATAGACTGTCTCCAGAGATGGATACAGAAAGATCGAGAAAGAGGAAGGAGGTGTCGGAGATGGACCAAATGAATTTAAGGGTAGGGTGGAAGTTGGAGCAAAGTTGATGAAGTCGATGAACTCAGCATGGGTGCAGGAAGCAGCACTGATGCAATCATTGATGTAGCACAGGAAGAGTTGCAGAACTATCTACTTAGATTAATGCATCCAGTTATACTTCAGGCTTCTAAATTTCTCTTTGCTTTCAAGTGAATTACAGAAGAAAATATTCTGGGCTGTCGAGCTCTCATGGACTCCAAAACTCTCAAAATAAAATCTGAAATTCAAGTATCTTCATAAAACTATGGAATTCTTTTAGAAAATGAGTGTGATATCATTAAAACTCCATCTTCCTTCGCATTTAAACCAACCAATATGGAAAACTAAACTTCCACACTTTATGTTTTACTGACGCGGAAGTTTTGATTTTTTTTACATAGAAATCAAATAAAAAGTACTTACTATCTTTGGATATCAAATGATAGAATACCAACACATCCTCATCTTAACTTACCTCAAGCCTGTATCCATTACACTCATAGTCTGACTCCTTGTTTCTGTGACTTATTAAATTGTCTTCGCTGTCAACTTCTGTCACTTCTCCAGGATGGCTAGCGTAGACTGCTCGAGTCTGTTCTGCTGCTATGACTGGACCAAAAACAAGACACCGATGAACCTATTAAATCTACTACCTCAAAGCTCTAGTGAGATGGGGTCGTTTCTGACTTCCAGTGCTGTCCCTATGGAATTGTCAAGTTCTCCCTTGACTGTGTGTGTGTTCCTCCGGAGGCCCCAATTCCCCATCCAAAGGTGTGTAGGTTAACTGTTCTGTAGCTGAGTGGTAAAATCTGGGGGGATTTGATGGGAATGTGGGAACATAAGATGGTTAATAGTTGTTTGATAGCTGATGTAGACTCAGTGGTCCAGATTAGTAAAATATACAAATTAGTAAAACATACAGTTTAAAGACCATAAGACAAAGAAGTAGAATTAGGCCATTTGGCCCATCGAGCCTGCTCCACCATTCAATCATGGCTGATCCTTTTATTCCCCTCCTCAGTCCCACTCCCTGGCCTTCTCCCCATAACCTTTGATGCCATGGTGAGAAAATCCAAAAATCTGAGATGCAAAGGGACTTGGGAGTCCTTGTGCAGAACACCCTAAAAGTTAACTTGTAGGTTGAGTCAGTGGTGAGGAATGTTAGCATTCATTTCGATAATATAAGAGCAGGGTTGTGATGCTGAGGTTCTACAAGATACTGGTGAGGCCTCGCCTTGAGTATTGTGAACAGTTTCAGGCTCCTTATATAAGAAAAGATGTGCTGGCATTGGAAAGGCTGGCACAAGGATGATTCCAGGAATGAAAGGGTTATCATATGAGGGACGTTGATGGCTCTGGGCCTGTACTCACAAGAACCCAACTTTACTATAAAGCAAGGATATGGCTGATCATCTGCCTCAACTCTATTTCCCTACTCTATGCTCAAAGTTCAAAGTATGTACATTATGAAATACTACATTGAGACTCATTTTCTTCCAGACATTTATAAGAAAAATAAAGAAACACAATAGAATTTATGAAAAAACTATACATAAACAATTCTGACTAACAACCAATATGTAAAAAAAGTCAAATTGCAAATAAGAAAATAATACTGAGAATGAGTTGTAAAGAGTCCTTGAAGGTGAGTCTGTACGTCATAAAGTCAGTTCCGTGTTGAGGTGAGTGAAGCTATCCACTCTGGTTCAGGATAATGATGGTTGTAGGGTGATAACTATTCCTGAACCTGGTCACTTTGGACCAAAGGTTTCCATAATGCCGCTCGATGGTAGTAGCGAGAAGGGAGCATTGATTTCTTGTGGCAGTGCTCGATGTAAGTGTAATCAATAGTGGGGAGGGCCTTGCATGTGATGGGTTTAGCTGTATCCACCACTTTCTGTAGTTTTTTCCCCCACTTTCTGTCATTTCCCCCACTCCGCCCCAGTTCCTGGGCATTGGTGTTTCCATACCAAGCTATGGTGCAACCAGTTCAAAGTTTTAGATTACATGCTGAGTCTACACAAACTTCAAGAAATTAGAGGTGTTGCTGTGCCTTTTTGTGATGGATTTACATGCTGGTCCCAGGACAAATCCTGTGATATGTTAACGCCAAGGAATTTAATACGATTGACCCTCCCATCCTCCAATCCCCTAATGAGGACTGGCTCCAGCTCCTGCCTCCTGTGGTCAATAATCAGCTCTTTGGTTTTGTTGACGTTGAGTGAGAGGTTACTATGGCACCACTCAGCCTGACTTTCAAGCTCCCTCATATGTGCCAATTCATCACCACCTTTGACTTGGCCAGAAAGAGTGGTGCTGTAAGCAATCTTAATTCTGTTATTCTACCCCCTTTCACCCCCAACTTCAGCCTCTTAATCATCTCACGCTTTTTTAAAAAAATCCACAGATATTTCCACATTTTTTTGTTTATTTTAGACATGCAACACAGTAACAGACCCAATGAGCCCACGCTACCCAATTACACCCATGTGACCAAATAACTTACTGACCCATGCGTCTTTGGAACGTGGGAGGAAACCAGAGAAACGTGGTCATGGGAGAAAGTGCAAACTCCTGACCAACTGCTGTGAGATTGACCCCATGTCTCTGGCATTGTAATGGTATTATATAATAATACCATGCCATTCCCTTTTTGGATCTGCTTGTAATTTTATGTCCATAGATTCATGGAGTTGCAAAACACAAAATAGGCTCTTTGGCCCAACTCATCCAAGATGTCTACATCTCTCCAAACCTTTCTCATCCACACACATGCCCAAATGTCTTTTGATGTGGTAACTGTACCCAGCTCCCCTAGCAGCTTGTTCAATATATTCACTATATACTTGCCTGTTAGATTTCATTTAAATCTCTCCCCTCTCATCTAAACCTATGCCTGCTAGTTTTAGACTTCCCTATCCTGGGAAAATAAGTGTGAATGTCTATGTTCCAGCCTATCCAAGGATCTTTATATAACTCAATTCTCTCCAGTTCAGGAAACATTCCTGTGAATCTTTTTTGCACTCTCTCTAACTTAATCACATCCAAAGTACAGTGTGGAAATCTGAAATGCACACAATACTCCAAGTGCCATCTAACCAACACCTTGCACAACTGTGATGTGACAGCCCAATCTTTATCCACACAATGAAGGCAAGCATACCTAATCTGACCAGCCAGGTCCTTCACTCTAGCAGGAATATCCTGGCCCTGATCATCCTGGGCATTGGTACGATTGTTATCCTTTCAAAGGAAACTTCTGACTGCAGCAATGAGAGATTGAAGATGTCTTTGAACTCCCCAATCAGTTGGCACAGGTTTTCAGAGGGTTAACATATGAGGAACGTTTGTCCGCTCTTGGACTGTATTCCTTGGAGTTTAGAAGAGTGAGGGGAGACCTCATAGAAACATTTCGAATGTTAAAAGGCATGGACAGAGTGGATGTGGCAAAGTTGTTTCCAATGATGGGGAGTCTAGTACAAGAGGGCATGACTTAAGGATTGAAGGGCGCCCATTCAGAACAGAAATGCGAAGAAATTTTTTTAGTCAGAGGATGGTGAATCTATGGAATTTGTTGCCACGGGCAGCAGTGGAGGCCAAGTCATTGGGTGTATTTAAGGCAGAGATTGATAGGTATCTCAGGAGCCAGGGCATCAAAGGTTATAGTTAGAAGGCAGGGGAGTGGGACTAAATGGGAGAATGGATCAGCTCATGATAAAATGGCAGAGCAGACTCGATGGGCCGAATGGCCTACTTCTGCTCCTTTGTCTTATGGTCTATGGTCTTAACCGGGTAGTCCATTGGGACCTATCGCCTAGCAAGGTTCACCTTCTTGAAAAACAGCCCGACGCCACCCTCCGGGACAGAGACCACAGGGACACCGGGTGCTACAGATATCCTCACAACTGTAGTTCTGTTCTCCCCAAAGACTAGCAAATTTCTTCAGATGTACCGCGGAGAGCATTCTAACTGGTTGCATCACTGTCTGACATGGAGAGAGAAAGACCAAGGCACAGGATCAAAACAAGCTGTAGTAGACGGTTATAAACTCAGCCAGCCTCATCACGGGCACTAGTCTCCATATCATAGGAAGACGTCTTCAGAAGGCGATGCCTCAAAAAGGCGGCCTCCACCATGAAGGCCCCCGCCACCCAGGGCAAGCCCTCTTCTCACAGAGAAGATACAGGAGCCTGGGGGGACACATTCGACGTTTTAAGAGCAGCTTTCTGAACAGTTCATGAATACTACCTCACTATTTTTACTCTTTCTGCACTACTTCTTACACACACCTTTATATGTATATAGTCTTATTTTACTTCGTAGTCTATTTATGTATTGCACTGTACCGCTGCCACAAAACAAATTTCATTTGTCAGCGATAATAAGCCTGATTTTGACACTTCCTCTCACCACAGACAAATACACTGCCATACTATCAGAACAGCTCGAATGCTGCAAGTTTCTGACTTCAGAGTCACGCTGAATGACTCAAATGGCTTCTTGTGACTGAACAGTGTATTTGCAGAGTTTCTTGCGCCATTCTTTCAGCCTAACTCAATGACTGACTCGGAGGATTCGCATTGGTCAGTGGCACTGTCAATTATTTAGTGGGCCCCACCCGGATAACGTCATCTAAGGTTCTTAAAACCCTTGCCCCCAGACCGGGAATATATTCTGGAGCATACAAAGAACTGAGTGCGTAGTTTTGAGACAGTTGGTAAGTGTAAGCACCGTTTATTTATTCCAGGGTATCTTCTCTTGTAGGTTACACGTTCGCCTTTGTTCAAAAATGTTAAAAGTAACTTTTAAGATAACACAAATCGTAATTTTTCGAATATTTTATCTTTTTACCCTCGATAGTTAGAAACTTTTGTGGAAGTCTTAACTCTCGAGATTATAAACTTCCTTTACCTGTGAGAGTTGTTTGTGATTTTGAGCCGGGGGAAAGACATTAACTGCCTTATTCGATCCTGGTTTCTGTTCATTAGATTCAGAAGATTTTCGCTATGGCCTCAGAAGCGGATAGAAACGTTGAACTTGCCAACAATGGCGAGCACCAGGACGACGGGGAACAGCAGGTACCCTTCACTAGTTATTGTCCCTCAACTCCGACTAAACGTGAGCACTGCAGCGTCTCGGGCAATCTTACCCCGCCCTTGTGCAAGGCGACGATGATTTCAGCACGAATTCGGGTCAAGAGTCTTGAGAGTGCTTTCGGTTCTGCTGGAAATTGTTACTCTCTGACTCAGCCTGCATGTGTTGCGACTTTTGACCTACTTCTGCAATTTGGCTGTAATTGTCACTGCTTGATAAACGTTACAAAGTTTGCGTAGATTACAGTGTAATTGTTGGAGAAAAAACTTCTTGGCTGTTAATTTGACTTTTTTATCTTTCTACTTATTCAATTATTTGATAACTTGGATTTTTTTGTTATGTAGAGATTTTTAAAATCTTATTGCTGTCTATATTTCGATCTACTTTGTTAAAATTGCATTTTAATGTTGTTCAAGTCTGTGTTGCAATTCTTCAAAATGGCTACTTTCCTTTTTGAGAACATAGAGGCTAAAATCCAGCTGAACGCTCGTTCACAATCTAAAGAGCATACTGATGAGGATTTGAGGGCCATTCTTTTGGAGATGATTGTACATTTGTAGTTGTGTGAGTAATTGTTGAGACAGCTTGTTTCTGGATAAAATTTATATTCTGAATGAAATCTTGTGGATAATCAAAAGCCCTTTTGTCTTGGGTTCAAACCCAACAGGCCTTGGAACTTGTTCTCTAAAGACTACTCTTTGTAGTTTGCATTGCATCTGTTCAGAAGTGTAGTTGAAGTAACTGCATGTCCTGCAATTGTTTTGCCTGGAAATAAATCCCACTGTGTGTCTGCTAATGTCAGATGCTGAGTCTTGATGGTTTTTAAGGTCTTGGAAAATAGTGTATGGGTTTTGGTTGAGGATCAGAAACAATGTAAGATTTACTGCTGTGGAAGCGAATGCAACAGTAACTAGGAACATTAGTTTGAGGGTAACTTTATTACATAGAGCTGTAGAGTGAAATTGTTTCAGTGGAAGTGCAGTAAAACTCCAATAATCCACTTTTGGGAATCATGATGGTTTGGGATCAGGCTTGCCAAGAAATGTTTGTTGAATTCAAAAAGGAGCACATCTTTTGATATTTATCATAACTGTAACATCTAAACTGAATTTAATTTTCCTAATAACACCCAAGAGTCCAGAAAATCTACAAGTCCAGCATCATTAATTGTAAATGCGCTAGTTAATAGTTTTAATGTAATCTGGTTCATAGAAATGCAAATTTGATTACAAATCTGCATTCCATATGAAAGACAAGAAGGGATATATAAGGGATAGGAACAGGTTCAGAGTGAGGAATTGATGGAAGTTGTGGGTTGGACCTGCCAGTATACTTGTGCTTTGGAAGATCCTGCTATTTGAGATGGATTCTGGTGTGTATACATAACTCCATCTTTTGTTAAAAGAGAAGAATGAATCTTCAGACTAGTTAACCCAATGCACGTGGAGATGGTCCTAACTTCCAAAGAAAGGGTACATAGTGGGTTTTGATGTTGACATGCATTGTATAGCAAGTAATAGCTTTCAGGTTGTAACTAGCAGAGTAGAAGGAATCCAGACAATGTACAATGTTAGGATTTTCCAAAAACTTTGGGTGCAAATGGTCATTTGCATATGTTGTTTTGTGAGGTTGGAAAAGTAATATTTGCCATAATATGGAATGAGAATGACTTTCAAAATGATAGGACTTGATACAGTCACTTGCTGTAGGAAATGGTGCTGGGGACCCAACTGTTCTTAAGAGGACTTACAAGTTTGCTGGTACCAAGCTAGGTGACTGTGGATGTCATGTGGAATCTTTGAGGATATGGGCAAAGACTTGGCAGTTGGAATATGATCTGGTCCTTTGATCCAAGGATATAACTGAGCAGAGAGATTACCACAAATGTTGATCCCTTATGTGGAAGTTCTCCCAAAGTAACAGCTTGTGCCCATATTGTGAAGTTTAGATTGAGGTGATGTTACTTCAGTATATCCAGTGATTCCTTTGTGCTGTCCAGAACCAAAGGAGACTGAGCTTGGTCATTCAATTATCTGTAGGTTATTGAGTGCGTTGTGTTCTGTTTTCTGTGCATATTCAAATGTTGTTTTACTTTCTGTCTGGACATGAGGGACATTTAAGAAACCCTAGGATGGGCACGTGGATGAAAGGAGAACGGAGGGATATATGGAAGAGAAGGATTGATCTTGGAATAGATTAAAGGGTCAGCTCAACATAGTGGGCCAAAGGCGCAGTTCTGTTCTATGTCTATGTGGATGGTGCTGAAGTAAAGGATCTACCACAATGAATGCTGGCATGAGGTTACAGAGCTGAATGGCCTATAGTACTGTGCAAAAGTCTTGCCACTCTTATCTAAAGCAAAATGTGTATTAAAAATGTTATTTCTCTGCTGCATTAGTATGTCAGTGTAAAAGAGCAAATTTTAGATTTCCCAACATTCAGTTTCCAAAATATTAAATGTTAGTGACTTTGTTTTATATTTCATTAAAGAAAGTAATATGTTAAGTAATGGACCATTCTTCAAATTAAAAACTTGATTACTTTGTAGGTATCTAGCCCAGTGCATGGCTAAACAGATAATAGGATGCTAATGATCAGTGACATAATGAGTGAATGAATTAAACTGAAACAAGGTGTATAGAAGGAATCAAGCTGGGTGACGGGCAGCCAAACTAAAAGGTGAGGGTGTGGCAGATGTGACAGTTTAACCTACAAAGTATCAATTATTACACTGTGGCAAAAGTGAGCATAGCAGCAAGACACAAGGTGGTCATGTGCATCAGCAAGGTCTCTTCCAAGCAGAAGTTTCATGGCAGAGGAGTTTCAAGATACCACGTCCAAGCTTTTCTGAAGAAGCACGGAGACCTGAAATGCAGTGGTCAGCCACAGAAACTGAATGTAGCAGATGAGAGGTACATCAAACAGACTCCCTTCTAAATCGGAAGAAGTCCAGCATTGCTATCAGTTCTGAACTCATAGAAACTGCAGAACCCAAGTACACCCCACTACAGTCTGGAGAAGTCTTGTCAGAAGTGGCCTTCATGGAAGAGTTGCCACCAAAAAGTCATTCCTGCGAAGTGGAAACAAAGCCAAGAGACTCGCCTATGCTCAAAAACACAATGATTGGGGTGCTGAACAATGGCAGCAAGTGCTGTGGACTGACAAGTCAAAATTTGACATTTTTGGCTCAAACAGCAGGCAGTTTGTGCACAGAAGAGCTGGAGATCGCTACATGGGTAAGCACCTGCAGCAAACAGTGAAGCACAGCAGAGGCTCCCTGCAAGTGCGTAGCTGCATTTCTGCAAATTGAGTTGGTAATCTGATCAGAATTTATGGAATCCTCAATGCTGAGAAGTACAAGCAGATTCTCAACAATCACGCAATACCATCAAGGAGGTTTCTGATCAGAATGAACTTCATTTTGCAGCAACACAATGACCCCAAGTACATGGCCAAGGTCATAAACTATCTTCAGTAAAAAGAACAAGGAGTTCTGCAGCAGATGGTAAGACCGCGACAGAGCTCTGATCTCAACATCAACAAGGCTGTCTGCGATTTCCTGGAGAGAAAGAAGCAAGCCAAAGTATGCAGAAGAACAGTGGCAAGTTCTCCCAGATGCTTGGAACAACCTACCAGTCAAGGTTTCTTATAAAACTGGATGACAGTGTATCTAAGAGAATTGATGCAGTTTTAAAGGCAAAGGGTACTCACACCAAATATTGATTTAGTGTTTTACTGGTTACTGCTCTTTATAGTAGTCTTTTGTTTTTGCAGATTTAGAAACTTATTGAAAGCATTTTTGTTACAGATGTTTTTACATGAGCCCAAGACTTTTGTCCAGTACTATGCTGTTCATTTCACTTGCTGGTAACACGAGTTGTGAGGTGACAGACCTCTGTAGAATTTCTATTGGGTGTGTGTCAATGGAATAAGTGTCATGATTTTTGTTTCAGAATGTGGTGAACAGGGTCACTAACCTGCCGCTTGTGAGCTCTGCCTATGATATGGTGTCGGCTGCATACAACAACACCAAGGAGAACCATCCATATGTCAAGACGGTCTGTGACGTTGCTGAACAGGGAGTGAAGGCCATCTCTGCTGTGGCTGCCAGTGGTGCCAAGCCCATTATGAACAAGCTGGAACCACAAAGTAAGATTAATGTCCAGCAGAAACGTGGAAGTCATTGTATTTCGATATATGACTTAATTGTAATAAAGTGGTACAGCAGCCTTGTTGGGCCAAATGGCCAACTTCTGCATCTGTCTTGTGGTCTTGTTACCTCAGTCACAATCAGGTTTTTATGTGCTGTCACCGTGTTATCTGACTGTTGGGTGACAGAACATCAAGATGTTATTGAGATTGAGCTCTTTTTGACTACCATTTGGCCCCACTGAGTGAGGAAGTTACAAGGGCCTGAAGTAACTTCAGTTTCACTGTCTGGTCTTAGTGAAGTACTTGATAACTGGGCATCCGTACAAAGAGCAGGCTATAAGACTTAACCTGATGAGTGTTTGACTCTGGGCCTGTACTCACTGGGGTTTAGAAGAATGACAGGAGGTGCGATGTCTCATTGAAAAGCCTATGTGGAGAGGATGATTTCAATAGTGGGGGAATCTAGAAACAGAGGGCACAGCCTCAGACTACAAGGATGTCCCTTCAGAACAGACATGGAGAAATTTCCTTTCCCAGCAGGTGGTGAATCTGTGCAATTCATTGCCACAGGCAGCTGTGGAGGCCTAGTCATTGGGTATATTGAAAAGGAGAAGTCGATAGGTTATTGATTAGTAAGGAGGTCAAAGGTTACAGGAGGAGGCGTCAGAATGGTTTTGAAAGGGGTAATAAATCAGCCATGATAGAATGGTAGAGCAGACTCAATGGGCCAAGTGGCCCAATTCGGCTCTTATGTTTTCTGGTTTTATAACAGTTTTATTCATTGCTATGTAAATACTGTGTTAATCATTGTGCCCTAGATTCATGAAACTTTGGTAACTCAAATGCATTCCTTAGACCAGTGGTCCCCAACCACTGGGCTGCGAGGAAATTAAATGATTTGGCAATTATGAAACGACATGAGTCAGCTGCACCTTTCCTCATCCCCTGTCACGCACTGTTGAACTTGACCACCCCCACCATCGGCTGGTCCAGAGGAATATCATCAATATTGAACTGGTCCGTGCTGCAAAAAAGGTTGGGGACCCCTGCCTTAGACCACTACTGAATGTGGACCTTCAGTCAGATCAGCAGTTAGGCTGTTCACTTGCCAATTTGAAAATTTGACTACTTGTCGTGGCATCTGTACCTGAAAGAAGCAAGGTTGTTGCTGTGATTAGGTTGACTGCATTTGTTAGTTAGTAACTAACTGGACTGGCTCTTTTTTTCTAGTTGCAGCAGCTAATGAATATGCCTGTATGGGCTTGGATAAGCTGGAAGAGAAGCTTCCAATCCTTCAGCAGTCCACACCCCAGGTAAGGAAAGACTACCCAGTGGAGGTTTCAGAAGGATAAATGCAATAGCTTTGGGAGCCAAGTGCGAGCTAACAAAGTTTTAACTTGCAAGAATTGAATTTGAGGGAAGAGTTTGATTCCTTGTTAGTGATGAAGTATGCTAAATGCATTGTCCTTCAACATAATTCCTCCAGGCTACATTAACTGTTGCCTTAATGGTAGTTATCCCCATTCAAGTATTATTCAGACCAACTAACTGGCATAATTTTAAAGATTATATATTTTAGTAATGGCATAGATAATTTTTTTCATCAGTTGTAACTGAGCCCAAATTTAAAATGTTCTATATATTGGTTAACTTCCCAGTGAAAAGCAGAAATTTTAGTTCCACACAGAACACCACGCCGACTCTGAAAGAAATGCAGGAGTCTTTGTTGGATACTGAATTGTCCTCTCATTGCAGGTTGTTGCAGATACCAAGGAGCTAGTTTCCTCCACTATTACGGGAGCTAAAGATGCCGTCTCCAACACAGTGACTGGTGTCGTTGACATGGCCAAGGGAGCTGTGCATAGCAGCATCGAGAAGACCAAGAATGCGGTAGCTGGAGGAGTAAATACTGTCATGACATCCAGAGTTGGCCAGATGGTGGCCACTGGTGTGGACAGCGCACTCAATAAATCGGAAGAGATGGTTGATCATTATCTTCCTTTAACTGAAGAAGAATTGGGTAAGAAGTTTAGCTGTATTGTCTAGGTTGCCTTCTGTACATTGGGAAGTAAAGTTTGATCCTGCACAGAAAAATCACTCCATTTTCAGTCTTTGGCTTGCATTAGCCTCTAAATTCAAGTTCTCAAATGTCATTCTCTGACTGAATTTTGTTGCCCTTTGGTGCGCAGTGCACTGCATCAGTCTTGGATATGATAACCTGAATTAATTCTGATTAAATCAGATGAAAAAGAAAAATAAATTGACCTTCAGGTACCATATGTATATGAACCTTCCTATTACAATATCAATTTTTTTTATATGCAAGATTACTAATATGCCTGCTATATTCACATCCAAATTTTAAGGGCCCTACCACTCATCTCTGTGGTACACCACAGGCAACCTGGTAAGGAAAGTAAAGCTTGTAATGGAAAAACAACTTTTATATTTCCAATTTTGGATCCATTTTTGCTAATATCGCTTAAATCCTGTGGACACCAACCTGTTGAACCAGTTTCCCATGTAGAACTTAGTGAAGACAAACCTTGAAGTCTAAACACAAACAAGAGAAAATCTGCAGATGCTGGAAATCCAAGCAGCACACGCAAGATACTGGAGGAACTCAGCAGGCCAGGCAGCATCTATGGAAAAGAGTACAGTCAACGTTTCAGGCCGAGACCTGTCAGCAAGACTGGAGGAACAAAAGACGGTTGAAGGGTCTTGGCCTGAAATGGGCGCTTTTCCATAGATTGTGCCTGGCTGGCTGAGATCCTCTAGCACTTTTTTTTTTTGTGTGTAAGTAAAATGAAAAGCTTTTGTGTTTCAGCAAAGTTGGCCACATCTACAGAAGGTTTTGAAGTGGCCCCAGTACAAGAGCAAAGTTACTATGTGCGCTTGGGATCTTTGTCTTCGAAAGTTCGTCACAGAGCATACCAGCACTCAACTGCTAAGATGCAGAAGGTCAGGCAAAGCAGCCAAGAAATCATCTCTCAGCTTCACAACACCATGGATCTGGTAAGAAAAATAATCTGTTCCATTTCCTCATCGTGTCAAGCAACCATTATTCTGGCCTTGAGCATGTTACTTCCAACCCCATCGCCTTCCTCACCAACTTTAATTGCTTCAGTTTGCCTCATTTTAATGCTTTTACCTCTACCAAGCATTTGGCTATTTTAAATACTCTTTTGGTATCCCTTGCAATGGAGTGTTGCGATCACTAACATTATAACTTCTGTCGTGCACTATTCTAGGTGAAGGAGGCTCAAGTTTCATGATGAGGATTTCAAACTTTGTTTTAAAACCAGTAATTGGTGTGTTTTGCCTTCTATAAATAACTCATGGCAAATTTGATATTCCAGCTCTGTCCCTTCAAGTAGCTAAACATCAAGTATTCTACAAGCACCTGTAGGTCTTCAGTCGGAAGAACTAACTACCTAATAAAACTATGCCACAATCCTTGCTCTTTTTTTTTGGTGGGGGGGAGGGGAAGAGGATGGGTGACTCTTTCAGTATTTTACAAGAAAGTTTATTTCAATTAGATTGAATTGGCAAGAAAAGGGATGGATTCAGCAAATCAGAAGCTCCATGGTGTTCAGGAGAAACTGCATCAGGCCTGGGATGATTGGGTGAAAAATCAACCAGAAGCTCAAGCAGCAGAACAGAATGCTCAGAAACCAGAGGTAAGAAAATGTGAACAGCCCTGATTTCAACAAAAGGGGTAGACTCTGTACCTGTTCTGTGGTTAAACCATCAAAATAATTATGGGAAACCAGCCCTCGTAACTGAAAACCATCTGAGTTATTGCAGTGTTCAGATGAAAATCCCATCACTTCACAGATTTGTAACTTGCACTTTTCTATTCTCATGGAATATTCCAAATAAATTCAGTGATTATTCCCTTATACCACATGTTCTGATGGTGTATTTGTATTATGCCATCAGTCTTGACTTCATTGAATTGGTTGATGGACACTTGGAGCTATTTGCTGTTGTAAAGTTGTGGTTTCTTGTAGAAGTTTTGTTACTTGTGTTCATTGATAATAGCCATGAATATTTAGTACAGATATCAGGTACAGCACCCAGCTGCTATGTCTCAGTGTATCTACTGTCTGTTTCCAACATGGCCGAGTGATTGATTCATATTTAGAAAAAACTACTCGACTAAGCACCAGAGCACGGCTTTGGTAGAATTTGGTTTGAGGATTTACTCTGGAAATTTAAAAACTCCTTGGTGTCTTTCTTTGCAGCACCTCGAATCTCGAATGTTAACCATGACCCGTGGTCTCACACAGCAATTACAGACTACCTGCCTGACCTTGGTTTCAAATGTTCACGGTCTCCCTCAACACGTTCAAGATAAAGTGCAACAGATCCGCAAAACAGCTGAAACCATCCACACCTCGTTTTCCTCTGCTAATTCCTTGGGGGATCTCTCTGGGCAGCTGTTGGCCCAAAGTCGGGAACAGATGGCAAAAATTCGGGAATCCATGGATGGGGTGATGGAATATGTGCTTCATAACACTCCTCTCAACTGGATGGTTGGTCCTTTTGCCCCGCAGTTGACTGAGAAACCTCAGTCGCCATCTGAGGAGATGATTGCAATGGATGAAGTTAAAGAGTAACTTAATCTCTTTGAGTTCAACTTGTTGGATAAATAGCTTGACCTGTGTTAAACTTGTGTTAATTTTGGTGTTTAAACTTTGACCTTACTACTGGACTAAATTTGTATTTCTAGTTTTGCACAAAATTCCTCCAAACTACTTGGCCTCATCCAATTAATATCGTCAGTAACATGAATTTTAACTTCTAATTCTCCCAATGCAAGGTGAAATATTTTGGCTATACTAATATAAAACAATTTTACAGATGTGTGAAATTTTCAATAAATGGGAAGTGCCAGCAAATCTCATGGAAAACTGACACCCTAAAGCTTGTGAAGGTTAGGATTGAATTGGAAGTTGGGTGGAATGTAATTTCAGACAAATGTATCAACTTCCAACATAATCTGGCTGGGGTATTCCGAGCATTTAATTCATTGCAACAATGTTGCAAAATGGATCTGCTGAATTTGCCAATACAACTTGGGAAATTCCTCTTGCAATAGGTATCATTTGTGCAATGCGTTTTTGTTTTCCTTGCAGCCAGATAAGGGAGAATGTGCGCTGACCTTGATCAGCTGCAGTTTTTCTATCTACCATCTAAAAGAAATGTTTGAGAGGCAGCAGCATGAACCACTTAAAATGTTTGAGCACAATGCATGGGTGGAGGTGTTTGTTCTAAAATTTAACCTAGTCCTACTCGCATGCACATATTTCTTCATTTGAAATACTATTGTTAAAGATGAGATCCTTTTCGAAGGTGTGCAAAATAGAACAAAGGTTTAACTTGGAATAAATAAAATTTCACCAGCATTACTTTACATACTTTCACTTGCAGTCACTTTTCAGTTCTCCTGCAGTATAGCAGAATTTGGTTTGTTTTTAATTTCATATTGGGTGGGCATGCCAAATGTTCAGAGATCTGTAAATGGAGCTAATACTATTGGTTAATTTTCAATAAAGGTTATAATTGGAAATTGGTTTGTCTTCAAATGGAAAAATTACTTTCAATATAGTGAAATTACTAAAATGCAAGTATTGGTCTTTGCAATGAGGTATATTTACTCAAATATACTATTTTTAAGCAGTATAAATAAGGTACCAAGCAACTCTTCAGTGAATGTATTTAATAATCAAAATTGTTTTGCTAGAATGTAGCTTTATCTTGAAAATGCATTGACTGTTTTATTACCTAGCCCCAAGTTCAATGATCTGGATAAAACTTGCAGCGGTAGCAAAATTTGTATTTGCTCAGCCTGTTCATTGCACTCAGTGTATGGAACTTCTGTGCTCCATGGCATTAAATCTTTCTTCACAAACACATTTTTGACACTTGTCCAATTTGCAAAACCTATGCTAGCATTGGTGCATGGTGGCAAAGCTTAACCCCAGTGGGACAAGCTGGTGCCCTTGCAATTGGGCTATTGTATTTGAACATGCAGCTTGAAACCTGCTCAGCCAGCATGAAATGTATGCAAGTGATCCCATACTTAATGGAAAAATTCTCCCTCCCAAATCCAAGAACAGAAACCATGGGGTCTATGTTACTGCAATCATCTGCATGAAATAGTTACTGTGTTAGTCTTCTAGACAATCTTTGAGGAAGATCTATGCAAGGTTCACTATTTTGTTTTCTAAAAGATAAAATTTTAAAATAAGTTGCATGATTTTACTAATATCCAAAGTTTCTATGAAAGTGTATATACCTTGTGTAATGCACTATGCAAAATAAAAACAATTGGGGCTTTTTGACATGAATTCCCTTTATAAATTTGCACATGTTCTCTCCACTCAGCCCTGGTGATGCTGTGTTGACTGTACAATGCAAACTAAATGCCAAGGGGTCATTGAAATGGGCTCATAATCCTCAGGATCTACTTTTCTTCCGAGATGATAGATTTGTTAGAGAGTATTCTGGAGTTATGGTTCTGTAAGAATCAGAATCTGGTTTATTGCCACAGGCATGCGTTGTGAAATTTGTTAACTTAGCAGCAGCAATAAATAATATAGAAAGAAAAAAGTAACAATCAATTACAATATATGTATATTGAATAGATTAAAAATAATGCAGAAACAAATAATATATTTAAAAAATGGGGTAGTTTTCATTGGCTCAATGTCCATTTTGGAATTGTATGGCGGAGGAGAAGTTGTCCCTGAATCACTGAGCATGTGCCTTCAGGCTTTCATACCTCCCCCCCGGTGGTAACAACTAAAAGAGGGCATGCCCTGCATGTTGGGGGACCTCAATAATGGGCATCACCTTTCTGAGGCAGAGCTCCTTGAAGATGTTTTGGATACTACAGTTGCTAGTACCCAAGATGGAGCTATCTAATTTTACAACTTTCAGAAGCTTTTTTGGAGCCTATGCAGTAGCCATCCCCACCCTTCTTCTCCCTACCCCCCAACCATGCAAGGCAGTGATGTAGTCCGTCAGATTGCTCTCTACAGTATATCTGTAGAAGTTTTCCGGTGTTTTAGTTAACAAGACAAATTTCTTCAAACTCCTAATGAAATACAGCTGCTGTCTTGCCTTCTTTATAACTGCATTTATATGTTGGGACCGGGTTAGACTCTCAGAGATCTTGACTCCCAGGAACTTAATTGCTCATTCTCTCCACTTCTGATCCCTCTGATTATTAGTTCCTGTTCCCTCATCTTACTCTTCTTGAAGTCCACAATCAGCTCTTTCGTTTTACTGACACTGAGTGCAAGGTTATTGCTGCGACACCACTCAGCCAGCTGGTATACCTCAGTCCTGTACGCCCTCTCATCTCCATCTGAGATTTTACCGACAATGGTTGTATCATCAGCAAGTTTACAGATGGCATTTGAGCTATACCTAGCCACAGTTGTGGGTAGAGCAGGGGGCTAAGCACACACCCCTGAGGTGCACCAGTGTTGATCATCAGTGAGGTAGGGATGTTATTACCAATCCACACAGATTGTGGTCTTCCAGTTAGGAAGTTGAAGATTCGGTTGCAGAGGGAGGTACAGAAGCCTAGGTTTTTAGCTTATCCATCAGGATTGTGGAATTGATGGTGTTAAATGCTGAGCTGTAGACAACGAACAGCATCCTAGCATAAGTGTTTGTATTGTCTACGTGAACTAAGGCCGTGTGAAGAGGCATTGAGTAGCATCTCCCTTAGATCTATTGTGGTGATAGGCAAATTACAGTGGGTCCAGGTCCTTGCTGAGGCAGGAGTTCAGTCAAGTAATGACCAACCTCTCAAACCATTTCTTCACTGTAGACATGAGTGCTACTGGGCAATAGTCACTTCTTAGGCACTGGTAGAATTGTTGCCTTTTTGAAGCAGGTGGGAACTTACAACCATAGCAGTGAGAGGTTGAAAATATCCTTGAATACTTTCACCAGTTGGTTGGCACAAGTTTCCAGAGCCTTACCACGTACTCCATCAGGGCCTGTGTTCACCCTCCTTAAAGTCAACCTAATTGGCGTCCAAGACAGAGGTCACAGTGCAGCAGGGACAAGCAAAAGGCATTGAGCTTGTCTGGTAGTGAAGTGTGACTGCTGTTCATGGTGTTGGGTTTCATTTTATAGGAAGTAATGACCCGCAAACCCAGCCAGAGTTGACGTGCATCCATTGTCTCTTCCAATTTCACTCGGCATTGTCCATTCACTCTTGAAGTAGCCCTCCACAAGTTATAGCAACACACACTAAATGCTGGTGAACACAGCAGGCCAGGTAGCATCTATAGGAAGAAGTACAGTCAACATTTCGTCAGGACTCCACAAGTTATACCTGGTGTTCTGGGACAGACCTAGGTCACCAGACTTCAGTGCCAAATGTATAGTCCTCAGCAGATGATGAACTTCCTGGTTCATCCACGACTTTTGGTTTGGGAATGTACAGCAAGTTTTCGTAGGCACACACTCATCCACACCGGTTTTGATGAAGTCAGTAACAACTGCGGCATACTCATGCAGATTTGAAGATGAATCCCTGAATACAGTCCAGACCACCAATTCAAAGCAGTCCTGTAGGTGCTCCTGTGCTTCCTTTGTCCAAACCTTCCTGGTCCTCACCACAGGTGCTGCAGTCGTCAGTTTCTGCCTATATTCAGGGAGTAGAAGTACAGCCAAGTGATCAGACCTTCTGAAGTGAGGGCATTGAATAGCATGGTAGGCATGCTTGATGGTGGTGTAACAGTGGTTGAGTGTGTTGCTTCCTCTGGTTTTTGGTAATTATTTAGTGACAAAGTTATTATAGCTGGGAGTGGTAGTGAGGATAAGCTCCCACTGCCTATTAAGTGCTCCCAATGGCATCCATCTCAAATAGCCCCTAACAACCAAGTCCAGCTCCTGGCCTCCATGTGTGGCTTAGCTACTGACCCTGGCAGAACCATTCCTATTGACAGAAAGGGCAAAGGAGGGTTACTGCCGCCTTAAAACCAGTCGCTTCAGGCAGATGGGATCTTCAGCCAGGGTTGGCAGCTCATCTAGGGGAAAGAAAACTCCGAACTCAAACCAATGCAACCTTGCATCTGTAACCACTCATGGGGATGGCATCAGGAGTAAACCTCAAGGAAAAATCCAGAGCTCGAGTCCCTAAGGCAGTCCTACATCGAGTTCAACACTGACTGACAAATCCTGTGACACCACTGGATTAAACTGTACCCGTCTCTGCCATTCCATTGGATTCATCAGGTATGAGGAGAGGGGGAGCTTGCAACAGCTTGCTCTCCATACGCCGAAGCGTGCTTATCACATAGACAGCTGGGACACAGCATCCATGGTCGGCCCTGATCAATGTAGGTCCTCAATTTCAAATTCTGGAGTTATGTAAATATAGCAGATATTAGTTCTTACATGAAACAGGCTTCAGTTCTCATAAATGTAAATAAGTTCAGGAACCTTGTAATTAGCCTTCAGTTTTTTTTGTCAATTGCAAGCAGTAAATTGAAGACATAGGCTGCTCCACAGACTAAGGGATTGCATACGTCTGAGCTAAACATTAAAACAACAGGGTTGTGTTAATTGGCTTGCACCAAACCAGGTAGCATGGCTGTTATTTGCACCATTGTGACTTGAGTGCAAATTGGCAGACCAGACAATGTTATCACTTAGCATATCAAAGATGGTTACAGGTATAGCAATCAACTGTTTTTGTGTATTTACCATAGTTGCGTACTCAGAGACAGCCCTGACAACATTTATTTTGGATGTCTGGTTCTCTATCTTCAGAAGCTTTTAGACTATTGGTGTCTAAGATAATAAATAGTGGATGGGAGTAAACATTTGATGTTTCACGCCGAGACTCTTCATGAGGGCTTTGCTTTTGCAGGCATGGTGGGTGGTGGGTATGTTGATGCTTTATGCTAGAATAACTGGGGGGTGGGGGAAAGTGTTGAAGCTGCTTGCTACTGCTTTTGCATAGGAGGGGGCAGGGGGCTTTGGGGTTCTTATGTTTTTTCTGTCGTTCATTCTTTGGGGATTTTCTTCTGTTTCAAGGATTCCTGTGAAGAATAAGAATTTCAGGTTGCATATTGTATACATTCTCTGCTATTAAATGGAGCTATTGACCAACTATAGATGAGTTAGAATAAGAAGGTGGGGGGGGAGAAGAAGAAGTACAAGGTAGTAGGTGATAGGTGAAACGGAGAGGGGATGTTGAGTAAAGAGTTGTGAAATTGGTGGAAGAGATACAGGGCAGGAAAAGGGGAAACCTGAGAAGAGAGGACGGAAGACCATGGAAGAAAGGGAAAAGAGAGGAGCACCAGGGGGAGGTGATGGGCAGGTATAAAGATAAGGTGAGAGAGGGAAACAGGAATTGAGATTAGCGAGGGGGGGTGCAATTACCGGAAATTCGAGAAATTAATGTTCATGGCATTACTTTGGAGGCTATCCAGAATGAATACAAGGTGTTGCTCTTCCAACTTGCATGTGGCCTCATCACGGCAGTAGAGGAGATCATGGACTGGCATGTCAGAATGGAAGTGGGAAGTAGAATTGAATTTGGAGGCCTCTGGGAGATCCCGCTGTGTATGGCGGACAGGGCAAAGGTACCCAACGAAGCAGTCTCCCAATCTACTTTCAGCACCTACAGATTTTCACAAAAATGAATTAGTCAGGGATCTGGGCAGGCTGAAAGGTAAATGGGATAAGGCCCATCAGGCCCAACTGCTGAGGAAGATGATGCGGTTAATTGGGAAGCACTGGACCAGGGAGCTGACAAGTGGGAAAGTACAAGAGGGGTTATACCCACTACTACCTGTCAGAATGGCACCTGTAGAGACCAGGCAATGGTAAGCTCAGAACCTGGAACATCCCAGCCAGCCACTCACACTCAGCACCACCATCGACAAGCCCTTCACCCCAGGGGAAAAGCAGGGAATACTATCTGAACTGCCTTCACTTTGTATTATGTATTGCAATGGAGAATTTTGATGAAATGTTGAAGTTATTATTCAGACGACACTACGCTGATTGGCCTAATCTCAAATAATAATGAGGTAGCCTATAAAGAAGAAGTCATCACCCTGACACAGTGGTGTCAAGAAAACAACCTCCCCCTCAATGCCACAAGAACAAAGGAGTGGGTTGTGGACTGGAGGAATGGAGGCAGGCTAATCCCTATTGACATCAATGGATCTGGGGTTGAGAGGGTGAACAGCTTTAAGTTCCTCGGCATAAACATCACCGAGGACCTCACGTGGTCTGTACATACCGGCTGTGTGGTGAAAAAGGCACAACAGCACCTCTTTCACTTCAGACGGTTGAAGAAGTTTGGTATGGGCCCCCAAATCCTAAGAACTTTCTACAGGTGCACAACTGAGAGCATCCTGACTGGCTGCATCACTGCCTGATATGGGAATTGTACCTCCCTTAATCGCAGGACTCTGCAGAGAGTGGTGTGGGCAGCCCAGTGCATCTATAAATGTGAACTTCCTACATTTCAGGACATTTACAAGGACAGGTGTGTAAAAAGGGCCCAAAGGATCATTGGGGACCCGAGTCACCCCAATCACAAACTGTTCCAGCTGCTACCATCTGGGAAATGGTACTGCAGCATAAAAGCCAGGACCAACAGGCTCCGGGACAGCTTCTTCCACCAGGCCATCAGACTGATCAACTCATGCTGACGCAGCTGTATTTCTATGTTATATTGACTATCCTGTTCTACATACCATATTATAAATTACTATAAATTGCACATTCGACATTTAGACTGAGAAGTAACGTAAAGATTTTTACTCCTCATGTAAATGAAGGATGTAAATAATAAAGTCAATTCAATTCAAAGACATGCACATATAAAGTTAAGTGCCCGTGGAAATATTGGGACAGTATGACTCCAGGAGTGCCGAATGGAATGAGGAAAGATATCAGAAATTTAAGGAAAAAGTGAGGCAGCAACTTGGAGGGGAGTAAAGTAACTGGGGAATGATATTGTCAGTTGTTCAGAAGGCTGATGAACCTGTCATAGACTATGCAGAGTGAAAATATAGGCCTGTGAGCAATACTCAAGGCTGGGAAATCCAGAGAGGGATGATCCAGTCTTCCTGGAAATGCTGAAAGAATGGCTGAGCTAACCAGGAGGTTTTAGACTTGGGGATAACCCACCTACTCAACAGTTTTGTGAGCCGAGTAAATAGATCAAAAGAGAGGTAAGAGGGACCATAAGGTGGCTCTAGCAGATGTAGCTGTTGTGAAGATGCAGGGATCTTGCTTTGTTTTCCACAGACCAGGACACTTAGTGAGGGACTGCCACCCTGTGGTTTCCCAGGCCATGGTGTCCTAACAGGGGAAGGCGACAGGAGAGTTGTTAATGGTTTGTAACTCCAAAACATAAAACATGAAGAGTCCAGAAGGAGAATCTAACTTTGTTTTTTACTTTAAGTGAGGTGTGCCTGTAAGACATGGTGACGCAACAACATATGCCATTTACATACTTATACATATAATCCAAAATGAATTATTTAAGCAAATGAAGAATATTTAATTAACAACATATTTACAAAATCACTCAAATATTACTGGAATATTAAATACACCCCACTCCACCCTGCTTAGCGATAAACTTCAACTGAATGCATATTGCATCTCAATTTTAAACATACAGTACACTATATAATACAACTACTATATAGACATCCATAAGAACATAAGACACAAGAGTAGGATTGGGCCATTCACCCATCGAGAGTGCTCTGCCATTTCCCTCTCAACCCCATTATGCTGCCTTCTCTCCATATCCTTTCACGTCCTGACTAATCCAGAACCTATCAATCTTCGCCTTAAGTGCACCCAGTGACCTGGCCTCCACAGCCAGCTGTGGCAACGAGTTCCACAGATTCACCACCCTCAGGCTGAAGTGACTCAAGGTCATCTCTGTTCCAAATGGATGTCCCTCTATTCTGAGACTGTGCTCTCTGATCCCAGCCTCCTCCACCAAAGGAAACCTCCTCCATTTCCACTCTATCTAGGCCTTTCAGCCTTCGATCGAGATGAGACCCCTCCCCCGATTCTTCTAAATTCCAGTGAGAACAGGCTCAGAACCCTCAGTCACTGTTCATGTGATAACTATTTCAATTCTGGAATCATTCTCGTCAACTTCCTCTGAACCCTCTTCAATGCCAGAGCATCCTTTCTTAAATAAGGGATCCTAAACTGCTCACAATACTCCAAGTCAGGCCTCACCAATGCATAATTAAACCTCTGTATTATATCTTTCCTTTTATAATCTAGTCCTCTTGAAATGAATGCTAACATTGCTTATGTATTCCACACCACTGACTCAACCTGCAAATAAACCTTTAGGGAATCCTGCACGAGGACTCCTAAATTCCTTTGCACCTTGGATTTTTGAATTTTCTTCCCATTTGGAAAATAGTCCATGCTTTTATTCCTTCTCCCAAAGTGCAAGACCTTACATTTCCTGACTGTATTTCATCCGCCACATCTTTGTCCGTTCTCTTAATTTGTGTAAATCCGTCCCAGACTCTGCTTCCTCAACGCTACCTGTCCCTCCACCTATCTTCATTTCATCTGCAAACTTGGCCACAAAGCCAACAATTCTGTCGCCTAAATCGTTGACATTAAATGTAAAAAGAAGCGGTCCCAACACAGACCCCAGCGGAACACCACTGGTCATCAGTAGCCAATCCAAAAGGATCTTTTTATTCCCACTCTTTGCCTCCCACAAATCAGCCAATGCTTTAAGCATACAAGTATTCTTCCCATAATACCCTGGGCTCTCGTATTGTTTAACAGCCTCCTGTGCAGCACCTTGTCAAAGGTCTTCTGGAAATACAAATCTTCAAAGAATTCCAACAGCCTTGTCAGGCAAGATTTTCGCTTAAGGGAACCATGCTGACTTTGTCCTACTTTGCCATATGCCTCCAGGCACCCTGAAACATTATCCTTAACAATCAGTTCCAACATCTCCCCAACCACTGAGGTCAGGCTAACTGGCCTCTAATTTTCTTTTTTCTGCCTCCCTCCTTTCTTGAAGTATAGAGTGACATTTGCAACGTTCCAGTCCTCTGGAACCAAGAATCTATTGATCCTTGTAAGATCATTACTAATGCCTCCACAATTTCTTCAGTACCATTTTTTAGAACCCTGGTCTGTAGTCCACCAGGTCCACGTGACTTGTCTATCTTCATACTTTCTCAGATCCCAAGCACAATCTCCCTAGTAACAGCAACTGCACTCATTTCTGCCACTTGGCACTCTTGAATTTCCAGCATACTACTAGTGTCTTTCACAGTGAAGGCTGATGCAAAATACTTCTTCAGTTCATCTGCCATTTCCTTGTCCCCCATTACTATCTCTCCAGCATCATTTTCAGTGGCCTAATATCTATTTTTACTTCTATTTTATTCTTAATAAATCTGAAAAAAACTTTGGAGTCATTTTGATATTATTGGCTAGCTTGCCTTCATATTTCATCTTCTCCCCCATTATGGTTTTCTTAGTTGCCTTCTGTTGGTTTAAAAAAAATCCCAATCCTCTAACTTCCCACTATTTTTCACTCTATTACCTGCTCTCTCTTTTGTTTTTATGCTGGCTTTGACTTACCTTATCAGCCATGGTTGCATCATCCTGCCTTTAGAACACTTGCTCTCCTTTGGGATGCATCTATCCTGCATCTTCCAAATTGCTCCCAGAAACTCCAGATGTCGCTGCTCTGCCATCATCCCTGCTAGTGCCCCCTTTCAATCAAATCTCTCTCATGCCTCTGCAAACTGAAATTCCTCAAGACTAAGATAACATTGCCTTTTTAATATGCCTTTTCTGTCTCATGCTGTAATTTGTAGACTACATCCTGGCTACTATTTGGAGGCCTGTATATAATTCCCATCAGGGTCCCTACCTACAAGTATTTTACATCTTCTGATCCTATGTCACTTCTTTCTAAAGATTTGATTTCATTTTTTACGAGCAGAGATATTCCTCCTCCTCTGCCTATCTGCCTGTCCTTTCGATAGATTGTGTAGCGTTGGATATTAAGCTGCCACCCACAATCGACTTTCATCAATGACTCCATAATACCTACAACGTCATACATGCCAATCTCTAACTATGCGACAAGACCATCTGCCTTATTTTGTATACTGTGTGCATTCAAATATAACATCTTCAGACCTGTATTTGTCACCCTTTTTACATTGTAACCCATTCCAGTGACGGCAATTTTGCCCTATCATCTGCCTATCCTTTCTGACAATGTCACTACCTCTGCTTGTAAACCAACATCCCTGTCCTCAGCCTTCTCACTTAGGTTCCCATCCCTCTGCCAAATTAGTTTAAATCCTCCCTAGCAAACCTGCCCACTAAGATATTGGTCTCCTTCAGGTTCAGATATGGCCCGTTCCTTTTGTAAACATCAAAAGAAATTCCAATGATCCATAAATCTGAAATCCGAAATAAAACCATGCATTCGTATTCTTGCCTTCACTGATACTTTGCACAGGCAGCAACGCAAACATAGTTACCCCAGAGGTTCTGCTTTTCTGCTTTCTACCTAGCTCTCTAAATTCTCTCTTCAGGACCACCTTTCTTTTCCTTCCTATGTCATTGGTACCAATATGTACAAGATATAGGGCTGCTCGCCCTCCCCATTTAGAATGTTGTGGACATGATTTGAGATGTCTCTGACCCTGACACCTGGGAGGCAACATATCATCTGGGTCTTTGTATTGCATCCACAAGTTCTCCTATCTACTCCTCAAACTATGGAATCTCCTATCACTACTGCTTTCCTCCTCTGCCCCCCTCGCTTCTGAGCCACAGCTCCAGACTCAGTGCCAGAGACCCAGTAGTAGTGGGTCCCCTCACCCCACCATCCAGTAGATCAAACCACACCCCCCCCCAACAGTATCCAAGAAGAACAGCCACAGGGATACTTTGTTCTGGCTGCCTACTTCTCTTCCCTCTCCTGACAATCACCCATTCACCTTCCTCATGCAACCTCCCTGTAGATCCTGACTATCAACTCCTCAGTTTCCCTTATGAACCAAAGATCATTAATTGTAGCTCCAGTTCTTTAACACATTCCCTGAGGAGCTGCAGCCCAGGTCAGTGCTCCTGGTGCAGATGTGGTTATCTGGCAGGCTGCAGGTGTCTCAGAATTCCCACATCGCACACATTTACAGCGTTCAGGCCTAAAGATTTAATGGCTTTAGAGGATTTCTTACTCTTGTGGGATAAAGTTTTTCCTGACAGGGGAGATCACTTTGTTTGTCAGGTGATACTTGTGGCGATGAAAACAAACTCAGGTTCTGGAGCCTCCTCCATGGTGGTTGTTGGAGCTGACTCTGGGACTGCAGGAAGTGGTTCTGACAGCTCTGTGTGTCACAATGGAGGCATTGGGAATGGAGCCAAATACAAGACACAGACGCTGAAGTACAAGGAACAGGACTTGACTAGAGTAGGGACGTGACAGGATACAGACAGGGAGCTGGGACAGGAACGCAGATTTGGACTTGGACCCCGAGCCAGAGACTGGACAAGGACCCAGAACCTAGGTCTTGCTTCAGGCTCGGGCCCCAGAAACAGGCATGGACATGACATGACTGCAGGACTGGAGGCTGGGGTCTTGAGGCTTGAGGCTTGGAGACAGGCTTGGGGACTAGAGGCTTGAGGCTTGGAGACAGGCTTGGGCACTTGAGGCTTGAGGCTTGGAGACAGGCTTGGGGACTTGAGGCTTGAGGCTTGGAGACAGGCTTGGGGACTTGAGGCTTGAGGCTTGGAGACAGGCTTGGGGACTTGAGGCTTGAGGCTTGGAGACAGGCTTGGGGACTTGAGGCTTGAAACTTGAGACAGGTTTGGGGACTTGAGGCTTGAGGCTTTGAGACAGGCTTGGGGTCTTGAGGCTTGAGGCTTGGAGACAGGCTTAGGGTCTTGAGGATTCAGGCCTGGAGACAGTCTTGGGGACTTGAGGCTTGAGGCTTGGAGACAGGCTTGCGGACTTGAGGCTTGACGCTTGGAGACAGGCTTGCGGACTTGAGGCTTGACGCTTGGAGACAGGCTTGGGGTCTTGAGGCTTGAGGCTTGGAGACAGGCCTGGGATCTTGAGGCTTGAGGCTTGGAGACCGGCATGGGATCTTGAGGCTTGAGGCTTGGAGACCGGCTTGGGGTCTTGAGGCTTGAGGCTTGAGGCTTGGCGAGAGGCTTGGGGTTTTGAGGCTTGAGGCTCGGAGACTGGCTTGGGGTCTTGAGGCTTGAGGTTTGGAGAGAGGCTTGGGATCGAGGCTTGAGGCTTGGAGACAGGCCTGGGATCTTGAGGCTTGGAGACCGGCATGGGATCTTGAGGCTTGAGGCTTGGAGACCGGCTTGGGGTCTTGAGGCTTGAGGCTTGGTGAGAGGCTTGGGATCTTGAGGCTTGGAGACAGGCCTGGGATCTTGAGGCTTGAGGCTTGGAGACAGGCTTGGGGTCTTGAGGCTTGAGGCTTGGAGACAGGCTTGGGGTCTTGAGGTTGCAGGCTGGGGTCTTGGGTCTTGGAATGTGGAGGCTGATAACTCAGAGGCTGGAGCTCGGAGACAGACTGGGAACTGAACATCAACATGGAGCCGGGACTTATCCTTCGAAAAGCCGGGACTCATCTTCAACATGACACCAACATGAGACAGTACAGTACATAGACATAGAGCCAGGACATATACTTAGACAAACCGGGACTCAATTTCATCTCCACACCAAGGTGGGACAGGACCATCCATCGGGTAACGACAGAACGGCCGGACTTATCCAACAGAGGCAAAGACAAGACAAGACATGACGGGTCCCCCCCCACAGAGCAACAGCAGAGCGGCCTGACTTACCCCAGGGAGGCAAGGACAAGACAAGACAGATCCCACTGCAGGGCAACAGTAGGATGGCCTGATTTACACTACAGAGGCAAGGACAAGACAAGGCAGATCCCCCCACAGGGCAACGGCAGAACGGCCTGACTTACCCCACGGAGGCGAGGACAAGAAGAGACAAACACCGAAGAACAACAGACAGTTCCATCTCTGCATTGGCGATTGAACTGGACAGTGGTGCAGGCGAGGTATCCAGGCAGAGAGTCAGGCGAGGGGGGAAAAGACAGGGAGGGGAACAGGACAGTCCAGCAGGGAATCCCTGGTTTGCAGAGGTATTTATGTCTCAGCCCCAAAACGAGAATCATGTGCCCACAACAGAAACTGGGGAAAACCAGAAACTCCGGAACAAGGAGTCATGGACCAGACCGTGAACCGGAACATGGACTTCATGGACCGGACCATGACACTGTGTACTTTTCATATGGATGTGCGGATCATATTGTGAGTACAGTGTCTGACCCCACTATTTCCTATGCCTTTTGGAAAGCCACCTCGCACTGCTTTGTCCATTGCCATTTCTCCCCGTTCTGTAGTAATGGGTTCAAAGAGTGGAGACCAGTAGCCAGGTTGGCAGGAAACTGTTATAGTAATTGACAAATCCTAAAAAAAGACTGTAACTGTGACACATCCTTTACAGACTGGGTCAATTTATCCCTACACCACTGTCTGTAATCACCCCATAAGGGAGTTACGTTGCTCGGTCCATCAGCAACTCATTGGGGCTCAGACCCAGTGGGCATTTTGGCGTTGCTCGCAACCTCATCAGGTTCCTGGTAATACATCAACCCATGTCTTTTCCATCTCTGTTATAGATTGTTCAGTTTATCCTTTTTTACCATTCCTGAGCTCTGAGTGATGTAGGGTCATGGAATCATTGTCAAATCCCTAACAACTTGCACATTCACTTCACCACCTTCCCTGTGAAATATGTTCCCTCATCCCAGTCCACCTGGGCTAGGGTTTCCATATAACCATCTAACAATTACAGCACGGAAACAGGCCGTCTCGGCCCTTCTAGTCTGTGCCGAACTCTTACTCTCACCTAGTCCCACTGACCTGCACTCAGCCCATAACCCTCCATTCCTTTCCTGTCCATATATCTATCCAATTTAACTTTAAACAACAACATCGAACCTGCCCCAACCACTTCTGCTGGAAGCTCGTTCCACACTGCTACCACTCTCTGAGTAAAGAAGTTCCCCCTCATGTTACCCCTAAACTTTTGACCTTTAACTCTCAACTCATGTCCTCTTGTTTGAATCTCCCCCATTCTCAACGGAAAAAGCCTATCCATGTCAACTATATCAATCCCCCTTATAATTTTAAACACCTCTATCAAGTCCCCCCTCAACCTTCTACGCTCCAAAGAATAAAGACCTAACTTGTTCAACCTTTCTCTGTAACTTAGGAGATGAAACCCAGGCAACATTTTAGTAAACCTCTTCTGTATTCTCTCAATTTTATTGACATCATTCCTATAATTCAGTGACCAGAACTGTACACAATACTCCAGATTTGGCCTTACCAATGCCTTATACAATTTCAACATTACATCCCAACTCCTATACTCAATGCTCTGATTAATAAAGGCCAGCATACCAAAAGCTTTCTTCACCACCCTATCCACATGAGATTCCACCTTCAGGGAACTATGCACCATTATTCCTAGATCCCTCTGTTCTACGGCATTCTTCAATGCCCTACCATTTACCACGTATGTCCTATTTTGAATAGTCCTACCAAAATGTAACACCTCACATTTTTCAGCATTAAACTCCATCTACTATCTTTCAACCCACTCTTCTAACTGGCCTAAATCTCTCTGCAAGCTTTGAAAACCTACTTCATTATCCACAACGCCACCAATCTTAGTATCGTCTGCATACTTACTAATCCAATTTACCACCCCATCATCCAGATGATTAATATATATGACAAACAACATTGGACCCAGTACAGATCCCTAAGGCACACCGCTACACACCGTCCGCCAATCTGACACACAGTTATCCACCACTACTCTCTGGCATCTCCCATCTAGCCACTGCTGAATCCATTTTGCTACTTCCATATTAATGCCTAACGATTGAACCTTCCTAACTAACCTTCCGTGTGGAACCTTGTCAAAGGCCTTACTGAAGTCCATATAGACAACATCCATCGCTTTACCCTAGTCAACGTTCTTAGTAACCTCATCAAAAAATTCAGTAAGATTTGTCAAACGTGACCTTCCATGCACAAATCCATGCTGACTGTTCCTAATCAGACCCTGTCTATCCAGATAATTATATATACCATCTCTAAGAATACTTTCCATCAATTTCCCTGAGAGGATTTCCTGAGCAAAAGTCCATGCCACTGTGCTGGCGTACGATCTCTTGTTGGAAAGCCTCTACACATGGAGTGAAGTGATGCACTATCACCAGACAGTAACTTTTCCCCCTGCTTTTTGACAGGGGTCCCACGAAGTCCACTTGGATGATTTCCCTCAGCCATGGCTGGTTTGCCAACTGCATCCTTATGCCCTTACTGGGGTAATGCTGGGCACAAATGATACAACACCGAAGAATTTTTCAACATCTCTGCCCATCCCTGCCCACCACTGGCCTACCTGAGGGTCATGATCAAGCTTTAATGCATCGCCCCATGATATAACTTTGGCAGTATCTGCCTAATACATGAGTGGGGCTACCCTGACTCCTGCCTCCCTATGAGTCCAGCTCCCATCTGGTTCCTCCTTTGCTCCCTCTCTCAGAATCAGAATCAGGTTTAATATCACCGGCATATGTCAGGAAATTTGCTGATGTTACAGCAGCAGTAGAGTACAATGCATAATAATTTTTAAAATGGATTACTATATATATAATAGTTAAATAAGCAGTGCAAAAAGACAAATTAAAAAAGTAGTGAGGTAGTGTTCATGGGTTCAGGGTCCATTCAGAAATCGGATGGCAGAGGGGAAGAAGCTGTTCTTGGATTGTTGAGTGTGTGCCTTCAGGCTTCTGTACCTCTGTCCTGATGGCAGCAATGAGAAGAGGGCATGATCTGGGTGATGGGGGTTCTTAAAGACAGACGCTGCCATTTTGAAGCAATGCTCCTTGAAGTTGTCCTGGATACAATGGAGACCAGTACCCATGATGGAACCGACTAAGATTACACCTCTCTGCAGCTTACTTCGATCTTGTGCAGTAGCTCTCCCCACCCCCACCTGCATGCCAGATGATGATGCAGCCAGTTAGAATGTACATAGCACATCTGTCGAAATTTGCAAGTGTCTTATGTGACGAACCAAATCTTCTCAAACTCCTAATGAAATTCAAAGATTCAAGATTCAAAAAACTTTATTGTCATTCTAACCATACATCAGCTCTGCAGGGCAGAATGAGACAGCGTTCCTCAGGAGCAGTGCAATCATAACATAACAAACGCAACACTAAATAATAAACATAACAATAAATAGTAAAACACAACAGCCACATGTCAGTTAAAATCAAGTTATAAGTGTCCAAAGGAGAGTCAGGTAGAGCAGCTATTTAGCAGTCTGACTGCCTGTGGGAGGAAGCTGTTTAGTAGCCTTGTGGTTTTAGTTTTGATGCTCCTGTAACGTTTGCCTGATGGCAGAAGAACAAACAGTTCATGGAGAGGGTGTGAGGGGTATTTAATGAGGTACCGTGTCTTCTGGAGGAATCAACTCCGAAAGAGGTCTTGGACAGAAGGTAGGGAGACCCCAATAACCTTCTCTGCTCCCCTAACCACCTTCTGCAAGGCTTTTTTGTTGACAGCACTGCAGCTGGAGTACCAGGTTGCGATGCACTGTCATGTCTTCTTTGTAACTGCATTGATATGTTGGGTCCAAGTTAGATCCTCAGAGATATTGACACCCAGGAACTTGAAATTGCTCACCCTTTCCACTTCTGATCCCTCTATGAGGACTGGTGTGTGTTCCCTCCTCTTACTCTTTCTGAAGTCCACAATCAGTTCTTTGATCTTACTGATGTTGAGTGCCAGGTTGTTGCTGTGACACCACTCAACTGGCTGGTATATCTCACTCCTGTACACCCTCTCATCAGCATCTGAAATTCCACCAACTATAGTTGTATCGTCAGCAAATTTATAGATGGTGTTTGCCGCACAGTCATGGGTGTAGAAAGAGGAGAGCAGTGAGCTAAGCACGCATCCCTGAGGTGAGCCAGTGTTGATTGTCAGCCAAGTGGAGATGTTATTACCAATCCACACAGATTGTGGTCTTCCAGTTAGGAAGCCAAAGATCCAGTTGCAGAGGAAGATATAGAGGCCCATATTCTGGAGCTTTTTGATCAGAACTGTAGGAAAGATTGCATTAAACACTGAGCTACAGTCAATAAGCAGCATCCTGATAGAGATAAACAACAGGAATTCTGCAGATGCTGGAAATTCAAGCAACACACATCAAAGTTGCTGGTGAACGCAGCAGGCCAGGCAGCATCTGTAGGAAAAGGTGCAGTCGACGTTTCAGGCCGAGACCCTTCGTCAGGACTAACTGAAGGAAGAGTGAGTAAGGGATTTGAAAGTTGGAGGGGGAGGGGAAGATTCAAAATGATAGGAGAAGACAGGAGGGGGAGGGATAGAGCCAAGAGCTGGACAGGTGATTGGCAAAAGGGATACGAGAGGATCATGGGATAGGAGGTCCGGAAAGAAAGACAAGGATGGGGGGGGGACCCAGAGGATGGGCAAGACGTATATTCAGAGGGACAGAGGGAGAAAAAGGAGAGTGAGAGAAAGAATGTGTGCATAAAAATAAGTAACAGATGGGGTACGAGAGGGAGGTGGGGCCTAGCGGAAGTTAGAGAAGTCGATGTTCATGCCATCAGGTTGGAGGCTACCCAGACGGAATATAAGGTGTTGTTCCTCCAACCTGAGTGTGGCTTCATCTTTACAGTAGAGGAGGCCGTGGATAGACATGTCAGAATGGGAATGGGATGTGGAATTAAAATGTGTGGCCACTAGGAGATCCTGCTTTCTCTGGCGGACAGAGCGTAGATGTTCAGCAAAGCGGTCTCCCAGTCTGCGTCGGGTCTCGCCAATATATAAAAGGCCACATCGGGAGCACTGGACACAGTATATCACCCCAGTCAACTCACAGGTGAAGTGTTGCCTCACCTGGAAGGACTGTTTGGGGCCCTGAATGGTGGTAAGGGAGGAAGTGTAAGGGCATGTGTAGCACTTGTTCCGCTTACACGGATAAGTGCCAGGAGGGAGATCAGTGGGGAGGGATGGGGGGGACGAATGGACAAGGGAGTTGTGTAGGGAGCGATCCCTGCGGAATGCAGGGGGGGGGAGGGAAAGATGTGCTTAGTGGTGGGATCCCGTTGGAGGTGGCGGAAGTTACGGAGAATAATATGTTGGACCCGGAGGCTGGTGAGGTGGTAGGTGAGGACCAGGGGAACCCTATTCCTAGTGGGGTGGCGGGAGGATGGAGTGAGAGCAGATGTACGTGAAATGGGGGAGATGCGTTTAAGAGCAGAGTTGATAGTGGAGGAAGGGAAGCCCTGATAGAGATGTTTGTATTGTCCAGGTGATCCAAGGTACATGAAGAGCCATGAGGTTGCATCCACTGTAGACATATTGCGGCAATAGGCAAATTGCAGTGGGTCCAGGTCCTTGCTGAGATAAGAGTTAATTCTAGCCATAACTAAACTCTCAAATTACTTCACCATCATAGATGTGAGTGCTACTATACAATAGTTGTTAAGCCAGTTCACCCTGCTCTTGGAAACTGGTATAATTGTTGCCTTTTTGAAGCAGGTGGGAACTTCTGACTGTACCAATGAGAGACTGAAAATGGTTTTGAACATATCGGCTAGATACTTGGAGCAGGTTTTCAGAGCCTTTCTAGGTACTCCATTGGGCCTGTTGCCTTGTGAGAATACTCCCTCTTGAAAGGCAGCCTGACGTCAGTCACCGAGACAGAGATCACAGGGTCACGGGGTGCTGCCGGTATCCTCACAGCTGTAGCTTTATTCCTCCTTTCAAAGTGGGGAGAAAAGGCGTTAGGTTCATCTGGGAATGCAGCACCATAATACCATAAGACCAGGGAGCAGAATAGGCCATTTGGCCCATCAAGTCTGCTTCGCCTTTCAATCATGGCTGATCCTTTTTCCCCTCCTCAGACTTACTCCCTGGCCTTCTCCCCATAATCTTTGATGCTTTGACCGGTCAAGAACCTATCAATACATCCACTGAGCTGGCTTCCACAGCTGCCGGTGGTAATATTCACCACCCTCTGGCTAAAGAAATGTCTCCATATTTCTGTTTTAAATGGACACTCCTCTATCCTGAGGCTGTGCCCTCTTTTCCTAGACTCCCCCACCGTGGGGGACATCCTTTCCACATCTACTCTGTCTAGGCCTTTCAACATCCAAAACATTTCAATGAGAACCCCCCTCATTCTTCTAAATTCCAGCAAGTACAGACCCAGATCAAATGTTCCACATATGATAACCCTTTCATTCCCGGAGCCACCCTTGGAAAATCCTCTGAACTTTCTTCAATGTCAGCGCGTCTTTTCTTAGATGAGGACCCAAAACTGTTCACAATATTCAAGGTGAAGCCTCAGCATCACATTCCTGCTCTTGTATTCTAGACCTCTTGAAATGAATGCTAACATTGCATTTGTTGGCAATAGTCAACCCTTTCATTTCTTCTACCAAAGTGCATGACCATGCATTTTCTAACTTGTATTTCATTAGCCGCTTTCTTGCCCATTCTCCTAATCTAAGTTCCTCTGCAGCCTACCTGTTTCCTCAACACTACCTAGCCCTGCACCAATCTTCATATCATCTTCAAACTTGGCAACAAAGCCATCTATTCTTTCATCTAAATCATTGAAATACAGCATAAAAAGAAGCGATCCCAACACCGACCCCTGCAGAACACCACTAGTCATTGGCAGCCAACCAGAAAAGGATCCTTTTATTCCCACTCACTGTCTCCTACCAATCAGCCAATGCTCTAACCATGTTAGTAACTTTCCTGTAATGCCATGGTCTCTTAACTTAGTAAGCAGCCTCATGTGTGGCACATTGCCAAAGGCCTTCTGAAAGTCCAAATATACAACACCCATTGCATCCTCTTTATCAATCCTACTTGTAATCTCCTCAAAGAATTCCAATAGGTTCATCAGGCAAGATTTTCCCTTAAGAAACCCATGCTGACTTTGTGCTATCTCGTCCTTTGTCACCAGGTACTCCATAATCTCATTGTTAACAATTGACTCCAACATCTTCCCAACCACTGAGGTCAGGCTAACAGGTCTATAACTTCCTTTCTGCTGCCTCCCTCCTTTCTTAAAGAGTGGTGTGACATTTGCAACTTTCCAGTCCTCAGAAACCATGCCTGAGTCCAACAATTCTTGAAAGATCATTGCTAATGCCGCCACGATCTCTACCACTACCTCTTTCAGAACCCTAGAGTACAAGTCATCTGATTCGGCTGACTTATGCACCTTTAGGTCTTTCAGAGCACCTTCTCCCTTGTAATAGTAATTGCACTCACTTCTCTTCCTTCACACCTTTCAGCACCTGGCACATTCCTAATGTCTTCCACAGTGAAGACTGATGCAAAATACTCATTTAGTTCACCTGCTATTTCCTTGTCCTCCATTATTGTTTCTCTGGTCTCATTTTCTAATGGTCCAACACTCTCAACACTCCTTTATTTTTATATACTTAAAAAAGCTTTATCTATCCACCATGATTATGTTCACTAGCTTGCTTTCATATTTCATCTTTTCCCTCCTAATGATTCTGAAGGTCTTTAAAAGCTTTCCAATTCTCTATCTTCCCACTAGATTTTGCTATGTTGTACGCTCTCTCTTTTGCTTTTACATTAGCTTTGACTTCCCTTCCCAGCCACGGTTGTAATATTTTGCCATTTGAGTACTTCTTTGTTTTTGGAATACATCTGCCTTGCACCTTCGTAGAATTTTTCCTAGAAACTCAAGCCATTGCTGCTCTGCTGTCATCCCTACCAGCATCTCCTTCCAATTTACATTGGCCAACTCCTGTCATACCACCGTAATTTCTTTACTCCACTGAAATACTGCTATGTCAGACTGTACTTTCTCCCTATCAAATTTCAAGTTGAACTCAATCATATTGTGATCACTAGTTCCTAAGGGTTCCTTTACCTTAAGCTCCCTAATTGCCTCTGGTTCATTACATAACACCCAATCCAGATTAGCTGATCCCCTAGTAGGCTCAGCGACAAGCTGCTCTACAAAGCCATTTTGTAGACATCTAAGAAATTCACTCTCTTGAGATCCATTACCAACCTGATTTTCCCAATCTACCTGCATGTTAAAATCTCCCATGACTATCATAACATCGCTCTTTCGACACACCTTTTCTATTTCCCATTGTAATCTGTAGTCCACATCCCAGCTACTGTTTGGAAGCCTGTATATAACTGCCATCAGGGTCCTTTTACCCTTGCAGTTTCATAACTCAACCCACAAGGATTCACCATCTTCCGATCCTATGTCACATCTTTCTAATGATTTAATGCCATTCTTTACCAGCAGAGCCACACCACCCCCTCTGCCTACCTTCCTGTCTCTCCAATAGAATGTGTAACCTTTGGCATTCAGCACTCAACTCCAACCATCCTTCAGCCACGATCTAGTGATGGCCACAACATTATACCTGACAACCTGTAATAGTGCAACAAGGTCATTCATCTTATTTCTTATACTCTGTGCAATGAGATATAACACTTGCTGTACTGTACTTGCTACCCTTTTTGATTCTGCATTCCTAATGCACTGGTACTCACCCAGCTGGCTGCATTTTTGTCCTGTCATCTGGCTGCTCTTCCTGACATCTTTGCTTTTTTACCATCTGTCCTATCCTGAGTCCCTTCACTCCAGTTTCCACCCCCTGCCAAATTTGTTTGAACCCTCCCCAACAGCTCTAACAAACCTGCCCATGAGAATATTGGTCCCCCTCGGGTTCCGGTGCAGCCCATCTCTTTTATACAGGTCATATCTCCCCCAAAAGAGATCCCAATGATCCAAGAACCTGAAACCCTGCCCCTTTCACCAGCTTCTCAGCCATGCATTTATCTGCCAAATCATCCTGTTTTTACCCTCACTGGCGCGTGGCACAGGTAGCAATCCAGAAATTACTACCCTGGGGGTCCTGCTTCTCAGCTTTCTGCCTAATTCTCTAAATTCTCTCTTCAGGACCTCTTTACTTTTCCTTCTTATGCCATTGATAATGATATGTACCAAGACAGCTGGCTGCTCTTCCTCCCCTTCCAAACTGCTGTGGATGAGACCCATGACATCCTTGGCCCTGGCACCTGGGAGGCAACATACCATCTGGGTGTCCTGTTCACATCCACATAACCTCCTGTCTGTTCCCCTAACTATTGCATCCCCTATCACTACCACTCCCCTCTTCTCCCTCTTCCCCTTCTACACCACAGACCCATGCTCAGTGCCAGTAACCTGGTCTCCGTGGCATTCCCCTGGGAGGTCCAAACTGGTGTATTTATAATTGAGGGGCTGGCCACAGGGGTGTTCTGCGCTATCTGTCTCTTCACTATTCCATTCCTTCTCCTGACGGTTATTGCCTCCTGCAACTTAGGGGTGACTACTTCCCCGTAACTCCGATCGGTGATCTCCTCACTCTCCCATACAGGCCGAAGGTCATCCAGCTGTTGCTATAGATCCCCAAGATGGTCTTCAAGGAGCTGCAGCTGGATGCAATTCACACAGATGTAGTTCCCTGGGAGACTCTGGGTCTCTCAGGACTCCAACATCCGGCATGAAGAACACACAATGGACATTTAAGCTACACTAAATACCACTGACACAGTAAGACAAAAGAGAAACTTAGCAGAAACTTACCTGGAAAACTTGCCCAGAGCCAACCCTTCTTTTGAGCCGAAGCCTCCTTTCAGCCAAAGCCTGACACTTCACTCACTACTGGCTCACACCCAACAAAGGCCGCTCTGCTTGTCCCTTCTGTACTTTTATTTACTCTTCTCTGTGCTGACTGGGTCGCAGGAATGAGAGCCACTCATGATGTTAGGATTTGCTTTGTAGGAAGCAATGGCCTGCCAACAGTGCCAGAGTTGCCATGCATCCGATTTCACCTCCAACCTTCACTGGATTTAGATTATGAGAACACTCAGTCCTCATTTATTGTCATTTAGAAATTCATGCATGCATTAAGAAATGATACAATGTTCCTCCAGAGTGATATCACAGAAAACAGGTCAAACCAAAGACTAACACTGACAGAACCACATAATTATAACATATAGTTACAGCAGTGCAAAACAATACCACATTTTGATAAAGAACAGACTACGGGCATGGTAAAAAAAGTCTCAAAGTCCCGAGTCGATCGACTCCTGAGTCCCTGATAGCAGCTGGCAAAGGGAGAAACTCCCTGCCATAAACCTCCAGGCACCAACAACTGCCGATGCATTGGAAGCAGCCGACCATAGCCGACACTAAGTCCATCCATCCGAAAACTTCGAGCTTCCAACCAGCCCCTCCGATACAGCCTCCCCGAGCGCCATCCTCTGCCAAGCGCCTTTGACCTCGCCCGGCTGCCAAAACAAGCAAAGCTGAGGATTCGGGGCCTTCTCCTCTGGAGATTCCGGACCACACAGTAACAGCAGCAGCGAAGCGGGAATTTCAGAAGTTTCTCCAGATGTTCCTCCGTACTCTCACGTCTGTCTCCATCAAATCAGACTTGTGCGCGGTCCCCTACTTGACAAATAACAGACATCACCACCAAAGTGGCTGCGCGCGCTGCGTCACGCCACCATCTTCTCCTCCTCCTTTTGTTGTTTAGCTCTTGAAATAACCCTCCACCTCTCCTTCTCCTCTCCCTCCACTAGTTCATATCTTTTTACTAAACTGGGTCCAATAATTTCTTCCTGCATACCTGCAATTTCAGCTTCCTCTTCTCCTTTTGTTGCCCTTTTTGCCTTGACGTCTGCCCACTCACCCCCTTACTGCTCCTTACTCTCTCCTTTCTGCTGAGCACTCACTGCTGGCATCCTCACTGCTTTCAGCAGTTTTTGTATTAGATGCCCGTGCTGAACACCTGCCCCTGATGAGGTGACAGAACCCCGTCATGCCCACATCGTCAGATAATCATGCACCCACCAAAACCATACCTGCTGTCTGTGTGTGTCTGTGTGTGTGTGTGTGTGTGTGTGTATATACACATATACTCGTCTGTCCTCACAGTGGCAAAGCCATCAGTTCCGCCACCCAAGCCGAGCAACCTCCTGGCAAAGCTCCTGCTGCTAATTCCTCGCCTATTTCCTTCACCACGGCCCAGTTAGCCCATGGCTTCCCATCTAGGTACCTCCGAGACACATCAATAATTATTTTCTCTGCTTCCTCTTCCAGAGGTCATTCCTTCACACCATATCTTCCTCCATTTGACACTCACGTGCCTCCCCCTCTTTTGGGATGATGCCTGCGGGGTTCATTCCAGTGTCCCTTACTATTGTCACTGACTTGTCTTTGGGGATGAGAACTGCCTCCCAAGCTTCCCTTCTGCTGTCAGTGACTGTGCTCAGCTTCCACGTTTAGGAGCTCTACAATGGCATGGGGAGTGTGTAGTGTGAGCTGTCCCATCATCACAACAGGTTCGCTTACTCACCCTGCCCTGGTTGCGCAGTCTAATGCAGGGAAGTCCTACAGAGGTACCTGCTTTGTTGAATAATTCGCCACTGGTCTTCCTGTGTCTCCATGGGCCGGCGCCGTAATACCCTGCCTCGCTGCTGCCGTAAAGGTGAAAGAGGTGAGCCACTTTGGGTAACCCTAACTCAGGTGCAGAGAGAATCTATAAAAGCCTTTTCTTCATCCGTCTCCATTTTACTTCCTCCACTGGGGGCTTCCCTCCTTTGGGTAAGGCCACTAGTGCTGAGAACCCTGGAATGTAATGAAGTGGACCCAATACCTTCCTCACTCCCCTTACGTTGACTGGGTGGGGCATGGAGCTGATTGCAGAATGCCTGCCATCTGACATGTCCTTCCACCCTGTGAAATTGTAATCCTCGACACTGTGCAGTTTGTTTCCCTATCTGAGCCTTGGGTGGACAGATTATGAACCTCTCGTCCCGCAGTACCTCTGAAAGACTGGCTATAGCCCTGAGTGACCTGCTTCATCCTCTGAGGCAATTAGTAGCTCATCTACAAATTGTAAAATGGTTGAGCAGTAAGGTGTTAAATTGAGATTTCCCAATGTCTGTGACATGACCCTATGAAAACTGACTGGCCGATTGTGGAGTCCTGGGGGAGGCTGGTCCATATATACTGCTGCCCACCCAAGGTGAGGGCAAATCGGACTTGGGATTCAGGTGCTAATAGGAGCCCCCAAAAACTATTAGTAATGCCCCGGACTGAGAAATTTTTAAGTTGTGGAGACAGGCCATTCAGTATTGTGCCAGTGCTGGCCACAATGTGATGCTATCCCAGTGTGGTCTTACTGAGGGTGGTATAGTGTACTGTTAACTGTTATATGAAGAAGTTCTACAGAGAACGAAAACAAAGTGTACATTACTTCAAAAAATCAGAAAACGGCAATCAAAATTCTTTGGACACATCATGCGAAGAGAGACATTAGAACATTTAGTTACAACTGGAAAGCTGGAAAGAAAAAGAAGCAGAGGCAGACAGAGAATGAAAATGAAAGATGGAATAACATCATGGTTAGAAACAGGGGAGACAACAACTACAATTCGGAGGGTCAGGGACCGTGATGGATGGAGAGACATGATCGCCCACGCCGAACGGCAAGGCACCTGAATGAATGAATGAACTGTTATAATACATCTGGTTTCTTTACTAGCCATATAGATGAGTTACCAGTTGAAGAAGTCTCTCTTAGTATGCACTGACATTCTAATTCCTGAACTTTACTCTGGACAGCTTTTATTGGATACTGCTTATGGGGTTTATACAGAACCCCTCTATTTTAATTGGGGTTATCTTCACCCGACATCAATCTTGCTTGCGTCCAGCCATACCTCTGGGAACTGCTGACAACGTAAGCCATAAACTCCACCCTGGATTCCATTCCCTGATGACTGGAGTGGCAGCAGCTGGCTACGTTGTGTGCTCTATTGGTTGTACCTGTTCTCTGCCCCTGACTTGTCCATGCTATTTTTCATTTCTGGAGTCTATAACCCTGCCTCCCTCAGCATGTCTTTTTCAGTGATGGTCCTCTCATTATTTGGACAGGCCCAGAAATACACTGGAAGCTGCACTCCATCGATTTCGGGTATCAGTGACTCACTTCTTTCCACCCTTCGCTGTTCTCCCACCCTACGCCTTAAATGTAAATAGTCTTTCCAGTTGTGGGCAAGGGTAGGTCCGTAATCGATACCAATACTCCTGTGTCCACTAACATATCACATTGCCAGCCCCATAACAATGTTGTTGTGTACGTCTGTAGATCACCAGTGCTGACTACATGTCACTAGCTTCAGCATCTCTCTAGTAACTTTCATACAGTCACAATACATTTATCTGGATGTGGTGGTGCTCTAATCACCATAATTGATACAAACTCTTGTTCGTATATCTAAATGTCATTTATTTACCTGATTAAAACTGGAGAGCGTAGATTTAGGTAAGTGGGAGCAGTTTAAAGGGGGTCTAAGGAAGAATTGCTTCACTCAGAGAGTGATTAGAATCTGGAAGGCATTACTTGAGTGGACAGTGGAGGCAGATACTCTTTTATAAAATATCTAGACAAGTATTTGAAACATCAATACACGGCTAAGTGCAGGTAACTAGTGTTAGTGTAGATGGGTGTTTGTTGTTCTGCGCAGACGTGGTGGCTGAAGGGCCCTTTTCTATGCACTCTGAGTCCACGGCTGTGTATTTGAGAGTCTGCAGTTGCTGAAATCTTGAACTACAAACAATCGGCTGAAGGAACTCACTGGGTTGAGCAGAGTTCGTGGAGCTGAAGGAATTGTTGACAGTTTAGGGTCAACTGGTCCTGATGCAAGGTTTTGGTCCAAAATAAAAACAATTCCTTTTTGCCCCAGATGCTGCTTGACCCACCGGTTTCTTCCGGAATATTGTTTGTTGGTCCATGATTCTATTGGTGGATGACAGCACAGAATTGCAGAAGAAATGCTGTAAAGTCATGGGAGTCACCTGCCCACACATGGAAGCTGTGGAGAGTTTTGTCAATGGAAAAATCTGCTTGTAGGCCAAGCCTTATTGCCCACCACTAGCTTCAGATTCCCACTGGAAGAGTCAAACTCTCAGAGTCAGGTTTGTTATCACTGACATATGTCATGAAATTTGTTATTTTATGGCAGTACAAAGCAATATATAAAATACAATAAATGACAATAAGAATAAATAGAAAGTAACTATATAGTGGAAAAAGAGCGCAGAATAGTGAGATAGTGTTCATGGGCTCATGAAACTTTCATAAATCTGGTGGTGGAGGGGAATAAGCTGATCCTCAAAATGTGGATGTGTGTCTTCCGGTTCCTATACCTCCTCCCCAATGGTAATACTGGGAAGAGGGCATGTCCTCGATGGTGGGGAGCTGGTGCCCATAATGGAGCTGGCTGAAATCTTTAGTGACATACCAAATCCCCTCAGACTCCTAAAGAAACATTGGTACTAGTGTGCCTTCTTCACAATTGCATCAATATGCAACTCGAGTGCAACTGACTCGTGCAGCACTTTACTCCATCAATATTCTCTGCATCCAGAACAACTTAATAGATATCTTCAACACTCCTTTGCAAAATATCCGACATTTTGCAATTCTGCAAATGTTGATCTACATTTGAATCAACACAGTAACAATCATTTTTGCTTCCTTGCTTGAGAGTAGGAACTTTCACCATAATGCAGGATAAAAATGATCTATCTGGAACACAGGAAAGTTGGCAAAGGCCTGAGTCTATTTGAAATTCTGGGTCCATTGCAATTTCAATACCCTGCTACTTAGTGCTGCGTTTATTCTTTTTAATCCTTAAACTTGGCCAAAAGAGTTTCTGCCAAAGAAATAATTAATCCCACTTGAAAAACGTTGCTGTTCAATAAGATCTTTAAATCAATTGTTTCTGATATCTAGAATATGGCTTTAGTTGGCTGGGTCAGAATACGCAGAATATATAGAGCTCAGTTAAACCTTGAGCTTGTCAAATTGGCAAATTCTATACACCTATTGTGCACTATTCAGTGTGCGTGGGTAAAAGTTCCCGGATGACATAGAGGTTAAAATTAGCACAACTCTCTTCGCAGTGAGGAGAGGGAGAAAGAACTGTCGCCCACCCACTGAATGAAAGTAGGAAATAAACTGGTAAGATTTCCCACCCAAGGCAATAAAATAATTGTTTAATTTATTAAGTCTTGGAAAATAGATTTATCTTCAGCATTACAAGCTGAAGAATAAATTATTCCTTTGTCTTTGTTGTGAATGTCCAGTAAGTTGCATTATTTATAACAGCCAAAACTTGTATAATATTAAAAAGATAACAGATTTGCAATTATTTTCTTTACCAAATAGTATTTAATAATGTAAAAGCAAGATTAAACATACATTTAAATTTATGAGTTACATTCCAAATCTTGCTCTGGATATGGAGAAGATACAATACTATCTGTATATTCAGAGTTCAAAGATTTTATTTATTGCAATAGAAAATAGATGCAGCTGCCTTGAGAACTTAAAATAGTTATAAATCTGCATTTATATGACCAGGTCTCCACTCTTAATGTATTGCAAAATGCTTCAAAGCCCGTGGAATGTTCAAAGTTCAAAGAAGTGTAGCTGCAATGGCAATGTAGGAAGATTATACAGCTCTGCCACACAAACACTGTGAAAAATAATTAGGCAGTTTGCAGTATGTCTCTGGAGTAGGGGTTCCCAACCTTTTTTATGCCATTGACCCTTACCATTAACCAAGGACCCCAGGTTGGGAAACCCTGCTCTATAGTGATAATTTTAGTTAAGAAACTGAGCGGAATTGTGTTTTTTTTAAACCAAGCTGAGGGTTATTTTATATTCACCCAAGCAAATCTATGAGCATTTAGTTTAATTTTATATCTGAAATATGGGTCCTCCATCTGCAGGGTCTTCCTCATTCCCTAGGTTCTGGTTATTCGGTGCCTCATTTTCACCTTCTGGTTCACAGGTAGGACTGACAGGATCCTGACTCTGTATTAGAATACATGACAAATTATAAATATCTGCTGCAGGCGCTTCTTCTCTTATCTGTACTTGCATTTGATTCCCTTCCTCTGTGGAACTTTAATGCAACATTTCCTGTGGTAAACGTGTTTCTTAACATGAAACTGATGCAGCTCGACCAGTAACACAGTGACTTAGCTTGCAGAGTCGCTGCCCTCACAGCTTCGTCTGTCCAAGATCAATTCTGATCTCCAGCGCTGTGGATGTGGAGTTTGCATTTTCTCACGGTGACTGCGTGGGTTTCCGTTGGGCAATCTAGTTTCCTCCCAAATCCTATGGCATAGCTGGCCAGATCACCCTCGTGTGTGGGTGAACGGCAGAATCTGGGGGAAGGTAAAGTGAATAAAAATAAGATTATAGTGGAATTGATTTGATGGTCAGCTCGAACTTCATGGACTATGAGCTTGCATAATATATCCAAGGTATTTAATTTTAAAATATGCTTCTCTTCCTGAACTAGTTCCTTCTGAAGCATTTAATTCTCTGTAACTTTTAATTGTAGTGGTAGGTCTCACAACAGCAGATCTTATCAAGTTCTGTAAATCTCCAGTAACTTGGGATTCTTGGCCCAGCTATCTGAATACTTGGTATTATGTAGTTGTAAGTTATCTTGACACAGAATAATACACTGCTCACTTTTTGGAGTCAGGGAATTCAGTCCCAAATTTCATTAGGATTTTCTTGGCTCTTTTTTGCCTTTTTGGTGCATGGATCTCCCAAGATTAATAATACACATCAAAAAATCATAAAAATCGTTCATGAGTTTTAATGCCATGTGTTGCAAAGTGACAGCTCCTTTTTATACATGGAAGAACCATCTTTTACTCCAGTCCCTCTGAACCAACACTCAAGCTGTATTGTCAGCTCTCATTGATATCTTAAACTTACTATGTCTCATGCATTGGCCCACATATGTACCTGGGTTGGTTTTTACATGGTCAAGACCACTGTTTTTCTCACCTTTCTGGCCTCTAGGATGCTGTTGTTGACCCTGACACATCACACGGTTTGCTCCTCACTGTTGCAGTTCGAGGGTGTACAAACTTCGTATTGAAGGTGGCTTCATTTACTTTTCCATTGTCCTACATAAAGCAGCAGGCAAAGAGGAGATTAACACCTGCCTGCGTTAAAGGATTCCTCAATGTGCAGGTTTTCAGAAACTTTACATGCAGTATTGTGTCACTTCCAGAGAACGTGAGTTGCCACCTTTTACAAAGAGCATGTTTCCTCCAAGTAAAGTTCATCACCAGCCTGACTGGCTTCTTCCTACTCCTAGAACTATCTCCATCATCCATTTTCCATAGCTGCAGCATCTACTGTTTAGGCAGCAACAATCCTTTGGAGCAGGAAGAATGCTGGTTATACTGTGCAATCTGCCTGTTAAGTGCTGGCTGCCCAGGTGGTAGCTGCTAGGCAAAATGCTGGTTGGCATGGAAAATTGTTTTATCTCCACTAAAAAATAAATCAAAACAGCTTCTGGGTTGTATTTAAGTACGTGCATTAGCAACATTTAGAAGTTATCTATGTAAGTACATTAATTGGTGAGGTTTTGGGGCAAACGTAGGCAGATGGAACGAGCTCACTGGGCAACACAATCGGCAAGGACCAGCTGGGCTGGAAGACCTGTTTCTATGCTGCATAAATCTATGACAGTGAGAATCTGCATGAACAAAAAACCCACGATAAAATAAAATCAAAAATTACAGATTTACAGTATATGATTCTACATGTCTTAGTTTTCAATAATGAAGAAACTAGAGCAATATTTTCAAAAATATTTGTTTTAGTAGATTCTACATTTAAGAGATTTAGGCTTTGTGGATTCTTCAGAGTGCTATTTTTGCACACTCTTCGTGCTCCATCACAATTGAATAAAAGCAGAAAATGCTGAAAATACTCAGGAGGTCGCGAAGCATCTGTAGAAATAAAAACAGCATAAACATTTCAGAGCAACACATACAAAATGTTGGAGGAACTCAGCAAGTCAGGCAGCGTCGCATATGAAGAGGAATAAACAATCAATGTTTGGAGCCTAGACCCTTCAGCCAGTCCTGAAGAAGGGTCTCAGCCTAAAACCTTGACTTCATTTCCCTGCTTAAATGCTGCCTGACTTTCTGAGTTCCTCTAGCATTTTGTCTGTGTTGTTCAAGATTTCCAACATCTGCAGAATCACTGACTCTGAATTAATGTTTCAGATCCATCATCCAGGACATTTATTCTTGATAAATCCTTTGGTTTTGATTTGTTGTTTTGTGATAGCTGTTTGGCTCAATTTTATATGTAATGTAATGTTTGACATAAAAAGGAAACTCAATGGTGCACATTCGTATAAAATATAGAATGCATCAAACAGCATGGATTTGCTTCTACATTCAAGAATATCGGGTTTGTGATATATTATCAACCTATTAGGGAGTATTCTAGAGTTATGTGAATATAGCAGATATTAATTCAAACAAGAACCAGGCTTCAGTTTTTATTTTAAATGTCAATAACTTCAGGAAGCTTGCAATTAGCCTTCAGTTTTTTTGTAACTTGCAAGCGGTAAATTGAAGCTAAAAGCACAGACTGCTCCACAGACAAAGAAATTGCATATGAAAGAGCCAAGTGTTCAGACAATGGGGTTGCGTTAATTGGCTTGCAACTAACCAGGCAACGTGGTTAAGTTATGTGCACCATTGTGACTTGAATGAAAATTGGCAGACCAGACAATGTTGTCACTTAGCTTATCAAAGATGGTGGCACTCACAACACGCTGGAGGAATTCAGCAGATCGGGCAGCATCCGTGGAAATGATCAGTCAATGTTTCAGGCCGGAACCTGACGAAGGGTTCCGGCCCAGAACGTTGACTGATCACTTCCACAGATGCTGCCCCACCAGCTGAGTTCCTCCAGCATGTTGTGAGTGTTGCTTTGATCCCAGCATCTGCAGATTACTTTGTGTTAATCAAAGATGGTTACAGGTATAGCAATCAATAGGTTTTGTGTATTTACCATAGTTGTGTACTTGGAGACAGCCCAAAAAACATTAATTTTGGGTGTCTGGCTTTCTGTCATCAAAAGGTTTTAGAACACTTGTGTTAATTAGTTACTCCGAAAGGCGTTTAGAGCTTTGAGGTGTACTAAGTCTCTCATTTGTCAACTAAGGCTATTGAGGTAAACAATATCAATGTGACTATTGAAATTATATGAATCACCTTTGATCTTAAGAGTATAAAAATGTGATGTACCTTTGGGTTTGTGAGTATTTACAGAATTATGTCACAACAAAAGGGTCTTGACCTGAAATGTCAACTGTCCATTTCCCTCCACAGATGCTGCCTGATCTGCTAAGTTTCACCAGCACTTTGTGCATTGTGTCATAAAATCAAATCTACATTCAGTCAATGAACTCAGATGCACCCAGCCAATGCAGTTGACTCTGAACTGCTTCCTCAGTTCAGAGGCATTTACAATTGGACAACAAATCCTAATTTAGAAAAGGCAGAATTTTCTCCACATTATACATTGGAAGGTGAAGCTGTTGTCTTCAGCCCTTGCCACAACCTCTCATCTTCAGTCGCCAATGCCACCTGCTCTCCTCACAACCTGGGCACCATTTTGAGTTAATTGCATCCATTTATTGGACACCACTCAACCTCATGCTGGGCTTCCAGATCTTTGTCTTCTTATATACAAAGATCAGCACTGCCTCTGAGGGACACAGGGGGAGCAGCTACCTGAGGTTGGAGAAATCAGTGTTCATTCCACCAGGTTGTAGATTACCCAAGCAGAATATGATGTGTTTTTTTCCCTCTGATTTGAATTTAGCTTCAGTCTGGAAATGGAGGAGGCCTTGAACAGACATGTCAGTGTGGAGTGGGAAGAATAATTAAAACAGCTGGTAACTGGGATGGCCACAGATGATGGAGCAAAGTTGATGCCCAATTTTCATCTGGTCTCATAGATATAGAGCAGTGATTCCCAGTGGAGGTGGTTACATGCCCTAAGGGGGTACTAGGGGTCCTAAAAGGTCATCGGGGGGGGGTAGTAATCACTACCCTGACTTGACGCACAAGACTTGATTGTGTCAACTCACTGCCATCGACAATATCTGATAGGCATTCCCAGCTTGTGTTACTTTTTTTATTTTAATTTAGCCCCGTTAATGATGGATAAATACACACAGCATGCTCTCTGAATGAGTCTGAAGGCGGTGAAGCATTGGATTCTAACCCTGCTAAGAAATAGAAACTGCAGAAAGTGTGTCAAAACAATGTTACATACCTGGAGTATGGTTTTATTCCATACCTTTCAGATCAGCAAAGCTCCATGTTTCTTATTGGTAATACTGTGCTGTCTAATGAAGCCATGAAACCATCAAGATTGCAGGAACACTTCTGTAAAAGACACCCTGAAAAGGCTATTCATTCTATTACTCAGTTCCAGAAGATGAAAGAAGCATTTGAAAAGCACTGCATACTTGAGTCATTTGCCAAGAGAGCTAAAAAATTACCTTGGTAGTGGTCTCATTGCTTCTTATAGCTTTTCCAAAATGATGGCAAAGTGTGGAAAATCTCGTACAACTGGTGAAAGATTAATAATGCCTCCTGTATCAGAAGTGCTCACCACTGTTTTCAAAATGGATACCAGTATTTTAAAATCAATTCCCCTGAGTAATAACTCTGTAGCTCGTCGTATTGATGAAATGAGTGAAGATATTCGTATCAACCATGCACAGAGCAACAAAAAACAGAATTTGGGATATAACTGGATGAGTCAACTGTGCAAAACAATGAGGCATTGCTAACGGCATAAGTACAGTTTATCAAAAATGGAAAAGTTTAAGAAGAGATTCTCTTTTGTAAAATGTTAAAACCAAATATCAACAGAAAATTAATCTGCAACAAACTCATATTGCATATTGAGGTTTAAAGTTTTCCAATCAGGAACATGATTTCTTGTGCTACAGATGGGATACTGTATATGACAGGTCACCATGCTGGTTCAGTGGCATTTATGAAAAAGAAATTCCAAGTCTGTTTGCAATCCATTGTTTAATTCATCAACAACATTTTGCAGCCAAAAGTTCAGCTAGGAACATTTTTCAAGCATGACTCTTGTACTATCTGCTATCAACAAAATTAAAGGTCATCCATTAAATAGCAGAATATTTCACGAGTTATGCCAAGATAACGATAAGGAGTTTGAATGCTTGCTTCTTCACATTTAAATGCATTGGCTGTCAAAAGGCTGCTGCTTAAAATGTTTCTTTGATCTTTTTGACATTGGTTCAATTTTTGCTCAAGGTCAACAAGAGCTTGGGAAACAAGATTGAACTTCTACGGGGAGATGTGGCATACCTAGCCAATCTGTATAACAAAATTAACATTATAAATATGAAACTGCAGGGTGAGATTTTCAATTTAATCCAGGCTAAAAGTGCAGTGTACACTTATATCAAAAATTTAGAAATACATAAGCAAAATATTGGGAGAAGAATGTTCTCACAGTTTCCCTGCATGGAAAGTATGGCATCTCCTTCACAGACAGTCATTTGCAAAAACACTGCTTACACCTGCAATCACTGATGAAGGATTTTCAGAATTGATCCCAGGATTTAAATAATCTGGAAATCCTGGACTGGGCAATTAACATATTTCTTTGCAAGGTGAAAGAACAGGAAGAGAGCTTTTAAGAAAAAATTATCAAAATTCAGAATGATGAAGATCTCCTTTGCTTTAACTTTGGCTTTGATTTCTCTTGTCAGCCATATTTGCATCCTTTTTCCATTCAAAAGTTTCTTCTTTGTTGGAATATATCTGTCTTGCACCTTCCTCACTTCTCGCATAAACTCCAGCCACTGCTGCTCTGCTGTCCTTCCCGTTAGTGTCCCTTTCCAGTCAACTTTGGCCAGTTCCTCTCTCATGCCACTATAATTTCCTTTACTCCACTGAAATACCGACACATCAGATTTTGGCTTCTCTTTCTCAAATTTCACAGTGAATTCAATCATGTTATGATCACTGCCTCCTAAGGGTTCCTTCACCTCAATCTCTCTAATCACCTCTGATTCATTACACAATACCCAAACCAGTACAGCCAATCCCCTAGTGGGCTCAACAACAAGCTGTTCTAAAAAGCCATCTCGTAGACATTCTACAAATTCTCTCTCTTGAAATTCAGTGCCGACCTGATTTTCCTAATCCACTCGCTTGTTAAAATCCCCCAGAATTATCATAACACTGCCCTTCTGACAAGCCTTTTCTATTTCAAGTTGTAATTTGTAGTCCACATCACTGCGCTGTTAGGAGGACTGTATATAACTGCCATCAGGGTTCTTTTACCCCTGCGATTTCTTAGCTCAACCCATGAAGATTCTGCACCTTCCGATCCTATGTCACCTCTTTCTAATGATTTAATATCATTTCTTACCAATAAAGCCACACCACCCCCTCTGCCTACCTGCCTATCCTTCCGATACACCGTGTATGCTTGGATGTTCAGCTCCCAGAGACATGCATCCTTTAGCCACGTCTCAGTGATGGCCACAATATCAGACCTGCCAATCTGTAGTTGTATGACAAGATCATCCACTTTATTTCTTATGCTGTGTGCATTTAACACCTAAGTCCAGTATTTGGTATGTTTTGCTTTGATTACACTGCACCTCATCCCAATGGCTGCAAGTTTACCCCATCACCTGCCTGTCCTTCCTGACATCTTTACTGCTCACTATTTTAGATTTATTTCTGTTTTCCCCCTCCTCCACTCTAGCACTCCAGTTCCCATCCCCCTGCCAAATTAGTTTAAACCCTCCCTAACAGCTCTATTAAACCTTCCAGCCAGGATATTGGTCCCCTTCGGGTTCAGGTGTAACCCCTGCTTTTTGAACAAGTCATACTTTCCCCAGAAGAGATCCCAGTGATCCAAGAATCTGAAGCCCTGCCCCCTGCACTGGTCTCTCAGCCACGCATTCATCTTAAACACAAAATAATCTGCAGGTGCTGTGATCAAAGCAACACTTTCAGTACGCTGGATGAACTCAGCAGGTCGGGCAGCATCAGTTAGAAACGATGAGTCGACGTTTCGGGCCGGAACCCTTCATCAGTACTGAAGAATGAAAGATGGGGAAGGATTTGAAGAATGCTTGTAGCTTCAGTTGAAAGACAAAGGGGTAGGGGAGGGGAAGCATTGACGTCATAGCCCTTGAAAACAATGGGTAGTAGAAGAAGGAGGCGGAACCATGAGGGAGCTGGGGGAGGGGATAGAGTGAAATAGGGATAGGGGAAGAGAGGGGGAGGGAATTACCGGAAGTTGGAGAATTCTATGTTCATACCAAGGGGCTGGAGACTACCTAGACAGTATATGAGGTGTTGCTCCTCCAACCCAAGTTTAGCCTCATCATGACAGTAGAGGGGGCCATGTATAGACATATCTGAATGGGAATGGGAAGCAGAGTTGAAGTGGATGGCTACCGGAAGATCCTGTCTGTTGTGGCAGATGGAGTGGAGGTGCTCGACGAAGCAGTCCCCCAATCTGCGTCGGGTTTCACCGATGTAGAGGAGGCTGCACCAGGAGCACTGGATGCAATAGATGACCCTAACAGGCTCACAACTGAAGTGTTGTTTCACCTGGAAGGACTGTTTGGGGCCCTGAATGGTTGCAAGAGTTGAGGACGGGTGTAGCACTTATGCTTACAGGGATAAGTGCCAGGTGGGAGATCAGTGGGAATGGACGTGCGGATAAGGGAGTCATGGAGGGACCGATCCCTGTGGAAAGCGGAGAGGATGGAGATCATCTGCCTGATCCTACTATTCTTGCCCTCGCTAGCATTTGGCACAGGTAGCAATCCTGAGATTACTACCCTGGAGGTCCTGCTTCTCAGCTTCCTTCCCAACTCCTGGAAATCTCTCTTCAGGACCTCCTCCCTTTTCCTATCTATGTCATTGGTACCAACATCAGAAACAGCCATGGATGATTTGAAATTATATGCTCCCTCAGTTAAGCCAAAGCAATTAATTCAAATAGAACTGTTTTTCAAAGATATAAATATGAACTTTGGATTGGATAAATGCAGAACATTAAACATAAAGAAAGATGCAATAGAGCTAATAGAGTACAAAACAGAGCAGCAGGATACAATACAATCGATGATGAATATGAAACATGTAAGTACCTGGGGTATCAACAAGGAATGAAAATAGAGCATAGTGCGATAAAGGGAAAAGTTTTAACAGAATCGACTTCAAGACTTAAGAAAACCTGCCAAACCGAGCTCAACAGTAAAAATATAAAAAAGGCAATAAACACTTTCACTACACTTATATTAATGTACTCTTTTGGCATTATATCTTGTTCTGAAACCGATCTGGTAAATTTACCAGGAGCATAAAGGTTTTTTGTGGCAATATAAGACCTGGTGGTTAACAAACAATTATCAAAAATGAATAATAAAAAAAACAAATTCTAGATGACAAATGTAGAAAATGCAGAGAAAATCCAGAACTGTACACAATACTCCAAGTTTGGCCTATAAGAAAACAGTTCTGGTCACCAAATTATGGGAAAGATGTCAATAAAATTGAGAGAGTACAGAGGAGGTTTACAAAAAAGTTGCCTGGGTTTCATCTCCTAAGTTACAGAGAAAAGTTGAACAAGTTAGGTCTTTATTCTTTGGAGCGTAGAAGGTTGAGGGGGGACTTAATAGAGGTTTTTAAAATTATGAGGGGGACAGATAGAGTTGACATGGATAGGCTTTTTCCATTGAGAGTAGGGGAGATTCAAACAAGAGGACATGAGTTGAGTTAAAGAGCAAAAGTTTAGGGGTAACATGAGGGGGAACTTCTGTACTCAGAGAGTGGAGGCTGTGTGGAACAAGCTTCCAGCAGAAGTGGTTGAGGCAGGTTCGATGTTGTCATTTAAAGTTAAATTGGATGGATATATGGATAGGAAAGGAATGGAGGGTTATGGGCTGAGTGCAGGTCAGTGGGACTACGTGAGAGTAAGAGCTCAGCACGGACTAGAAGGGCTGAGAAGGCCTGTTTCCATGCTGTAATGGTTATATGGTTATGGTTATATGTACCAAGACAACTTGCTCACCCCCTCCCTTCAGAATATTCTGGACCCGATCCGATATATATCTCATGTAATTCCAAGTTATTGCTGCTAAGTTGTGCACAAGACAGGCAGAACTTTATTATAATGGTAATTTGCAAAAGTTTGACACGGGAAATGTTGGGTTTGGGATTGTTTAGATAGGGAGCCAACCAATGGCTGTTTGGGGAACAACTGAGACAGAACCAGAGATCTCAGCAGCAGGATTGCTGGAGATCTTCAGAAACACAGGGCCAAAGGGCTTCAAACCCTATTACAGTAGAAGCCTGATACCATGGGATCCACATCACAATTTAATAGTAAATTAATAGGTGGGCCTAATTTATAACGTGTTGCATTTAAACTGATTAAGAATCAGAACTTCAGCATAAAAGGGGATTTCTGTATCTTGTACATTGTTCTAATTTGTCAAGTTAACCATATTGTCCTTCTAAAAGAACACTTATTAGCATTTGTTAATGAGGTCAACATAATGTTTGCAAGTCATTGCACTGTGGTATAATGCATGTAACTGTGCTTTTAAGATTGTTGTTAAAGAATTTTTTTTAAAATAGTTACACCTGCTATTTGGTGAGACCCCAAAATATCTGCTCCAGACATAGGACTAAAGTCACATAAAATTACATTGTATGCAGATGATGTTCTAACTTTCTTATCAAACCCTGCTATATCAGTGAACCACCTTATGCAATACATCAATTCATTTAGCACCTTTTCAGGTTATAAAATAAACTTTACTAAATCAGAGGCTATGCCTCTGGGGAATCTGCAGCAGGTACCTGACACTCAAGGTGTTTTCCATTTTAAATGGTCGTAGACAGGTTTTGTTTACTCAGGCATATTTATCACACCTACATTTGATCAATTGTTCAAAGCTAACTTTACACAGTTCTTTGACAAAATCAAACAGGATCTTGAGCGACGGAGCACTATTCCCATTTCTTGGCTTGGCCGAATATCCTTGCTTAAAGTGAACATTCTTCCCCGTCTGCTCTACCCAATATGAATGATTCCAGTCAATTTTACCCAACAAATACTTTAAAAAAATAAATGGCTGGTTTGTTTCTTTCATTTGGAACAAAAAAAAAGACCGTGTATTAAAATGTCTGTTACAGTTTCCCAGTAGTCTGGGGGGGGGGGGGGCTGGATTTTCCAGACATCAAAAAATATCAATTAAGTTCCTTTTTATCTTATGTGATTGACTGGGTTTGCAGGGACTCCTCCTCAATTTAGCTAGACATTGAAGCTTCACAAGCAAAATGCCCTCATTAATTTGCTTTTCCTCAATAAGATCAAAGTAGTTAAGGAATATTGTCACAATCCAATAACAATTAATACAGTCAGGGTTTGGAGGGCAGTGCGACAAATTGAGGGCAACGCAGCGAAAATATCACCCTTCACTCCAACAACTGGCAGTCCAGATTTTCAGCCTGGAATAATGGATTCTGGATTTAAATTTTGGATTTCTAAGGATATTTTCCATCTAGGAGATCGGTTTGATGAAGGAACGATGATGTCTTTTAGTCAAATAGTACAGAAATTTAACATACCCAACAAGGATCTTTTTTGTTTCTTTCAGATAAGAGATTATATACAGAAAAAAAAATCATTGTTAACTGATTTCTATAGTTCTGACATAGAAAAGAGGGTGTTTTGTTCTAAGGGTGAAGGTGAAGTCTCCATCAGTACTTTTTACAGCATCCTGAGGGTGTGTTCTTGTAGAGAGGCTGAGCGGCTGGTAAGGTCTGGGAGGAAGAGCTGGGAGTAGAAATTACAGCTGAAACATGGGAAGACATCTGTGATAATGCAAAGAAAATTTCAGTTTGTAATAGGACTAAAGCACTGCAACTCAAAATTCTGCATAGAGCCCATCTGACTCCAGATCGTGGCTTGAAATTTAAGAAGGGGGTTTCTCCAATGTGTTCTAAATGTAAAGTAAATGCTGGAATTTTCACCCGCTGTTTTTGGACTTGTCCCAAGCTTCAGGCATACTGGAGTGATAGTTTGGGTGAAATGGAAAAGATTCTGAAGATGGAGTTTGAACTGGACCCAGTGTCTTTTCTCTTAGGCTTACCCTGCAGTCGTATTATTAATGCACATCAGAAAAAACTTTTTAACATCCTGACTTTTTGTACGAGGAAGAACACTTTACTTTGTTGAATATTCAATAAGGCCTCTGGACTTTTTGGTTGGCATAAATTAATCATGGAATAAATTCCTTTGAACTTTTTAACATGTATGGTACACTCAAAAACAAATAGTTTTCATAAAACATGGCAACCTTTTCTGCAGCATGTAGATGTAAACCTGTCTGCTATACTAATATGGGCTTTTGTATAGGATGTTGGGGTGATGTCTATATTTTGATGGAAGTGTTCTGATAGCTGATATCTGTGAGGGAAAGAAATGTAAATGTAAATATATCTGTAAATTGGAAAATTTAAGATATTAAAATAAAAGATATTTAAGCAAAACATAAAATAAAATAGTTATTCCTTACTGTAAGACTTTCCTTTTAATGAGAACTTTCTCAACCTCAGTCAACCTGGTGAAAAACTGGGAGTCGTCACACCAGTTTCCACACACAGGTTCAATAATAAAGTGGCAATAATAAATACATTTGGATTTTAATGTCCATTGAAGCATAAATGTTGAATTAGATATTATTTTAATAGTGCCATGGAACTTTTTGTGGACCTGCCCTTCATCCAAATGATAGAACCTCCTTGGTTCCCCCGCCCCCCACTCCACCCCATTTATTGCACTGGTGCATGAGGCTCAACAGAAACTTCCACCCAGATTTGGGCAAGAGTGCCATCCACTAAGCTCAGGCTGAAACCACTGGAACTTCCTAATTTCAAAAAGAGATTGCTAAGTGTTTATAATTTTTGGAATTTTAGTTGGAAGCGTATACTGATTTAATAAATCTGCTTCATTTCGATTTGACCAAATTGTTCAGGAGAAATATTGGCACTGTAGAATTCAAGAAATAAATCTGTAGACCTACAGATTTCCCATTCCTGTTCCTGTTCCACAAACATGCAAGCTGAGCCTTAACACTTACTTAGGCTTAGTTTTACTTTGACTAACTACAGAATCTCCTTGTTTCTGCTCTACTTTCACCCATCCATTTCCATGATTAGCTGCATTTCTCAGTCCTCTTGGCTTAGTTTTGAGTTGACCAGAATTAGGACCTCATGTTTGAACTACAGCAAATGATTGATTTTTTAAAGATATATAGACACATGGTGTGGTGATATCTCTGCGTATTTCAGCTTGAATTACTAATCTACTTTTCACTTTTGATCCAGGAGATATCACCAGGAGATATCTTTTAATTAACTGATGTGCAAAACAACACCATTCTGCAACTAATTTTGTTTGACATTGCCTCAAAGGCAAAGTACTAATCTTTCTTCCTTGGCATCCTAGTCTTACCCTTTTTTTTAAAAAAAAAAAGGGTCTCAATACTTTTTTTAAAAAAATGGGTTTCATCAAAAGGAAAAGAAACACTCTGTGGTACTCTCTGCCAGGGCAAGTAGTGAAGTGGTCATGGTCAAATATGTTAAGTCTACATACAAAGTCAGGAATCAAAAGGTTGAGCATAGTGGGAATAATGTTCTGAGTTGTGTCTATAAAAATGCAAGGAAAAGGGGGTGAGCTTAGAGCAGGGATCGGCGTGTGGAATTGTAGCTGTTAGTGAGACCTGGTTGCAAGAGGGGCAGGACTCACAGCTCAATGTTCTGGGTTTCTGTTGTAAAAATTGAGTGGGAGGGAGGGCATTACGGGTAAGGGAAAATGTCACAGCAGAGCTCAGCCAGGACAGACTGGAGAGCTCGTCTTCTGAGGTTATATGGGAGGAATTGAAGAATATGAAAAGGGAAGATCACATTAATGTGATTATATTATAGACTATCCATTAGTCAGTGGGGTTTAAAGGAGCAGATTTTTAGAGATCGTACAATTGCAAGAAACATAAGGTCATGGTAGGTCATTTTACCTTCCCACATATTGACTGGCACTCCTATTCAGTAAAAAAAGAGGCTGGATGGGATAAAGTTTGTCAAATGTGTTCAGGAAAGTTTCCTTAACCCAACGAGAGACTGTGATACCGCATCTCATATTAGGGAATGAGACAAGGCAGGTGACAGAAGTGTTTGTTTAAGAGAGGCTCTAAGTGTTTATGAACACTTTGTATCTAATGATCATAATGCCTTTAGCTTCACGATAATTATGGAGAAGGATAGGTCTGATCCTAGGGTTGAGATTCTAAATTGCGGAAAGGCCAATTTTGATGGTAACAGAAAGGATCTGGTAAGTGTGGATGGGACAGGTTGTTTTTTGGCAAAGGTGTACTTGTTAAGTAGAAAGCATTTAAAAGAGGAATGTTTAGAGAACAGGGTTTGTATGCCCTGTCATAACAAAAGGCAAGGATAATTGGTTTGGGGTACATCGGTTTTCAAGAGATATTAAGGCTCTGGTAGAGAAAGGGGAGGTGCATAGCAGGCACAGGCAGCAAGGAACAAATGAGGTACTTGAGAAATGCAAGAGAATGCTAAAGAAGGAAATCAGGAGGGTTTAAAAGACTGCATGAGATTGTTCAAACAGGAAAGGTAAATGATCCTAAGGTTTCTACACATACAGTATATTAAGATCAAAAGGGTAGTATGGGACAAAATTGGTCCTCTTTATGATCAGGGTGGTCATCTGTGCATGGGGCCAAAAGGGATAGGGGAAGATATTAAACGAATGTTTTGTATCTGCAGGTATATTTATTTGGGAGACAAAACACCAAGTCTATAGAAGTGAGGCAAAACAGCAGTGAGAACATGGACTGTACACAGATTACAGAGGAGGAAGTGCTTGCTGTCTTGAGGCAAATTAGGGCAAATAAATCTTAATGTCCCTCAGACTTTGTGGGAGACTAGTGTAAAAATTACAGGGACCCTACCAGAGGAATTTAAAATGTTCTTAGCCATAGATTCGCTGCTGTAGGATTGGAGGATAGCTAATGTTGTTCCATTGTTTAAGAGGGACTCCAAGAATAAGATGAGAAATTCCAGGTGAGCCTGGAAGATGTTCTAAGAGATCAGCCATATAAGTACATGAAGAGACAGGATCTGATTAAGGATAGTCATCATGGCTTTGAGCGTAGTAGGTCCTGTCTTACCAATCTTGTGTTTTTTCAAAAATATATGAGGAATGCTGATGATAGAAAGACAGTGCAGATGCTGGAAATCCAAACAACAGACACAGTCAACATTTTGAGCCAGAACCCTTCAGCAGGACTGGACGCAGAGATCACAGAGGAGGAGTAGTGAGAGAGGGTGTCACTGAACTCCCGTCAAAGGGAAGATTTAAACTTATTCAGGGTAGGTATCCCTAGAAGAGACTTTGCAGGGTAGTAAATCAATCACGAACAAGAGAAAACCTGTAGATGCTGGAAATCTAAGCCACACACACAAAATGCTAGAGGAACTCAACAGGTCAGGCAGCATCTATGGAAAAGAGTGCAGTCGATGTTTCGGGCCGAGATCTTTCAGCATGACTTTAGCAAGGCCTTTGACAAGGGCCCACATGGAAGGCTGGTCAGGAAGTTTCAGTCGTTTGGCATTCAGACTGAGATAGTAAATTGGATTCAACATTGGCAGGAGAAGCCAGGTTGGTAGTAGGTGGTTACCCGACTAGAGATCTGTGATTAGTGGTGTGCCATCCAATTGGTGCTGGGCCCATTGTTGCTTGTCATCTATATCAATGATCTGGATAACGTGGTGAAATGGATTACCAGATTTGCAGACAACATCAAGGTTGGGGATATAGTAAGCAGCAAGGAAGGCTATCAAAACTTACAGCAGGATTTGGGCCATCTGGAAAAATGGAAGATAGAATTCAACACAGACAAGTGTGAGGTGGTGCACTTTGGGAGGACAAACCAGGATAAGACTAACACTAAGATGTGCAAAAGAGGATATGGGGATACAGATGCATAATTTTTTGAAAGTGACATGACAGAGCATTGTACAGAGCTTTGGTATAAATGAAAGTATTGAGACAGGACCTGGATGTTATGTTGAAGTTGTGTAAGACATTGACGAGACCTAATTTGGAGTATTGTGTGCAGTTCTGGTCACCTACCTACAGGATTGAAAGAGAGTAGAGAAAATTTACAATGATGTTGTTGGAATTTGAGGATCAGAGTTACAAGGAAGGGTTGAATAGCCTAGAAATTTATTCCCTAGCACATAGGAGAGTGAGGGGAGATTTGATAGAGGTATAGAAAATTATGAAGGGTATAAATAGGACAAATGCAAGCAGGCTTTTTAAACTGAGGTTGGCTGAGACGAGCTAGAAGTTATGGGTTAAGGGTGAAATGTTTAAGAGGAACATGAAAGAGAACTCCTTCACTCAGAAGGTGGTGAGAGTGTGGGATGAGCTGCCAGAAGTGGTGCATGTGGATTTGATTTCAGCATTTAAGAGAAATTTGGATAAGTACATGGATGGGTGCAGATTGATAGCAGTAGGCAGATATATAGTTTGGTGCAAACTAGATGAGCCAAACAGCCTGCTTCGATGCTGTAGTACAGTATGACTTACCAGTGCATTCTTCTGAGGGTGCTTAAATAATTAATCTGTATCCATGACAAACACACTTGGGTCCTTGAAAAATGCCATTACTTTCTTTGTCCCCACACCTGGACTAGGTAGCTCTTCTGCTAGTGTCCATAATTCCAATAACTGAACAGCACAGCAGATTAGGCAACATCTAAGAGTGAAACTGAATGAATGTCTTGAGTTGATGATCTCTCACTGCATTGTTTTAAACATTCACTCTTTTTCTTTCTTCGGAGATATTGCCTGATATGCTGAGTATTTTCTGTTTGTTTTCTAGCATCTACTTTTTTTTGTTTTGGATACCAGTGATTATTTTATGGTTGTAATGGGAAAGGGAGGGGGTACATTTTATTAAATTCCTTGGTGTTATTATATTAGGAGTTCTGTCCTGGGACCAGCAGGTAAGTGCCGTCACAAAGGCATAACAGTACCTCTATCTTCTTAGAAGTTTGCTAAGATTCAGCATGTCACCAAAAAAAACTTTGACAAACTTCCACAGATGCACTGGGGGAATGTCAACTCAGACCATGAGAGGCCTGCATCGGGCATCTTCATGCCTTACAAGGCGCAGATTGGAAGTCTGTGCGGGGGCGCCACTCCTCCTCGCACAGACTAGAGCAAAGTGCCTTGCTCAAGGGCACAAACACACTGCCACAGCTGAGGCTCAAGCTAGCGACCTTGAGGTAACTAGACAAACGTCTTAATCACTTGGCCACATGCCCAACAGATGCACCGGGGAGAATCCTAGCTGGTCGCATCAGGCCTGGTATGGAAACACCAATACCCAGGAATGGAAAAGACCACAGAAAGTGGTGGCTACAGCCAAGTCCATCACAGGCAATACCCTCCTCACCATTGAGGCCAATTACGTGGAACCTGTCATTAGAAAGCAGCATCCATCAAAGACTCCCACCTTCCTAGCTATGCTCTCTTCTTGCTGATACTATGTGCAGGAGGTACAGAAGCCTTAGGTCCCATCCCACTAGATTCAGGAACAGTTGCTACCCTACAAGCATCAGGTTCCTGAACCAGTATGGACAGCTTCACTCACCTCAACTCTGAACTGATTTTACCAGCTACAGTCTCACTTTGAAGAGCTCTTTTCAACTCATATCCTCAGTATTTTTATATACATAATTTGTTTTCTTTTGCTCATTGGTAGTTTGTCAGTCTTCGTTATGAATAGCTTTTTTGGAAATGTTATTATATTTCTGCATTTTCCTGCAAATCCCTGCAAGAAAATGAATCTCAAGATAGTATATGGTAACATATATATACTTTGACAATAAATTTTACTTTGAAGCAAGCACTGGGAACATTAATGAAGCCTGTTGCATGAAGATTGATTGCAGTTGGTCACAGTACTACTTCTGAGCCTTAATTGATTCTACAGCCAATGAGAGAAGGGAACTACAGAGTTTGTGTTCTCCAGTGTGACAAAATATTTCCTAAAGGAATCCTAATGTGTTAAATGTGCAAGAGCAGTTCTGCACTTGTATACATTCCTTTTCTCCCTGGCTTGTTGAACAATAAAAGAACCACTGCACTGGCAGGATGTTTTCAGAAATAAAGTGATCCAGCACTACCACTGCAACAGAAACATTGTGCTTAAATTTTATTCGTATAACCAGCTGCACTTTCATTACCGATATCTGGCGTTAGTGAATAATTGTTTGTTACGTGCCATGTCATATGATTGTTATTGGCAATTTTTTTTTTCTTGAGTGGCTTACCATTGCCGCCTTCTGGGCAGTGTCTTTACAAGATGGGTGACTGCAGCCATTATCAATACTCTTCAGAGACCATCTGCCTGGCATCAGTGAGTAATAACAAATTAAAATGCAGAATTATGCATCTGCCACTTGAAATTTACTTAACATATTAGATTTTGTTGCTTCAGCTTAACTGTAGAAAATAAGTTGCCAAAACCACCAAGGAATCATCAGTTTCCTGGAAGCACTTGTAATTTTGAACAGGCTTAACTTTCCAATAGCCTCACCTCATCCATTAATCATTCTTCTAGTTTGCCATTTTATATGTCAATATATTTATTTCTTCATTAAATAATTTCAAAATTTCTTTCTACATTGTTGAATGGTTTTCCTAAGCTGCATCTATGATTGCTTGAAGATGACAGCTGCAAGAATGACAAAATTAACATTGCAAGAAAAAGTTTGTGAACCCTTCGCAATTACTTGCTTTTCTGCATTAAATACTCACAAAATGTAGTCTGATCTTCATCCAAGTCACAATAACAGACAAACACAATCTACCTAAACTACTAACAAACAATTGTACTTTTCACGTCTTTACTGAACACGTCGTTTAATCATTCACAGTCCAGACTGGAAAAAGAATGTGAACCCTTGAATTTAATAACTGGTACCTCCTTTAGCAGCAATAACCTCCATCAAACATTTCCTGTAGCTGCTGATCAGACTTGCACAATGGCGAGGAGGAATTTTAAACCATTCCTCCATACAAATCTGTTTCAGTTCATCAATATTTCTGGGATACCTTACATCAACATCTCAATTGGGTTAAGGTCTGGAATCTGACTTGGCCATTCAAAAACACAAATTTTCTTTTTTTTAAAAATTTCATTCTGTTGTTGATTTATTCTTGTGTTTCCGATCATTGTCTTATTGCATCATCCAACTATTAAGCTTGAGGTGACAGACCTCGACCCTGACATTCTCCTGTAAAATGTCTTGATACAATGTTGAATTCATCGTTCTCTCAACAACTGCAAGCTGGTCAGGCCTTGAAGCGGCAAAGCAGGACCAAACCATGCTGCTCCTTTCACCATGCTTCACAGTCGGGATGAGGTTTTACAGTTAGTGTGCAGTGCTCTGTTTCCTCCAAACATAGCACTGTCCATTCCTGTAAAAGTGGTTCAACTTTTGTCTCATCTGTCCACAGAACATTGTCCCAGAAGCATCGTGGATGATCTAGGTGGTCTTTTGCAAACTTAAGACATGCAGTAATGTTTATTTTTGAAGAACAGTGGCTTCCACCATGCTATCCTTCCAAGGGCACCATTCTTGTTCAGTGTTTTTCTTACGGAGGACACAGGAACAGAGACTTCAGCAAGTTCTAGAGAGTTACCATTGGGTTCTTTTTCACTTCCTTCAGCATTCTACATTGTGCTCTTGTAATCTTTGCAGGATCCACACTCCTAGGGAGGGCAGCAACAGTACTGAATTTCCTCCCTTTGTATGCAGTTTCTCTTACTGTGAACTGAGGAACACTCAGGTCTTTAGCAGTGCTTCTGTCGCCTTTTCCAGCTTCGTGCATCTTTACAATTCTTCTTCTAAGCTCTTTTGAAAGTCGTTTTGATTGAGGCATGGGGCAAATAAACAAACATTTCTTAAAAGAGCAGGCTGTCAGTAACCCTGACTTTGTGCATCTATTTTAATACATAGGACAGGGCACCTCAACAACCCACACCTCCAATCTCAGCTCATTGATTGGAACACCTGACTCCAAATAGCTTTTGTAGGAGGCATTACCGCAGAGGTTCCCATACTTTTTGAACCCAGACTGTGATTGTTTAAATGGTGTACTCAGCATTGACGAGAAGTACAATTGTTTGCGTGTTTGTCTATTATTGCGACTTAGATGAAGATCAGACCACATTTTATGAGCAATTAATGTAGAAAATCAGATAATTGCAAAGGGTTCACAAACTTTTTCTTGCAACTGTATATGCTTATTAATCATGGTATTTACTGTGACGTTGTTACTGAATCCGCTAAATGTAGAATGTGTTTAGCTCCTCTATTTATAGTCCCATTAGAAGTTATGGCAAACTTGCTCCTAACTTGCTAATATCATAAATCTATAAGAATTAGTATGATTTTAATAAGAATGGAGGAAATGTTCCACTATGTGAATATGAACAATCACATAGATCAGTATCCCTCATTAAATGACTAGGACGGTACTCTCCTATGCTTAGAGGTATTAAAGTAACATTCTGGGTATAGTCTAACCCCTGTTTGTCTTTCTAATCTACCAACTATATCAGTTATTTTTAAATAAATACCCTTGTCACAACTAGTAATGCATTGTGGCAGGGAATTAAACAGCTGAAAGATCCAAGAGCATGATGGCCATGATTGTGCAAAAGGCAAGGCTGAAGATCTGCAAATATCTTCAGCCAGAAGTACCACGTGGACAATCTAACTCACCTGTGCCTTGGAGTCCTACTCCCACAACATTATATGGATAACTCAGATGGTTATAGAAAAAAGGGATTCAATAGTTGGGATGAAGAACAGGCAGCAGATTGGTGTTTATGTAGTGTTGAATGATTACATGAGCTTTATGCCACCAAAGAGCTCAAGCAGCCTAGGGGCAGAGGTGCAGGAACAAGAAATTATTGTAGAACTAAAAATGCCAGTTTCTACAATTCCTAAATTATGGATTCTAGCAGTCCTTTGAGAATGATCAATTCTCAGCTTCAGCTATAGATAGTGAACTAACTACCTTCGAATAATTACGTTAAATAAGTACCTGAAAACCAACAAGGCACTCCTATTACAGCCAAATACCACAGACTGTTCTCTAATCCATGCTCAGCTACAATGGAAATTTAAAATTTTATTCAATGTTGAAACTAAGGTAGCAGATAAAATGATGAAAAGAAAACATTCTGGCATCAACTATTGCAATATTTTCAAAGGAACAAAATGCTTGAACAAAAACAGGCTCGTAGTTGATGATCAGGTCAGTGTATCTGTGGGAAAGAGCATCAGGCATCAGAAGCATAAGTCTTAAATGAAGAAAGTGTGAATGAGAGGAAGAATTTCATTTTTGAAGATCCTAAATGAAAAACAATAGAGCTTGAATGATGTAGGTAAAAGTGTGTAATGAGTTGCAGTTTTATGCAGTGGGGAAGTGTGTACCTGTATGGTAGTGTACCTGAAGTTCACGAAAGATGCAGCTTAGTAACAATATTCTCAGCAGCAAATTTCTATTACAATGATATTTATTGAAATTGGGCCTTTAAGCTTTTTGACTTTGGCTTACTAAATTTGCTTATCCTTTCCTTGCAGATCTTGGCATCACACATGTCACTTCAATACAAATACTATCTTGTTTTTACTTTTGCCAGAAGGGAGACCATCCACAAACTAATACCACAATACAGTAGAAATATTATACAAATAAACTTGACCAGAGTGTACTAAGCTACAACTACTTACACAATGCTTGTCTTACATTAGTACTTGAATTGTTCTGGTTCCGATGTTCCAGTCTGCAGGGAAAGAATGGAGGTTATTGAACAGCAATTACTCAGTATCTGAAGTTGGATCTTCTTCGTCAAATATTTAAAAAATAAACATGAGGAAGTCCACAGATGCTAGAAATCCAAAGCAACACACACAAAATACTAGAAGAATTCTGCATGTTAGGCAGCGCCCAGGGAAATGAATAAACAATCAACATTCTGTGTCCACATCCTTCTTCAGGACTGCTTTTGTCAACGGAATCCATGACCAGAATTGTTAAATAGTATTCAGTTTAAGTATCCATATTTTGATGGTGGGCTGATTAGTTTCCCATTTCAATAAATTTGACTAGAAAAGAAAACACCACACAATTTTTTTATATAAAAGTTTGCATTTTAAAACTTTTTGAATTAACCTGCTAAAGGCCATTTATCCTTGGTGGTCTTTTACAATAGGATTTATTTTCCTTTAAATTAATAAACAAAAGCCAAAGATCATGTCTTACAGTGCAGACCACCACAGTTAAGACGAAAAAATGTTTAGGTTAATGAAGAAACAGAAGACATTAGGTGAACCCAGAACTCAACCTACTGGCTTTCCAAGCTACAGGAGAAACGGAAGACAAAGAAATAAGTTGTTCCACAGTTTTGAGGTCTTATGAAATTATAAGAGTTGGCAAGACTTCACTTTATTAAGAATAAAAGGAAGAACAAATAGAACGGCATTTTTGGGGTTTGGAAGGCATGAGAGGAACAAATTCAAGGGGTTAATACCCATGTATGGGTCTCCCCTGCAATGTCACTCTCTTCTACCCTACTCTCCATACAAAGCAGCTTTAAAAAAACTTCACTACATCAGTGTCAACATCACGTACAAACTCCCACAAGGTCAAACTTTAATAATTGGTTACAAAGCTGTATTTTACAATGACATAAAACTGAAAGGTCTACATAGGTTTTTTTTTCCTTTAAGTTATATATGGACTGAGAAATTAGTCATTTTGGGGGAAATGTGTAATGGTCCATTGTAGCTGGAAGAGGTTTTGAAAAAAAAATGACCAACTCTGTGAGCCAAGCCATCATGAAGAACATACTTCAACTGACAAAATGTTCAAAAAAATAATTTCAAGTGAAGTCAGAGAACAAATACGTTCAAGTCTATAGAATTAAGTAAAGCGTGCATCATGATTTCCTCAGGTGTTTTCCAGATTGGCTGCCAGAACTTCAGCAGGAACCCTGCTTACACATTTATCCAGGATTTCTGCTGATCAGAAGAGCATCCAAGGAATTTCCCATCAATACCTTTCATCCATTAAAAGCAGCCATTTTTGTACTTGCATCACATTCACTTCCTCCTTCTTAAGGTTATGAAAAAAAGAGATCTTAATTGTGCTGACAAATATCTTTGTTCTCTTTTCAACAAAATGAAGAAAAACAGAGCTCTGCGCAACAAGTAACCTCTTTCAGCTTCTTTGTATGGGCAGACAACAAAACCAAACAGTCTTTACTAGATTCTAGGACAATTCAAGTGACAAATGTTCTTATTTGAAAGTAACCCAGATCTTGAAACGTGTCCCACAGTTGATTTGGATCCAAAGGTTCAACTCTTGATGGCTGACTCCATCTCCATTGTGACTGGTTCTGTGCCACTGGTGTGTTTACCATCTGACTGAAGCACTTCTAATAAATCTGGAGCACTAAAGGAGGAAATAATAAACAGTCATTTCTACTTTTCCCATAACTTTTTTAACACAACCCCATTTGTTCACAAATCCAGCTTCAACAATGACAAGAACATATGTACCGCACTTTGAAATAAATGAGAAGTGAACAGCGAAGCCTTATCCGGTCAACAAGCACTGATGGTTTGCTGGTTTAAACAAACTATAACCATTCAGGAATGTGGAAACAAGATCATTTAAGCCCCTGAAAACTGTTCTATCCTTCAGTAAAAGCAAGATTGACATGATCCAACTCCAGCCAACTTCTCCCTCTTTTACCTTGTTTAACAAAAGTTGATTAGTTTCATGTTTAAAAATAAGTTAGCATCAATTACTATTATTAAAGTTCTACATTCATACCAAATTTTTCACAACTGCTTCCTTACATCACATCTGATAAAGGGTCAGTAACTTAGAATGTCATTCCATTTCACAGATACTGTTGGAGCTGCTAACTACTTTCAGCCCTTTGTTTTGACTGAAAATTTTGAAAAGTTTGGTTCTAATTACCAAGTTTGATACTGCAGACGTTTAATCATTTAACAGGACACTGTCATCAAACACCTCTGGCCTTAGTACAGTTGTTCCCCACTTTTCCAACGTTCGCTTTACGAAACTTCACTGTTACGAAAGACCTACATTAGTATCCTGTTTTTGCTTTCAGAAGGTGTTTTCACTGTTACGAAAAAAATTCAGCGTGCAAAAAAATCAGTGCGCGATAAAAGGCAAAGCGCGCCCCAAGCAGCCGCTCTCCCCTGGATTGGGAACTGCTTTGCTTTAACACGTGCCTGTGAGCAACCGTTTGCAAGATGAGTTCTATGGTATCGGAAAAGCCTGAAAGAGCTCGTAAGGGTGTTACACTTACAGTAAAACTAGACATAATTAGGCATTTTGATCGTGGTGAACAAAGTAAGGACAACGTGAGTTTGGCTTGTGGAAGCTGACGAACATGATGTTGAAGAGGTTTTGGCATCCCATCACCAAGAACTGACAGATGAAGAGCTGATGCAATTGGAAAAAAGGATAACAATCAAAACTGAATGAGTAATGATAAAGTACAACTTTAATTTTGAAAGGGTACGTCGGTTTAAGAGATATTTGCAGGATGGTTTGAGTCCTTATTAAAGAACTGTGTGATAGAAAAATACGCGAGGCTCAGCAGTCAAGCAAGCCTTCCACATCAGCCACAGCAGACGATGAACCTCCACCTTCGACATCGAGGCGGGCAGAGATAGAAGATGAGCTGCCTGCTCTAATGGAAAGAGACGACGAGATGACACACCAACGTTCCACCACCCCAACCCCCAGGCCACGGACAGATACCCAATCGCGGAGAATGCAACGGTAGCCGGGACGCACACAGCACATCTTTAAGAAAAAAGCCGAAATAAACATGCTAATTAATTAGGTGCCACCGACACGTAATTGTCGGCCCAGATCAGAGACGACGCAATCGGAAATTGGCACTGATCTGGGCCGACAATTATGTGCCGGGCGGCACCTAATTAATTAGCTTGTTTATTTCGGCTTTTTTCTTAAAGATGTGCTGTGTACCTCCCAGCTACCGCTGGACCCCTGCATGCTTCATTACAATGTATCGTTCAGCGGCCCGGAGGGTGGGGACCACAGCACCATCTGAACCTGCGACGACTCAGTCTAATACACCATCAGTGTGCTCGGCAAGCTATCTTCCCGATTCCCATAAGCGATACGACACTGTACATACATTATTTCTACTTTATATAGGCTGTGTATTTTTACGTGTTATTTGGTATGATTTGGCAGCTTCATAGCTTAAAGATTACTGGACAGAGTGTTCTTGCCAACAGTGCTTGCGTGAGATTTTCTGTCAACGGCGTTTGCGTGAGATTTTCGCTACGGAGAACAGTTCAGTAATGATTGTGGAAAAGTATTTCTACTTTATATAGGTTGTGTATTTATCATATCATTCCTGCTTTTACTATATGTTACTCTTATTTTAGGTTTTGTGTGTTATTTGGCATGATTTGGTAGGTTATTTTTGGGTCTGCGAACGCTCACAAAATTTTCCCATATAAATAAATGGTAATTGCTTCTTCGCTTTACGACATTTCGGCTTACGAACTGTTTTATAGGAACGCTCTAGCTTTGGATGGCGGGGGAAACCTGTATTATGAACCAGATGGGGATTTGGAGGATTGGTGCACATTGGGCTCCACCCCACAAATCTAAAATATCAACTTGGTAGTGAGTGAGAGTCTTGAGGATTTGAATACAAAATCTAGGGTTACATTTCTAAAAGCATGCTGAAGAGATGATAATTTCTAAATGAAATAATACACCAAGAATCTGCTCTCCTATTGGTTACTCCCAGAAAAGCAATGAAAAACAATCATTTAACTAGTAATCACCTCCTGGGCTTTGCCCAAAACTGCAGCTACATTTATCTGAACTGCTACTTGGACAATAACTTAAGAAGTGAAAAACGGAAATAGAAAATGCTAGAAGCACTCAACAGATCTGTGGAGAGAAAAACAGTTAAAAGTTCAGATCACTGAGCCTTCTTCAAATATTATTTCAGATTTTCAGCAACTGCAAAGTTTTTGATCTTCAAAAATAACTTCCATCTGCCAAGTTGTTTGGATACATATCCTGGATTTCTGTTGGAAATAAAACTACATTAATGTGTGTATTTACTACATTTTAACATCCTGATAATTGACATAACTCCTGTAATGGAATGAAGACAACTGACCATGGCCAATAGTTCCCACATAAATAAGCCTTAAACTAACACAGGCCCATAGAAGAGATTCTGCAGATGCTGGAATTCTTGAGCAACGCACATAAAATGCTGGAGGAACTCAGCAAGTCAGGTAGCATTTTTGGAGGGGAATAAACAGTCAACATATCAAGCCCATACAAGATGGAACATGTCAAGTGACAGATGCCAAAGCATCACAAACAGGAGGAAATCTGCAGATGCTGGAAATCCAAGCAACACATAAAAAAATGCTGGAAGAACTCAGCAGGCCATGCAGCATTTTGCGTGTGATGCCAAAGCATCTATCTTTTTACTCCATCATAAAACTCCAGATCAAATCTTTATGCCGTAGTTCGGTAAATCTGGATTTCACAACAAAACGTCAGCCATTAGGGGAATCCTCTCTCATAAAGCAACAGGTGGTGTTTTTTTTTTAAACTACCAAATTTGGGTTGATCATTGCTGTACTGACGGAATACTGCAATTCTGTGAGCTTCAAAATAGCCATATTCCCTCAGTACAACAATAATCAATCCAAATTATTTTCTCAAGTCTATAATAAGGCTTGTTTGAATCTACAAACATATACCTCAAAATACAGCAACTGAACAAAATCCACATGTGACACCATGTCAAAGGTACAGATCAAATCCTTTTGTTTATGTCACCATTACCTATTTTTTTTGCCAATCAACATGTCCTCAGTATCATTCCCTTCTTCTGTCTGTGGTCGATCTTGTTCTTGATTTTCCGGAACAGTCTCATTCTTCACAGACACCGTCTCTCCATTTACTGCAAAATCTGTTGAAAGTTTGTTGGAGAAATGGATCAAATGCAGATTTTTTTAAAATAAAAAATAATCTAACTCAGAAATTAACCAGAAAAATTACATAAATATTTTCCTTTCATTTTAATTTTCTTCTAGTATATTTGACCACAAACAGAAGTGATGTCAAGCTGAATCCTACTGCACAATTACATTCATTTTCAAGCACAACTGCTCATACAATGATAAATTTCTCCCTCCTTATTCTCAAATCTTACGTATAAATTACACTGACACAATTGCCACAGACCTGCTAACTCTCAAACATGGGGATCATTCCTGCAAGTGACCTCCTATCAAGGAATATAATTTTACAATAAATATAGAAAGATGAACTTATCAAAGACAGAGTGAAAACTCATCAATTAAGATCGTAATCAGAAAGAACGTAGTTATACTGATATGTTTCAGGAATGGGACAAAGGAGGCTGATACTAATATTAGAGCTCTGAAGGCATTACACAGGTACAAAAGAAATAGCCTCCAACTCACGGAAGGGAGACTGGGAAGAATATCAGATATTATAGCACCGAGCTACAACCTATATTACAGGATCCTACCTAACAGAATCTTACCCGAGTCTTGCTTCTTTGCTGTGTTATTTTCAGCTTCTTTCTCCTCTTCTTTGGTTTTATCTTTCTGCTGCTCTAGTTCAGAGGGATTCTTTTTCAATGTATTGTTGCTAGAATCATCTCCTCCCATAAACATGGACTTTAAATGACTGTAGATCTCCCCAGCTTTTGTCATGACTTCCTGGCTGGCTTTATAGCGACGTATCTGGAAAACAATGCCAATAATATGTCAACATGAGGAGCAAGACCAGGTCCTACCAAATAAAGCACAATTTTGCATTCTATTTAGCATGGTCTCAAAACAGGCTTTGCAAGCCCAAAAATACTAATGAGGAATGGTGCAGCTTGCAGATGTCTCAACTCTTTGGGGAGATATCTCAGCGTCAGTGCCTGACACTTCCAAGAGCCAAGGTAATTAAGGAAGGAAAATTAAAGAAATATAGTTAACAAATACAAAAAACACATTTTCCTTAATTCACCAAGTCATAAAATATAATGCCTTAAATTAATTAGAAACTTGCCCCAAGGCCAACTCTAATAAGTTTAAATTTAATTGTTACGCAACTATACACATGTATACAGCTAAACAAAACAGCACTCCTCTGGGGCTAATGTTGGAAACACAGTACATACAGTCACACACAGCACATAGAATCACGATAGCGCATACAGTCACAAAATAATATTAACGCAAGTCCCAAGTGGCATGGCCTGAAGATCGATGGTGGGTGGGATGTTGTCCTGGATCAAATACAAAATGTTACTTTTAAAGTAAACCCTCCCCCTTTTTTAATTTCCCATTTTGGCTCCCCTCTTTCCACTTCTCTTCTCCTCACATGCCCGTCACCTCACTCTAATGCCCCTCCTCCTTCCCTTTCTCCAATGGTCCATGCTCTTCTATCACCCTTTACCTCTTCCACCATCACCTTCCAGTTTCTCATTTCATACCCTCCTGCCTTGTGCTCCTTTCCCTCCCCCGCCTTCTTATTTTGGCTTCCTCCTTCCTTTCAGTCTCGATGAAGGGTCTTGGCCCAAAACATCAACTGTTCATTCTCCTCCATAGATGCTGCTTGACCTGCTGAGCTCATCCAGCATTTTGTGTTTGTTCCTTTGGACTTCCAGCATTTGCAGAATCTCTGTGTAAATGTTACTTGCTTTATTCATTTCCAACTCCCAAGGGAAGATACAAGTTACTTTCAAAATATATAAAAATTTAAAAATTATCTAATTTAGAAGTTAATTTATTCTGTAGTTTTTCCATGGTTTCTATTGCAGGTCAGTGGGACTAGGCAGAAAATGGTTCAGCACAGCCAAGAAGCACCAAAAGGCCTGTTTCTGTGCTGTAGTTTTTCTACGGTTTCTACTCAAGGAAAGTATGTATGACCTCAAGTATCTTATTGGACCTTGCTAACCTTTACACCCACAACTATAACATAATTTTGTAACCAACACTGCTTGAATCAACACTGAAGCCGTTATGTTATCTACAATTTTGGTTATTTCAGTGGTTACCTTGTTGGATTATCACCCTCCACAATTAAATAGCTCAAAACTGAATATTAGGGCAAGGCAGAATGGACCAGAGACATATTCTGACTCCAGTCCTCAAAAAGCATCACATTTAAATTCCTTTCCCGTATGTTTAAATCTCTAGCTTTATACTATCCTATATCTTCAATCCCTTCCATCGTGGCATTCTTTACAGATACTTAATTCAATTGGGAATCACCTCACTGTTGGAAGCATATTCAATTACCTGTCTCCTAAATCTCTCTGGATCTTTGTTACTTTTAAAACTGGAGCTTACCAATATTTCAATCACACAAGTTTTCCTTTCTGGCTTGTCACTGGTTTCTTTATACGGGATTTTCTTATGCTAATGCCAAAATACATTTCCAAGTTCTTTACTTAATTTTATTTCTATTGAAATGAAAGAAAATATGTTACCGTTAATTCAGGTGCATAAGCCGAGAATTTGGCCCTAAAATTAGGGGGTCGGCTTATACAGAGGGTTCCAACTTTGGAAAAACGAACACACAGAAGACAAGGCCTATTTATTGGCTGTTGTCAAATTCGTTCCACTGTCGATGCATGAATTCTTTGAGTGGTTTGCTTAAACTCACATCTAGTGGCTGGAGCACAGACGTCAAACCACCGGGGATGACTGCAATATCCGTATTTTCATCTTTCTTTTTTTTTAATTTTATTTTTATTTGGATAAGGAATTCACAAATACCATGTACTTTTTTCACACATATAACCTTTTCCATTTTTTTATATGTATAAAACTACAATTATTTATACATTCTTAAGTACACATTGAGATGATATAAAAGGAAAATAAACATTTAAATAGATAATTATGTACTGTGGCAAATCTAACCTATTAGGCTAAGTAATGGAATTAGTTGTTAAGAAAAATGGTAATAATAGTTTCCATATAACCCTTCTGGACCATTTCCACTGGTCCAAAATGTTGTATATAAGCCTATGTATCAACCATTGTAGGTGTTTATATCCTAATTTGTTCATGCTTGTTCCTGCCCGCAGACATAATTATCCAATCCCTATGTACTTATTTACTTAATTTTTTCATTTTTTTTTATCCCTTTCCCAAATCTTTCCCTTTACTTGTGTTAATTCTCTATTTTCCAAAAGAAAACAAAAAAACACAAACATTCAGACTAGGGGTGCTTACGTTAGCAATATTACTGTGTTGATGAGAAGAGCAGTATAAATCATTAGGAGAGTCATCTAAAGTCTGCTCGCATTGGGGTTATATATTCAATCCATTTATTCCAGATTTGATAAAATTTTTCTTTTTGCGTTCTCAGGGAGTAAGTCAACTTTTCCATTTTAAATATTTCCAAGATAATTTCGTACCAATCTTCTAATGTAGATGGTATTGGATTTAGCCATTTTCTAGTGATTGATTTCTTACTTGCCGCTAAGAGGGCCTGCAGCAACTTTATATCTTCCTTCTGTTCAAGAAACAATACATGCCCCAAATAGAGCGTCTCAAAGTTCAGAGGTATCTGGGACCTAAGTACCTTAACTAATGTTCTATGAATACCTTCCCAATATAGACTTAATTTAGGGCAATCCCAGAAAATATGAAAATGATTTGCCTCCTTGGAGCCGCACCTTCTCCAACACATCACATTTGTATCTTTATATTTTTCCTGATATGGGGTCTTGAAGTATCTTATAATGTTTTTCCAACAATGTTCTCTCCAAGTCAAAGAATTAGTCGAGGACCATTGAAAGCTGCAGATTTTCTCCCAAGCCTCCTCTGAAAGTACCAACCCCGCTTCTTTCTCCCACTTCTCTTTAATATACAGTGTATTTACATTTTTAGCATGGGAGAGTGCATTATATAATCGAGAAACTGATTTACTAGGTATTGAACTGCAAGCCGAATTCAGAATCTTGAAAAATTCTAATTCTACTGTTGATAGGTCTGTATATCTACAACTCTGGTTAACATAGTTTCATACTTGAAGGTACCTAAAAAAGTCATTATGTTCTAGGCCATGTTTGTCCTGCAGGATTTGGAAACCTTGTAATACTCTTTTATCCATAAATGAGAGGTAGGTTGTAAGACCTTTCTTTATCCATAGCTCAAATCTTTTATCTCCTCTGTTGGGAAGGAATTCGGTATCATATGCACACCATCTAAAGAGTTTTAACATGTTATTAATTCCACATGAATTAACCACCTTCTGCCATACTTTTAATGTAAGATTTATCCAAGCGTTTTTAAATTTTTCCAACTGGGCCATCAATTCTTTGTCAGCTATTGAGGCCTGAAGAGGAAAACTGTCAACTAATCCAAATTCTATTTCCTTCCATCTAGCCTTATATTCCTTATTACACCAATATAACAGGGGGGTTATCTGTGAGGCATAAAAATAATTTCTCAGGCAAGGAAGAACCATACCTCCTCCTTCCTTCCCAACTGTAAGGTGTTATATCGAATTCTAGGTTTCTTTCCTTGCCAAATGAAGCGGGAAATCCATTTGTCCCATTCCCTGAATTGATTATCATCCACCTCCACCGGTAAAGTACGGAAAAGATACAATAACCGAGGAAGAATATTCATTTTTATAGTATTTATCCTTGAATTTAAACTTAAAAAGGGGATAAGATTCCATCTATGCATATCTGCTTTTATCTCTGAGATTAATGGCCCATAATTTACCTGTGACAGTGTTGAAAGATCCTTCGGCAGGGTTATTCCTAAATATTTTAATGATTTAGCTTCCCACTTAAGATCATATGTATCCTGCAACTTTTTGGATGGTGTATAATTTAGGGACATAACCTGTGTTTTCTTTACATTTATTTTATAACCTGATATTTTCCCAAAGTCATCCAACAGTGTAAACAATTCTATAAATGATTTTTCTGGTTCACTCAGATAGACCAAAACATCATCTGCGAATAACGCCACTTTCTGTTCAATCCCTGCCACCTTGATACCTTTTACGATTTCGCTCTGTCTTATTAGTTGGGCAAGCGGTTCAATATATAGCGCAAAAAGGAGAGGAGAAATTGGGCATCCCTGTCTAGTGCCTCTCTCTAAGATGAAGGAGTCAGAGAGGTCCCCATTTATCTTAATTCGGGCTGTAGGGCTGTCATATAGAGTCTGAATTACTTTAATAAACTTTTCTTGAAAGCCGAATCTTCCTAACACTCCTGATAGGGATGCCCAACTAACCGAATCAAAAGCTTTCTCAGCGTCCAATCCTACTACCATTGTCTCTGTCTTGTTCTTATTAACCTGTTCTAATATGTGCAGAGTTCTCCTTATATTGTCCTGTGTTTGTCTTTGTTGAATAAATCCAGTCTGGTCTAAGTGGATTAGGCCAGGTAAAAGCTTTTCCAATCTGCGCGCTAATATAGATGTAAATAGTTTGTAATCTAAATTAAGAACACTAATTGGCCGATAATTGCCACATTCTAGTTTATCTTTACCCTCTTTAGGAATAGCTGAAATAATCGCTTCTCTCCAGGAAGGTGGAGTTTCTCCTCTCTGCAAGATCCAATTAAAGGTGTTAAGTAGTAATGGGGCTAACTGTGTCTTCAGGGACTTGTACCACTCTGATGTAAACCCATCAGAACCCGGGGACTTTCCAGCCTTTAACCTAGAGGTGGCCACGTTCAGTTCTTTGACAGTTACTGGTTCTAATAAACTTTCATTTTGTAAATCTGTAAGTTTAGGTAGATCTAAAAAATTCAATACACTGTCTATATAGGGCTCATTGGGGGCCCAGGGTTGGGAGTACAGCTCTCGATAATATGTTTCAAAACTCTCTTGAATTTTCCCTATTGTACTCTCCACAAGCTTTGTCTTTGGATTCTTTATTTTATGAATTGTATTGTCTGCTTGTTGTTTTCGTAATTTATATGCTAATAATCTAGCTGATTTACCTCCTACTTCATAATTCTTTTGTCTCAGGTAAAGAAAATTTCTTTGAGTTTCCAACGTATAAATATCGTCAATTTCACTTTGCAATTTCCTAATTTCCTGTTTTCGATTTGAATTACTTTTGTTGCTATCTACAACTTGAAGTTGTTTTAATTTTCCTTGAAGGTCTGCTAATTTTTGTGCATTGATTTTTTTCATGTGAGTGGTAATGGAAATAATTTTCCCTCTCAGTACAGCTTTCAATGTATCCCATAAGATCACTGGTGATGTTTCTCCCGTGTCATTAAGGTCTAGATATTCTTTGATTTCTCCCCTTAATCTCTCCATTACTTTCGGGTTATTGAGTATATGTGAGTTTAGCCTCCATAGTGTTTTCCTCATTTTCCTTTCCAGGATTAGAGACATAGAGACTGGGCTATGATCCGACAGATCAATTGTTGCAATATTACAGTTTTTTATCCTGAGTCTATCTGCATTAAAGATAAAGAAATAGCCTATCCTTGAATAGGCTGAATGAGGGAAAGAGTAATATGTATAATCTTTACTAGTAGGGTGTAATTCCCTCCAGACATCTATAATTCCCAACTCCTCCATCAATGAATTCACTTTCCGAGTCAGAGGTTTATTCTGAGTAACTATTCTTGAAGAATCTAATATAGGATTTAATCTAATATTAAAATCCCCTCCACAAATTACTACCCCTTGAGAACTGACCATTAGGTCAAAAGTGTGTCTATAAAATGACCATTCACAACCTGGAGGAGCATAAACATTCAGCAATGTTATTTCTGTACCTTCTATTCTTCCTGTGATTTTTACAAACCGTCCTTCTTTGTCTCTAGTCTCTGAAATATGTTCATAATTAAGAGTACTTGATATTAAAGTAGCTACCCCTCTTTTGTGACTCAATTTATATGATGAATAAAATACATGCTTAAAGCCCATTCTTTTTAATTTTCCATGTTCAGATTGGCTCATGTGTGTTTCCTGGAGGAAAGCTATTTGTGCCCTCTCTTTTTTCAATTTAGACATAATCTTATTTCTTTTAATTGGATTCAAAACCCCATTAACATTATAGGAAATTATTTTTACCAATTCAGTTTGCATTTTTCTCTAGTAGAAAAAAAAACTCTCCTTTTCTAACCAAACAGTAAGCAATCCCTTCTCAACAGTAAACCAAGACATATAACCACACCCTAGACATTTTTGAACATGCAACATTTGAAAATTTTTCCCGACTTCCCACAGTGAGGCCTGAGCACCGACCCGCCTCAGTTCAGAGGGATAACCTCTATCTTCACCGTGTGTTAGAGGGCCCTCAGCAGTTTGAATAATCATAGAGAATTTTCTCCTATTTATGTCTCGACCATATTGCTATCATTCAAGTTATTCCGTCTAGTTTATTTTCAGTTACCAGTTTTCATTTTACCTTTAAGTCTGATTTACTCTTTTCAGTCATTTCTCTTAATTAATCTGTGTTCTCTGTACATTCGTGTCTGAATATTTGCAGCTTTTCCTTGTAGTTTGACACTCTGGTTCGTGTGGAGCGTCCTCGCCCCACTAACTGCCACGACTTCTGCCGAATCCTCTCCAGTAGCGACTCCGGTTGGGTGATAACTTTAATAGGTAGCCCCCGGTCCGCCAGGTCCGACGTTGCCTCCTCCACCGTAGCGTAAGTTTTTGTCCCTTCGTCGTAAAAGACTCTCAGCTGAGCTGGATACAGGGTCTGGAATCTGATGTTGTTTTCCTTCAGGACTCTCCGTGTTTCCGTATATTCCTTCCGTCTGGCAAGAATCCCCGGTGCGTAGTCGTGGTCTAAACTGATTTTACAGTTGTTCCACATGAAACCTTTCTTTTGCCATGCCCTTTTAAGCACCTCTTCCTTCGTTCTGTAACTGAGAAATCTGACCAGAATCGATCTGGGCTGGGCGCCTGCTGGAGGCTGTGGTGCCAACGCGCGGTGAGCGCTTTCTATCTGTAGGTCTTTTGCGGCCGGTATATCAAGGTTCTCTCTAAGTAGCTTCTCCACGAAGGGAATCATCAATCCGGGTTTACCTTCAGTTTCTTTGGGAACTCCGTAAATCCTCACATTTTCCCTTCTTGAGCGGCCTTCTTGATCTATTAGTTTCCACTGGAGCTGGTCTTGCAGCTTCAGCATTTCTGCTATCACCTCCTCTGCGTTTTGTAGCTTCTCTTCAATTCCAACAATCCTTGCTTCGGCTTCATCTATCCACGAGTTAGTTTTTACTATTTCTCCTTTAATATCTTCCAGCTGTTTGCTGTTACCTTGTCGGAACTCCCGAATCTCTCCGAGAATCAAGGACAGAGTCACCAATTCCCCCTCATTATCTCCGCCCTGGCTTGCCGTGGGGGAGCTAGGCCCGTCGCCTTGCTACGTCTCTTTATGTTTATCAGCCTTCGGAGCGGACTTTTTAATCTTGTTCTTAGACATCATCCTTGCCCCTTTTATTAATATAGTTATGCAATATTAAGTATTTGTCTAAATTCGATTATGGGGCAGTTTACCTTCTTTTTTGTCGAGAGACCTTTTCCTTACGCCGCCATTCCCTTGATCCGTATTTTCATCTTTCAATGCTGCTTTTGTCTCACCTGACAAGTAGCGACTTTTCCTTCCCGAAATCTTCGGGACGTTGACGCCACACCTCTTTAACCCACTTCAAGCAACCGGCTTCGTCCATCCAGCAGCATTTTTGGACGTAAACAACAACACCCCGCTGGAATTTTCAGAGCAACCTTTGTTTTTCATCTCAACACAAGATCACGTCTATTCATAAATCGGGTGCACCAACTTCGCGCAGCTTTGAAATTTTCGCTGACCTTATGGTGTTTTTCGTCCCATTTCAATGTTTGAACTCGAATCATTTCTCTGGTAACAATGCATCCAGACGATCGCTGGTGATTCGCCCACTCAAACTTTTTCTTCCAGTTCTGGCCACTGGCATATTTTCCCGCGGTTTGCACATTTCATTTTGGCATTTTCCCTCAGCATATCCTCTGCCTTACTCCACTCTCTCACTTGTTTCTCGTTTACAATAAACTTCTTAGCAGCTGCAAAATTATTCGTTCCTTTAGCAAAGTCAACAACCTTCAGCTTGAAGCCAGCATCAGAACGCATTCGTTTTAATCTTTTGTACATGGTGGTCGCAAACTCAATACTGAGTACACGCACTGATCCCACCACCCCGTGTTATGTTTTAACGAGATTACAATGGGCGCTAAATGGTTTCACGGGGGTTACATTTCAGAAGGTTCTTTAACATTGAAGACCTAATCCAAAATTTCCCTCCCTGATGTATTTATTAAAAATTCGCTTATAACGCTCTACAATGTGTAGGCCTGTTTTCTTAGCAGGTACTGGTTCACAAAATTTCCAGGTTCCGGATCCGGCAAAGCTGAGTACTGGCATGTGAGTTCTTGCAATCTTTTCTGGTTAAATCAAAAACCTCTACAAAAGGGGTCGGCTTCTACAAAGGTAACATGAAAAAGTCACTTTTTTAACCTTGGAAATGGGGGTCAGCTTATACTCCGGAATATATGGTAAGTTGTTACATTTATAATTGACTAGATTGTTGAATATTTCATTGCTGCAGTAGATCTGTATAATTCTCAGGAAAGTAGTTCATAGAAAAAATCTTTGTTACATTTGAACAATAATACTATAGCACCCTTTGTTGTAAGACAGAAATAGAGTAAAACCATGATTTCTCATCACAATTCTCTTGTTTTGTGAGGCATCACATCTGAAGTGTAGCCATTACACTTCTTAGACAACTCTATTGGCCAGGCGTCTGGGAAATCACCCTCCACTTTTTCCCCATAATGGCAAGTGTTTTTCTATACCTACTTAATCCACCTCAAAAAATAAACTATTTTCAACTGACGGGTAGCACCTTGTTCCCTCCCCCCAAAAAAGGAAGCAAGTTTTCAACATCACAGAATGTCAACAAAGATTAGTACTTAAACACAAGAATTAAGTGTGAACTCACAATTCAAAGCCAGGTTCCCACCTTAATCCAAGTATTAGAACATATTACCTAATTCAAAATCTGCACAAAGAGATTTATATTTAGCTGGGATGCAAAATATATCGGAATACTAACATCCACAACTTCATTTCTAACTTCTGAATTATACCACCAACAATGCAGTACAAATTCTGTCTTCTGTGCACCTGCAGCTAGAATATAATTCATGGGTTTTTATAAATCCACTGTGCATTAACTGCACAGTGCTAGTGGGAGGAATTCATCAATACATCAAATCTCTTCACATTGCTGCTTTGCTCAGCAGATACATAGATTAGTGCATACAGATAGCATAGTTTTGGTTTCTGGATGATAATTGGGCTTGAGGTTTGGGAGAAGACTTGAATTATGATACCATAATACTGTTGTTAATTACTCAGTCAAATGTGGACTTGTACCCATAAAAGAATCCATTGACGTGATGCCCTATGCTCACAAAGACACAAGAGAGAACTTGAGATGGGCTAGGATAGTTCGATTAGTTGAACTAATTAAAAATAGCTCTTCTGTTTGCTCTCCTGAGCATTTTACAAAAAACATACTTAGAAATTAATCTTTTAAGAATGGGGAGTTGGGACACACTTATAACAGTGAAATAAGATACAAATGCCATTAAAAATCCAGAGCAAGAAAAATAGAGACAAAAAGAAGATGACAAGAGATAACAAGAACAAATAATGCTTAGTCACTTTAAAGTCAGACTAACAAAACTGTCCATCCTCCTCAAGGTACTTACTTTTGCTGGAATTAGGTCTGCAGATGGTGACTACTGCTTGGTTTACCAATAAACTAGCAGTAGTGGATGGTCAGCTCTTTATGTGGAAACAATTAAAATACCTCAGGATGAACACCAAATACATCTACTTCACCAAAACCTAATATACCACAAGAATGGATAGAGCTGATTAAAATCAGATGTTATATAAAAAACAATTAAAAAAGCACAATAAACATACCTTTTTTAGTGTTGCAACCAAATCACTATGCTTCTGCAAGAGCTGTGTTGTGACTTGCAATGTTCGTAGTTCTTCAAGTGCCTCCACGCACTTCTTTACGTCCTTCAACAGACCAAGAATTAAAGTGTTAACACGTAACCTCTTAGTTCCTTTCAGTAAACCCTCACTCCACATTGCTTTTTGTTCTGTTTTGGGCCACATGCCAGCCATTACAAACCACTCTGCGCTGCCAGCTTCAACATTTGTACTTGCTTCTAATTTGGCTCCTGTCATGTAACTGTACAGAGCAATACCAAACTGAAGTAACATCACTGGTTCCCAAGAAAGTCTGCAATGAATGGCTTGTGACTATTATGCAAGAAGAAGAGAACACTGGTGCCACCTTGTGACAATTTATAAACTAAGCATTTTATTCCACATTTCACTGATACAGCAATGTTACTTCTTGGCATAATTAGTTTGGTGATACTACAGATCTTTTATGTGCATCAGAATATAATTTTTTGTGTGGGAGTTAGATTTTTCTGAAATCAAAAATAACTTAACTCTTTGACACCTGCTGGTCCCATCCCTTCTGCATCTTCATTGCTTGTCCTACTCTTGCTGGCTGTACCCTTATTAAGCAAGGGAAATATTATATATATTTCCCCTTGATAGGTTGAAGGATCTAATAGGCTTAATCATGCTGCCTGTAAGGAGTTCACATGTGCTCCCCATGATCGCGTGGGTTTCCCCAAACAGTCCAAAGACGTACTGGTCGGTAGGTTAGCTGGTGATTGGAAATTGTCCCATGATTAGACTAGGATCAAATCAGGGAACTGCATGGCGGCAAAGCTAGAAGGGCCGATTCCGCGCTATATCTCAATTTTAAAAAATATGGTGTGTATATTAGAAATAGCCTTCCTGATAGCTACTTGATTGTCAAATTCATTATAAAATGATTTCTAATTAACTTTCACAGAAACTGCATGTTACGAACTTGAATCCACCTATCAGAATTCAACAATGAGTATTTATTGGAATTCCTTCATAAAACTGCAAATGAAGAAAGTTAATGACACATTAATTATGTAATCTCAAATTCACTCACTCACTGTGTGTAGTCAGCAAGCTTGATCGACTGGATATTCCACAGCCTGGCCACAATGTAATCATCAAATTAGTATTTTAATACTGGTTACCCAAAGTTCTCTAATTAAATTATTAAAATACACTGGAAGTCCTTTGGGAATAAGGTTCCTACCATTTTGTGCACATTCTTGGGATCATTTATGTCTGACCCCAACTCTAAAAGATCTTAAAAGTAGGAATTATTTTGTTAACCAGAAATGATATAAGCAAATGGATGAGTATAATGTGAATTCTCCAAGCTGGGAAAAGTTGCAGAACATTAACATGTAACTGCAAGAATGAATTACTTTCTAGAAGTTAATTTTAATTTTGCAGTGCAGGTTGATTGTCACCTTTGGATATTTTCAGCAATTTTAGAAATTATTTTTAAATATTCCACATATGTAGCAAAAAACTTGCTTTCCAATGTAAATTCTTATTCATACTTACAGGACTGTCAACCTTTAGAGCATGCTTAATGTCAGTATGTATTTTCTGAAGCTTCTGTTCTGCGGTCATTTCTATCAAATGAAACAAAATTTCAGCAGAAATTTATTGTCTCTATTGCAGTAAGCCTTAACAAATTGCAAGATGGAGCAGCATAAGTACTGAAAGTCAGCTGAAAGTTCAGCTCCCTTTTCATCATCTGTTTAACTGATACAGATGATACAAAAAGAGAAAGATAGATCAGGGATCCTTTTAACTGCAGAATCATGCATTCCCCTAACTCTCTGTCGAGGCTACGATGATTAAATTTTTTTTTAAAAATGCTAGCTACTAAAGAAGTTCAAAAGTATATTTATTATCCAAGTACATATATAATCACCATATAAAATCCTTAGATTCATTTTCTTGCAGGCATACTCAACAAATCTAATACCCTTACTAGAATCAATCAAAGACTGCACCAACTTATAAAGTTATTCAAGAGAGTTGCCAGGAAAGTTGATGAAGGCAGGCCAATGGATGTTGTCTACATAGACTATAGTTAAGCATTTGACAAGGTCCTGCGTGGGAGGTTGATCAAAAAAGATTCAATCGCTCAGCACTCAAGATGAGGTAGATTGGATTAGACATTGGTTTGGTGGGAAAAGCCAGAAAGCTGTCTCTTTGACTAGAAGCCTGTAACTGGCAAAGATCGCTGCTGGGTCCATTGCTGTTTTTCATACAGATCGTTGATATAGATGACAATGTGTTAACTGGATCAGCAAATTTGCGATTGACACCAAGATTAGGAGTGTAGTGAACAACGAGAAAGGCTATCATGGCTTACAGACGGATCTGGACCATTGGGAAAAAATGGGCTAAAAAAATGGCAGATAGAATTTAATGCAGATAATGCAGCAACTGGCACTTTCAGTAGGACCAACCAGGGTAGGTCTTATATAATGAACAGTAGGGCACTAAGGAGTGTGGTAGAACAAAGGGATCTGGGAATACAGGGCGATAATTCATTGGAAGTGGCTTCACAGGTAGATAAGTTTGTAAAGAAAGCTTTTAGCACACTGGCCTTCATAAATCAAAGTACTGAGCAAAGGAGATGTGATGTCATGTTGAAGTTGTACAAGCATTGGTGAGGCCTAATGTGGAGTATTGTGTGCAGTTTTGGTCACCTACCTACAAGAAAGATGTACATAAGGTTGAAAGAGTACAGAGAAGGACGTTGTTGTGTCTGGGAAACCTGAGTTATAAGGAAAGTTTGAATAGGTTAGGATTTATTCCTTGAATGAGAGAAGATTTGATAGAGGTATACAAAATTGTGAGGGGAATAGATAGGGTAACTGCAAGCAGGCTTTTTCCACTGAGGTTGTGTGGGACTACAACTGGAGATCATAGGTTAAGAGTGAAAAGTGAAAAGTTTAAGGGGAACATGAGGGGAAACCTCTTCACTGAAGGGTCTTGAAAGTGTGGAACGCGCTGACAGCACAAGTGGTGCATGCAAGTTCAATTTCAATGCTTAAGAGTGGCTTGGATAGGTACATGGACAATGGGGGTATGGACAGCTATGGTCCTGGTGAACGTCAATGCAGTTTAAATAGTTCAGCATGGATGAGATGGGCTGAAGGGCCCATTTCAAGAACACAAGATGAAGAGCTCTTGAAAGTGAGTCCATAAGTTGTGAAAACATTTCAATGATGGGGTAAGTAATGTTACCCCCTTTGGTTCATGAGCTTGATGGCACAGGGGTAATAACTGTTCATGGAGCTGAGAGTGAGTCCTGGGGCTCTTGAGGCTTCTTCCTAATCGCAGCAGCAAGAAGAGAGAATGACTTGGGTGGTGGGGGTCCTTGATGATGGATGCCACTTTCCCGCGACAACACTCTGTGTAGATGTGCTCAATCGTGGGGAGGGCTTTACTTATGATGGACTTGGCCATATCCACCACTTTTTGTAGTATTTTCTGTTCAAGGGCATTGGTATTTCCATACCAGGCCATAATGAGGTGCAAAATTATAAAAGAGGCAGAGACGTTGCGTACTTTCTTTGTAATTGCATTTATATGCTGGGCCCAGGACAGAAACTCTGAAATGATAACACTAAGGAATTTAAAGTTGCTGACGTTCTCCTCCTCTGATCCTTCAATAAGAACTGGTTTTCTCCTCCTGAAGTCAATAATCAGTTCCTTGGCCTTGTTGACATTAAGAGGTTGATTTGTGGCACCATTCTCAGGCAGATATTCCCACAGCCTTGTGGTGCACCTGTACTGATGTAGATTGTGGAGATGTTGTAGCCAATCTGAAATGAGATCTGCAAATGAGGAAAATGAGGATCCAATAGCACAAGGAGGATTTGAGACCAAGGTCTTGAAGCTTATTGATCGTGTTGAGGGGATGATAGTATTAAATACTGAGCTGTAGTTGATAAAGAGCATCCTGATGTATGCACCTTTGCTGTCCAGATGTTCCATGGTTGAACGAAGAGCAAATGAGATGGCATCTGCCATGGTCCTGTTGTGCTGGTAGACAAATTGGAGTGGATCCAAGTCGCTTCTCAGGCAGAAGGCGACATGTTTTATCATCAACCTCTTAAAACACTTCAACACTGTGGATGCAACTGCTAGTTTAAATTAACCACTTTCAGCAAGAACTTAAAACAATAATGGAAAGTACCTTTTTTCTTTTCTATTTTTTTAACTTGCAGTTTCTCTTCTTTCTTTTTTTCTTTTTCTGCTTTGGCTGCCCTGCACAGAAATTAATAATTAAAACAGAGAGAGAAAAAAATCTAATTAGTAATTTCTGTTAGTTTCAGACCAACATTTCTCATATCCTAAACAATAAAAAGAAAAATGAAAAAAAGATTTATACAAGCACCTTAGGCCACTAGAGAACACTTTAGAACTAATTAGACATGCATTTTTTTAAAAATGTACAAGTTATTATAACATAGAATTTTGGCAGCCAATCTGCACAAGGCAAGCAAAACTATGATAGTGGCCAAATAACTTTACAAGCGTTGATTGAGGATTAAATTTTAATTATGACCCTGGGCAAAATTATCTTGTGATTCTTTAGAATCATGGGATTCATTAATCCATCCCAGCTCTCTTACCGCATTTGCTCCATGGTAATGATAGCTCCAGAATCTCGATAGACAGACTGGGCATTTTTCATGCATTAGCTACCAACTTGGGAGCATCATAGTGAAAACCCAACCAAATTTGAGCTACACCAATGCAAGACTGCTAATGAGGACTAGTTGGCTCATCTTGGCATCCTATATATAGGTTCTACATATCCACACATGTAGGGAAAAGACAGAACATAGCCCAGAAATAAGGTAATATTTTACTGGATGACCAAACTTTGAGCTGATGTTTAAATATAAGACATTCTGCAGATGCTGGAAATCGAGGAATACACAACAAGTCTGGAGTAACTCAGCAGTTCAGGCAGCATCCATGGAGAGGAATAAACAATTGATATTTCAGGCCAAAACCATTCATCAGGACTAGCTAAGTGATCTTGGACCAAAATGGCAACTGTTTACTTCTCTCCACATTTACTGCCTGACCTCCTGAGAGCCTCTAGCACTTTGTGTCTGAAGAGATGTTTGTAACAACAGATGTTTGTCCAGTGGTATATCCCATGAAATAGCATAGGATGCTGAAATCTGAACTGTTGCAGCTGCTGGACAATGATATATAACTCACCTTTCTTTGTGTCGATCTTCCTGCTTACGTTTTCTTTCTTTAGGCTCTCTTTCTTTTTTCTGTTTATTTGTGGGTTCAGAATGTGGTTTCTTTGGCTTTTTTTTCACCTGCAAATAATAGTGACATGTTCTATTTCACCTTTTAAACTATATTTAACAAAAAAAACACTTAAATACATTGAATTGTTAGTTGTGCAGCAAAAATGAGCTACAAGACCATAAGACATAGGAGCAGAGCTAGGCCTCTCAGCCCGTCGAGTTTCCTCCACCATTTCATCACGGCTGATCCATTTCTCCTCTCAGCCCCAATCTCCTGTGCCTTCTTCCTGTATCCCTTCATGCCCTGACCAATCAAGGATCTATCAACCTCTGCTTTAATATACATAAAGAGTTGGCCTCCTCAGCTGCCTGTCGCAACGAATTCCACAGATTCACCACTCTCTGGCTAAAGAAATTCCTCATCTCTGTTCTAAAATGACACCCTTCTATTCTTAGGCTCTCCACCATAAGAGGCATCCTCTTCACATCCACTCTATTAAGGCCTTCCATTTGATAGGTTTCAATTAGGTCACCGCTCATTCTTCTGAATATCAGTGACTACAGGCCCAGAGCCATCAAACATTCTTCATATAACAAGCCATTCAATCCTAGAATCATTTTTGTGAACCTCCTTTGAACCCTCTCCAGTTTCAGCACATCCTTTCTCAGATAAGGGGCCCAAACTGCTCAGAATACTCCATGTGAGGCCTCAACAGTGCTTTATAAAGCCTCAATGTTACATCCTTGCTTTTATATTCTAGTCCTCTTTAAGTAAGTGCTAACACTGCAAACAAGAGAAAATCTGCAGATGCTTGTAATCCAAGCAACACACAAAATGCTGGAGATCCTCAGAAGGCCAGGCAGCGTCTATAGAAAAGAGTATAGTCGACATTTTGGGCTGAGACCCTTCAACAGGACTGTCTTGCTGAAGGGTCTCAGCTCAAAATGACGACTCTAGTCTTTTCCGTAGACGCTGCCTGGCCTGCTGAGTTCCTCCAGCACTTTGCATGTGTCGTTAACATTGCATTTGCCATCCTCACCGCAGATTCAACCTACAAGTTAATCTTCAGGAAATCCTGAACGAGGACTCCCAAATCTCTTTGCACCTTAGTTTATTGAATTTTCTCTCCATTTAGAAAAAATCAACCCTTTCAGTTCTTCTACCAACGCATGACCATACACTTCCCAACACTGGATTCTATCTGCTACTTCTTTGCCCATTCTCCTAATCTGTCTAGGTCCTTCTGTAGCCTCTCTACTTCGAAATTACCTGCCCCTCCTCCTACCTTCATATCATCTACAAACTTGGCAACAGAGCCGTCATCCAAATCATTAACAAATAATGTAAGGAGAATCTGTCCCAACACAGACTCCTGAGGAACACCACTACTGACCAGCAACCAACCAGAAAAGGCTCCCTTTATTCCCACTCTGCCTCTTGCCAGTCAGCCGCTGCTTATTCATGCTAGAATCTTCCCTTTAATACCACAGGATCATAGTTTATTAAGCAGCCTCATGTGTGGCACCTTGTCAAATGCCTTCAGAAAATACAAATATACAGGATCAACCAATTCTTGTTTGTCCTGTTGTTATTTCTTCAAAGAACACCAACAGATTTTTCAGGGAGGATCTTCCCTTGAGGAAACCATGCTGACTACCGCCTATTTTATCATGTGCCTCCAAGTACTCGAAAACCAAACCCTTATCAATCGGCTCCAACATCTTCCCAACCACCGAAGCCAGACTAACTGGCCCATAATTTCCTTTCTTCTGCCTCTCTTCCTTCTTGAAGAGTGGAAAGACATTTGCAGTTTTCTAGTCTTACAGAACCAATACAGAATCTGGTGAAGAGTGATACAAAATACTTATTCAGTTCGTCTGCCATTACCTTGTCCCCCATCACTACCTCTTAAACATCATTTTCTAGCGGTCCGATATCCATTCTTGCCTCTCTTTTACACTGTATCTGAAGAAAATTTTGGTATACCCTTTAATATTATTGGCTAGCTTATTTTCATATCTTATCTTTACCTTCTTATTAAATTTTTTAGTCGGCTTCTGTTGCTAACTGAAAACTTCCCAATCCTCTAACTTCTCACTAATTTTTGCTCTATTATATGCCCTCTCTCTGGCTTTTATGTTGGCTTTGACTTCTCTTGTTATACCAAATTCCCAGTGATTTTCTAGATGTCATTCTGGTTTTCCTACACTTTGCTAATTTTTATGAATGTCAACACTTCCCAGAATAAATTAGTTTCTTCCAGTATAAAGGAATGCCTTGTTGGCCAATATGATTAAATATAAATAAAAACCTGATGCTGTAAAAGTATATATTGCCCTTTTGCATTTTCTGAAACTTTTTTTTGTAAAATATTGCAGAGTACTTTTAAATTATAACCTTAGCATTAGTATATAAATATCTCCAATGCAAATCCAAAATCAGAGTCAGTACAACTGCTGCATCAGACTTCACGAAGAATCACACAGAGAAAGGTTTTCTGAACATTTAGTGACAGTGCTAGAGCAAAAGATGCCACAGTTATCTGAAATCTGACCAAAACAAAATTAATAATAAACACTGGACACTAGTAATAAAACAGAAAATCTTGCATCCCTACAGTGTTCCATGTTCTACTGCCCTCTAGTGGCTACTTGCATATACTGTATTGGATATATTAGTGGCCATCCTATGATCCTAGTTTTGAATGATTTAAATGTAACCCCCACATACAATTATTAGCATATACATATCTATTATGACTCTCATTCTTAAGTTTGAAATTATCTTCAATTGCTGTAATTATCTTATCAGTTGTTAGAATACTGAGTGTACTGGAAATTGCAAAGGCTACAGGACCAGACATCTCAGTTGTAGTATAAAAGACCAGCTAGCTATTCCAGTACGGCTACAATACAGGCATCCAGGTATGATATTATCTTGCAATCTTGCTTGTAAAAGCAGGACAAATCCAAATCAGTCTAATTGCCACCCATATCAATCTACTCTCCATCATTAAACACCATTTACTCATTCAAAGCTATTTTGGGTTTTGCCAGCATCGCTCTTTTCAGAACTTATTAAATGCGGACCTGGAGAGCTGAGTTCCAGATAGCAAGAGGAAGTGACAGCCCTTGACATCAAGGTTGTGTTTGATCAAGCGGCACCAAGATGCACTGGTAAAATTGAAGGCCAATGGGCCTGAAGGTGAAAGTATTTGAGTGCCTAGAGTTATACACTGCACAAAGGAGGACAGCTATGGTTGACAGAGTTCAATACTCAACAACTCAATTTCACCATAGGAGATTCTCAGGGCAATTTCCTGGGCCAAACCATTTTTAGCAGCTTCAAGGACCTTTCTCCATCACAAGGAAGAAAATAATTGCACAACATTCAGTTCCAGTCAGGAGTCCTTAGCAAATTAAGTAATTCAACCCTTCTTGCAACGTAACTGGGACAACACATCAGGCATTGGCTGATAAGTGGCAAACCACAGAAATGCCAGTTAGCAACACTCACCAAAGTGACAGCCTGACCATCTACTCTTCCCATTCAATGACATTACCACTGGCAAGTCTCCCAACATCAAAATATTGGAGTGTCACTGACTAGAAACTCAACTGTGCAGAGACTTCTAATCTGCAGCCAACACCCTAAGGTCTTTCAGTCATCTACAAGGCACATCAGAGAAGTGACAATACTCTCCACCTCCCTGGATGACTGCAGTGCCCACAATTCAAAGCAGCATTCAAGGCAAACCACCCACTTGACTGACTTGATAGCATTAGTAGCCACTGAGTTTATTGTTTCGGTCAATCATGAGTATAAATGATCCTCTAGTTAATCGCCCCATCAACCACTCTGAACAACTATAACTATGACTATGACTACTACCAGCTCATAGTGGCGGCAAACTGTACTACTACAGTTATTCCAATATATTCCAACAGCAGCTCTCACTCTGCCATCATGAAGGACCGGAACATCAGATGATGCCTTGAACCGTGAAACACAACTACCTCCAGCAATGTTGTGATATCCAAATCTTGAAACTCCCTCTCCAATAGCATTGTCAGAGTACCTTCACCAGTAGACTGCTCCCCACCACCTTATTAAGAGCAATTATGGAAGGGCAATAAATAGTTACCTTGCAAATTAGCCCTAGGGAACAAAAATGAACTTTAAAAATTGTATTAGTTGACACATCCCTGAGCCTGATTTTATCACCAGTTTGGTCTCTATATGGTTACCCAATAAAAATTACATTAAAGTTCAAGGAATAACATAAAAATTTATGTATAGGAAAGAGGTAAAAGGTCAATACGTTTTAATAAACTTTTTGTATTAACCACAGATATTTTATGACTACCCACAGTATAATCTACTATTACTTACAGGATAGATCCAAGTAGTTAAAAATAGCATGCAAAAATAATAAAAATTAATGACCACTAAAACCATAACCACAATGACACTACATCTTCAAAGAATGTTGATGAAGATCTGAACAAAATTAAAATCGTCAAAATGAACTGAATCAATATAAACTAAAATCACCTCCTTTTCCACTGCAGAGTCCGAATCAGAGGAGTATTTTGACTTAGCCCGAACTTTCTTGACTTTCTTTGATGGTTCTTTCTTTACTTCATCTATTTCATCAACTAACTTGTCCTGATCATCCTCTTTTTCTTTTTCTTCTTTCCGTTTCCTCTTCTCTTCTTCTTCCTCTTCCCTTTCCTTTTCTCTTAATTTTCGTAGCTCTTCCTCCTGCTGTTTCCTTCTCCTTTCCTCTATCTCTCTCTTTCGTTCTTCATCTCGCTTTTTCCAGTCACTGATCTTATCTTCAGAATCGCTGTCACTGCTAAAATTAAACAATGAATAAGGTACATACATAGGTTTGCAGGAGATTTCTAAAGGAACCAGCACAGGTGCAAAGGGCTAAATGGTTATGCTCTGTACTCTTCTTTTCACTGATTAGTTGTTATAATTTCAGGTGACGTTTTAAAATGTCTTGATATTACTACTGGTTTGAGGTCTTCCTCATCTGCATCAGAGCTCCTTTCCAAATACTCAGAAGTTAAAGGCCTCTGACTGCAAATCTGATAAGCAATGATGAGAGTGCCAGGGTCCAAGGAATTTAATCAGTCCTCCTAATGTTTCTAATAAATTCTCTTTTCAATTAAGTTTTTTTAAGCTCCTTTCTGAAATTAGACTCTTGGCCGTCTCCCAATTTTGCTATATTTATTTTGTCATTTGCTTTAGTCACTTATCTCCTTATAATTTCTTCTGTAATCACAGAGATCCCACTAACTTCCGTTATTTCTTTTCTAAACAGTTCAAGAATCCCTTATTACATTTGTTTTTATATTTGTTATGTTACTCTCATTCTAACTTTATCATATTTTTGTCCATTCTTTGCTGGTTTCTAATGTTGAAAGACAGCTTGATAATATTGTACAACTCTTAGTTCAGTCCAATTCCAAGAGTAGGAGCCATGTATCAATTTTCTGACTGTATTGTATTTTGTGGCACGGTTATTATGGTAATCTGACACGTGGGGTGGGGCATGGTAGAAGCAAATGAGGATAGCTACGTATTCTCGTTTTGTGAGTTTAGTTTAGTCTAGTTGAGAGTTAGAGGCAACTGGGAATTACATTTTTTGTTGATCGCTAATTGGGATGTTATTAGAATACTAATTGGAACACTTAAATATGTAAGAACACCAATTCTGATATCGCTAATTAGAATGCTTAGTTACTGTGATTTGAACACAAAAATTGATATATCGCTAGTTTAGTTTTGTTAATTTTTTTTAAATCACTATAAAATCATTTGTCTTTGCTGGATTCAGAATAAAGGATCAAAAGTACCCTTTTCGACTTCGGAACTTTGTTATTTGGAAGTGCGTCATACAGAGTCGATCTCCTCGCTTAGTCTCTCAGCGATTTTGGTTTGTTTTAAAGTAACTGCTACACTTTGTCAACAAAAAATTGTTATAGCAAACGAACACCAGTCTATGGCAATGGATTGCTTCGGACCTCTTGGCGAAACTGTAGCAGCTTGCAGCAAGTAAACGACCCTTTGTTGATTCATGCTGTGTATTTGTGGTTTAAACCAGTTTTGAATGGTCAGCACTGCCTGTCCATTGGGGACCGTTGCTTAATCGTACGGTGTTTGCCTGAGGAGTTTGTCACTTTGTTTTATTGAAGTGCTGAAATATTCCGGTTGCCAACATTTAAATTGAAGTCTGTTTGTTCGGTCTGGTTTAAGCGCTGTGGATACATGGACAGTTTTTTGTTGACTACGTTTATTGAATCAAAAATCGATGGTGCTGCCGGTGAACAAAGAGTTAATTGCGAGACACGCAACTAGAGAAAGCAACACAAGTGTATCGAAGCATGGAATTGGCACCAATGATTCTGGAGTCAGGGCTTGCAAACAAAACAGGAAATTGAAGCTAAAGCTAAGACTAATTGAATCGAAGTCTTCAAAAGGGTTTGAAGTAAATGTAAACAAAATTAAAGGTTTAATACCATCAATTAATAACCTTATGAAAAATATAGAAAGTGTCTTACAAGTGCAATCTCAATTTGACTAATTTTTGTGAAGCTGCTGCTAAGCAACATCACATAATAAACTCATTACTTCCCCAGCTCGTGCTAGAAAGACAAAATAGACGTTTTTCAAGCATTGATGGCTATTATAATGTATTCATAGGGGATGTGAAACAATAGTTGACCCAAATATGTTCTATTAGTCATGTTGCTGCAACAAGTGAAAATATGTCTCACCTTCCATCAGACAATGCTTCTTAAATTCCAAGGCATGTTTTGATTATGCAAAGAGCAGGTGACCCACAGGATATTGTGAAACTGAACCACGGTGTGTGTAATGTTTGCGCTCAAAGTTCGCTTGCAGGAAGAAAAGCTTTTGTATCTACTACCTCTTCTGCACGCACTAAAACAAAGACTGATTAGCTGCATTAATTGTATTTCAACAATTACCGAACTACAACCATGCACTGGATGAGCAAGAGGAGCAGATGGAAGAAGTGGATCATCTATGGAAAAGGAAGGAACAGCTTAAATTGGAGGAAGAAATTGCTATGCATATGGCTAAAGTTAATGTGTTAAGGCCTTCAAGTGTAGTGAGTGCTATAAGTGCTCCAGCAGGACAGTCCTATGGTGTGAGTTCCTACAATAAAAAGGCACAAAGGAAAACAAAAACACCCAATGTCAATGCTGATTTATTCGTTCCTCAAGTTTCCCTGAAACATGAACAAGACCCCCAAGAGGTTGTTCAGGGTCCTCTAATAAGGCACTCTGAAACTAAGTCATATGCAACAGCTCGAAGTGCTCATAGGGGACATTACCTTACAGCATGAAAACACTTGTTTTAGATGACAAGAGGTCAAAATAGTGCTATTGAACCAGAATGAAATAACAGCCTTATTGGTACAACAACATATTTCATCTTTGCCTAAAAAGAGATTCAAGTTTTTGATAGTGATCTATTGTTATATCATGCATTCATGAGGGCTTTTATAAAGTGTTGAAGGCAAGAATGGCAGCTATAGCGACTACCTTTATTTCCTTGAACAGTACACTAGAGGTCACCCTAGAGAAGTTTTCAGAAGTTCCCAGCATGTTGACCCCAAGAAAGGATATGTAAAAGCTAATGCTTTATTACAGGAACGTTTTGGTAATGAACAGAAAATTGCATCTGCCCACATGCAAAAGGCTCTTTCTTGGATACCTATCAAATCTGAAGATGTGAAAGCTCTTCAAGACTACAGTCTTTTTCCTTAGAGGCTGTTGCAATGCCATGGAAGAAGTGAGCTGGTTATACCTGCCAATATGTCGATTGTCGTAAAGAAATTGCCCTATTTCTTAGGGATAAATGGAGAACAGTGGTTTGTAAACTGCAAGAAAGGCACAACCATAAGATTACGTTCACTGACACTGCTGATTTTATAGAAAGGCAAGTAAAGATTGCTACATACTCAGTGTTTGGGAATATAAAGGACGCTAGATTGCCTGCAATAAGCAAAGGTGTGAGTCACAATTTCACTCTAAGGCTAAAGGAAGCAGCTTTGCCACTACTGTGGCAGCTGTTAGAAGCAAAGCTAAAGCTGAATCTGGGACTAATGAAGGGAAATGGTCTCGTCAGCCAAAAGGGTTTGTCAGTTCTACGAGGGTGAACATACATTGGATTCATGCCCTCAGCTGGAGAAAAGCTCAGCTCACAGTGAGCCGATCATCTTTCTAAAAGAAAATGGTGTCTGCTTCGGTTGTTTGTGTACAGGACACATCAGCAAAGATTGTAGGATGCGCCTTTCATGCAAGAGTGTAGTGCAATGCATCTCAGCATACTTCATATTCACTCTAGCGAAAAGGGTGCAGAATCAAAATAGGCTGTGAAAGAATAGACAGAGCAGTGAACAACGCCCTGGTATCTGTGGCCCTACAGGGGCGGTGATCATGATTGTAAATTTCCCAGGGATTAGTTTCAACTGAAACATGTTCATTTGCCAGAACTTGATTCAGAAATTGAGTTGCTGATAGAGACAAATGTACCTAAAGCATTGGAGTTGCTGCAAGAGATTTTGCATTGTTAGTGATGGACCCTACACAATTAGAACAATGTTGGGTTGCACAGTGAATGGACCATTGAAAGGAGACCAAGATGACAAAAGAAACTGAGCACAGCCAGAGCTGACAGTTAAAAGGATTTCAGTTTTTAAAACCTGGATGAGCTCTGACAGCAGCAGTTCAAGGCCGACTTCCCTGTATGCAATCAGAATGAACAACCCGGTTTGTCAAGAGAAGATCACAAGTTCACAGAGCTTACCTTCAGAAAACATGCCAAATAATAGGAAGGTTGCTAAACAGTGTGCTCTAAATCTAAGAGAGATGTTTATGGAGGATTTGTCATTTTACACTGACCACAGAGGTTTCATGAAGGATGTCATCTCCAAAGGTTAGCTGAAAGAGTGCCAGCAGAAGATCTATATCAGGGTATTTATCATCTCAGAAAAGAGAAACTTTGTGTTGTGTTTGACTGTGGAGCGACTTTTCAAGGAATATTATTTAATGCTCAGCTTTTACAGGGTCCAGATCTTGCTAGCTCACTGACTGAAGTCATAACCAGATTCAGAAAAGAACTAGTGGCGATCACAGTAGATATTGAATTAATGTTTCATCAGGTTAAAAAAGCACCAGTGGAAGATGCAGATCTGCTGAGGTTTCTCTGGTGGCGACCTCAACCAAAATATGACAGCTTTTGAAATGGTGGTACATCTTATTGGAGCAACTTCATCACCGAGCTGTGCCAACTTCACTCTTTGGAAATGCACAGAAGGCAATTAAGAACAGTTCAGCTGAGAGACGGTGGATAAAGTTTTGCAATGCTTCTATGTTGATGAAGGTTCAAAGGTCAAATTTAATGTCAGAAAAATGTATACCTCCTGAAATGCTTTTTCTTTGCAAACATCCATGAAAACAGAGAAGTGCCCCAAAGAATGAATGAGCTAAACGTGAGAACCCCAAAGTCCCCCCCCGCCAGCTCCCTCCCCGTGCGTAAGTGGTGGCGAGCAACAATCCCCTCCTCCCCTCACCGGCAAAAAGAAAGCACACCTGCTACCGAGCATAAGCATAAGTTAATCGATAGCAAACACACAGACCAAAGTTACCCCAAAGGCTTCACATTTCATCCAACATTTGACAACCCACAGATTCTCTTTCTCCCTGGCAAGGGAGAGGGAGGTGTCCCCCATTTTCACAGTGAGCGGGAGACATAACAACAACCCGCTGGTTTACAATGTTAAAAGTCCATTTTGTCGCTTTTTTCGTGTTGAATGCCTTGTGTTCTCTATTCTCTCTATCATGACCTTATATCTATTAGTACAAAAGACAGCTTTCAACTCACAAACAGGATAAGCAATAGACATAGTGTGCTAACTGTGATACCAGAATAGCAAAGAGCAAAAGACAAAGAATTTAGATCAAGATATTCCTTTGTTAGAGAGAATACTAGGTATGCAATGGTCTGATACTTTCAAGTTTAAGATCATGATCCTAAATAGACCACTCATCAGAAGGGATTTCCTCTCCAGTTAGTTCCATCAATGATGTTTTAGGAATCTTGAGTCCGGTGGTGCTAAGATGGTTTTATAAGATCTTTGTTAAGAAGGGATTGGCTGGGATGACACTAAACCAACTTTAGTTAGTCATGAGTGGACAAGCTGGTTGGAAAACTTCAAGGTTGTTAGATGTTTGAAGCCTGCGGATTTTGAAGTAGTTACTACTGCAGTTACACCACTTTACAGACGCAAGCAAATATGGCTATAGAACAGTGAACTATCTATTGTCGCACAAAACATGCTCTTATCAGGGGAAAATTTACAGTAGCTTCACTGAAATCAGTTTCCATCCCTCAAATGGAGTTCACAGCTGCCACAGAGGCAAGCTATATGGATAAGTTGTGCAGAAAGCAGTTGCATGTGCAGCTTCATGACTCAGTGTTTTGGACCAATAGTACTTCTGTGCTGAATGAAATTTCCAGGTTCCAAACCTTCATTGCAAACAGAGTTTCAGAAATTCTTAAGGTTTCACAAGCATCTGAATAGAGGTTTGTAAAACACTTCAAGCACCCCAGCAGATTTGGCCTCAAAGGGTTGAAGGTGAAAGTATTCCTGAATAATGAGATGTGGGTGTCAGGGCATCAGTATCTTCTTCAGCCTGAAAGCACATGGTCTGTGAATCCCAACTGTTCTACAGAACTTCTGCTACATGATTTGGATGTCAAGGGGAGTGTTACAATGAATGCCATTCAGACTGAAGAGGAGGTAGATGTGGTAACATGTATAATCCATCACTTCTCATCTTGGACCCCTTTGAAGAAAATATTGGCCTGGATTCTTAGATCTAAGCACCTGCTCTTATTTCTTAGTTGAAAGAGGAAGCAAGTGAACATTGCTCTTGCTCAGTCTGACTTGAAGAACAAGGGTATTCTTTGGAGAGAAAAACTGAGAAGGCCAAAGGTCAGATTGGCCAAGGTTGTCTCTCGGTGAAAGAGCTCAGAGAGGCTGCAATGGAGGTCAATGGGTTTTGCCAAAGAAAGATTTCCAGATGAATTCTCAAGTTTGCAAAGTGGAAAAAGTGTGAAAAGGAACAGACATAGTAGGCAGTCATGCCTGGACAGTCTAAGCATTCTGTTATACTGGCAAAGGATCTTCATATCTCAGACCTCACGTACATCAAGAGGTGGGACACAATGGCCGTAACCATGTTATCCAGGATGCATCAAAACTACTGGATTCCTGGTGCTGTACAGCTATTAAGATGAATCCTGTCTAAGTTGTTGTTTCTCGTCTGTTATGTGCAGCTCCAAGATGCCAGCATATGGCAGATCTACCTCTGTACAGCAAAGAGCCATTGAAAAGTGGAATAATTCATGGGATTAGTGATGTCCTTCTTCAAAAAAGAATTAAGGTGATTTTTAACACCCCCCCCCCCCACCCCCAGAGGTGGTTCATATCATGGAGAACATGAGAGAGATCAATCAGGTCTGTGCAAAAGCTCTTCAGTTCCAGCGTGAAGGTACAGAATCTTGACCAAGAGGATCTCTACACAGTTCTTTGTGAAGTAGGGGATATTATCAATAGTCGCCCAATTAATAAAGCATCATCTGATCCCAATGATTTGGAAGCACTAACAGCTAACTATCCGTTGCTTCTGAAGACCTCACCATCCTTACCACCAGGAGAGTTTCAAATGGAAGCTATTTATGCTCATCTTAGGTGGAAGCAGGTCCAATATATGTCAAATTTGTTTTGGAAACAGTGGTGGGTCAAAACTCATGGATCATGGGAACAGTCATTCAAGCCTTTCCAGACAGAAGAGGGTTTGTGGGGCAGGTGCGCATCAAGACCAAAACCTGTCCAGGGTCTAGACAGGCCCTCTAACCAAGACCTGTATTCTACAGGGGGCAGAGGTTTTAGGAGCTACAACTCTAGAAGCTTCGTGCTTTGACTTGACTTACTGACTTAACAGAGTGGTGGTAAAGGTCACTCTGTACTGGGCTAAGTGCTGGTAACCTCTAGCCTAGATAACTGTTACAAGATTTGAATGGAAGAAAGAAGAAAGAGGACATTTAAATAAATGTTGTTTATCCTTGAAGATTTCATGTCTCCTATGTTAGTACTATGTAGTTACAATTATTTTAGTATAATAATTAAGGAGCTGGGATGTAGGAGCCATGTATCTATTTCCTGTCCCTAGGAGCCACGTTATCAATTTTCTGTCTTTACTACATTTATTTCAGTAATCTCACGTGGGTTGGGGCATGGTAGAAGCAACATATTACATATTCTCATTTTCTTAGTTGCTTAGTTTAGTTGAGAGTGAGAGGAAGCAGAGAATGATATTTTTTTTATTGACCGCTAATTGGGAAGTTATTGGAATGCTAATTGGAAAGCTTAAATACATATAGAACTCTAATTCTGATATCAGTAATTAGAATGCTTAGCTACACTAATTTGAATAATTTTGCTAATTCAGTTTTATTAATTTTTTTTTTAAATTGCTATAAGATCGCTCGTCTTTACTGGTTTCGTAATAAAGAATCAAAAATACCTTTCTTTGACTTTGGAACTTTGTTATGTGGAAACGCATCATACGCGTCATACTCCTTGCTTAGCCTCTCAGCGGTTTTGGTTTGTTTTTAAGTAACTGCTACACCATCCATGAGTGAAGTTATGAATGGCTTACTTTTTCCATGGAAAGTTTACTTCTCAATGGAATATACATTCATCCGCTTTTACTAATCTCCAGGCAAACTGTTAAGTCTCACTTCCCAATCTGCCTTAGTTTCCTCATCCCGACAGGTAATTAACTTTAAACTCAGGATTACAGTTCAAAACTGTATGCAAACATTTACTCAACGATTAAACTAGAGAGTTCTGAACAGAAATCACAAGTGTACCATGTTAATTTACAACTGGAAAACCCCTTCCTATGATGTTACAAATTAACCCTGCTTCTTTATACCACTTTTAAGGAATCTTGTTCTCAGATTGATTCCACAAAGATAATGGACCAAGAAACTGTCCTGAACATATTCCAACTCATCCTTCAATCTACTTTTACAAATTTAATTTACTCATTTTATATGAATATTAAGATGTCCCAGGAAATGTGTGTTACTTTTGCTACAACTTCGTAATTCTTGATTATTTTTCCTAACACTGTTGCTGCTGCTGCATAAAATATTTCCACTAGTGCTTTTCTTTTGTCCTTACTTGTCTTTGATTCTATTTCTCAACCAAGATCATAAGTCATACCCTTATCCAATTTCTCCCTCCTTTCAAATTACTAAATTCTTTGGAATATTTAACTATCAAATTTGGTTGCCACACAACTGCATCACTATTGTATTACATCAAATCCATTAATCTATATTTGTTCTACAAGTTCATTAGACCTGTTCTGAATGTGCAACACACACAAAATGCTGGGAGGAACTCAGCAGGTCTGGCAGCATCTATGAAAAGAAATAAACAGTCGAAGTTTCTGGCCAAGATCCTTCATCAGGACTGGATAGGAAGGGGAAAGACGCTAGAATGGGGGGGGGGCGGGGGGTGCGGAAAGAGGGTGGAGTACAAGCTAGGTGGTGATAAGTGAAGCTAGGTGGGTGGGATGAAGTAATGAAGTAAGCTGGGAGGTGATACGTGGAAAAGGGAAAAGGCAAGAGAGGGAGGAATCAAATAGGAGATGAGAATGGACCATGGGAGAAAAGGAAGGAAGGAGGAACACCTTGGACTGTAGCACGTAGCCAACGAAAAGGCATGTATAACTCGGGCCCATGCGGGTGTCCATGGCAACACCTTGAGTTTGGAGAAAGTGGGAAGAGCCGAATGAAAAATTGTTGAGTGTAGGAACTGTCCAGATGGAGGAGGGTGGGGGGAGGAGGGGAACTGGTCGGGTCTGTTGTTCAGAAAGAAACCTTTTTGATGATGAATCCACATGTATACGAACTGGACATCCAATGGTGATCAGGGTCAGGGAATTGAATATTATTGAGGAGACCGGGAGCATGTGAAGTGTCACAGATGTAGGTCGGAAGGGACTGAACAAAGGGGGACAAAATGCAGTCAAGCCATGCTGACAAAAGTTCAGTGGGGCAGCAGCAGATAGACAGAAACAAAGGCCGTATTTGGACAGCCCGGTTTGTGGATCTTGAGTAGGAGGTAAATGAGCAGTGTGAGAAGGGAATGGAGGTTGGTGGCAGTAGATGGAAGATTTCCATATTTGATGAGGTTGGTGGTGGTGTGGGATACAATGTCCTGATGGTCCTGAGTGGGATCCTATTCAAGGGGTAAGTAGAAGCAGATGTCTGAGACTTGCCACCTGGCCTCAGCAAGGCAGAGGTCAGTTAACCAGATTACAATAGCACTGTCCTGCCCCTGCCACCGCCACCACACCCCACACCCCCCCCCCCAGCCTGTGGGGTTGATGGTGAAGTTGGGATTGGTGCAGAGAGTGGTGTGCAGTGCATTTAGAGGGGTAAGGTTTAAATAGGATAGATGACTGCTGGTCAAGAATATCTTGTAAAACATTAGAGGAAAATTCCAAGACGTCCTATAACTACATTAGAAGTAAAAGGGTGGCTAGGGAGAGACTGGGTCCTTTTAGAGATCAGAAGGGTTGTCGATGTCTTGAGCTGCAGGAGATTGGCAGAACTTTTAACAAATATTTCTCCTCACTATTTGCTGAAGAGAAAAATCATGGTCACTCAGAAGTTAAGAGAAACAAGTGAAGACACTTTGGAGGACATTCATGTTATCAGGGAGGAGGTATTTGAAGCCTTACAGCACATTAAGGTGGATAAATCCCTAAGTTCTGACAAAGTGCATCCTCAGACTCTGTGGAAGGCTAATGAAATTGTGAAGACCCTCCAGGGATATGTTTGCTTCATCGTTAGCCAGTAGTGAAGCTCCCAAAGGTTGATAATACTGTTCCATTGTTTAAAAAGGGTATCAAGGACAAGCAAGGAAACTACAGACCAGTCAACCTGAGATGAGTAGTGGGGAAGTTACTGGAGGGAATTCTGAGGGCCAAGATCTACCAGAACTTGGATTTACAGAGTCTGATTAGGAGGAATCAGCATAGCTTTGTGCATGGGAATCGTGCTTGACCAACTTCTTAAAATAATTTATTTTTGAAGAAGTAACTAAAAAGATAGATGAGAGTAGGGCAGCAGACATAGTCTATTTGAACTTCAACAAGGCCTTCAACAAGGCACTGCCTAGTCTGGAAGGTTGGGTCCCATGAAATCCAGAGAGAGCTAGTTATGTAGATTCTAAATTGACTTGGAGGTGTGAAAGAGACGGTGGTGGTGACAGTTGTTGCTTGGAGTGGAGGCCAGTAACTATTGGTGGGACCTTTGTTATTCATCATTTATATGAATGGCTTGGCTGCAAATACACAAGGCTTGCAGATGACAATATATTAGGTGGTGTTGTTGATAGTGAAGAAAGTTACTGTAGATTATAAGGGGATCTTGATCAGTTAAGGAAGTGGGCCACGTAGTGCAAATTAAGTGTAAGATGATGCACTTTGGTTAGTCAAACCAACTTAGGGCACTAGAGTGCAATGGAACAGAGGGACCTAAGGCTACATGTGCAAGCTTTGTTGCAAGTTTAGCACGCTGGCCTTCATCGGTCAAAGTATGGGAATTGGGACATTATGCTGCAGTTGCACGAGTCATTGGTGAAACTGCACTTGGAATACTGTGTACAGTTCTAATCACCCTTTTATAGGAAAGGGATGCTA